>NC_137789.1:109776626-110976626 GCF_963383645.1 Muscardinus avellanarius
CTTTGTCTCAGTCTAACTTGTCTAATATCATAGTTGCTACTTCTGCTTGTCTTTGAATTCCATTGGCATGGATTACCTTGCCCCAGCCCTTTACCTTGAGTTTGTTCCTATCTTTACTTGTAAGGTGTGTTTCTTGTAAGCAGCAGATGGATGGATTCTGCTTGTTAATCAATTTTGCCACTTTATGTCTTTTTTATTGGGGAGTGGAGGCCATTTACATTCAGTGTGATTATAGAGAGATAAATTTTAATGCCTAACATGTTAAGATTTTATTTCTGTTTGAAGTGCTATTTATTCTTCTTTGCTTAGTTGTCTGCTGGAGGGAAAATTTTGTTTCTCTGGTTCTGGTGTGTGTTACTTATTTCTTCTTTACAGTTAATCTCCTTGAGTATTTTCTCTAGCGCTGGTTTTGAAGACATAAATTCCTTCAGTTTCTGTTTGTCATGGAAGCTTCTTCTTTCCCCATCTAATTTGATAGATAGTTTTTCTGGGTAGGAAATTTTTGGCTGGAAGTTGTTTTCTTTCAGAGTTTTGAATATGTTACTCCATGCCCTTCTGGCTTTCATGACTTGGTTTGGGAAGTCTGGGGTGATTCTAATTGGTTTGCCTCTGAATGTAACTTGACACTTTGTTTTTGTTGCCTTTAAGATTCTCTCCTTGGCTTCCACATTAGTCATTTTGACAGTTATGTGGTATGGGGATCCTCTTCTCTGATCCTATCTAAAGGGAGTTCTACACGTTTCCTGGATCTGTGTATTGACCTCTTGCTCTATGTTTGGAAAATTTTCTGCTATTACTCCTCGAAGATATTGTTGATCCCTTTGGTTTCACCTTCTTTTCCCTCCTCTATTCCAATTATTCTTAGATTAGCTCTCTTAAAATGAGCCCATATTTCTTCAATGTCAGATTCCTTTTGCTGGATTTTTTTTTCTAAAATAGAGACTATGCATTCAATTTTGGAGTGATCATCTTCTAGGAACGAGATTCTATTCTCCACGTGGTCTAATCTGTTGTTTATACTTTGAATTGATGCCTTTACTTCAATTATTGCATCCTTTATCTCTTTTTGACTCTCTGTGAATTCTTTCTGAAAGTCCTCCATTATTTCTACAGTTATTTTCCTGATTTGATCTTCTAGAGATCTCTGAATTTCTCTGTTATCTGGTTCTGATGCTGTGGACTTGTGGGCATTCATTGCTCCATTTTTATTTCTTTCCCATGATTTCAGAAGTTTGTGCCTTCTCTGGGTTCTTCCCTGGGTCACTACGACTTCACTTAAGGTGCCCTGGATCTCAAGTCTGTGGTATCTCAGTCACCATTACTCCTTTACTGGGTTGTATCGCAAAGTCTCAGACCCAGGGAGTCAATCAAGTCTGCTTTAGACCATGGAGGTACCAGGCTGGGCATTCTCCTATGGGGAGCTGCAACTATGGTGTGATATCTCTGCCTCTGCCACTCCCCCACTGGGTTGGACTGCAAAAATCTCCGACCCAAGGAGACTATCTGCACAAGTCCCTGGGAGTGAAGTACTGGGATTTCTCCTCTAGGGGCTGCATTTTCACCCACAGTTGTTGAGTGCGCTGATGGAGCTGTAGTGGACTCAGTGAACTCACTGCTGCTGCAGCTGGAAATATGGTGCCATTGCTATGCCCTCGGCCGTTAGGCTGGCATATTTCTTCTTGGTTTTGAGCTCTGCTCTGAGTCCCTGCAGGGAGTGCTGAGCCCGGCCCCTGAAAGCATTAGACACTCCTTGCACCAAAAAACTTCTGAGTTAAACCTGGCGGTTTTGCAGCTGCTCACCTCAGCTTGCTGTCCAGCCCTCCTCTCTGGAACCTGGTGGCTTGTTGAGTGTGCTGATCTGGAGTTGTCTGGTGAAGTTGCTGCTGCCGCTGGCAATATGGTGCTGCTGTCGTATCCTTGGCCGTGAGGCCAGCGTATCTCCTCTCTGGTTTTGAGCTCAGTTCTGAGTCCCCCTCTTCTCTGGAGCCTGGTGCTGCGAGGGAAGATGGCGCCGCCATGGCTCCACACTTTTTTTTTTCCTTAAAAAGTTCTTTGCCCCACTCCCACATTCACTGAGACATAATGGGCAAGTGAATAGTCACATACATACAAGGTCTACAATGTGACATTTAAAGAGACAGATAAAATGTACAATGATTATCACAGACTAATGATCATATCATCTCATATAGTTGCTCTTGGTGTGTGTTAAGATCATTTAAGTTCTACTCTCTTGGCAAATTTCAAATATACAGTGTAGTTCTATTAACTCTATCACCATACTGTCTGTACATTAGATCTCCAGAACTCATTCATCTTGGGTAACTAAAACTTCGCATCTCTGGCAACGTCTCTCCATTTCCCTCACCCCCGGTTCCTGGCAAGAACTGCTTTATTTTCTGCTTCTCTAAGTTCAACTTTTTTAGATTCCACATTTAAATAAGAACATGCAATATTTGTCTGGCTGGGCCTGGTTTATTTCAATCTGCATAATGTCTTCCAAATTCAACTATGTTGTCACAATTATGGGATTTCCCCTCCCCTGTAATTTTTTTTTTTTTTTTTTTGGTACTGGGGATTGAACCCAGGGGTATTCAACACCTAAGCTGCACCCCTAACCCTATTTTACTTTTTGTTTTGAAATAGGCTCTTGCTAAGTTACTGAGAGTTTTGCTAAGTTTCTGAGGCTGGTTTGGAACCTGAGATCTCCCTGTCTCAACTGTGATTATAGGCATAAGCCAACACACCCAACTTCCCCCTTTAAAAGAGAAGGAAATATAGATATAGATAATATTTTCTTTGTCCATTCATTCATTGATGGGCGTTTGGTGTTTCCCCCATATCTTGGCTATTTAAATAATGCTACAATGAATATAGGGATGCATCACAACATTGATTTCATTTTCTTCATTTATTTATATATTGAAGTGGGATTGTTAGATTGTAGGTTAGTTTTATTTAATTAATTAATTTATTTATTTATTTATTTATTTGCGGGTCTGAGGATGGAACCCCGGGCATTCGACCACCGAGCTACACTCTCTGCCCTTTTTTTTAAAAAAATTATTATTCTATTTATTTATTTATTTATTTATTTATTTATTTTGGTGGTACTGGGGTTCCACGAAGCCCTTCTACTTCCGGGCTACACTCCCAGACCTATTTTTACATTTTTATTTGGAAACAGGGTCTCCTAAGCCAGCGCGCGCTGCTGGCTTCGAACCTGCGTGATCCTCCTGTCTCTGCCTCCCAAGCGTGGGGATTACAAGCGTGAGCCACCACGCCCGGATGATTATTCTTTATTTTGAAACAGGGTCTCACTGAGTTGTGGAGGGCCTCACTAAGTAGCTGACGCTGTCCTAGAACCATCATCCTCCAGTCTCAGCCTCCTGAATGCTGGGATGACAAGCGTGCACCACCACGCCTGGCTTATTTTCATTTTTATCAGGAATATTCATACTGTGTTCTCTAATGGCTAAACCACTTCTCATTTCCACCGCTCATCTGCTGTTTCTCTCCATCCTTGCCAGATTTTTTGTCTTATCCATTCTAACTGTTGGGAGGCAAGCCTCACTGTGTATTCCCTATATGACTGGCTGATGTTAAATATTTTTCATGTACCAATTGTCTTATTATGAGTATTATTTTGAGAAGTGCTATTCTTCCAGCCCTTTTCCCATGTTTTAGATTGGGTTATTTTCTTGCAGTTTTGTTGTGAGTTTCTGATATTTTGGATATAAACCCCTTATCGGGTGAATAGTTTAAAATATTGTCTCTTTATTTACTGTTTTCTTTACTGAATGGATACTTTGCAGTTTGTTGCAGTCCCAGTAATTTATTCTTGCTCTTGTTGCCTGGGTTTTGTGTCATGTCAAAAAAAAAGTTATTGCTCAGAATAATGTCAAAAGTCTCTCCCCTCTAAGTTTTCTTCAATTACTTTTATAGTTTTAGTCTTAAAATTTTAATCCATTTGAGTTGATTTTTGTATATTGCATGAGTTAAAGTTCCATTTTCATTCTTCTTTGCATGAGCGTCCAGGTTTACTTACACCATCTATTGAAGAAAATATTCTTTATCAGTTGGTGTCTTCCAGGCTCCTTAGTTGAGGACCAATTGAGTATAAATGTAAAGATTTATTTCTGGGCCTGGTGTGGTGGTGCAAGCTTGTAATCCCCGCGCTTGGGAGGCAGAGACAGGAGGATAAGCGCAGCTGGCTTAAGAGACCCTGTTTCCAAATAAAAATATAAAATAGGTCTGGGAGTGTAGCCTGGAGGTAGAAAGGTTTCCAGGAACTAGTACCACAAAACATATATATATATAATTTCTGTGCTTTCTATGCTATTCAATTGGTCTATATTTCTGGTTTTATGATGATAAATACCATTTTGTTTTTAACCTGAAGCATTTTAGGGTATTTTGAATTTAGATAGATTAGACTCCTTCAGTTTTGTTCTTGCCTAAAACTGCTTTAACTTTTGATGGATCTCTTGGTCCATATGAATTATAGGACTTTCCCCCCTCTAGTTCTGTGGTATTCAAAATACCACTGAAATGTTGATAAGGATTCCTTTAAATATGGGTATGTGGATATGTTAATTCTTTCAATCCATGAACATGTAACATCTTTTCATTTATTTGTGTCTTCAATTTATTTCATCAATGATTTTACAGTTTTCAATGTAAAAATCTTTCACCTCCTTGGTTAAATTTATACCTAAGATATTTTAAAAATGCTCTTGTAAATTGGATTGCTTTCCTAATTTCTTTCCTGGGTAGTTTCTCCTTAGTGTTTATGAATACCACTGATCCTGTACTGACATTTGCAACTTTAGTGTTGTTTATTAGTTTTGACAATTGTTTTAGTTTAGTTTTTTTTTTTTTTTTCCTGTACTGGGGATGGAACCCAGGGGCATTCTACCTCCCAGCTAAAGCCCCAGCCCTATTTTTTATTCTTTATTTTGAAACAGTTTCACTGAGTTGCAAAGGACCTAAGTAGCTGAGGCTTTCTGCAAACCTGCGATCCTCCTGTCTCAGCCTCCCAAATGTTGGGATTACAAGCATGAGCCACCACGCCCGGTTTGTTTTAGTAATTTTTAGGGTATTCTGTGCATAAGAGGATGTCATATGTAGAGTAAATTTTGCTTTTTTCTTTTTGATTTGCATGAATTTTATCTTTTTATCTTACCTAACTGTTTTGGATAGCGCTCCCAGTACTGTATTGAACTGAAATTGTGAGGGAGGGTGGGCGTCATTCTGTTCTTGATCCAAAAGAAGGATTTCAGCTTTCCAACATTGAGGACATATTTGCTCTGGGCTTGTCCTATATGGCCTTTATTGTATTTAGGCATTCCTTCCACTCCTTATTTTATTTATTATTATTTTTTTTTTTTGGTGGTACTGGGGTTCCTGGAAGCCCTTCTATCTCCGGGCCAGACCTATTTTTACATTTTTATTTGGAAATAGGGTCTCCTAAGCCAGCACGGGCGGCTGGCTTCGAACCTGCACGATCCTCCTGTCTCTGCCTCCCAAGCATGGGGATTAAAAGCGTGCGCCATCACGCCCGGCCACTCCTTATTTTTTGAAACCTTTTTTATGCACATATGTTAAATTTTGTCAAATGCCTTTTCTTAATCTAATAAGATGATCATATGGTTTTTATATTCATTATTTCTCTGTGGTGGATCATGTTTATTAATTTGCATATAGTAAGCTATCTTTGCATCTCAGTGATGAATCTTCCACCACAGTCCTGTTGCATGAGCTTGGTAATATGCTATTCAGTTTGATTTACTAATATTTTGTTGGGTAAGTTTGCATCTATGTTCATCAGAGTTAGTGGCTTGTAATTGTTTTTATCTTTGTAATATTCTTTTCTGGCTTTGGTATCTGATCCTGCTGGCCTTTTAAATGAGTTTGGAAGTGTTTCTTCCTCTTAAATTTTTGGGAAAGTTTTAGTTATGGCATTAATTCCTTAAATGTTTTGTAGAATTCACTAGTTAAAACATCAGGTTCTGAATATAAAGTTAGGTAGCTTATTTAAAATCTTCACTTTCTTAGCATCGTTTTTTTTTTATCACTATAAACTTTTCTCTTAGAAACGTTTTTGCTGTATCTCATAAGTTTTGACATACTGTGTTTCTATCTTCATTTGTCTCAAAAGATTTTTAATTTCCTCTCAATCTTTTTAAACTCATTGTTTATTCAGGGGTATGCTGTCTAATTTCCACATATTTGTAAGATCTTCATTTGTTTTCATTATTGATTTCTAGTTTTATACAATTTTGGTTGAAAAAGATACTTGACATAACTTCTTTCTTTCCTTCCTTCCTTCCTTCCTTCCTTCCTTCCTTCCTTCCTTCCTCTCTTTCTTATTTTCTTTCTTTCTTTTTTTTAAGTACTGGGGATGCAACCCAGGGTAATTATACCTCTGAACTACACCCCGAGCCCTAGTTTTTAGTCCTTGTATTTTGAAAACAGGATCTCACTGGGTTGTAGAAAGCCTCACTAAGTAGCTGAGGCTGTCCACGAACCGTGATCCTCCGGTCTCAGCCTCCTGAATGCTGGGATTACAATCATACACCACCTCGTCTGTCTTGACATAATTTCAATTTATTCCTTAGAAATTGTTTTCTGCTTTAACACATAATATTTACTGGAGAATATGCCAGGTGCACTTGGAAATAATGTATATTTTGCTATTGTTGCATAGAATGCTTTACATAAGTCCATTGTGTGCCAATATGGAGAATGGCCTAGGAAGATTTGGGAAAGCTCTGATTATTAATATATTTCAAAAAGAAAATAATTGGTATATTTCAAAATAGTTGTGTAAAAATGGAGGCAGACATGGATAAAGGAAGGACTTGGTTTCGGCCTAACAACAGGCAGCTATTCCAGTGTAAATCAACCTAGCTCAAAGTACTTAACAAGTCAATAGAGGAGAGCTAGGGCTTCCTCTTTCTAAAGACAGATCTACATGATGATCCAGGGGGGATGGGGCAGGGTTTTACCTTGCCCTTTATGAAAGGAGACACCTTACCACACCTTGCTAGGGGAGGTACCTTACAGGGACTTTAACTACATCAGAGCCACGCAAACAAGATGGAGGTCATGGGTATAAAAAGTCTGGTCCACGTGTAAGCCCTTTGGTGTACTCATTCGAGTCATACCCTCATGCCATCTTGGCATGGGGCTGTATTTCTATTTTCTGTATTTCTATCTTTCTAATAAACTCCTTTAAATCTTCAGCAGCCGTCCAAGCGATGAATACTTATTCTTAGCTTAGGACAAGAATCCACGGTTTTTCTGTTTGTCTGTGTGTCTGGTGGGGGGGGATGACTTCACACACACACCACGCACCTTTCCCCCCCCAACCTATTCCCGCAACACATTGGATTTATTTGGTCTATGTTATAGTTTAATCTGATATTTGCTTGTTTATTTTTCTGTCTGAAAAAGCTATTCATTGTTGAAGGTAGGGCACTAATTTTTTTTGTAATCTTGTAATAAAATATGATTATTTTATTGTTTTTATTTTTCCAAACTCTTCTGTTAATATGTTCTTGAGTATTTAGGTATTCCAATATTGGGTATATATACTCTATCATTGTTATATCTTCATTGACCTGTCATTAATAATTAATATTGTAAAATCAATTATTAATAGTAGTTAATAATTAATTGATCCTTTATTAAATGTACTTTATTTTTCCTTTGTGACAGTTTTTATTTAAAGTTTTTGTTTTTTCTAATTACAGCTATCCCTGTTCATTTTTGCTTTTCATTTGCATAGAATATCTTTTTCTATATATTGACTTTCAGTATATGTATGTCCTTAAAGGACTTTCTGCAAAGAGAGGCTTGAAACCAAAGTGCAGCTCTTGATCCTGGTTCCATAGAGATTGGTCTAGAGCTGGAGTAGGACAAGATCTGGGAGCTGTAGGGGCCAGCCTGGTGCTGAGGTGTGTGTGATTTTCTTAATTTGGGTTTTGCATGAAAAGCTGGTGCTTACTTCATCCTTCATTTCTTTGCACAGGTTTGAAGGAAAGGTGATATAGATAATACAAAGCTGCTCTTCCTATCCACACTAACCTGTCTCTTTTAAAATTTTTGTCCTCATCCAGGTACTAAAATTTTTCACATGGATTCCTTATCTTGTGAGTGTTTTTTCATGTGTGGATGGAAGTTCAAACTGTTTGTGTAAAGGAATGTGAGGTGGAAACTCTTTCTATTTTCTTGCAAATGTCACTTAACTCTTGGAAAGTTCTTGATGTGCTCAGGCATATTTGTCTGTCTGTCTGTCTGTCTGTTTCTTTCGTTCTATCCTTTTCCTTTTTTTGTAGCATTTTTAGTACTTCTTCCATTTGTGATGTATTTTCTTCAGTTTTGAAAGGCTCTTAGCTATTTTATCTGTATTTCTTGTACTATATTATTTTTCTTCACATTGGATTCTTGTTATTTGTGTACAATACCTTTTTTGTTATGAACTTTATATCTATTATATTTTCTAAACATGTATTTCTTTACTATTTCTGTCTGTGATTTAACTTGAATATTTTCTTCCTAGAATATATTCTAGTTTAGTTGCATTTTCTTTGGTTTTTGACTAATCTGTTCTTAAACTTATTAAAGTTTAATTCTAGTTGTCACATTTTTTAATTCTATAGTTACCTTTTTTTTACTCTTTATGGTTTCTGTTTCTCTTCTGAAATCTTTCTTCTCAAGTTTTTATCTCTTAGATATTAGTTACATGCATTTTAAAGTCTGAGTCTGATACTACTATTATCTGGATTTTGTATGGGCCTGTTTCTATTTTCTGCTTTTTATCTTGGATTTTTTTGGCATCTCTTGGCTACTAGTCAATTTTAATGAATCACTAGACACGGAATATGCAAAATTATAGAGTTATCTTTCCTCAAAAGGGTTTGCTTTTTCTTCTGGAAGGTGGTTGGTGTCGAATAAGTTACTTTAATTCAATTGTAGATCCTGTTGATTGAGGTGAACTTTATTCCCTGTAAGAAATGATACATTTCCAGAGTGTAATTCTTTGTGGTTCCATTGAAAGCCCCTTCTTGAGAGAGCCCGAACTCTAATTTTTTACCCCAATTCTGATGTGATTTCCAGATGTTCTGTACAGCTTCTCTGCTGCCCTATGATAACTGGCTAATGACTCACAGTGAAAATTACACACATGTCAGATTTATCTGGGAGCTTCACTTCTCTCTGGGATCTTGCCTCTTGAAGTCTTTACTAATTTGGTAAGCTTTCTCATGCCTACAAACAAACATTTTAGAACATGGACTAGACTTTGTAATTGTCCTTGATGGGAGTGTTGACCTACAGAGAACTTATCTACCATTACTGGAGGTGAAAATTTTCTACCATTGAAAATTTTTGTCAGATAATTTTTTCATTGGTGCATCGTGTCCTCACATCATAATATAGTTCAGAAGAATAGTGCCATACATACACATAGCACTTATGCCACTGTATTTTGTTTTTCTAATTTTGGAATATCAACAATTTTTGTTGCTTCACTCTCTGATTTCCTCTCTTTCATCATATTTGAATTTTTCTTCTTTATTTAAAATCTATTTTACAGTTACTGCACAGTTTTGATGTTCTTAATTTTTAGTCTTAGTCCTTCAGTGAATTCATTTGCAGGTATCAAATTGATTTCTGTAAGGCATGTTCTAGGTGTGATCACTCTATACTTCTATCTTGTTCTCAAAACAGGCTATTGATTAAGATTAGGTATACTGAAGTAATATAAGTTTGAGTCCAACTTTGATTTCTAACATGCTAGCTGTGTCTCATTTATCAAATTCCTTAACCTTTTTCTGTCTATGCTTGACATAAGCCTGAATCAAGGTAAACACTTAAAAGAGTGTTAGCTACATTTATTCTGCAAATCTGCTGTAAGTGAGGTACAGAGATAGATATTAGGAATTCAAAAATACAGTATCTTTGGCAGAATGCTTCCTCTTCTCTTACTAGAGGTATTTCTATTAACATGCTTCAATAATTCTTAAACTAAATATGTCAAAACTGATTTCTCTGCTTCCTTGACATAGAGTCAATCATTCCTGATACTTCCAGTGGCACCTCCATACATTTTGCTCTCTAGGATAACAAATAGAATAATTTCACCCTCTCCCACCTTCTGTCATGTCTGTCACTACCTCTAACCAATTATTTTTGTCTTATTTTTCTGTTTCTTCTTGTGACACCTTTATTCTGAAACTTGCTCACTCTGTGCATAAATAGCCCCAAATAGTTATTTCTAGTCATGCATGATTCACCTGTGGAATCCTGTGCTCAATTCCTTCACCTACTTGTCTGCTTAGCTTTGTACGATTTCTCTCTAATACCAAAGATGCCAAATTCCAACTCCTGAGATTGGTGAGTGAAGTTCTCTGAAGCCTCTCCCACTTCTCTCTCCTGCCCCACCCTGAGGTCTGAGAATGGAAAGAAAAAGACATATTGACATCATGAGCCCTGAGTTATGATCCACTTGAGACAAACACAAATATCATACTAAACATCAAAAATCTTGATTTCTAATCACTATTCTTCAATAAAACCAACCCAATCTTCTTGGAAATGTACTGGACTCCAGGGCTAGGAAAAGGAACACACAAAGTAAACCTGGGATATCTTGTGCTATCAGAAGTCAAGAAAATGCTTTAAAAGAGAAGATTGTCAAAAGAACACAAGATCCAATATGAAGGAAGTTCCAGTGGGCCAAACTGGAACATTTTCAGCAACAAAATAAGAAATGACATTATGGATTTAACACATGCAATAAATATCTGTGACAAATATATAACCATATATATATAGTAGCCATAGACCAGATAATTATTTATTGTTACTTTGCTGTGACTTCTTTATATTTTAATTTATATTTTATTTTATATTTTTTACTTATTTTTATTGGTATATTGTAAGCATACATCATTCTGAAGTACAGAATGGCAAAGGCATTTAGCCCTTTCCCAATATAATCAAATATATTAATGCTGGAGAAGAGAATACTCTTTTTTGGCAGGTCTAGGAATGGAACCTAGGGGCAATCAACCTCCGAGCTACACCCCCTGCCCTATTTTCTATTCTTTTTTTTTTTTTAATAGGGTCTCACTAAGTTGCGGAGGGAAACTGCTCTTTTTTCTGGTAGAATATAAATTAATAAATGTAAAAGACAAAAGAGAGATAGAAAAACACCTTCAGGAAAAACACTATAATGATACATGTTGTGAACCAGACTCACCAAAGGATGCTAAAACTGGGGGACAATTATTCAAAGAGAAACAGAATTTGCAGAATCTTAAAATATCTCCCCCTTGAAATACTTTACAAAGGAACATATATGAATTTTACTGTAGAGAAACCTGGCAGGTGCCAGCCATAGACATATTGACATCATGAGCCCTAAGTTATGATCCACTTGAGAAGAACTCAAATATCATGTGTATGGTACTCTTGCCAAAAATAAATAAGCTTATCCCAATTGTGGGAAAATACTGAAAAGTGTAAACTTGGAGGCATGCTACAAAATAACTGATCAATATTCTTTAAAAGTTATCAAGGCCATTTAAAACAAGGAAAAACTAAAAAAACTATGATGGGCTAGTAGAGATCAAGGAGAGACAGCAGCTAAATGCAATGAGGCATCCTGGAGAGGGTCCCGGGAAAGAACTAGAGTATTGGCAAGAAAACTGGAATTTTGAGTAAGATCTGAAGTTTAGTTAGTAGTAATGTGCCAAGGTTGATTTCTCATTCTTGATCATTACAATGTGGTTTCATAAGATGTTAACAGAAGTAGAAGGAAGTGAGGCGTGTTAATGAACTAGTTTTGTAACTTGTCTGTAAGTCTAATATTGTTCTGCCTCCATTCTTCCACATGATCCCTCATCTTTATTACTGTGCTCTATTCCCTGGGAATGTGTTTGCCTTGTTCTGGTCCATTCCCCCCAAATAAAGCATCCATGTTCACGCAGTTTCTAGGAGCACAGTGTGTATAATGGCTGGCATATCGGCTTTGGTGTCAGACTGACTTGAGCCTAGATCCTGACCTAGACTTTCACTAGCTGGTGATGGTGGATGATACTGTATAACCTTTGTAGTCCTTGATTTTTTTCATATTTAAATTGGGGGTAAAATAATACTCTGGGAAAAGATTTTTGTGAAGATTAAAGGAAATCCTACTTGTACAAAGCTAAGCTCAGGGGCTAATGCATAGTAGGTGCTTAACAGAAGTTATGATTTTAGTGCTAACGCCATTTCCTTTTGAACTCATCTCTGATTAACTGATAAAACCTCTTTTACTATGTGTTTCTTTGAGCTAAGGCAATTCAATTTCTACCATTTAAATATATATCTGATACTTAATAAGCCAGAAGTTTAGCTAATTTCAATTAAATTATAAAATCATTCAATGCACACTGTCTTCTACTTCCTTCATCCCGCCGCAGTGGCCTAATTCAGTATTCTGCACACAACACATGATGGATGTTCACTGACTGGCTGATTATAAAGTTGGCAACACTGTCTTCTTTCAGCTTCTTAATGAGATGAAGCTTTCATATACTGACAATATTTAACATACTGAAAATGCTGCAACTTTGCATGTTGGAAAAAATGCTCAAATATTGCACGAATTTCTACATTGTGAATTTGATTTAGCATGGAGATATAGTTATTTTATGGGGAATATCTATAAATATAAGTATAGAAAATATTATAAGAATAAACCCTCATAGGATGTCTGGGGACATGAGTGGCACAAGAGTATTTCATCAGCATTCATTAAAACATCTTCAGTCTAAGCAACTTTCCTTCTGCTATAATGGCTTGTGAATGGTTCATGGTAACAAACCAAGAAATGCCTATGTTAACAAACACTAGTGAGAAAAGCTCTAGTCCAAGAAAGATGCCAGTTTCATTCGTTGGTCTATGGAAAGAAGGTATTCTAGTTAGAGATGACAGTCATATGAGTGAGTTTAACAATGATTACTCATAGAATTTTGGGGAGACTGGAAAATGGCTAAGATGGCTTTGAGGAATCCATAGTGTTCTGGCCAAGCAGGTGGGTTTTGGCCTCAGGCTGTGTCAGTTCCCATTCTCATCCCGTGATTCCTCATTCCAGGTATATAAACATTTAAATATGTATGGCTTTCTTTTTTATTCATTTGTGCTTCCTTTGCCTTATCTCCACAATGTTAGTAATAATTATATCTACCTAATTATATTTTTGTGAGCATTCAGTAGAATACTGTGTCTAAAGTATGGGGTATCATGTACTTTGTGCTGCACAATAAATGTTATGCTTTCCCACTTTAGATTGATCCTTCCTTGTCTTTAGTTCCTGGAATCTTAAAGAGCGAGAGCAATCTAACGTATTTTTAAGGTCAGCCTGGAATTTCTCACTGAGGAAGACACTAAAGCTTAGTGACTTGCTCAAGGTGGCAAAGCTGTATTATTTATTGAAAATTGTTAGATCAGGGGGTGGTCAATGAAATCCATACAGGACTATATCCACTGCTGTTAATAAACACAGTCTTGATTTAAATAAGCTCCTCCCCCTGAACAGAAGTCCTTACTAAAATGAATTGGATTGCTATTCCTTCTCTTTTGATCAGTGTCATTACAATGTGTCTGAATTGATAGAAGTGTTTAAAGAAAATCACTAATTCTTTATTGAATCACCATTACTTAATAAATACATGCACTTCAGTTAAGGCAGATTACAAAATGTAGAAATGATCCATATATCCATATATAGATCATGGGATAAAGTCTGGTGCTTTTATACAATGGAACACAATAGAGGTATCAAAAGGAATGGTTGTACAGTAACACAGAATAAAATGAATTCATCTTAACAATGATTTTGCATGAAAATCCTTAGGTGAAGACAATTACACACAGTATTTTTTAAAGTAAAAATCTGCCAAATAATAGAATATAATTTTACATATGATATAGTGATATAAATGGTAAACAAACTGCTAATAGACATAAAATTTGTGTTATAGTTATTTTCAGGGGGAACATAGGGATGGAGTAATACTAATGAAGTATATGTTACTAATTTCTAATATTCTTGTTTCCCTAATGAGAGTGGAAAGTTTTATAGTTTAATGTATCACTGAAACAAAGAAAAGAAGTGTTATACAAATCAACAATAAGGGTGTAACATTTTAAGTACAGTGTGTGTGTGTGTGTGTGTGTGTGTGTGTGTGTTTGATTGCATTATACTTATTGGGAAGTTCAGATGAATACATTGCCTGTCCCTTTGTTCTCATAAGACTTTTAAAATCTTCTGAGAAAGAAGGCAGAGTAGTGAATGTGATCTCATATGTACTCATGGTGCCCCCATTGACATCCAGGGATTCAGCAGAAACTTATATCCTTTGCTCCTTGGTGTTCTGTTAGCAGACAACTATAGTGTCTGCCCTGGAGAAGGCCAATGCAATTATATTATTCATCTTCCCATTTTGTAGACTAGCACATTAAAGTAATATATCCTGCCTGAACTCCTGAGCTCCCTTCTAAATAATTGATATGAGAGCTGGGCCTGGTGGTGCACACCTGTACACAGGATTTTGAGACGGATGGGTCAGTTTCAAGACCAGTCTCAGCAACTTGGAGAGATTCCCAGCAACCTTGCAAGACCCTATTCTAACACACACACACACACAACACACACACACACACACACACACACACACACACACACACGGGAAAAGGTTGGAGGGTTTAGCTCAGATTCCATCATCAGTACCCAAAACAAAACAAGACAAAACAAAAAACTGAGGATGTTAGAGTAGGCCAGCAGATCTTGGAGCAAGCCTCCGTATTCCAGTATTCCTAAATACCTCTTTATTTCCTCTTCTTACTTTTTTCTTTGTTCTCTGTCTCCAAATAGTAGATGAATGGGTTGGACTGGGAATGAGTTGGTGAGGAATGTTTAGAATGAAAAGGCGAGCGCTTGGTAATGACAATGGAAATGCCAATAACCAACATCCATTGAGTGTTTCCTGGGTGCCAAGTACAGTCCTGCTCTGTGCCTGGCACATACTTTGTGCTTGGCATATAGTTCAGCATTTAATTCTTAAGACAAGGGTCAGAGAGCCAATACAAGTAATGGCCTCCTCAGAAAGAGAAATCTTATCCTGTTTCCTTTTTCACTAGAGACTGAAAAAGTGCACCATACTGTGTACATGGCAAGTGGTAAAGCTCAGTATTTACTAATCTGCCATCTGACACGTGGAGATGAGAACCAGTCCCTCTATGTAGCAGAAACAAAAGTCTTTGGCTATTAATTACTTCTGAGAACCGCACTTTAGAGTGTCAATGTTGACCTCCCCTGGTTTCTGGCAGGCCTGTGAGGTCTTCTTAATACTCACTGGATGCACAGTTCTGCTTCTTCAGTTTCTTCCAAATTGATGGAGAATCTGTCAGCCATCCATTCGCTGACACCCCCTCCCCAACTCCAGCCCCCAGAAAAACAAGTTTGAAGAATGAATCTTCTTCTCTTGATGCAACACATCCCAAGCAGGTTCCATTATTTGTGACTGTGACTCAAATGTTGGGAATAAATAGGAAGGCCATTATGGAACTTAATTCGTATTACCTTCTAAAGCATAAGGCACAACGGCGTTCTTCATGCACCTTGTGACGGGCCATGCTGAGTATAGAGTCGAGCGATCGCGGGTGGAGTCTCTTAGCCAACTCATGTTATTGTTCTCAACGCATTTTATATGGCTTGTGCGTCTGCCTCTTTGTCTTCCCTGCTGCTAAGCCTTGCTCAGAAGCATATCAAGGGACAGAAAAGAGGAAAGTTCTGAGCTTTCTTAATTAATTAATTTAATCCCATCTCTAATATATGGAAAGTTTTCTAACCTTTCACTTCGTTTTCATCATAAGTGTGTTGCTTCCTCTTGTGGAAAATTGACATCATTCCTCGGTTTCGCAGTAGAAAAAATAATGGCTCCAAAGGCTTAAGAGACAGGCACAAATTATACAGCGAGAGAGGAAAGATTTGAACTCAGGTGTGTAGGATGCCAAAGCCAGCTTTCTTTCCATATTACCTCTATAAAGAGCTTACTATTGAGCTAGGCTGATCAAATTACAAATTTCTGCCTGGCCATTACCTTAAATAATTCATTCAAGCTGTCTTCATGGTGGTATTGATGCAGCTGGATCCATTAACTGGGTCCCTCAGAGCAATGCCAGAGTAGAAAAGCGGCTACCAACCAGGAAACTGAATGCCATGTAAGTTTTTTTTTTTTAAGGTTGCAGTTTGTTTAAAGAAAAAGAACTTTCTAGAGATGCAGCAGCAGCAAATCTATCAGCTCCTTGCAATGTCATCAATCACAGAAGCACAGAAGGAAAAAAAGCACGCTGGACTCACTACCCATCCTTGTAAATTATTTTTCAGGAAATCCTGCAGGCTTGTTTTTTTTTTTTTTTTTTTTTTTTAACCAGGAAACAATTACAGTTTAATATAGAGGACCACAGAATTCACATGGAACCGATTTCTATTTCTTTTTGTTCTGCTTACACAAAAGAAAATGTAATTTTTCAAAAAAAAAAAAAGAAGCAGAGAAATACACAAGCACTGGACTAATATAGTGGCGCCTGTCACTTACAACTGAGGAATTGTGTCATTTCTCATTGCCAGTTCTGACAGCATCTCAAATATAGAGGCGTCTTCACAAATTATGTTCTTGATATCGCTTACCGAAATGCGATGGCTCCATTTTAAATAATAAAGTGACAATACAAAGACTTGAAGCTAGATAGGAAGAAAGTTTACTATAGTTTAACTGGCGGCTTGTTATATTGCTTATGTCATTATTTCAATCTCATATTTTTATCATATGTCTGTAAATGTGCAAAATTAAAAAGCCAGAGGTAATTTTATATTTTATTGGAATCTAGGGGAAGAGATTGTTAAGTTATCATTGCTTTGATATTAAATAACTGGGACCTGTGCAATGACCTTTGAATATGCAAATGTGGTACTTTAGTTGCAGGGAAATTGTGGTTTGCTAATTGTTTAAACGATAATGGGGGAAAAATGGAAGAACACTGCAATTTACATTGAAGCAAACCTTGTCGAAGGTTTATGCGATAAGGATAAAGAAAATGTTTTATATTTATGTGCAGGCTCAGAAGAATGATTGTCTAGAGCTGTTCAAATCTGTGACTTTGCAGCTGTAATCAAAACCAGCGGGAGAGTTTCTGACTTATATCCCTGGCAGAGAACTCACGGAATACATAATATGTACCCAGAAGAGTTAAGAGAATTTCAATAGTTTCTTAGGTAACAATTTTCATTCTTAGCTCTTAAGATGTTTGAAAAATGAAAGGCTGTAACCTCAAATCAAACAATAATTAAACATCCATCTCCATTTTTAATTGAGCTTTTTAACACCAACGTGCTTATGAATCTAATGCTCCTGGCAATGAAGGGTGTGAAGGGCTTCCTGGAATGAGGGCATCTAGGGGCAGATTATCCCTAAAATTCCATCATTCTAACCTTGCGCTGCAGCATCTGGGATGCTTGGATTTCCAGGACTGCCTCCAGCAGAGAGAGTGCCCCAGGTCAGTTGGGCTTGGCGAGCATCTGTGGGGACCTGGCCGTGGCATCCCATTTGTTTTCACTCTTAGGATATTTGGCATAGGTCTCCAGGGCACCTGTGATTCTACCATGTTACAGTCATGGATCCCATTTCCTGTGCAGATGGGAATTACATCACGGAATTCTCCAGAGGGCAGGTCTCTGTAGAGGTTCACAGCGAGGGAAGAAGGCACCACATTTCCTGGCTTCCCCATTCACCTGGACACGGAGAGGCTGAATGATCCCCATTGCTGTAGCTGCAGCCAATCATGATGATTAAAAACGTGTGGGCTCTGGAGTCACTTAGTAGCTGTGTATCCTTGAACAAATCACTTGTCCGTGGCTCAGTGTCCTCATCTGTAGTGATGAGTAGTACCATGCTGTGACCTATCTCAAGTACTGTGTTGCTGACACTTAGTTACCAAGACCCTGATATAGATCCACCTGGGCTATTGAGGAGGAAACTCATGGCTTCCTGGTCTGTCTCTGAAAAGTGAAGGTGGATGTACCCTGTGCCCTCTGAGGAGCAACTATAAACCATGGGGAAGAAATGATAACGTGCTAATGAGTTCCAGGCATTCTCCTACAAGCTTAACAGTGCACAGTAATACCAGCAGCTAAATATTGCTTTTTATTCAATTCAGAGATACAGAAGTTGATAGGGTCAAACATCAGTTTGTCACCAAATTGTATGCTCTTAATCCCTCTGCTAGCTTTGCAAGTTTGGGGCCTCAGATAAATAATTTTATTTCATTTCTTAATAACTCCATTTTTTCTTTGTGATAGAATTGCATATCTCTGTGGCCTTTTACAGTTCTGACAAACTATGAGTGTGTGTGTGTGTGTGTGTGTGTGTGTGTGTGTGTGTGACTGAGGATTGAACCCAGGGGTGTCCTACCTCTGAGCTACATGCTCAACCCCATTTTATTATTATTATTATTATTATTATTATTTTTTAAATGTTTGAAACAGATTCTCCCTGAATAATTGTACTCTGACTTTGAAATTGAGATCCTCCTGTCATGCACTGAGATTACAAGTGAGCACCAGCCTGAAAATCTATGATTCCATTGAAAGAGAATATATTTGAGAAGGCAGAAAAAGGAGAGAAGGAGAAGGAGAGGGAGAGGGAGATGGAAAGGAGGACTTCTGTGCATTATTACAATATGGCACAGTGATATCTACATAGCTTATAAGGAATTCAAAACATTTCACATATTTCAGTATGTTCATCCTTGTACAATATATTTATATACCATCACTGTCATTTTATAAATGAGGAGACTGCAATATAGAAAGTTTTAACTTGCCAAGGTCACATACCTAACTCATAGAATCTAAGAATTTCACTGCCAATTTTGAATAGCATGCTCTGGATTATGCTGAAAAGTCAATCTATAAAACACTCCTGAAAACTTCTATTGCTTAACAATGCAAATAGAGATGTAATTCATGTTATGCAATCAAAGAGTTATTTGAAAGACATAAATCAAATGTCTTTAAATCAAATTCTATTTGTCACTGACAACTCTTTAAATTTTGTTTGATCTTCAAGGGATGATATCTCCTTTAATTTTTTTCTTATTTCTATATTTCATTTCCAACCTTTATCCAGTTATTCAGTATATAATGAACATCCACATTTAATCTGATCCAGCAGTGAATAACTAAAAATTTTGTGATGGAATATTCATAATGAAAGTCATTCATTCTACCACACGTCTAGATGCCAAAGTTTGGTGTCTATTACGTGGGAACAATGGCCTGTGGTCCAACCTTGGTAAGATTTTAAAAGTTAAATATTAGTGAAAAAACTTGTACTAGAATAACTAACATAGGAGCAGTAGTATCATTTTGTAAATATAAATTTTTTGCCTTAAGCTTTTGTCTATTAAAGAGGTTCTTAAGAATTTTGGCAAGCTCATGAATGAGCTCAACATCAAAATTCAGGGGACTTTCTCTCTCTCTCTCTCTCTCTCTCTCTCTCTCTCTCTCTCTCTCTCTCTCTCTCTCTCTTTCTTCTTTCACCAGAATTATCCTTTGTGGAGTTTCATGATGGAAGACAAATTTGTTTCTAAAATGGAGCATTCATTTTTACAGTGCTGCTGGAGGGCTACAGAAGACCAGAGTGCCTGTTTGCTTCATATATTCTCATAAAATTCAACTTCTCCCAGCTATATATCTCTCTGATTACTGCTTAGCTATATACATTTTGACAAGAAGAAAAACAGTTCGATTGTTAATACCAAAAAGCTTTAAGAGTTTTGTTTTACTGCAGCATATGGATATATTTAAAGTCTGAAATCCTTTTCACATTTTGTGCCTAGATTTTAATTTTACTTTGCTAAATCACTAAACATACCTTCAGGAGAGAATATTTTTATCATAATAGAAAAATCATAGAAATATGATAATTATGCATATATGATATCACATGTGTATACATACATGTATGTGTGGTTGTGTATAATGAGCTCTAGAATGTTTGGCAAAGAAACTTTCCCCAACATGGCTCTGCTAAAACAATCACATCTTACAAATCTTAGCCCTAGTGTGCCGGGTCTCTAACCTCTGGGGAGTATGGCATTGTGGTTTACTCATGATGACCAGAGATGGTGAAAAAGTTAACTACTTGGCAGTAGATCCGATTTCTGTAATAATCCAATACACATTGGACATTGATTTGTTTCAGATTTGGCACAAAATTAAGCAGCAAATATAGACATTTCTTTAGTTGTCTGATACCCAGTTGGACTGTGCACGATATTTTTTTTCTTTTTTAATTTCAGTGGGAATTCAGGAGCCCATTTGCAAAAAAAAAAAAAAAAAATCAACCTCTAAAGGCACAGTTCTGAAATTTTGATCTAAATCCAATTTTTTTGGCATTTAAGTTCATTTGCCCTTGGCCAAAAAAAAAAAAAAATCTGTTTTCAAAAAGAAATAAGTCATAAGAGAACTTTATTAAAAAAAGGCTCAACCTGCTGTTTAAAAGCTATTTTGATGATGTCAGTGCAAGTGAATAAAAAACACATGGATTTAAATTCCCTTAAATTATACAAGCCTTTAAAAATTAAAGGAACTGTGTTGGAAAAATGTGTTTTAGGTTTATTAAGTTAAGAATCAGTCTTCCATGGTTTCTTAACAGCTTTGTATTTGTGGGGGGGGGGTTAGAGGAGCACAACAATTATTTGTTAAACTTGAAGACAAGTGAGAACACAGTTCAATAAGAGTCAAAATGTTTATGTTTGTGAGCCTAAATGGGAGTGGGTCTCTAACAGCCAGCAAGAAAGCTCATAAAAATCACTTCTCCTCCCTCCCCCATAATACAGTAGTAGCAGAGGGACAGTGAGTGGTCTACTTTCAACTCCCAGTCAGTCTCCATGATGTTTTATTTCCTACTTAAATGTTTATATTCCTGTTGTGTAGACAAAGCGCCAGTGTTGGGAGCCCTGCTGGATCCTCACCAATTACTGAAAGATTCGCTAACCCAGAGGTTTCTCCATGTCTTCTGAAAATCATGAGCTTATTCTAAAACGGAGGAGGGCTTTGGCTTCCAGAAACTGAGCCGGAAGACAGACTATAAACAACTTTACTTTTCAATTCTTAAGGCAACATGACACCTCTTTGCAGAAGAAGATGTGGTGAAGTTTTGACAAATGAGTACATTTATACATCGACGCTACAACAGACACATTTGGAAGGCATGATTGATGCCCCAAACAGTTGTTGCTTGTTCTTAATTTGGTGAGAAGTAAAAGTATGTGCCTTCACATGCTAGTTCCTTGGTCTCTCAGCCATTTCTTTTAAGACACTGATCTGATGTGTATATTCTGAGCCCTGAAATATCAGAGAAATAACCAAACCACATCTGCTCCAAGGATGTACTGTGCTTAGATTCTTTCTTTCTTTCTTTCTTTCTTTCTTTCTTTCTTTCTTTCTTTCTTTCTTTCTTTCTTTCTCTCTCTTTCCTTCCTTCCTCCTTCCTTCCTTTCTTTCTTCCTATCTTTCTCTCTCTCTCTTTCTTTCCTTCCTTCCTCCTCTCTTTCTTTCTTTCTTTCTTTCTTTCTTTCTTTCTTTCTTTCTTTCTTTCTTTCTTTCTGCATGTGAATGTCCATTTGTTATAGCACCATTTATTGAATGATATTTTTCTCCCGTGTTCCTGTGTTTACTCTTTTGTTGAAGATCAATGAATTATGTTTATGTAAGTCTATTTCTGGACTTTATTCTAGTATATTACATTGATCTATTGATCTATTTTTTTGTCAGTTCTACATTGTCTTGATTACTACACTTTGAAGTAAGTCTTGAAGTTGGGTAGTGTCAATATTTCGGCTTTGTTCTTCATCCTAAGTATTACGTTAGATGTTCTGAGTCTTTTGCCTTTATGTATAAGCTTTAGAATTAATTTTGATATCCACAAAATATTTTCTAAAATTTTTATTGTGATAACATTGAATTTCTAGATCAGGTAGAAGAGAAATGATATCTTGACAGTCTACCCATCAAATAGATTCTCATACTCTCTCTCTCTCTCTCTCTCTCTCTCTCTCTCTCTTTCTCTCTCCCTCTCTCTCTTCAGTACTAGGGATTGGACCCAGGGGTATTCTACCTCTGAGCTACATCCCCAGCCCTATATTTGGAAAAAGGGTCTCAATAAGTTGTGGAAGACCTCACAAAGTAGCTGGCCATGAACCTAAGATGATCCTCCTATGTCAGCATCCCAATAACTTGGATTACAAGCATGCACCACCACACCCAGCTGTAAAATATCTCTTTATTTAGTTCTTCTTTGATTTTATTCATAAGACTTTTGTGGTCTTCCTCATATAGATCTTATATTTCTTTAGGTTTATAGCAAAACATTTCATTTTATTATATACTAAAATTAGTCATATTGTGTTTTTTAATTTCAAATGTCACTTATTCTTTTCTAGTATATAGAAAAACAATTGTGTTTTGTATATTAGCCTTATATCCTGCAACTTTGACATAATCAGTTGCAGGAGTTTTTTATGAGCTTTCTTGGATCTCCTTCATGGACAGCCATTCTATCTGCAAACGGATAGTTTTAGCTCTTCCTTTTCTTGTCTGTATAATTTAAACTCTTTTTAATCAACATTTTGCATTCACTAAAATTTCTGTTGGAAAGGAATGATAAAACTATTCTACTTTCTCATCATGAGGTATAATATTAGCCATAATTTCTCTGTAGTTTTATTTTTATCCAGTTGAGTAAGGTCCCCTCTCCTCCTAGCTTTTTGAGAGTTTTTTTGTTGTTGTTGTTTTTGTTTGTTTTGTTTTGGTTTTGTTTTTTGTTTTCTTTTTTGGTGGCACTGGGGATGGAATCCAGGGACCTTCTACCTCTGGGCTATTCCAAGACCTATTTTATATTTTTTATTTGGAAACAGCGTCTCTTAAGCCAGTGGAGGCTGGCTTTGAACCTGCACGATCCTCCTGTCTCAGCCTCCCAAGCGCGAGGATTACAAGTGTGTGCCACCACAACCGGCTTGAGAGTTTTGTTTTTTTTTTTTTAATCAAGAATGTGTATTAGACTTCGTCAAATGATTTTTCTGCATCTGTTGATATGATCATATGACTCTTTTAGTTGGTTGATGTGATGGGTTACATTACTTGACTTTTGAATGTTGAGGTTTACTCAAATTTAAGACATTATACCCTTGGAAATAAGTATACTGTAGAGAAGAGGTCGCTTTCACCCTGTGTGCTGGACCCTTGGTGATGGCTTTCTCACCAGTCTTAGCTATGTGAGTATAAGTGTGTTCAAATAAGTCCATGTGGCAGTTTACTTCCAAACAGACAAATATTAGGTAAATTGTCATTAAAGCAAGAGGAAAGATCATAAAATCTTTCTATCAATACAGCATCAACCCACAGAAGAAGCCAGGCGTGGTGGCGCACACTTGCAATCCCAGCATTTGGGACGCTAAGACAGGAGGATCAGAGTTCTAGAACAGCCTCAGCTGCCTAGTGAGGCCCATCGTAACTCAGTGAGACCTTGTTTCAAAATTAAAGAGTAAAAAAATAGGGTTGGAGGTATGGCTCAAAGGTAAATGCCCCTGGGTTCCATCCCCAGTACTGCAAAAACAAAAACAAAAACAAAACAAACCCACAGAAGGTTACAACTTTCAGTTATTCACATGTGAGAATATTTTCCAGATATTGACCCCACAATGCTTCTGCTCAGTTCACTAAGTTTACCCTGACTCTACCAGTATGAATGAGCATTGAAATGGCACCCCCCACCACCCCAGCTGATCTTGGTGGCCAAGAAAACACAAGCATCTGGTCATGGCAATTAGATCTCAATGTTTACTCTCCACACTTCTCAATTTCCAAGCCTAATAAAAACTTTCCCAGAAAGAAGAGGCGGTCCTCAATGCAATTTAGGCTTGTTGCCTGATTTCTTTTTGGCAGTGCTGAGCATGTGGCCACAGCTTAATCTGCATGGTTTATATGCACACCCAAGTTTAATTTGGAATCACAAGACCCCAGGGCCCCTGATGCTAAATAACCTGGGACTTCCATCTGTATCACAGCATATGCTAGTCGGATGTAGAGTAAAACTGGGCAAGAAATCCACATCTAATTATGAACATACAGTCAAAATATCAGGTAAATTACACTTCCTGCATGTGAATTATTCCCTTAGGACACAGTGAACTTTGGCATACTGGCCACCATCTATCCCCCAGCACCCTCTGCTAGTAAATTCCACAGTGGGGGATTGCCAACTGAATGCTAATTTAAGAAGTTTTGGAGTTCTTAACAAGTATTTGTGCTGCACCTAGAAAGAATAGTTTTTCTAAATCATACAAAATACATAGAGACAGACAAATGAGGGCACACTTTAAACAAATTCAGTACTCAGTTGTGTCTTGTGATTATGAACTGCCCTAAGGTAGGTTTGTTTCAAGCAATTCATAAGTAGGTCATGGAATCAGTTTAGAGGGTCATGACTGGCACTTTTAAAAATTAAAACAAAATTAAATAGAAAATTTCAAAATGAACGACCATGCTGGTTGTCAGTATTGTTTAGAGAAATATTCTTCTTGTTGTTTAATTTTGTGTGTGTATACTAAATCAGGATACACATCACATATCTTATTAGATCACAATTTTTAAAGACTTGAAGATACACGGTTTAAAGTGTGAACAGACATAATATTGTATAGGCCATGGCTTTATCATTGCAAAAACTTTATAGCTCTTTAATCTGACAAAATCAACTCTAGGCCTGTCATGTTTGTGACACAGAAAACACAGCAGACCCTAAAATACATAAGTCTCCTCTTTGAATGTGCATTTAAAGGGAAGATATGTGTTAATGAATTGCAAAATTAATAAATTATATTCACAACTGGCAAAAGGAAATAAATTCAGTAACTAAGGAGTGAATGACAGAAGGATTTGATGGAGATTTGTAGACTGTTAGGAGACCCTTCCTTAAAGAAGGGATATTTGAGAGAAGATCTAAAAGGTGATCTCAGAATGAATTATAAGCTGAGTCTCAGAAATTAAATATTTTAACAAAACTCTTTGATTTCCCCACTTTCCTCATTGATATCTCAAGGTGCTTCATGATTTATATGAACCATAGAAGAGTTATTTTCAAGACTGATAGTGTTCTGTGTTAATAATGTGTTCTCAAAACCTCCTTATCACAGTTCCTCATTTTTTCTGTTGACTGATTCTTGTTTTGAATGACCCTCTGGAAGACAGAGGTCAATAATGTCATCATCATTAGAACTTTTCAGTGAAAAATAGATATCATTGTTATATCTAGGAAGAAAAATTTACATGATCCTATTTCCAGCTCAAGTATGAGAAATGGAGACAATTCCATATAACAGATTTCATGTTGGGGTGAAGAGTACATTTTTTTATAGAAATATTTTGAAATTGCTGCTTGAGATGGTCTTGGGGAAAGGCAAGGTCACAATCTTGTAAAAGACATGTAACTATCTTCTGAAGAATAATGGGTTCTGATTCAAGAGCTAACTTCTTTCTGAGAAATTTTTGTATGGAAGTGATAATAAAGAGTGGGTTAGAGCTGAAGGGCTCTGGGTAATAGGAGAAGCTGACAATCCCTGGAAGAAGTCCAGGAAGCTGCATACTGCGCAGAAGAAAGATAAGATAGGAAAACTCTCCAGGCTTCTCTCTTAGCTTTTGGCTCTTGTGGATTCTTTCACTTGTGAGCTTATCTCTGGATTTAAAGAATTGTTTACAAAATTACCAATTTCAATCTCAAAGACATGGAGGGAGAGGGAGAGAGTGGGTGGGACCAGGAAGAAAGTACTCCAAGGGTTGTGTGCATGAATTTTCTATCACTCTATACCTCAGAATGATGCATAATTACAATGCACTACTTCAAAGTGTATATATATATATATATATATATATATATATATATATATATATATTGTATATATGTATATATGTATATATATGATATATATGACATATATATTATATTATATATATGACATTCTATTCAATATTTGCATGTGTTGGAGTAGAAAGCTTTTTCATGGTATCTGTTTTGACCTACTGCCAGCAACAGAAGTCCTCAGCATTCAATATTTTATATTTACAAATTATATTCAGCCATAGTATATGCTTACATTATCCAAAATGCAACCTTTAGGATAACCATTATAGTTCTAAATCTCTGCAACAGAAGTAATATCATCACTTTTCTGAAATTTAGGCAAAATTTATTAAGGAAGCTAGAAGACATCACATTAATGAACCAGATCAGCTCTGTAGATCAACAATCTCCAGGTTTTGACCAGAGATTAGAAATAAACTCTTAACCGTGATGGTATGATCCTTTTCTCATCTCTAGAAAAAAAACTACAATGGAGGTAATATTAGTAAAATAAATAACTAAATAACCTTATTTCACTCCCTTTCTCATATTACCTTGGGCATAATCAATATTGGGAGGAACTTTCATTCACCAGGTTGTTAACAGCTTTAGGGCAGAGAGCACTTAGGAGACATACGAGGTGGGGTGGGTAGCAGGGTGGGACCTGAAGAGAAACACACCAAGACCTGTGTGCATGTTTCTTTGTATGACTTTTAACCTCACTATGATGTATAATTATAATCCACCAACAAAAGTATTTTTAAAAGGGATTTTAAATCTGTTTGCTATGGTGAACGAGACACCTCACCTCTACTTCCTACCATCCTCTCAATATTTCAGTCTATTTAGCACACTGATACTGCTGTCAGTCTATACTCTGCATGGAAATAAAGAAAATGTTGAGTTTTGTGCCTCAGTGTTTGTGAAGTGAAAGCAGATATATAGTGGTCAGAGAATGAAAGAAAGCTTCCTTTTCTTTACTTCCAGAATGGGAGAGCTTAGTTTTCTCTTATAGCAACATAAAGATAGAGACTTCATTTGACATTTTGTTTTACTGACAAGAAACAGTGATAACAATAGTAAAAGTCAGCTAGTGTATGTCATAGAGTCAGTAAACATTTTCTGTTAAGGTTCAAATAGTAAATCTCTTAGGTTTGGGGCCACAACATCTGTATTGAAACTACTTACCTCCACTGTAGTAAGAAAGGAGTCATAAACAACATACAATAATGTGAGTGTGAATGTTGCTGTGTGCCAATAAAACTTTATCAAAAAACAAAACTGGAGCCAGGCTGGGTGGCACACACTTGTAATCCCCCGCGCTTGGGAGGTGGAAACAGGAGGATCGCGCAGGTTCGAAGCCAGACTTGCTGGCTTAAGAACCCCGTTTCCAAATTTAAAAAAATATAAAATAAGTCTGGGAGTGTAGCCCAGAGGGAGAAGGGTTTCCAGGAACCCCAATACCACAAAAAACCCCAAAAAACAAAAACAAGAAACAGAATGTGGGCTGGATTTGGACTGTAGCGTTTTATTTTACCATTTTCCGATTTGTCAAAAGGAAAATCTTAATGGAGAAAGATCTACTTACACTAATCCCAAATTTCCAGATTACAGTTTCCTTACAAAGCAATTATTTTAGTGTTTTCAGTGGTTTAAAAAGACTTTAGGAACATTATATACATACACACACATACACATACATACATACATACATACATAATCCCTTAGTATGTACATAATATATAATAGTACATATACATATATATTAACACACACATATATATGTCTTCCCTTTAAAAAATAAAAGGTTCAGTATGATTTTAAAAGCACTGTTTTTTTTTATTTCTCTTTTTGAAAGTTGTGCTGATGTTACTGTTTTTAAAACATTCAGTGTTTTCCCCAGAAGAAAAACTGTACATCTGATTTCCATGTGTTATTAGAAAAGAAATCAAATGCCCTATGACTAAAGAATAACACTCTAAAACAAATATAATTAGGGGGATGCCTGTGATTCAGAAAGATAACGTTGACATTCACTGGCCCTTATCCCAGTGAGTCAAAAAATATGTCAGTCAAAGACCTATATGTTCATATAGTGTTTTAAAATTCAAACTTCATTTCCAGTTAGCAGATGTCTCACTTTAAAGTTTCAAAGGGAAAAAATAAAGACTATAAAGAGAGAGGGCTGCCACTTTCAGAGATGCATGAGGCTGAAGGGGGCTTGGAAATCAGTGGTCCACTCAGTAGCCACACTTCCATTTTTTGTGGTACAAGGCTGCACTCTGTCCATATACTTTTAAAAATGGGGGGCTGTTTTTGTCTTAGTCAATTTTTCTGGCTAGTCCACCATTCAAGATTTTATTGCTACATGGAACTTGCTTTCTTTAGATTTTTTCTACTTTTTGAAACATTACTTACCTAACTGCTGAGTCCTATTCAACAATTGTTCAGAAATGTGCTACTTATCTTTTGTTATTATCTCTCTAGTTCACTCATCTATCACCAATTTTTTCCAAAGTTCCCATATATAAGATTGTTGACAGAATGGGTCCCCAAATCACACTGTGACAGCAGGTGGGATGTCCAATGTAGACAAATGTGTTGGGAAGAACTGAAGTTGACCAGAGAGGGGATATTTTAGAAGGAGGCAGATGCCACCCAACATTCACTGTGTATTCTATGTGAATATGTGGGTTGGAGCTGGAAGTGATTTTTTTCAAAGTATCTGAAGATCTAGATCTCTATTTGAAATATTCTAAATTTTAAATGTTGGCAACTAATTCCAAAAAAATGTTTAAACCCTCTGTAAGCCAAACAAAGCACATCTGGGAGCCAGATTTGGATTATGGAAAGCTAATTTGCGGCCTTGAATTCATAGTCATCTTACCACCCTGGTTGCCATATTTTGTACACATCCCAATTCAATCAGTTGTAACTTGAGGAGTATTAACCATTGAAAAGAAAAAGAATTTCTTAATCTAAAGGAAAACAGAGGAACCTCAACTCAGATGAGCTCCAGTGATCAACATGACTGCCTAATCAAAATAGAGGTCACAAGAAACATAAAGTTAAACTTTAACTTTTTAACCATTGTGAACTCGAAAAAAGAGACATATGTTAACAGTTGATGTGATAGGTTGACAAGAAAACATATTGCTCTTGCTTAGAAGAATGCCCCTAAAAATGGGGATAAAGCACTAAAGGAATATAATATAAAACCATTACCAGACCATATGTTTGTGATATAACATAAGGCATTTTCTTGCTAGGATATCACATAACCATGGCAAACTGCCACTAACTTCACTCTTTCCCATAAAAGAAGAGAGAGAGAGAGAGAGAGAGAGAGAGAGAGAGAGAGAGAGAGAGAGAGAGAGAGAGAGAGAGAGAGAGAGAGAGATATTCTTGGGATAAATTCCATGAAAGTTTTATTATAAGTATTTAATTTATAAAATATATTCCTGGCAGTGCTGCTCACCAGAATAAATAATTATATCATTGGGCTGAGAGGATGTTGTTTTGTCATTCCTAAGTCTGCCCTTTCCATGACACATTGTTTTATGATGTTAGAAAGACATATCTGGAATACATTTTAGTGACTGTTTCTTGCCCTCTATAGTATGTTCTGATTTTCAAGCCAGTTTGCCCTTTCCCCTTTATTTCCTCAAGAATCTGTTAGGAACTTAATTAAAGGAATGGAAAGAACACTAAGCCACAGCTGGACAGCCCCCGATGTTAGGGTTAATCCACCAGCCCTTATCTAATTGCTGATCTCTTCCTCAGTGAAGGTGGTCTTGGGTGCTCTACAAATTCATAACCCACCCACTAGAAAAATTTCCTTATCCAAACCTGGCAGCTCATGGGTAGGGTGGGGGAAGGAAACAACATAATTTTATAAAATATTCTAGATGCTATAATTCATTAGTTTTAATTTTTTTTAATTGCCTTGTATTTGCAGTTAAATCATCTTTTTTAAAAAAGTGTTTCCTGGGAAGAGAGTTGTTGAGCACTTTAGGACATCTTATTAAATTAAAAATTTGGACATATCTTCTATATTTATATTAAGAAGCTATTTCTAATAAAATATTGAAGTCATAGACACAAGCTGATTTTAGAACTTAGATTATTTTGTTATTGCTGCAATTTTTCTTTGTGATTATATAAAAAAGAAAGCTATTTTCCTTCAACTAGTAGAGATTAAGAGATTAGTCATGCAAGGATTTAAGTTATCTAATTCTCTAGCTAGACAGAAATTAAAGCAATTCTATGTATACTTACAATACACAGTTCACCTAGTGGCTGAAACCTAGAATTAACAGTGCTCAATCTGATGCTTAGGAGGAAAAATACTCATCTTTTTTCTTTATGTTGATACTCAATGATATTTAAATTAAGGAAAATAAACAAAATCAAGGCAACTTAAAAAACTAGGCAATTGCCTTCGTTTTCATTTTACTGATACTATAAGCGTAGTTTCCCCATGGAATAACCCTAAAGATGAGAAACACCCTAAGGATGTTTCTCAAATACATATTATAAAATACAGACCTTGTGCATGTATGTCTACAAAAGTTTGTATCCCACTATGATGTATGAATACAGTGCACCAATAAAATAAAATTTAAAAAAAAAATTTTAGATTTTGCATCCCAATGTATGGACTTGGATCAAAACACTGAAATGTAGCACAGATATTTCTTACAAATTTTGATCTCTAAAGAAATTACATTAAATTGTACTGTATAACTTCTATCTCTTTGAATACCTCATTCTAGTGTTCTTAATCTCCGATTCTGAATTTCTTCTCATGCTGCTTATGAAATTTACTACCCTGAATGAAAGTGTTTTAAAATTATGATAAACTGTAGGCCACTTTAGTGTACAATTTACATGGATTGTTAGCAGCTTGACCTCATGCTTCTCCAAGTTTTAGATGAATACTCAAGTGCCTAAAATAAGTAGTGATATTTCCTATCTCATGTACTATTGTTGAAAAGAAATGACTTATAAACATTAGCAAGATTTCTGATCCAGACAACAATGTGGAAGATTTGCAAAGATTTCCTTTATGTTTTATGAATAAAAATTTTTGTTAAATGTAAATAATACATATAAATAACATATTTATACATATAATATTTACAAATTATACATATAATTTATTTTAAAATTTTTTCTTGGTGAGAAACACTGTCAGAAGTATAAAAATCCAACTGAAAGACTGGGAGAAATATTTGCAAATCAAATAATTGACCAAGGACTCATATCTAGATTACACAAAACATATTCAAAATTCAGCAGTCATAATATAAATAATTCAGTTAGAAAATGAACAAAGACATAAAGAGATAGCACATGCACAAATACATATATAATTTTATATATAATAAATATATGTTATATTTATGTTATATATATACTTAAATAACAATGACATGAAAAGCTATTCAATATCACAATTAAAAATGTAAATTAAATTCATAATGATATTTCACACCTAAAAATAAGGAACAGCTAAAATAAAAAATAATACTAAATAAAAACATGTCCACAAAATTCTGTACACAGATGTTTGTTCATAGTTTCTTTATATTTAATAGCTTCAAGCTGAAAATGATCAGAATAACCTTGAATAGGTGAGTGGTTAAACAAACTGTGGTACATCCATAACATGGAATACTACACAACAATAAAATTAATGGGCTGTTGATACATGCAATGGCACAGAAAGATCTCAAGGGCATTATATTCAATGAAAAGACTTTAAAAGGCCCCATACTGCATGATTCTATTTATATTACATTTTAAAGATGAAAATACAGAGATGGCATCATATTACTGGCTGCTAGGAGGTAGAGATGGTAGATGGGTGGAGAGTGGCATATGACCATGATGATGATACAATGTAATGCCGTAATGATGATACAGTTCTGGATCTTTATTATCATGGTTATAACCATGTGATGCACAATTTGTACATGTGATATAGTGACATAGAACTATGCACACTCACACCAATGTTTATTTTCTGGGTTTGGTGTTGTGCCATAGTTATTAAGATGTATGTACCTATTTGGAGAAATTGAGTGAAAGGCACCTGGATTTCTCTGTGCTTTTGCATGTACAAGTGAATCTAAAAATAGTTTGGATGTCTTGGAGAGCTTGCACAATTCAAAGCCCATGCATTAATTATTCTTATCAAAGTGAAAAACTATTGTCTTTAACAAAGTTATCCATTAAATACATGACAAAAGTTTGGGTTTTATTATTAAATAGACTTGAATTTCAGTTTGTTTAGTTATTAAGAATAGGTCTTAGAAAAGTTTACCTTGTCTCCAAATCTCAACTTTTTTTACTGTAACATAATCATGGATATTAATAGTAGCTACTCTCTAGTATTTTTACAAATATTAGAAGATAATTTGTGTATTACTCTTAATAGAGTATCCAACACCTAATGTAATTCAATAAATGATAGTTGTTAATTTTTTCTTTATACTTTTACAGAGCTCTTTACTGTTGCTTTATTTTACTACTATTTTCAAATTGATATATGTTTATAATTTAACTGTCCAGCTAGATGGGTAACTTCATGATCTCAAGGACTGAGTTATCAATTAGACATCATTAACAACTAGAAAATTGTTACATAGGTGCTTCCAGGAAGATGGCGACTGAGAAAAGCGGGGCTTAAGAGCCCCGCTAACAACAAATCTCCATTACCACAAAATCAGTACCTTTCATAGCCAGAAAACACCATCACCAGTGAAACAAAAAATCACCAGGCTCCAGAGAGAAAGTGGACTGAGAACAGAGCCACAGAGGAGATACACCGGCCTCACGCCCGAGGACACGGCAGACGCGGCAGCAGCACCATACTGCCGGAGGCATCGGCAAATTCACGGGACGGCTACAGCAAGCCGAGGTGAGCCACTGCGGAACAGCCAGGCGGGATTTCTCCATGCAGAGAGCATCTAAAGCTCCCAGTGGCCGAGCTCAGCACACGCTGCAGGGATTCAGAGTGGAAATCAAAACCAAGAAGGAAAACACCAGCCCCACAGCCGAGGGCGTAGCAGTGGCGCCATATTGCCACCAGCGGCAGCAGCACCGAATTCAGCGAGGACAGTACAGCTACATCTGCGTACTCAAGAACAGTGAGTCAAATTGCGGGCCACAGAGGAGAAATCCCAGTACTGTACTCCCTGGGACTTGACCCAGTGGGGGAGGGGCGGTGGCAGAGATATCACACCATAGGAGAATGTGCAACCTGGCACCCCCCACAGTCTAAAGCAGCCTCTATCGACTCTCTGGGTCGGAGACTCTGTGATAAAACCCAGTAAAGGAGTAGTGGAGTCTGAGATACTACTGACTCGAGATCCAGAACACCTTAAGTGAAGTCATAGTGACCCAAGGGAAGAACCCAGAGAAGGCACAAACATCCGAAATCATGGGAAAGAGGAATAATACTGGAGCAATAAATGCCCACAACCCCACAACATCAGAACCCGATAAAACTGAAAATCAGAGATTTCTAGAAGATCAAATCAGGAAAATAACTGTAGAAATGATAGAAGTGCTTCGAAAAGAACTCAGAGAGAGCCAAAAAGAGATAAAGGATGCAATTAATGAAGTAAAGGCCTCAATTCAAAGCACAAACAACTGATTAGAACACATAGAGAACAGAATCTCGCTCTTAGAAGATGATCATTCCAAAAATGAACGCATAGTTTCTAATCTAGGAAAAAATATCCGACAGCAGGAATCTGATATTGAAGAAATATGGGCCCATTTTAAGAGAGCTAACCTAAGAATAATTGGAATAGAGGAGGGAAAAGAAAGTGAAACCAAAGGGATCAACAATCTCTTCAAGGAAGTAATAGCAGAAAATTTTCCAGACATAGAGCAAGAGGTCGATACACAGGTCCAGGAAACTTATAGAACTCCCTTTAGACAGGATCGGAGAAGAGGATCCCCATGCCACATAATTGTCAAAATGACCAATGTGGAAGCCAAGCAGAGAATCTTAAAGGCAACAAAAGCAAAGGGCCAAGTGACATTCAGAGGCAAACCAATTAGAATCACTCCAGACTTCCCAAACCAAGTTATGAGAGCCAGAAGGGCATGGAGTAACATATTCCAAACTCTGAAAGAAAACAACTTCCAGCCAAAAATTTCCTACCCAGCAAAACTTTGTATCAAATTAGATGGAGAAATAAGAAGCTTCCATGACAAACAGAAACTGAAGGAATTTATGTCTTCAAAACCAGCACTAGAGAAAATACTCAAAGAGATTAACTACAAAGAAGAAATAGGTAACACACTCCAGAACTAGAGAAACAAGATTTTCCATCCAACAGACAACTAAGATTGGTTATCTGTGGAGATTCATTATTTATGTTAGTCTTTTACCTATCTCTAAAGGGTATTGTTTGCCTTTATTGTTGTTAATTTCTAGGATTTCTAGTTGGAATATTAATATACCTTCAGATATAGCAATTGGAAATATTTTATCCCATTCTATTAGTAACTGTTAACTCTGTTTACATTGTCTTTGGATATAAAATATTTTTTTTATTTTTTAGGGAGTTTGTATACTCCTCTGTTGCCTGTGCCATTGAAATCATAACCAAGAAATCACTGCTAATTTCAAGGTTGTGAGGTTTAATGACCCAGATTTTCTCCTAAAAGTTTATAGTCTTAAGATTTATATTTAGGTCTATTATCTATTTTGAGTTAATATTTGTATATGGGATTAGGTAAGGGTCCAATTTTATTCTTTTCCATGTAATTATTATTTTTTAACAATATTTAGTTAAAAGATTAATATTTCCACCACCAAATGTTCGTGGAAACCTTGTCAAAAATAACTGGACAATATAGGGAAGAATTTAGCTCTAGGCTTTTATTTAACTCCAATGGTTTATATATCTGTCTTTAGAATGGTACTACACTGTTTCAATTATTGTAGCTTTATATGGTGTGAAATCAGAAAATATATATCTTTTAGCTTTGTCCTTTTTCAAGATCGTTTTGGTACCTAGAGTCCATATTCCATATTAGGATAGATTTTTTTCTGAAAAATAAATATATAAATATATGATAGTTTCACCTAAAAAATAGAAAAAAAATATTCTCTGGTAAGAAAGAAAGCAAAAAGAAATATTGAAATGTTATCTTTAAGTCATCAAAAGTTTGGTATCAGACAAATGAAACTGTTATGTGAGATTATCATTTTTAATTTTAGATAAATTGCCATAATACTAGATGTCAACTACTAAGCCAAGCATGGGAGGGAGGGATAGGGAGAGAATGGGGTGGGGATTGGGTGGGGGCTGACTGGGAAAAGTGTGCATGTATGTCTACAAAAGTATGTATCCTACTATGATGTATGAATACAGTGCACCAATAAAAAAAAAAGCGGAAAAAAAAGAAAAAAAAAGAAAATTGTTACATAAAGGTAAATTGTCAATGCATATATAGAAAATATGTAATCCACATCGCAAAATTAAATGGTAACCTTTTACTGTCCTCTGGAAACCACTTCTCAGTAGTATTTGACATGGTCAACCACTTCCTCATTTTAAATCTTTTTTCTTTTCTTTTCATTTTTTTTTTTTTTTTGGTGGTACTGGGGTTCCTGGAAGCCCTTCTACCCTCGGGTTACACTCCCAGACTTATTTTTTATATTATTATTTGGAAACAAGGATACAAGCGTGCGCCACCACGCCCGGCTCTTTTTTTAATTTTTTTATTTTTTCATTGCATCTTTTTTAGGGGTTCTCTTCTATCTTTTTGGCTAATTCTGCTTGTTATTTTTTCTCCCCACCATCAATATTTAAATATTAGAACTCTTCTTTGCTCTGTCCTCAACATTCTTTTCTATTCTTAACTCTATACTTTCTTCCTAAATGGCCTGATCAACCGTGAAAGTTCCTGTTGCTCTCTCTATGCTGGTAACACACACATTCATATTTCTAGCTCACACTTTGCTTCAGAGCTCTAAATCATACAAATTTCCATTAAGATATCTTGATGTCACCTTGAAAGCAGTACATCTTAAACAGAATATGTATCAGTCAGGCTTCTTGCAGGAAACAAGACATTTTAATGGAATAACTATTTGCAAAATTCTGGACAAGGTGAAAAATAAGCAAGGACAGCTGATGTACTGCTCTAGACCTAGAAACAGCAGGTAGCTCTTAGTACTTGTGGGTCAGAAGCGCAAAAGAAAGGATTGATTACAAGAGGAAGGGAGGAAAGGAGGAAGAGAGAGGGGTGGGGAGCTGATAGATAGTGGGATAAAGCCAACCCAAGATACCCCAGCAGGAAGAGATGCACTGGAATAGTGTTCTTCTCTTCCTTTGATCACTTTCTTCTGCCAAATTCTCTGAACTGAACCGGAAGTGAGAGGGCAAAGGAGCCTATTAACATAAGACATAAAGGTTATTCTTCTGGTACAGAGATTTAGGTGGTGAAAGGAGATTAACTATGAAAGAGCAAAAGGAAGCTATCTGGTAGAGAAAGCATGACTCATGAACCATGGTTGGTAATTCCTAGCTCAGCAAATGTCACCACCACCCACACAAATCCTGAAGCCAAAGCCTTAAAAGTCATCTTTTATTTCTTTCTTTCTGCTCCTATGTCTACATCAAGTATTGTTAATTCAACCCAGATATTTTACAAATTTGACCAACCACTATTCCTCTGGATTGAGCTCCAGTGATGTTTCTCCTGGACTCCTGGAACAGAGTCTTACTGTCTCCTGCATCCACTTTGGCCTTTTTATATACAATTCTCCACATGTCCTCAGTAATTGTGGCAGGAAGATTAGCAATCTTCAAAGAAGTCCATGTTTTAATCCCTGGAACTTTAGAACATGTTATGTTACATGGCAAAGGGGACTTTGTAGACAAGATTAAATTAAGAATCATGAGATGAGAAATATTGCTGCATTATTTGGGTGGGTTCAATCTAGTCACAACTTCTTAAAACTGGATAACCTTGTTTTAGTCAGAATCATGTGAGTACAAAAGAATAGTCACAAAGATGCTCTATACTTGGCTTTGAAGATAGAGGAAGGTGATTATGAGCTAAGGAATGGTGGCTGCCTCTGCAACTGAAAAGAGTCAAGAAAATAGCTTCTCACCTAGAATGCCCAGAGAGGAACATGGTCTTGACACCATTGGAATTTTGTTCCACTTTGAGCCATGTTAGGCTTCTCATGCAAAAAAGTATAAAAAAGTAAATTGGTTAACCATGTCTTATTCATAATTTTACACATGTTCAAGTGTAGACCCTTATTAATCAAGACCGGCCTTCCTCCTCTCCTATCTTACCATCCAAACTTAGCTAGTATTTCCCCTTCAATATCTGGAGTCCCGCTGGTATTCTTTGTGTTTCCTAGTTTGGGCATATTAGAGGAAACATATGCATCTTCTTCTTCTGTGCTTGGCTGATCTCACATAACATAATGTTCTCCAGGGCTTTCCATCTTCTTTCAAATGATATAATTTTGTTCTTCTTTATGGCTGAATAGAATTCCATTGTGTGTATTTCCCATAGTTTTGCTATCCATTCATCTGTTGATGGTGATCTGGGTTGGTTCCATATTTTGGCTATTACAAATTGTGCTGCTATGAACATAGGTATGCATATGTTGCTGTAGTTCTCTGGGGGAAGGGAAAATGGGGGCGGGGGGGAGAGGGCACCAAATATAGTGTAAATGTATACTATTTATGTTCAATAAAAAATTGTTATAAAAAATAAATAAATAAAAAAAGTAAATTGGTATTGCTTTGAACTGCTACTTGTGGTAATTTGTTATAGCAGCAATAGCAAACCAATACAGTGATGTTACAACATCTCTAGTTTAATCATATCTCTCCACTCCTTGAAAACCTTCAAATGCTTCTCATTGCACTGATAAAATAAAAATAACCTTAGCCTAACCTTTTATCATCTCTCTGTGCCTCACCCTTTCTCCTCATTGCAGACATTCCTCTCTGCAACAAACATAACTTTGTCATGAAAGACTGCTCTATATTCTTATACCATGTCTAGCTTTGTTTCACAAGAGGATTCTTAAACTCACAGTGACTTTTAGTCAAAATACTCTACCCAATATCACACTTTTCTAATGAATGTAACAGTTTTTTAAACTTTCGTGTAACAAATGACCGCAAGGTTAGCAGTTTAGATAGAAAACACATTTAGTAATCTCACCGTTTCAGGACAAGACTCAGGTCAGGACTCCAGGTGCTGCCCAGCTGGATTATCTTCTTGGGAATCCTGCCATGCTTCAGTCAAGTTTTCAGGAGAGTTTTTTTTTTTTTTTTTTAATCTGGACAATACAGAAGGATCTTCTTCCAAACTCAGAAGCATAGTTCATCTCCTGACAGTTGTGTACAACTGAGGTTGCTTTTTGCTTGCTGATTGATGGCCGAGACAAGTTCTCAATTACCAGAGGTCACCCTCAGGTCCTTGCCACAAGTCCTATCACAGGTCTTCTCACAATGAGGCATCTTATTGTTTTTAAGGCTGGAGAATCTTCAGTCTACCAAGGTGGAATCTTTGATAATGTAGCAAGATCACAGCAGTGACTACCCCATCATGTTTGCCACATAACACGCCTGATGAAGGGAGGAGCTCTTTCACACTCGGGAGTCTTGCCCATATTCAGATGGGGAAAAGGGTGATGCAGTGTGTACACAGAAGGGAAAAAGAACATCGTGGGGGCATCATTCTAGAATTTTATGTACTACATAGGTTAATAAGTACATCTCCAAATCTCAGCTTACACATAACTTTTTCAGAGATGTTTCCCACAGTGCTTCTGTCTCCAGCATGTTAGGTTTCAAATTGTCAAATCAATCTTTACACTAGTTGGATATTTCACCCATAATGGAGATTTTTCTGATAAGTTCTAGAATATAATCAGTAAAAAGATATAGACAAATCAGAGAAAGGCCAGAGGTGTCTCATGTGACTTTCTTCCTTCCTACCTGCTTATCTGTATTGGACCTGCACCCTTGAACCAGGAATATTAGATGCGCTCTACCTATGAGATTTATATTTAGATTATGAAATTATCCAGTTTATACTTTCAGAAAGGTATACATTTACTGGGGATCAATGACTTATAAACCTATAGAATGTAGTTTTTTTTTTTACCATAAGCAATCCTAAAACAGAGACATCTTTCAAAGAATCCTTAGATTATAACTCTCCTATAAACATGTCATCAATCTATTTGTTGTACTTTATCATGTTTAAAGGAGATTAAACTATTAAAAGTGTCATCTATCTTAACTTTTCCCCTCAGAATTGCCTTTTCCTAACTGGAAGAAAAACAAATAATTAGTATTCTAAAGTTGTTATTACAAAGTACTACAAACTGGACAGAATATGGCAATAGTGATTAATCTCTGAGAATTCTGAAAGATTGAAGTTCAAAATCCAGGTGTGAGCAAGGCTCCACTCAGTTTGCAGCCTCTAGGTAGGGGAGAACCTACCTTTTTTCTCTTCTGTTTGCTGGGGTTGCAGCATTCCTTGACTCCTGGACACATCGCAGCAATCTCTACCTTTGTGGTCCCTTTGCCTCTTCTTCTTTTCTGTGTCTTCTTTATTTTTTTTGTCTCAAATCTCCCTTTTTTATAAAGACACTTCCCATTTAATTTAAAGTTTACTCAATAATCCAGAATCATTTCCCTTTCTCAATTTTCTTAATGTAATCACACTGAAAAGATTCCTTTCCGAAATAAGGTCACATCCACAAGATCTACACATTAGGATGTGAAGTTATCTTTTGGGGACCACCATCAAATGTACTACATACAGGCCAACTGCCTAAATGCCTTTCTCTCCATGGGTCTTCTCATTATATGCTCTACAGAACCTTGTACTTCTCTTGCTTAATCACAATTGTGATTGCTTGTTCAATATCTGTCTCGCTCCATTAGAGCACAACCTCCCCATAGATAGGAACTACGTCGATCTTGTTCACAACTGTACTCCTATCACGCACCATAGTGATTTGCATATATTAGAAACCTAATAAATGTATTTTCCTCTAAACTGGACCATAGTTTTCTCACTTTTTGGAGTAGAAATAACCTAAGTCGCTGGTAATGAAAGTTCCTTCCACTAATTGTGAACTTGTCATTTCTCAGGATGTCTCATTAAAAAGTTATTCATATTCTGAATTTAAATGAAGCTATTCCTCTTCTAATGCATTGCTTTACTTTAGGAATGCTAGAAAAATCTGTGTAAGGAGGGGGTTGAGAGATTGATGGTCCAATCCTTCATGTAATTCCTGCCACGTAAATGTGGCACAAGACACCAGATATACTTTAAAAGCTTAGTTCTGTTAGACTGTTAGGATTTCTTTTTACAAAACAAATATTTAATATTTTAAATTGTAAACTCTGTTTTGGTTCATGCTGTGCCTCGTGCAATGCAGAATATGGAAGCGGTACTCAGCAAATAACAAACAACCACAATGATGATTGTAATGCATACCGTAATATTGTTGCTAGAAATATAATTATGTGAACAGACAATTTACAGAAGAGAAGGGACCTCAGAGACCTTGTGTTGTCTCTCTGGCCTCTCTTTTAATCAGGGACAATAATAATAAAAATACACCCCCATCTGTAGTCAGCTTGTCAACATGGCAATATTTATAGAATGCTGTATGTAACAGTGGCATCTTCATGCAGATGGATTAAGATTGAGGAGCAGCTGCAGATGGCTGTTCATTAACTGAAAGAAGAAAATGAATTTGAACAAAAGCACTTATGGAACCCCTAATTTATTAGTGCTGTAATAGGGAAGAAGAGCTCTCTGGAATGGTAACTGAGTGAAACCAGTTACAAAGATAATTGTGAAAACAAGACACAGATTCAGTACAACATACAGGGACATTTTATTGCTTGTAAGTTCTATAGAATTACAAGGCCAACAGATATCAGGCCTAGCATCTAATCCTTCATATTTATTAATTACATTTAACAAAGCACTTGTCATCGATCTACAGATTAAAGATAGATTAAAATTCTGCCACAGAAGCCTGCTCAATTCAACCACAGAGAGGTTAAAGTTTATTTTACTTCTTTATTGTATTTAATATAGTACACACACATTCACACACACACACACACACACACACACACACACACACACACACACACACTTCCCCCAATACTTCTAACTGTGGTCCTCAGGATGACTCCTGACTCATTCCAAGGTTAGATGGAGTAAGACATGTTAAATGCCGGCCAGAATGCCTGACATGAAGAAGGCACCCTACAGCTGTTGTTTTTAGCTTTCCATGCCACGGCTGCCATATGACCAAAAGAACTGCTGACTACATCACATCTCTGATTTCTGCCTCTCTAAAAACCTAGAAGTATCTAAGACTCTGCCATTTTTAGGGACCCAGGTCAGCGATTTCCAAAGTGAAAGATGAACCACCACCACCAAACAAAATATTTTGAATAAACATGTGCTTCCATTCAATGAAATACTATGCAACAATAAGCACATGTAGCTGAAATAACATATAAAAACATGGATGGATCTTAAAAACATTCTGCCAAGTGTGAGAAGGCAGACACAAAGAAGACATAAGTGTGTGGTGCTTTATATAAAATCCTAGAAAAGATAAAATTAACCTATGGTGATAGAGGACAAATTGGTAGTCGCCTAGGGTGAAGCTGGGGAAACTTCTAAAAAAGGGGATGAGAGAATGGTCCTTGGCCTTGTTCTCAAGTGTGGTGGCAACTCATAACTCATTGAGCTGTTCTCTTAAGGTAGCCTTATTTACTGCACATAAATTGCAACCGAGTAAGTTGATTTTAAAGACTCCTTTGTTGTGTTTGAGAAATATTACATCCTATATTCTCAGAAATTCATAAGTAATCAATTAAAACTCAATCTGTTAAACAACTGAAACATACTTTTTAATTATTTTTAAAAGAAATCCTATGGTGTAGAATATTGATTAACTGTTGATTTACACATCCCCTGAATAGATGTTACTTCTAATCCTTTTTCCTTATAGAATAAAATCCTTTTCACATAATTGATTTAATAATTTATTAACTGAGTGAACATGAATGAGTCACTTAAATTCTTTGTTCCCCAATTTTCTCACCTGAAAAATGGCATATTAGCTCCTGTCTGATAGCTGTAGGATGAAAGAAGCTAATGTTTGTAATACACTTAGTGTCTGGGACAAAGTGAGTGTTTCTTCCAGCACTAAATACTCTTGAAACACACTTTAGAAAATGTAGAGCCTTTTTTTCAAACAAGCACTCAGATAGATGGAATCAGCATATGTATTATTGTTTTATACATCCCTGAAAAAGAGGAAAAAGAGCTACACTACTTTAGCATGAAGCTGTTCTGTTAACAAACAATCATGCTCTAGAAAGGAAGTCAGTTGCTGCTCTAGCTCTGAGGTATAGTGACTGGCTATGCGACCCGCACAGTCATGTCATGTCCCTAACTTCAGCTTCACCTCATTTAAAAATAAGGTGGATGGCAGGAGTGGTGGCAGACATCTGGAATCCCAGTACCTGGGAGGCTAAAACATGAGGATCACAGGCTCAAAGCCAGCCTCAGCAACGTAGTGAGACCCTGTTTCCAAATAAAAGTAAAATAGAACTGGAGGTATAGCTGAGAGATAGAATGCCTCTGAGTTCAATCCCCAGCACTAAAATAAAGTAAGATAAAATAAAATAAGGTGGATTGCGGTTTGCAGACAGCCTCAGTGAAACTCAGCCTTTGAAACTCAGTGAGACCCTGTTTCAAAATAAAGAATAGAAAATAGGGCTAGATGTGTAGCTTGGAAGTAGAATGCCCCTGGGTTCCATCCTCTGTACAGAAAAAGAAAAGAATAAAAAATAGGGCTGGGGTGTTAGTTGGAGGTAGAACCTCCCTGGGTTCCAACCCCAGTAAATAAATAAATAAATAAATAAATAAATGGATGATGGGTACAGAAAACAAATTAGGATTACTAGGAGCTGGAATGAGGGAGGTGTACGGACTGACTGCTCAGTGAACATGGGATTCTATTAAAGGGGGAGGTGATGAAAATATTATAAGATTAGATGATAGTGATGGTGGTAAGACATCATGAATGCTCTAAAACAACTGTGTTGTACTTTAAATGAATGGTTACAATGTGAATTTTATGTGTAAATTTAGCCAGGTGAGACCCTTTTTTAAGATTAAAAGTAAAAATTGCTAGAGGTATATTTCAGAGGTGGAACTCCCCTGGGTTCAATCCCTAGTTCCTAAATAAATAAATAAATACCTAAATATGTAATTATTGAATTTTAACTCAACAATAGAAAAGGATTGTTGTACTAGATGATATTTAAGATACCTTATATAACTCAATACATTTTTACTAGATGCTATTGTCTAATGGGCAATACACTCTACCATGAGGACATAATAGTGAACAGAAATAACATGGTCCCCACTCAGATATCGTTTGAATGTGACCCCCAAAGGTTCCTGCTCTGGGAGCTTGTTCCTCGGTGTGACGGTGTTGAAAGGCCATGGGACTTTTAAGAGGTGGGGCCTACTGGAAAGTGGTTAGGTTAGGTTATTGGGTAGGGGTGGGTTGTCAACCTTGAAAGGGATGAGAGTAGTTCTTCTTGGCCCCAGAATAGTTCCTAAAGGAGTGAACTGATTTAAGCAGAGCCTGCCCCTGAATCTCTCTTGTTTCCTATTTCATCCTGTGGCTGCTCTCTCCCTCTTTCATGCATATACCATAATGCCATCTGCTTTTGTGATATGATGTAGCTAGAAGGCCCTCACCAGAGGCCAAGCAAGTGGGCCATCCAATCTTGGAATTGTCTCCAAAACTGGGAGGTAAATAAACCTCATTAAAAAAAAGTACCCAACCTCCATTATTTTGTTATAATACCAGAAAGTTGACTAATATAGTGCCTAATTTTGTGACAAATACATATTAGGAGATTTCCTTACTATTGAGTACCTTAGTTTGGGTATTATACTTTGTTTCTTTTAAGTCAGTGGGTAGTTTGAGAGATTGGAAACATGTTAATGTCTTGGTGTTATGGAATGAGTCATTAGTTGATATTATAGACAGAAAAATTAAAAAGAAGGGTCCAACATCCCCTCAGCCTCAAGTAGCAGTTACTGTGTACTTGAATGCACTTAACTCATTTGATCCTTACCAAATTCATGTAAATTTGGTATTATCATGCACACTGTACTGATAAGCTATAGTTCAAGGAAGTAAGTCTTGCTTAGATAACAGATTTTTCTAAATAGTATAGAAAAGTTGAAATACATAAACTCATAGATTTTATATAATGCTATGTATAATTGTTGAAAGCCTAACATTATTTATAGAAAATGTAGAATACATGTGACATTAAGATTTACAATGTTCTCAATGAAGTTTGGCCTCGCAGTGACAGATGCCAGCAAACAGAGCTAACAAGGTGAAGAAAACTAATTAGAGGTCAAAGAGCCAGTGGTGCCTAGAGAAATACATTTTGTGATATTTGCATATTCAAGACAGTGGTTAATATTCAAAGCCATGGCTTGGGATGCTTTCATTTGAGAGGGGACATTCTTATAAAATTTCTTGTGCAGCTCCTAAAAGATTCTATTATAATAAAAATCTCATGGACATTGTAGGTCTTTACCACTGGATTCTGGGCACAATATTGAAAGAAAAGATCCTCACTGGGCATGTTCCCCAGTCATTTATAGTTCACACACACACACTTGAAGTAACTACTGAAATGCAACTGGTAAGGAAATTGAAGACAGATTGTATAATAAAAGATACTAAGGAAGTACAAGCATGGACTATTTACTTTAGTCAGTAACTCACCGAGACAAAGCTATTGGCACATTTAAGTTATATTACCAACTAGAGTATTTAGTGAGCTGAGATATTTGCTTTAATCAGTATTTCAGTTAGTACAAAGTTGGCTTAACCCTTTACAATGCAGACATTTATTTATTAGCTTGAAAGAAAATATTATAAGGAAAGCATAGACCCTACTATTTTTTAAAGTTTTTATATCTTTTTCTACCTTTAATATTTTGAATGCCTCCATTAAAATGTGAAAGTAAAGTGGTAATAGAAGCAAATTGTTTCCAACTTTAAAGGAAATTATTTATATGTTATCAAATAGGACCTAAACTTTTTGGAAGATATCCATTACGAAAGTTAAGAATCTTCCTTTTGATTTCAGTTTAAAAGAAAAAAATGTACTGCCGGGCGTGGTGGCGCACGCTTGTAATCCCCGCGCTTGGGAGGCGGAGACAGGAGGATTGCACAGGTTCAAAGCCAGCCACACTGGCTTAGGAGACCTTGTTTCAAAATAAAAAATATAAAATAGGTCTGTAGTGTAGCCCGGAGGTAGAAGGACTTCCAGAAACCCCAGTACCACCAAAAAATAAAATAAAATAAAATAAATAAATAAATAAATAAATATAAGAAAATAAAAAAACTGTCATGAGTGAGATTGACTTTAGTTTTACCTATATCTACTAATATGAGCAGAATAAGAGTTCTTTTTTATTCTATAATTATTGTGCATTTCATCAGCTCTCATTCTGGGATTAAACCTTTCCCAACTCTTTAATCTCATTTCTTTCCAGTTCCCCTAATGATCATAATCAATAGCCTTCTCCTAGCTGAACTTATTTTAGTTCTTTCAATAAATTTACTTTGACACATCATATGTGATGAGTCTTCAACTTGGAGTAGACTTCTGTGCTTTTCTCTATCCCAAACATACCAGCTTTGTCATATTACTGTCTAGGACCCTTAGTACCTTTTTAGAGAAGAGTTTTTTTAATTAACTTTTTGTGTGGTACTAGGGATGGAATCCAGAGGCCTTCTACCTCTGAGTTACACCCCAGCCCTATTTTGTATTCTTTATTTTGAAATAGGGTCTCATTGAGTTGCAAAGGGCCTCACTATGTGGCTGAGGTTATCCATGAACCACGATCTTCTGTCTTAGCCTCCCCAATGCTGGGATTACAAGTATGCGCCACTACGCATGGCAAGAAGAGTTTTATTTTGATGAGATATTCCTATAACATCCACTACTCATCCTTCAATGCCACTTATGCTAAATTCTAATCACACATTTAATTTTGCTCTAGTTGGAATATCCTATACACTCCATGGGAGAAAATATTAGATTTTTTTGAGTGTGTGGTACTGGGGTTCCTGAAAACCCTTCTACCTCCAGGCTACACTCCCAGACCTATTTTTATATTTTTATTTGGAAATAGGGTCTCTTAAGCCAGCAAGGCTGGCTTCGAACCTGTGCGATCCTCCTGTCTGCCTCCCAAGCACAGGGATTACAAGCGTGCGCCACCACGCCCAGCAAAATATTAGATATTTTTCACATAAATTTCTCCTGTATCCCACAAAGGACCTAGAACACTGTGATAAATCATTAAGTGAAGAATGAAAGGAAGGAAGGAAGAATGCAAGGAAGGAAGGAAACAAGAGAGGCCATGTCGTGGAGGAACAACAAAATATTTTCAGCCGAAATTTCTGAGAAGACTCTGAACATGTTAAAGCTTATGTTTCTTTTTACTAGTCTCAGAGTTTTTTGGTTTCATTCTGATTATGAATGAGATAGCATCAAAAGGAGTTTCTTGAGCCTGTGAGCCAGGATGAGGAAGAAACACTGGCAGAGAGGACAAGACAGGCACTTCCATGAAACATTTCCTTCCCACTAATGAGAACATAGTTATGCTTATTTGTTTGTTTCCTTTTAATGTCACCCCTGTGAAGAATTGTAAGACATTGATTTCATAGGTTGAAATCTACCATTTGTAACAAAACTCTAGCAGTTGTAATACACAGACCCTACTACATATTCTGATGTTAAGATGCCAACAGCTGGGTTCCTCACAGAAAGTCTCCAGGAACAGCAGGACATGTGAACACAGAAGATGGAGGTGAAGAGCAGAATTACGTTTAGGACAGCTCTAGACCTAAATTCCAAAGGTTCTAAAAGGAAGCAAAGGATGAGCGTGTTTCCTGGCCATGTCCTGAGTGGTATTTGAGTGCCAGTACCAGGTTCTCATTTGGATTTCCCACTCCTTTCCACGCCAGTCTCCCTGCTCACCTCTTGGTTCATGTCTGCACCCCTGCCTTCCAACTCTTCCTGACCCGTCTGTCTTCTTCTAGGAACATCGTGATCACATTGCCTTCCTCTTGATTTCATCCAAGTCCATCAATTTGTCTCCAGCACATAGCTAAAAGTTCATCAAATACTCTGTACTGAGCCAATGACCCTGCCTCAGACTTCTTCCTCGTAAGAGTTGCTGGAGATGACCTGGGAATCATCACAATCTCACAATTCAGCCTTCTTTCTCATCACATTTGGATTCAGCCTTTTGACAACAGGTCTTTAAATGCCAGGTTAACCTCCTGGGATTTTTTTTAATCCATCTCGTTTCTCCCACTCGTGTGTGTGTGTGTGTGTGTGTGTGTGTGTGTGTGTGTGTATGTTAGTGAGGATTCAACTCTAAAGCATTCTACCTCTGAGTTACACACCCCCAAACTCTTTTTTTTTTTTTTGGAAACAGGGTTTCACTAAGTTGCTGAGGCTAGTGTCAAACTTGTGATCCTCCTGTCTATCCTCCTCAATACTCAAATTACAAGCACGTGCCACCACAATCGCATACATTCCCCCCACCCCTGCCATTTACTTGGTGACCATATTCTGATCATATGCTGAATATCTCTGCCTGTTTATCACCTCTGATAATGTTACTTCATCACCGACTGTCAAGCTCAAGAAATAGTATTCCTTTTCATATGATGTTCTCTGTGAATATCATAATTGGAATAAAACCAGAAAACTCTGAGGCTAATGAAAAGAAATATAAGCATTACCCATGTTCTGAGTCACCTCAGAAATTTAAGTTGAACATCATCTTGAACACAGAACTTATACTTTTCTAGTCTTTTCATTCATCTCTGATCCCAAGTTGTTACAACCTCACTGATTTTGTACTCACCTTAATTTTTTTCAAGAACCAGTAACCCCATAAGTAGGTAAGTAAATAAGCAAAAGCAAACAAGGAAATAGAGCTAAAGTTCTTGGCTTATTTTGTGTGTGTGAATATTCAGAGCAGACCCATAGGTCACTGACCTTGGCCTGAACTTGACCTCCCACCAACAACCTTGTCTTCTCTGTATTTACTGCCCATATCTGCAGGCTCCATACTTCCTTTCTGTCAATAAAAGTGCTTTATTGCCTCCAGAATCCACAAAATTCAGCTGTTTAACATGAATCTCAAACTACTCTCGTCTTTCATTGGCACTTGGGTGTTCCTGGAAACTACGAGTAATGGCAATCCTTTTCCTATTCCGCAGACTAATTTAATAAATAGCTCAAATTTTCCCACTTTAATGTTTGATATTTATATAAGGTATGCATTATGTAGGCAAAAGACTACATAGTCAATGGGCCAACAAGTAAGTAGTCATTTATTTGACCAAACCAGTGTTTGTGGTTTGGGACTTATATGATATTAAAATCAGGCTCCTAAAGAGTAAAGACTTTGGGGGATATTTTTATGGTTATAGTGTGGTCTCTTGAAAAATTGGGAATATGATATAATAGTTAAATAAAATATCAAATAGCTAACTACTGTATCTCAGTATATATTATACAATATGTAACTAATGTATATATACTCACATAACACACAAAATATAAATATACTCCCTCAAACAAGCACACTTACAAGCACACAGACCTGTGTGTGCTTCTGTGAAAGGACTCATGGCCTGATCCTTTCTGCTAGTGAACATTTAGAATCACCATACCTTTTACTTTATAAATGACAGCAATAGTATTCTCTGCCTCACCCTAATCCCTTTTCCCTTCACGTCTTTTTGCTTTCTCGTTTTTGAAATGCAAAGTCAGTATGTTTTTGATTAAAATAAAAGTCTCTTTCTGCTAATAATCAGAATTAATTTCAGACAAGGCTATGACAAGAGTTTTTTTGGAAATATACTCAGAGATCCCATGAGTGTCTGGTAACATTTAAACTGCCGTTAAATATCACATTATATATTTATCAAATAGTGTATCTGTTTATATCAAACTTCACAATAACCATCTTATGCATTAGGCAGATGTGTGGATTATTCATGACATTGACATGTCTTATGTCTCTGGAGTAGTTCACTACACATGCATGGCATTCACACACTGTTAAGAAATCATAGATGCATTTTTTGAACAAGGAATACATTTTCAAATGGCAGTCTGGCTCAACTCCATGATTTAAAAATGAATGATAAAGCTTTTTCAAGGAACTTTCGTTTAAAAAAAAAGTTTCTAAAATAATACTGATTTACAAATGTCCTTGGACTTGTCTTAAGTGACTAGAAATTTGGTAGCCCCCGGTAACTTACTTAATCTATGAGACCCTCACTATTCTATTTACTATTTTTCCAAACCAATAATCTGGGAAGATGTTTATAATAACCATTTTTCTTAATTCCCTGCTGAACTGATAAAGGTGATTTTCTGAAGTCATGAAGACAGAGGCATTCCAAGTAACCACTCATGATAACAAAGGCTGAACAGACTTCAGAAATCTAAAAATAGGAGGGCTTTGGTTGAGTCCCACCTCCACAGAAAGAACCTGATGTCAGCAGTGTCTGGAAGTGCAACCTAACCCCAGTGAGTGAAAACACCCTATGGGGTTATATAACTCACTGGAGTCATTTTCCTGCTCTGCATGTAAATCGTATAAAACTCCCAACAATATAATCCTTGGGATATGGGGATGATTGGCAGGCCGCAAAGCTTTTTCTTTAGACTCAAACAGTTCTTTGATACAAACAATATTTTTCATTTCAAAGGTAATTGTTGGTAGCCAATAGGCACTGATAGTCCCATGTGGGTAGCACAATAAGTACATTGCCTTTCAAAAAACAGCATTGCTTTTCATGTGATAGAGACCATTTGTGCAATTGAAAACCCATTCAGAAAGCCTACTGATAGGCAGGCCCTTTAAAATTCCAAGATGTAAATGTATTGAAGTGTACTATCAGACAGGCTTTTTCACAAAAGCTCTATGGAAAATAATTTAATATATATCTGCAGCCATCATTGTATTTACTTTTTTGGCAATAATTCCTTTTTCCTTATTTTCCAATATGCTTAGAAGAAAACCTCAGCTGTGTCTCCACTGAAACAAAGACAAGCCACACCCCCAAATTCAGTTTTTATCGTCGTCTCAATTACTGTTTCCCACTGTCCCCGTTTTATTTCTTACCAGAAATTTGTAAATAAGCTACAGGAAACTGAGACAATAAATGACTGCCTGGCCTGCCCTTGGGCAAATATTACTGAGAAAGTAAGATTTTTCAAGTAAATCTTGCAAATCACCTCTTTTGATCTTGTAGGCTGAATTCATTTTACATCAAATAGAATTTTTTTCTTTTCATTTTATTTCTACTAATACTTCCCTGAGAGAGAACAAGACAGTAAGAATGATTTTTAGATGGTGGGATGTTTGTACTTACTGACAGAGCAAAGAAAACATATAATAACAGAGTGTAACACAATGAACCACTACAAAACATAAATTTAAGAATAAAAGATTCTGTATTACCATTCATCAAGAGATTAACTATAATCCTATTAAGAAATCAAAGTGCAGTTGTAAGAAAATTCCACATACAAAACTGAGTGATCAGTTGTCTGAAAGAAAATCAATTGTTACATGGCATCAAGAACAGCCTTTAATGAATCTCTCCAAAATTATTGACAGATACACAATTAAAATAATAAAAGTTCAATGACAATCTTAAACCATTATTTAATCAATTCTTATAAAATTAAAAATTAAAATCTTATTTATTTAAGTCTTGGTGCCTAGGAAAAATTAGGACACAAGGCAAAACTAGTCAAAAGACCATGTTTAGTTTTTCTCTGCAGCAAGGGTTGCTGAATCTCTCTTGATTTTTTTTTGTTTTTTTTTTAATTTGGGTAAAAATGAAAGTACTAAATCAGCAGAGCTGTCAGAAAGACTGAAGTTATAATTTTCCTAAAGCCATCTATAGCTACTGATAAACATACATCCTGCACTAAAATTAAAAATTCATATTTTGGAAAGCTCCATATTTTCTGTGATAGGGGTGGAGATGTCAAATGTTTTCTAATGGGTGTTTTGAGGCTCTTTTACTTTTCTCAGGATAGTTTTCAGCTAATCTAGGGTCTTAGTTGTATCTATTGTCTCCAAATTATCTTAGTCATGGAATAACCTTTTACAAACTGACTAAACTGAAGAATGCTTGTTAATGACACTGTAATAATACCTTACATGTGTACTCCATTATTCATTTTACAATCTAATTTGCATACTTTTTTCTGGGTTAGTAAAAAATTTTGTTGTAAAAATGGTGGTATACTTGCTATAATGTTAGACTTTCTGAGCTCAGGAATGGGTGAAGTTCGCTATCCAAAGAAGAAAAATGTCTGGGATTTTGCCACCTCAGCCAAACCATCTGATTCAGCAGTGTAGTCATGTTCATAGGACAGAATACACACATTCAGCTACAGTGTTGAGTGTGAATTCCAATGTCTGTGGGGTCAACATATCTTAAATGAGTGATGTGGAATTTGGGGAGACAGGAACGATGGTTGAGGACTAAGCCACATCCCGAGTGTACTGAATCTTGTCACACAGGAACTCAAGCCCAATATCAGTCTCTATACAATTATTAAGAAACATATGAAATCAATATATAAAATGTTTAAAATACACCAATTTTTTAAAACAGTGATTCCTTAAAATATTTTGAGAACCCTGTAAAAAATGTCTGTGTCATGACATGATAATTGTGCTATGGGAAATTTCACATTATCAAGAAGTTCATTATAAAAAGCACTGCTTCAGTGAGAATGTGGAGGTTAAATACTGGAGAGTTCCAGCTTTTCCATCACAAAGTCTTTACCCTGGGATGGTCCCTTTCATAACTGTAAGTGTGCTGCTGTAATACCTAAACATTGTGGAGTATTACTTTCATATAAACATCTGCTCAGAGCAACATCTTCTATGACCACAGGCACTATCATCAGTACAGCAACTTTAATAAGCAGCTTCCTAACTTTTGACCACTTCCCTTATTGCTGTTAACATAATCAAAGTCACTCAAACCAAAGAGTTGGGTTATAAACATGACCTCTTGTATATTGCTCCTGGTTTTATTATACTTGAATACTGTTATGGGTTAGCTATAGTTTGCCCCCTCCAAAATTCAAGTTGGAGTTTCTTCCTTTTTATTAAAATACTTTACATTTTTAGAACAGTGTAGGTTCATGGTAAAGTTGAGAGAAAGATACAGAGATAGTAGAGATGTCCTTGTCCAAAAACATGCACAGCCTCCGCTATTATCAACATTCTCCAGGAAAGTGATACGTTTGCTACAATTGATGAACCTATCTTGACACATGATTATCACCCGAAGCCTATGGCTTGGGTGATAATACGAGTTACAATACGACTTACTCTTGATGTACATTCTATGGGGCAGAAAAATTCATAATGACCCAAATCCTCCATATACAAAAACAGTACATTTACTGCCATAAGAATTTGCTGGGCTTATCTATTCATCCCTTCTTTCCCCTAACCTTGGACAATCATTGATTTGTATTTGTCTCCATAGTTTTGACTTTGGCAGATTTTTGAGATTGGCTCTTTTTCACTTAGTAATTTTCATGGCTTGATAGTTAATTTTTTAGCATTGTCCATTGTCTGAATGCACCCCTGTTTATTTATCCAAATGTACTGAAAGATACCTTACTCATCAAATAACCTTCTTAGCTGCCTTCAAGTTTGGGCAAATATTAATAAAGCTACTATAATCATCTATGTCCAGTTTTTTTTTTTGTGTGTGTACACACATTTCTGATTCCTTTGGTAGTGTGATTTCTGGGTTGGGTGTTTAGACTGCCCCGGTGTATTCCAAACTGGCTGCATCATTTTGCATTCCCACCCACCAGCAATGAATGGGAGTTCTTGTTGCTCTACAGCATCGTCAGCATTAGGTGTTGTCAGCATTCTGGATTTTAGCCATTTTAACAGGCGTGTTGTGATATGTTATTGATGCTTTAATTTACATTTTCCTGTAAAATTTTACATTTTCCTGACCTCTGATGTGGAGCACTCAAGCATATGCTCATTTGTCTCATCTTTAAACTCTTCTTTGGTGAGGTGTCTTTTAAGGCCTTTGACCTTTTATTTTTTGGTACTGGAGATGGAACCCAGGGGCATTCTACCTTCGAGCCCTATTTTTAATTCTTTATTTTTGAAACAGGGTCTCACTGAGTTGCAAAAGGCCTCACTAAGTAGCTGAGGCTGTCCATAAACCACAATCCTCCTGTCTCTGCCTCCCAAGCACGGGGATTACAAGTGTGCGCCACCATGCCTGGCTTGAGCTATTTTTTTTTTTAATTAGGTTGTTTTCAAATTATTGGGTTTTGAGAGTTCTTTGTTTATGCTGGGCAATAGTTCATTATGATATACATATATTACATAGTATAAATATTACTTTCCTTACTAATAGTTTCTCACAGTCTGTGGCTTTTCTCTTCATTTTCTTGACATTTTCTATCATGAAGCAGAATTTTGTCCCTCTTTCTTGCTGTATGGCAGAAAGTTTGCAAGACAATATGACTTAGGGTGAAATAAAACATGTAGATTAAAAACTTTAAATATTAAAATGTCTTCTTATATCTAATGGCAATATATGTAAGGCAAATCATGTTCTTAATTAATTGGTTATTCTATGTTCACTTTAGGAATTCTTGTATTTTTGTTTGTTTTTTCAGTACTGGGGATAGAACCCAGGGGCATTTTACCCCCAAGCTCCACCCCCAGCCCTATTTTTTATTCTTTATTTTGAAGCAGGGTCTCACAGAGTTGCAAAGGGCCCAAGTAGCTGAGGATGTCTATGAACCCTGACCCTCCTGTCTCAGCCTCCCAAATGCTGGGATTACAAGTGTGGGCCACCACGCCTGGCTTCTGGTATGCATTTTTAAACATCTGGAAAAGTAAAGATCTTTGAGAAAGTTTCACCTGGGTCCACATGTCCCAGGCTCATTTTCTCCAAGTTATTTACTCTTCCCATGGCTTTGTTCATGGCAACTCCTTCAGTGTGCTGTAGGTAATTGTCTACTATCACCACCTGTTCTACACCATTGAAGATTGGACACCAAAGCTGTGATTTAGCTCCTGTATTGTTCAGACTTTGTAGCCATAGCCCATCCTGCAGTCCTTCTTTAACCTGGACTGTGTCCCCAAACCCCATGTAGCATGTTGTTTAGATGGTTTGAATATGAAGTGTCGTATAAAGGCTTATATATTGAAGGATTGATCCCTAATGACCAATGTTCAGATATGTAGCTTTGGGGAAATAATCAGATCATTAGGGTTCTGAACTCATCAGCAGATTGATCCATTGATGGATTCATAACTTGACATTCATTATTGAGAGGTGGTCAAAATTTAAGGAGATGGGGTCTAATTAAAGAAAGTCCATCGATGGGGTGGAGTGTACTCTTCATGTTCCTAGCTTTCCTCCTCCTCCTCCTCCTCCTCCTCCTCCTCCTCCTCCTCCTCCTCCTCCTCCTCTTCTTCCTCCTCCTCTCTTCTTCTTTTCTTCTCTTCTTCTTCTTCTTCTTCTTCTTCTTCTTCTTCTTCTTCTTCTTCTTCTTCTTCTTCTTCTTCTTCTCCTCTCTCTCTCTCTCTCTCTCTCTCTCTCTCTCTCTCTCTCTCTTTCTCTCTCTCTCTCCCCCCCCCTCTCTCTCTCCCTCTCTCTCTCCTCTCTAGGCTTGCTGGCTACTGTGAGATCACTATCTCTACTTCAGCTCATGGTTTCCACCATGATGTCCTGCCTCACTACAAGCCCACTGCAATGAGGCAAAGTGATCATGAACTGTAACCTCCAAAACTGTGAGCCAAAGTAAATCTTTCCTCTTTTAAGTTTTTTCTTTTTTGTCACAGCGACAAAAAGCTGATGAACACAGAAGGTAAATAAGACATCATCTGCAAAAGGTTGTGAAAAGAGAACAGAAGCTTCAAAATGAAAGAACTGCTGGCAATATCGAAAGTTCAAGAGAGAGTCTAAGTAAAATGAGGAAAAAAGATATGTTTTCATGACCTCAGAGGAAATACAGCAGAGCTTAAGCCCAAGATAAGTAGCTGATTGTTCCAAAAGATTTTATACCACCTTTCTTCTCTTCTTTGTGGCAATTATTTAATTCATTTTCTAAATACTGTTTTAATGTTGGCTTTCCCGCCAAACTGTAAGCCCACCAAGTGTATAAACTGTATATTTGTATAGTATTTCTGTATCTTACATCTTTAAGACTGAACATGATTTCTGGCATATTGAAGATATTTAATATGTAACTGTGAGATGAAGGCAAATTAATGGAAAGTTTAAGGACAAACAACTCTAGGTATTGTGTATGAGAGTTGAAATTTCCATTCTAATTCCATCACTAATAAGCTGTGTAAACTTAGGTATGTCATTTAATGCTTCTGATCCTTAATTCTCTCCTCTAATAAGGTGATTCAATTTACTAAAGATTTTTTTCATCACTGCTGCCTGTTTTTCTTAATTCAGTGCTGTTTCTCATTAATAAATGAAAAAAAAATGCAACATTCTGTATAGCCACACATTTTATTCACAGCTGTAGGCCATTTATTGCCCAAAGTATAGCTTGCTAAAATGAAGATGTTCAGTGACTTTATTTACCTTATTTTTTTGTATCCTTTGGTTTTGAGGGTCCTAACTGTTTTCATTTCTCTCATCTTTATTTATTTTTCATTTGGTCTTTGCTTGATTTTTCCCAACCCCCCCTTCATAGGAAGAGATGAGGGAGGTAAAAAATAGAGTTAGACAACATACTTTGCTCAGCAGTGTAACTCTTCCACGATGATCTTTTTCCAAAAGTGAAGATTTTCCTGTGGGAATCTCATTACCAGTTTTTTAAATTTCCAAACTGAATTTGTATTTATACTTTATTAAGAGATGATTTGTACATAATGGCTTTTTGTTGAAGCTGTATTTAGATTTTGTCTGTATGTGTAAAACTGGATTTATGCCAATATCTTTAAGGAGTGGGCCCACTTTAAATTTTGAGTCCTTTATAAAATCTAAACTGCATAAACAAAGTAATAAAATTCAAGAACAGAATTATGCCACAGATGTACAACTTTATTTCAGAGAGAAGTAATTCATAGTGATTAATGAAGGAGACACAAATCCTTTTTTATTACATCAAAGCATTCTACACTGTAGTTTTCATTTTTTTAAGCTATTAAAGAAACATAATATCCAAGAGGACCAAAGTCAAAAAGTTTTAAAGTTGAATAAGTTCAACATGCAATCCAGTTCTTTCATTCCCAATATTATGACATAGATATAATCAGGCTCTGAGAAGATAAAAGTGAAGATTCCAATTTCTATTTGAAAATCAGGCAATTAAAAACTGGTTTAATGAAAAAAAGAAACCTTAAGGTATTACTGATTAATTATGTAAGTTAAATACAATAAGTTTAAGGTGAAATTATGTTTACAGCTTCAATCTCTTTCAGTAGAATAATTGGAAAGGCACAGATGAAAGGTCTGGAAAGGAAGAAAAGAAAAGAGATTTTTAGGCTAAGATGTGGTCAGCTTCTCATTGTAATTCTATAACTCTTAATTCTTTTAAGTTTTCCTGCTTGAGAGAATTATTTTCCCATTGTAAAAATGTCTTAAGTTCTTTTCAATAAAAGGCACCTGTACCTTACAGTCTGTTGAATCAAGATTGATAAATGGGGAGTAATTCACAGGAAGAGGCACTGAGGCCAGTCCCTATGAGGGATGCTATCATTTAACGCAAAAGTGACTCAAGAGTAAAATATACTCTCAGAAATGTTATTCTTTCACTGCCCAAATTCTGTCATCCTGAAGTAAAAATTTAAGGTTGATGGGCTCAGAGGTGAGAGGTTGCTATTGAACTCCATTTCTAAGAATAGGTAATTACTTTTTAATATATTGTATGCTAAAAGGACATGTTGAAACATTCAAACTTTTTCTCTGGGATGTTTGCCTGACTCAAAGAACTGAAAATATAATTTGTGTTGAAATAAAACTACTAATAAAAAGAATTCTGCCACCCCCGGCTTTTATTCATGAAGTATTAAGAATTCATGTTTTTTTCTAAAATACAGTGATGGATGTATTTTGGCAAAGTGAAAATTGAATATAAAATGTTATGATGAATTATAAATCCAGATATATTTTATTCTTTCATCTCAATACATTGCATTAGATATGAGTGTTGTATTTCTTTCAGGAGACTGAGTTAATTTTATCTGAGCAAATAATAAAATGATCACTCATTTCAGAAAGTCTTTTTGGAAAAGTTTATACTCATTTCCTTTTTACTGGTACATGCATATGTAACCAACTATTAAAGAGCCAAGAAAATGCTTTACACATATCGTGAACTCCATCAAGTGGAAAAGAACTTAAAGCAAATATTGACATAGAGTAGTGACTTACCATTTTACTTAGTAGGGAGAAATTTAAATTAGCTCCTTGAAAGATGGATCAACAAAACCCAATGGTAAGGAAAGACTGCATTGGTCGTTGGGAACGCTTGAGCTGTAAAGTAGACTTTGGAAATTTTAATGATACTGAAATGGAAAATAGGATAAGAGATAGTTTACAAACCATTCTTGGTTACTTAAAAGAGGTAGGTGTGTGTGTGTGTGTGTGTGTGTGTGTGTGTGTGTGTGTACAAATGAAAGGAATAAAGGGGAACAGGAGATACCAAAGGGTCTATCCATATAATTATACACAATAAATTATAATTTTACTGATTGCACTACTATTGCAATAAATCAATGGAATAAAATAATGAAATAAAATAAAATAGCTCAAGTGTAATAATACTGAAGACACAGCATGCAAGCATTGTATAAGATGCTCAGAAAAGAGAATGAGAAAACCAGTTTTGATTTCCATATGAACTGTATTATACATAAATGTATAAAACTTCTCCACACAGAAGAGTTTTTGAATTCAATGAAGAGTATTCCAAGCTGATTATCCTAATAGGAATCACATAAATTTTACATTTTCTACAAGGAATGGATAATAAGCACTTGTTTATGGAAAAGGAATTCATGGTCATTCATTTTTCAATCAATTGTTATGTAGATCTCCGCGTGCATACAGAGAAGGTAATAATTATGCTCCCAACTTGCAGTGTATCTGAGCTGACATTGCTCTGTAAACTGGCCAATGATTAGCATTATCAGCCTTTTAATCTTAGCCATTTTGATGACTGTAAATTGATATTGTGATTTTTATTTCCCTGCTGACTATTAAAGTGCAGAACTTTTATGTTTATTGACTCATTAATATGAAGGTTCTGTTCAAGTGTTTTGCCTACGGCTTTGTTGAGTTCCTTGTTTGTTTTTGTTTTGTTTTTATTTCATTTTTGGTATGGATTTATAAGAATTCATTATACATTTTGTATATGAATCAGTTTTTAAGTTATAAATGTTAGAAATACATTACCCCATTTGCCTTTTCAAATTCATGTTTTTTCTATTTGGTTAATAGAAAAATCTTATTTTCAGTGAGTGCCATTTAATATTTTCCTTTAGAGATATAACTTTCTATTCCATCTTTAGAAAATATTTACCCACACCAAGGTCATAGCAAACACTTCCATGTTTTTTCTATAAAATGATTGCTTTTCCTTTCACATTAATATCTTCAAATTATTTGGAATTTATTTGAGAGTATGATGTATAGTAGGATGATTTTGTTTTTCTCCTATATAGATCTCCAATTAACTCAGAAACATTTATGAAGAAGACTATCTTAGCTATTTTAACTATTTTAACATTTATTAATAAGACTATTTTAACTCAGTGTTCTTCCATAGAAGATTATCATAAATCATAGATAAAAGAATCTGCTTTCTTCATTCTGAACAATGTGTTCATACAGTGCTTTTGTGAGAGTAATTTCTCTCACGTATTTTCTTTTTGTTGAAGATCAAAACAGAGAGACTTTACTCTTCATGAATTTTTTGGCTATTTTTAATAGTTTCACTTTTGTGTGTATTTTAGATTATCCTCATCTCTTAAAAAAAGTTGCCAAAGGGTTTTAGTTTTTGCAAATCAAAGCATCTAAAGAGTCTAAAGAGAAAGCCTACAGAATGGGAGAAGATCTTAACCAGTTATTCCTCTAACAGAGGAAGGGTATCTAGAATATCAAAGAACTTAAAAGACTTTACACTATAGAAAAACAAATAACCCAATCATGAAATGGGCAACTGAATTGAATAGTCTCTTCACAAAAGAATAGATATAAATGGCCAATAGTTACATGAAAAAATATTCAACATCATTAACAATCAGGGAGATGAAAATAAAAGCTACACTGAGATTACATCTAACCCCAATCTGAATATCAATCATCAAGGAGTCAGATAACAATAAATGTTGGTGAAGATGTGGGGAATTTGGAGCTTTTCTACACTACTGGTGGGTTTGTGAACTAGTTCAAGCACTATGGAGAGCAGTGTGGAGATTCCTCAGAAAACTAGGAATGGACCTACCATATGGTCCAGCTATACCACTCCTGGGTATCTTTCCAAAGAGGTTGAAGCCAGAGAAATACAGTAATATATGTATGCCCATATTCATAGCAGCACAATTTACAATAGCCATATTATGGAATCAACCCAGGTATTCATCAATAGAAGAATAGATTATAAAATTATGAGAAATACACACAATGAAATTCTACTCAGCAATAAAAAAAGAATAAAGTTATGTCATCTGCAAGAAATAGAAGAACCTGGAGAACATTATGTGAGATTAGCCAGTCACAGAAAGTAAGGGTCGTATGTTTTCTCTATTGTGCACAAGCTAGGTAGTAACTGGGATACAAGAGCGACTCCAGATAATGGAGGAGAGTCCTTAGTGGAGCCAGGAGGAGCTCTAAGTGAAGAGGAGGAAGAAGACTGGGGATCATTAATGGAAATATTACCATCAACAATGTGTTTATATGTGAACGTACCAACATCAATCTCGGGACTCTGTATTGGGAAGGGGGTAGGGTGGAGAGGCGGCATGTATGTCATTGTCAGCATGATTTACATTAAAATGTGAGACTGTAAGAGCACATGAAAAGAGTGGCTAGAATTTTGTTGTTTGTAGCCCACAGGTATAATTAAGGATAGGTTTAATTTTTAAAATAATGAATATCTATTTCATAAACCTGGTATATGAAGACACATATACCAGGTGGAGACATATTTAGGTCTTTTTAAAGTTTTCTATTTTATGCATAGTTATTTCACATATTTTATTAAATCACTACTCATAATTTCCATGATCTCTTTACCTGGTTTACCATTTGTTAGCATTTCACACACACATGTGTACACACACATGTATACGCATACATTGTCATTTGCATTTGTGCACAGTCTTTGTATCTCCAAGTCTAACTAGTAGTATGTATGCCAGTGAATCTACTTCTTTGTCCATCTATCCATCCATCTGGTCTCCCCTCCCCGGTGCATATATCAGAAGGCACATGACATAAGTTTTTTCCTTCTTAGTAGGGTTAGCTTTGGTCACTTGATTAAAGTGATGTCCACCAAAATTTTCCACATTAAAGTTAGCATTTATTTATCATTGCCATTTATTTGTTTTCCAAATAATAAGTAAACTATTGAGAAATACTTGAAGACTAAACAACTATCTTAATATAGTTAAACAATCACTCATTTGTTTAAACATTCATTTAGAATTCTTATCTAAATTGTTATGATCGTTGTACTAAAAATAGTTTTCTCCTCTCCTTTGTTTATGTATTTGCTACCATTATGGATTTATGAATTCTTTTATTCAATGGTAATGACTGTCATTATTCATTTTGAGGCTAAATTTGCCTTTAGTACAACCAGTAGGGAGCGCCTTCATGTTGACTTTGTATATTGTCACATACCCTTTTCATTTTTTGAACACTTCTTTTCTTTTTTATATAATGAGATACTCCAGGTTCATCCTTTACTTCTACTGTAATTGCTTTGCCACTAGCCAAATCTTCAAAACTGGTTTTATTTTAATTTGTTAAAGGTACATTTTCATTCCAATATTTATTATAGATTCCTTTGTATTTTAATTCATAATAATAATATTGTAATTCATAATTATACCAATTGCAAATAATGGTTATTTCTTTTCAATCTATTTATGTATTGCTCTTGCATTATTGCATTTGGTAGGATTTACAATACTATATTAAATAGAAAAACTAAAAATGAGCATCCTTGTTTCATATATGACCTTGGAGGGAAAACTGTCTCTTCACCATTAAGGATGATGTTTTCACTCTCTCTATATATGCCTTTTAAAATTAAAGAAGTCTTGCCGGGCGTGGTGGCACACGCTTGTAATCCCCGCGCTTGGGAGGCTGAGACAGGAGGATCGCATGGCTTCCAAGCCAGCCTCAGCTACTTAGGCTTTCAGCAACTTAGTGAGACCGTTTCCAAATAAAAAAATATAAAAATGGTCTGGGAGTATATCCTGGAGGTAGAAAGCCTCTGGGTTCCACCCCCAGTACCAAAAAAAAAAAAAAATTAAAGAAGTCTCTTTGCCTAATTGTATTCCTGGAACAACAGTTTCTTTGTGATATGTTACCCTTCTCTATGTTGTTGGATTTCAGTTGCTAACTCATGTGCTCCTTGACTTGCGATGATGTTATGTTTCAATAAAGCCGTTGTAAGAAAATACAAATAAAATACATTTAATTTACTTAATCTACTGAACTTCATAGCTTAGCTTCCCCTACCTCAAATGTACTCAGAACACTTACATTAACATACACTTTGGAAAAATCATCTAACACGAAGATAATTTTATAATAGTGTTGAATATCTTATGAAACTTATTGAATACCTGTAGCTAAAAAAAAAAAAAAAATGCTGACCATACAGTACAATGAAGAACATTGGATATTTTTTCTTGTAATGATGTAACTGACTGAGAGCCACTAAACTGCACTGATAGTGAGTATAATGATAATTATTGCTTGCTCAAAAAATGATCAAAATTTCAAGCATGATTTCTGTCATGGGAGGAAAGATAACTTCAGAAAAGAGTCCCAAGGATTTCCCAGAGAGAAGAGGGAACTCTTTTCAGGACCAGTATGGTTCTTGATATATAAGGGGCAGATAATTTTAGAAAAAGAAGGAACAGTATTGCAATACATTATGCTAATGCATGCATATTCATGATTATAGCAGCACAATTCATAACAGCCAAATCATGGAACCAACCCAGGTGCCCATCAACAGATGAATGGATTACAAAATTATGGGATATGCTCACAGTGGAATTATATTCAGCAATAAAAAAACCCCAAAATTATGTCATTTGCAGGAAAATGGATGGGTCTGGAGAACATTATGTTAAGTGAGATTAGCCAGTCACAGGAAATGAAGGGTCATAGGTTTTCTTTTCGATGGGGAAGCTACAGAGTTAATCAAAATACAAGAAGGACTTTAGATAATGGTGGAAAAGCTCCACTGGAGCTAAAAAAAAAAAAAAGGTCTTGGGAGAAAGGGGTTAGAGAGGGAACTAATGGAGGAAACACTTCCACTAACATTATTTATATATGTGAGGATACCAATGCCAATCTGAATATTATGTATGGGGAAATGGTCAGGAGGGAGCCGGGGAAAGCCCACCAAGCGTTGTGTGCATGTATGTTAATATCACTATGAAATATATAATAATGTGAGATTTTAGTGCACCAATAAAAGTATCAAAAAAGCAATATACATTCCAGGGAGAATATAAATCACCTCAAGAAAGAGGAAGAGACTGATCCCTTTAGGGGTAGGGGGTCATAACTCAGCTTCTCTTTTAAAAGAAACTTGGTGAGGGATGGGTGTGGGAACTTAGGTAGGGATGACATCTGTCTGGTGATCCCAAAATGGTTTACCATACTCTGCTCATTCTCCGGATTCTTAGGCTGATGTAAGCCTTATTATCTAATCAACATATAATACTAGGAAGTTCCTATAGTATCTATCTTGCTTACGTTTTTTATTGGGTGGCTAATTAACAATATATAAGGTGGATTTTCTAGAAATTTGGGAGTGAAAGTCTTGGAAAGAGGCTGGTTTGGAGAGCGATAGGACTGGACAAATATGAGGAATTAATGAACTAAACTTTACTGTCTTCATCATTTCTTTTTATTTTTAGCCAACATTTATTGTGCTTTTGGGTGCATTATAGTCTCACAACATAATGTAAATCATGTTGACAATGATATACAAGCACACACTCCTGGTGCCCTCCCACACCATTTCCCTCCCTTTTAATAACAGAGTACCCAGATTGATGTTGGTATATATTCACATGTATACACATAGTATATGGTAGAATTTCAATTAATGAACCTAAGTCTTATATAAGACTTATATCTCCTCCCAAATAGGGAGTAATTGGGGTACAAGAGAGACTGCAGATGATAAAAGAAACTTCAGTCTTTATTTATGTCTCCTTTCTACTTATTTTTTATTTCTTCTATCTCAGTTTCTACTAAATGGCTATTGTTTTTGTATCATCACAAAGTCAGAAAGTTATAAGTCTCACCATTGTAAGTTGGAGACCATCTGTATTTAGCTCAGTACTTTTGCATTTAATTTTATAAGTAAATTGAGCTGTAATTTTGTCATTTTCTTGTTTGATGTCCTAGACAGTTTCTTTAAAAACCACGGTAGTTTTTGTCTCAGATGATTTGAAAAGTGTTTTTTTCTAGTGTCATTAAAGTTTCTGATTATTCTTTTATTTATTATTTCTTTTCCCGTACTTTCTATGGATTTCATTTTCTATTTTAATAACTTCTTGAGATGGAGGCTTAGTTCATGAATGTTGAGCTTGTCATCATTTCTGATATACACAGTAATGCTCAGATTGTCCCTTTAACATAACTTAAGCTGCAACAGACAAGCTTTGATATGTAATATTCTATTATTATCATTAATTAAAATATGTATTTGTATAGTCATTTTGTTTTTATTTTCCTTTGATTTACAGTTCAAATATCTCATACAAAATACATACGCATATCCATTCATATTTTATCTGTGCATTTATTGATCAAAATTTTTGTTCTGCCAATAGCAGCTTTCTCATTGCTACATTTGTATGGGTCCAGAAATAATATATGTCACTCTTTGCAATTTCAATGCTATATACATAATCTATTGTATTATTCTGTTCCTTTGTGCTTATATTTAAGTTTTAATGTTTATTAATATTAATATATGTAATTCTAGTTCATTCATTTAAACTTTTGTGTGCTCCATTGTTTCCTAGTAATAGTAATTGCAATTTAATTACTCATTTACCTTTTGGAAGCTTTTGAGATTATTTCTATTTTACTATTGCAAACACTCTATAGTTCTCATAGTGTACATGCCATTTTGTTCGTTTTTACAAGATTTTTTCTATATAGTTTGCCTAAAGGAGGAATTGTGGCCTCATTAAGTGCACTTACTCTAGTGTATTGGATATTGCCCAAGTGCTGCACAAAAAGGTTGTAGCAATTTACAACTTTCTCATCCAAGTCGGAAATACCAAGTTTTGCAAGTTTCTCCCTATTTTAGCTCAAGATTTTATACTGATAGACTTCTTAAAGCTTACCAACACTATGTGTGCAAAAATGTTTCTCTCTTTGGTTTGGCAATAATTGTGCATTTTCCCCTGAAAATTAGCAAGGTTTTATATGTGTTGGTATGGTTATAAAACTTTTCTTCTGTGAATTTCCTGAGTATGTTATTTCTAGTATTTTGCTTAAACTCTTTTTATTTATAAGCATAATTCAATTTTCCCTATTTCTTTCTTATGGATTTTGATTTCAGAATTAATACCTGCTTCATAAATTTACTTGATTTTCTCTGCTTTATACTGTTTTGGTAAACATTTTGTGTATGTTGACTTTTGGAAGGTTGTACAAAATAAACCTTGAGAATAATTATGTTCCTGGGATTTGGGGAGAGGTTATGTGTGTTTTATTGGAAATAGAAACATGAGAAAAAAAGGACAAGAATTTTGATTATAAATTAAACATATTTAGCTGGACGTGGTGGCGCATGCTTGTAATACCCGCACTTGGGAGGCTGAGACAGGAGGATCGCGCAGGTTCGAAGCCAGCTGCGCTGGAGTAAGAGATCCTGTTTCCAAAAATAAAATAGGTCTGGGAGTGTAGCCCAGAGGTAGAAGGGCTTCCAGGAACCCCAGTACCACCAAAAAAAAAAAAAAAAAAAAAAAAAGCCTAGCAGGGCGTGGTGGTTCACGCTTGTAATCCCCGCGCTTGGGAGGCTGAGACAGGAGGATCACACAGGTTGGAAGCCAACCTCAGCTACTTAGTGAGGCTCTCAGCAACTTAGTGAGACCCTGTTTCTAAATAAAATATAAAAATGGGTCTGGGAGTATAGCCCGAAGGTAGAAAGCCTCTTGGCTCCACCCCCAGTACCATAAAAAAAATTAAATATATTAATATCTAGTGCTTGATTATGTTTCTACTTTTTGTTTGGAACATCTGTTTTAGAAATATCTAGGCCTTCAGGTTTTTCTTTATGTTTCAATATTGTGTTTTCTTATTATCTTAAAAATTTATACAATATCCATGGCTCTAGCTGTATTATTATATTTGTAAGTGCTCTAGATTTAAAAAGCATACACAATTATTTTCACAAGTTATAATGCTATGTGACTTTTCTCCCTTTTCTCATAACAAAAAGCTTATCACACTACCTATATGCATTAATAACTGTAGCCAACCATCTTGTTATTTTCACTTAGAATTATAACATTTTAAAATATTAAGACATGAATTGTTTTTGCAATCAATAAATTATTAAGTTTGGTGATGTTCTGTCAATTTCTGAGTTCACATCTCTGCTTGATGACAGTCTTTGCAGGTGTGTATGTGTGTGTGTGAACTCCTGGGTGTTTTACCTCAGAGCTACACCTTCAGCCCTATTTTTATTTTTTATTTTTGAAACAAGATCTTGCTAAGTTGATGAATTCCTTGTCACATTGCTGAGGTTGGCCTTGAACCTACAATCCTCCTATCAAAGGAGGATCCTATCAAGCCTCTCAAATACTGGGGTCACCACCACACCCAGAAACAATCTGTAATTATTCTTTAAGCTGAGTGTCTGTGGTAAACATTCAAAGGTTATGTGTCTGAAAATGTCTTTATTTTATCTTCACTCTTACAATTTAACTGGTTAAAAATCCCAGATCCTAGGTATTATGCTCAACACCTTGAATATAAAACTCTAATTAATGTCTTTTGGGATTTTCATCACAAAAAAGAATATTCTGGCAGTTTGTGTCAGTTTTCTATAGATGTTTTACTTTCAGATTTTGGGGTTATTCAAAATATTTTAATGCTTTAGTGCTGATTTTATGTTAATTGTCAACAGGACTCAGAATTCCAAATTCCTTGTGAACATTTCTTTACGTTAGGAGAATTCAGTTATGTTTGTTCAGAGATTGTTTCTTCACAATATCTTCAAGTCTCTTTTCCTGGAGCCTTCCAATTAATCATTTATATTTCTTGGCTGCTTTTGCTTGTCTTTTAGAAATTTAGTTTGCTCTGTGATACATTCCATGCAAATTACTCATGTAATTTTTTTCTCATTCATGGATTCTCATTTTTTCTTCAATTTGCTTCATATACAGAGTTGTTTCACCTAATTGTTTTATGTCAATGATTACATATTTTTATATTTAGTTTTTCTCCTTTCCTCCTAGGTCTTATTTAATTTATATATGTGTATGTTATAAAATTCTTATTCCTGCTACTTTCATTTATGTGTATGCTATCTTATATACTTCTTGCTCCTTCTATTATAAATTATTTTTATTTCAGGTTGTTTCTTTAACTTTTTCTTCACCCTATAGCATCTTAGTTCTAAGAGCAAGTCAACAGTAGTTATGTTTGTTTCTCTAGTATTGTTTTATTCCATAAGCAGAAGACCCCACCTTGGTCCCTGTCCCCTGTGTTTAGGAAATGCTACTAGTTGGGATCCTGATTTCATATAAAAGTCTTTCAACACCCCAACATTGGCAGCTCCAACCTGAACCTGGACCTGTGGATCCAATCTGGCTCTTCACTTTACTTCCTATTCCTGTCTCTATAAGGCTTTGTCTTAGTGAGCCTCATTATGACATTTGGAATATCAAGCATATTGGATCATATTGCCACGACTTTTGGAACTTTTCTTGTTGGAACAGTACAAATTCTGATCCATTTTCCTTGTGTTTGGCAATTTGTCTGATACGTTAAAATTATAAATATGCTCATACTTCAAAGATGGTAGAAAGAGTATTATGCCTCTAAATGAAGTGGTAGCTAACCTTTAGGAAACTAATTAGGAATGCTTTGCTATTATTGAGATGCTTTGCAATGGAAATTAAGAAACTGTCTTATCATTCCTAGTCCTATAACTAGAGGAAGCCAGTCTTAGAACAGTATCCACAACCCTCAAATTGTTGTTATATGGAATTTTTCTATACATATATAAAATTGTTTTTGAATACTGTAAATTTCAAAATTCTGATTTAATATTTTTTAATAATGAGTTTCAAAATGGTAGAATCTCATGGTATATTAGTATTTTTATGAGGAAAAGAAAACCTCTTAGTCCAGGTAGATTTAATTCTAGTAAAATGAAGGAAAATGGTTTTACTTACAGCTGGAAGTTTTAGAACTTTTCATGTGCTAATGGTTGAGAGTCTTTCCACAGCACTCATCTATGCAACATTTTAAGTGTTGACTTTGGAAAGTAAAGCCAACATGAAACATGATATAAGAGTTGACCTTGGAGCTTTTTTTTTTTTGGAGAATTAGCATTCTATGAATCCAGTGTATAATCCAGGTTCTTTAAAGTTACATTGCGATTTCTAGAAGTGATCGTATACATATATCCACAACTGATTTGCTGCCATCTTAACTTTGATAGAACTGTCAGCAAGAATTGAACCCAGAGAACAACCACCACATCAAAAACTGCCCTAGACTTCAGCTCATTATTCAACCTACTAGCGACCTATTCTAACCACTTTCAGGACTAAAGGGAAAGGGAAACTTGGATGGAAACTTCCACTTTTTATGGATTAGAATTCTGATATTTGGGGTGGCTGGAGATCAGCCATCTAAGGAGAACAGCTTCATGGAGTGATGCTAAGGGGCCCAGCAGTGCCAGCTTCTGTCTTGTTGCATGGATACTCTAACCAGTTAATTAGGTTAGATGAAGCCAAGAACTCTGTTTCTTAAAAGGGAGCATATGTCATTCGCCTATTTTTATCCAACATGATTATAAACCTAGACTACAAAACATTTTCAAATAACATTGGTCAGCAATCTCAATAATTACAAGATTTGAGGAATAATTTTTAAAATGAAAATGTACCAGAAACAAAAAATATGTATTAGGAGTTATATTTTTAGTCTTAGAATGAGACACACATCTGAAAGAACTCTAAAGAAGTTCAGTTTATATATTACATGTGTATTTATTCTTATGTACCTTTAGTAAACTCTCTTGTGTTACTTAAATTAATATTTTTACATTTTGGATTTTTCTTTTAAGCTTTTTATCTGAATAGTCTCCTGAATTCCTATGATATAGTTTCTGGAAGTTTAAAATCATTTCTGGGAAACCTTTGGTGAATTACACCCCTTGTTTACTATGAAGCAAGCCATAAGAGCAGAGTTGTTGCAACCCAGACTGGGAATGAGCTCTTAATTCCTTTTTTAGAGTTACTTCCCCCTGGCAATTCCTCACACACAATAACCAGAGCAAGGTCACAATTAAAGAATTTTAAAACTGTTACCACAGACCCGAAGGTCAATGACTTAATATTTTTTTGCTTTTTTGGTTATGATCTCTAGTAATAAATTAAAAGATGTTTATAGCTCATGTCATTATTTTTGCTGACTTTTAAAATAACAAGTGATATTCTGATTAATTAATTTCCACACTATTTATTTTTCTTCTTTTTGTATCACTTCTCCCCAGGCATCTGTATAACATAAAAGAAGGAAGCTCTGCAGTTATAGAAAATCATTTATTCAGTTCATGGTTATTTATAACACATTCTCTCTCCTCCCAGCCCCTCCTACACACACACGCACACACACACAAACACACACACACACACACACCCCAATAGATTTGAATTCACTTACACTTAGAGAAGAATGGCTCTACAGCAAGGGAAATTAAGGAACTTGAGTTCAGTTATGGGATCTACCATCCACACTCCCCCCAGGCTCTTCTCTCCCTCCCAATGCAACCCTCTGACCTCCTGTCTTAAAACTGACATTCCACATAATCTAATGTACCTAATTGTTATTTTATTGTTCGGTCTAACAAGCACACTTTTTTCTCCTACTCCGAGCCTTCTTGACTCTTAGCCTGGCGAATCCCTACTTGTTTTCAAAGACTTGTCAAGGAAGTCTTTACTGACCCTTCTGGGTTGATATGTGCCCATTTCTGATTTTATAATATTCTCTGCGAACATGCTAATTTCCATAGTGTGATTTCTCTCTCTCTCTTTTTTTTTTTTTTTGTTTGAAAAGAGGGCCTGCATTTTTTTTTTATTTTTTTTTTTGTGGCACCATTGTGAAACCAAGTACCTAGTAAGTCACCAATTAACGTTTACTGGGTTCATGAGGGCAACTTGTGATAATTATATGTTAAACAGTTTGGGGACTGGGTATGTAAACTCCACAAAAGTAAAGATTAATAAGTAAAGTTGAGCCGAAAGCAGTGGCGTATATCTATAATCTCAGTACTTGGGAGGCTAAGACAAAAGGACACAGGTTCAAGGGTCGTCCAGCAGGAGTTGTTGCTCAACAACTAAAGGAGTCTTTGTTTCAAAATTTAAAAAAATATAAGACTGGTCGTGGTGGCACATGCTTGTAATCCCAGCAATTGGGAGGTAGAGAACAGAGGATCGCGGTTCGCTGACACCCTCAGCTATTAGGAGGCCCTTTGCAACTCAGTGAGACCCTGTTTTAAAAACTAAAAAAACTAAGCACCGGGCGTGGTGGCGCACGCTTGTAATCCCCGCGCTTGGGAGGCGGAGACAGGAGGATCACGCAGGTTCGAAGCCAGCCGTGCTGGCGTAAGAGACCCTGTTTCAAAAATATAAAATAGGTCTGGGAGTGTAGCCCAGAGGAAGAAGGGCTTCCAGGAACCCCAGTACCACCAAAAAAAAAAAATAAATAAAATAAAAAAAATAAAAACTAAAAAAACTAAAAAAAAATTAGGGGGTGGAGCATGGAGGTACAATGCCCCTGGGTTCCATTTCCAGTACTGCAAAAAAAAAATATATATATATATTTATTATATTTATTTTAAAGAGATATATACATATTTATGTATTATATATTTTTAAAAATATATTATGTATTATACAATATATATATATATTATACATATATATATATATATTATACAATATATATATATATATTAGGGCTGGGGATGTAGCTCAGTTGCAGAATGCTCCTGGGTTTAATCCTCAGTATCGTAAAAAAAAAAAAAATACAGTTGTAAAGCAATGAGGAAAATTGAAGGACTTAAGATAGACGTGTTTGAGATTTTGCTGCAGAATAATTGCTATATTGCTTGCATCAGTGTTATATATAGATGAATTTGTCAGAGACAGTGGAGTGTTATATATAGATGAATTTGTCAACAGAACATGACTGATGAGTGACATGCTGGGTAGAATTAAGAAGTTAGCTTTATTTTGATGTTCTTTACCCCAAACTGCATTGTCTTCATAGCTCTCAGCTGTGTTTCAGTGGTTGTCAGGTGCTGAAAGTAGAATCCTCTCCTTGGCTTGTATGTTCAAGGTATGTTCTGCTGCACAAGTTGGTTATGAAGGTGGAGGTGCTATAGGACAAGCTAAATTTGAAAATGGTTTTAGAACTGGACCAAAGGCAATTTTTCAAATTTACTCTTTGTTGTAAATCGACCTTGAGAATATATAAGATTCCAAGCTCTCTCCTAAAAACTCCTTGAAGGCAAGACTTATTTTTTCTTTAATTTAATTGTTCTTATACTTTTGTTTATTTTTATTTTAGCTTAGTTTATTTATCATGGAATGGTTTTAATTACCTTTGGCCCTTATTAGGCTGTGCAGAGCAGCATAAAATCAGTGTTTAATACATGTGCTAGTATTGATATACTTACCCAACTATTCATGCATTAAAGAATAATGTTAACTATTATCACAGTGATCTCTAAATTTATTTTCTGACTCAAAAGTCCTAAGTGTTTCCAATAAATGCATTTATAGATATGAGATTTTTTTTTACTGCTGATTGTATTTTGTTCAAAAATTTAAGATGTTGACCCAAGCTAATTACAGAAAAACCAAGAAATTCAATCAAGACTATGAAAATATTCCTACATCTTTTCCAAACCTTTTGTCTTAGAATATTATACTATTTGTAATCTCTTAATTCTTAATTCAAAAATAGATGCTGCTATGGCAAGAATAGAAACTAGAACTGTAGTCTGGAACCTTTTCCTGACCTCCAGACTCATATAAAGTGCTTATTAGACTTTTCTACTTCTATATCCAGTATAGTTTGAAATTGACCATATTCAAAGTGAAGCTCTTAATCTTCCCCAAAGAATGCTTTGAATTCTCAAACATTATTTTTTTTTTCCAAAAGCAACACGTCTATGAAAAGCAGAGATGGAACTTGAACTAGCGTCTTCTGTGTCAAATCTTGGGCTTCTTGAACTTCTCCATACATACTCATATTCTTTAGTAAGTTACCCAGGCGTCTTCTCCATCCATTGGTGACCATTAACTGGAGTGGATAGGTAGAAGACAGATGATAGATGATAGATAGATAGATAGATAGATAGATAGATATAACTATAGATAGATGATAGGTAGATGATAGATGGATGATAGATGACAGATTATAGATAGATAATGATAGGTAGATGATAGATGGATGATAGATAGATGATAGATAGATAGATATAGATAACTATAGATAGATGATAGGTAGATGATAGATGGATGATAGATGATAGATAGATAGGTAGATAGATAGATAAAAAGGACAAAACAAAAAATGTTTGGGGAAAGAAACAATGTAGCACAAATTAGAGATGAGACTTGGGCATTCTGAGCACTGAGTATCCAGCCCCAACCCCTATGCTGCTGAAAAGATGGTTTCAGCAGACAGTCTGGCTGCTTATTCATAGTCTTTATAGCCCTAGTCCTGGAGAGCCTGGGGCACAGTGCAGTTTGGGCTTCTTTTGTGGTTTCAGACAGTGCCCAGTGCAGTATCCAGGGGATTCACTTGGATTAATTCTTCCACTGGGGAGCACAGACCTACTCTGTAAAATATTTATTTTATCAAATTTCTTTCAAGTCTATTCCTTTCTGTAAAAAGAAATGGAGGCATCTCCATGCTGGTATTGGTTCATAAAATAAATGCAATTTACTTTACTTCCTGCTCACAGTTAATTTAGCCCCATAGTATCCTTGCTCCAAGTTCATGGAAATGTGACTTCACTACGGAAGAATCCATGTAAAGATTGTCCATTATACTTTAATGTCAAAAAGGTGGGTGAGTTGACATCATATAATGGAAAGTGCATCACCCTTTTACTAAGAGATGTAATAGCAGAAACAGTCTTGACTGTGGAAACTGCCATAATAACTGCTATGCTCATTTTTTATTGATGATGGATAAAAATTCTCATAATACTGTAGCTCAGAAATTTGTGGAATATAGCTTCAGGGTGCCCCTAGGGCAGACTTTATTTATGCATCCCTACTTTAACTATTTGTAATGATAATGATGAAGATAATAATAATGATAATGATAATGATAAATATCAGCGCTTTCTGCATGACAACAGGAACTAGAAATTTTAGCTATTTTCCTCTGAACCTACTCTGCAGAATTTTCTTTTAAGGATGTAGCAGAAGAAAAGCCATTATAATCCCCTCCATTGTTCTGCTTGCTAATAGACCTGTGCTAGCAATTTGGAACAGAAAGTGAAATCTGCCCACTGTGGGTTTTGCTGGTTTTGCAACTATTATCCTAGGCTTTTAAAAATTATTAATTTATAAAGTGCCCTGAGCCTTAACAGAATATAAGCAACTGAGCAGGCTGGGAAAATAAAGTTACATAAATGGGTATTAAGTTAGTGGCACAAACCACACTGACCCTACGATGGCTCAATACAGTAGTTTCCGGAGCATAAGCACAATCAGGAATTTTTAAAAGCTTAGACAAGCATAGTCAAAAATAAGGAAAATTGTCAAAATATGTATGGAGTTCAAAAAATATTCAAAATGTCAGTAAATGCTTTGGGAAAGATTGTCAGAAGTGGTATGGCTGTGTCATAAGGTGGCTCCATTCCCAGTTGATATAATAAGACTATCTGTGAGGGCAGGGAGAACAGGGTGGGAAGCAACAGGAAACACACAAGGAATGCTGTGGGCATGTATGTGTTCATCACTCTGGACCTCATTAGGATGTATAGTTATAAAGCGCTAATAGAAGAAAAGATTAAGAACAGTCAGCAAAATTCATAATTATTTGACATGTTGAGGACTTCAGAAGTATTCATGAGGGAATCAAACTACAGTCAGTATAAAAACACGACAACTCGCAATTAATAATCATGATTTTCCTGAATTGCACCTACAGCCTCTCCCAGTCTCAAACATTTGCCTCTGGGTTTGGTTCTTGAGGATACTATTCAATAACATGTGTTCAGTGTGATTTTGTCAGGTCCAGTGGGAAAAAGTCCTGTCCAGTTTTAACGACAGTGACACTGAGCTGAGTGATGGACCCTGGAAACTGTGTAATTGACCAAATTTCCTTTCTTCCTACTGACTGCAAGAGAGTAAAATTCTAATCTATAGCCTTCTCAGGCCAGTATTTAAGTAATTATCATGTTTTATCATCATTCCTGAATCCACTTTTTTTCTTGTTGATACATTGTATCATCCATCTTAATGGGGTGCAAGATGGTAGAAGCATACTTGCACACATCACTCATTTAGCCCTTTCCCAACTCCTCCTCATTCCCTCCTCTTCCTCTTCTCATGCTGGGCTTAGTGACTGACTTTGATATGTTTGTGAATGTACATCATGTACCTTAGAGAATTCCCCTCTTCCACCTTCCCATCACTCCCAGTTAGGCCTCCTTATTTGCTCATCTATGGTTTCTCCTCCTTTGTCTAGAGTTCCTTCTATGACCCTTTTCTAGCTTCCACATATTATGGAGAGCATCTGATTTCTTTCTTTTTTTGACTGACCAATCTCACTTAGCATAATGTTCTCCAGTTCCATCCATTTCCCTGTAAATGACAATTTTGTTTTTTATGGCTGAGTAAAATTCCATTGTGTACATATCCCATAGTTTTGTAATCCATTCATCTATTGATGGACATCTCGGCTGGTTCCATAGTTTGGCAATTGTGAATTGAGCTGCCATGAACATAGATACCTATGAAGTGGTATTGCTGGATCACCTTTAGGTCCATTCCCATTCTTCTGAGGATCCTCCATACTGTTTCCGAAGTGGTTGCACTAATTTGCAATTTCACCAACAATGTAATAGAGTTCCCACTTCTCCAGATCCTCACCAAAATTTGTCATTATTTGTGTTTTTAATGATTGCCATTCTATTTGGAGTTAGGTGAAATCTCGGGGTAGTTTTGATTTGCATCTCTCTGATTGCTAATGATGTTGAGCATTTTTTGATACATTTATTGGCCATTTGTATTTCTTCTTTTGTGAAGTATCTATTTAGTTCAATTGCCTATTTTTTATTGAGTTATTTGTTTTCTTAGTGCTGAGTTTTTTGAGTTCACTGTATATTCTAGATATTAATGCTTTACCAGAGAAATAGTATCAGTTTTAATTTGTATCATGTTCCTATGTAGATCTGTATTAATCCACATCAAATATATCACACAGTTTAATACTACGGGGTCCTTGTTAGGTTTCTTTGTTTTAATTTGTTCATCTATAAAATCTTCTCTTATTCTGTTGGCTCTCAGTTGAGGTTCTTGATAGTTTCCTTTGCTGTATAGAAACTCTTCAGTTTAATGCAATCCCACGTATTGATCTACCTTTTAGGTTCTTGTGCCTTTGGAGTTTTGTTGAGAAAGTTTTTATCTGTGCCTATGTATTGCAGTGTTGGGCCTGTCCTCACTTCGAGGATCTATAAAGTCTCTGGTTTGATTTCCAAGTCATTGATCCATCTTGAATTGACTCTTATATACAGGGTAAGAAAGTGGGGTTAATTTCCATTTCTCTGCATATGGTTAAAGATTTTTGCTGCCACCATTTGTTGAAGAGGCTATCTTTTTTTCCAGTGTATGTTTTTGCCTCCTTTGTCAAAAATCAACTGGCTATAAGCATGCGGATTTGTTTCTGAGCCTTCTGCTCTGCTCCGTTGCATTTGCTTAGCTGTGTTAAATCCTTACTAGAAAGAATGTGCAGATTGGGGAAGAAAAAGGGGGGAAATTGAAATTTGTAAACTCAGACATAATCATAATCTTCTATGACAAATTATAAAATCAAATTCTTCTGTATTTACAAAAAGTAATTAAATTATGCTTAAGGGATCTATAACTCTAATTCAAAACAGCTTTAATAAGTAGGTATCAGTTTTAATTTGTATCATGTTCCTGTGTAGATCTGTATTAATCCACACCAAATACATTTCACAATTTAATACTATGGGTCCTTGTTAGGTTTCTTAATCTCTGTTTTAATTTGATCATCTATAAAATGATACTGGTAGCATATACATTTAAGGCGTATTGTGAGAATTAAAGGGACTTTCTATGAGGAGTTAACCTTTGCCTTCTTGTATCTCAGTGTTCTTATCTGAAAATGGGCATAAAATAATGCCTGTCACATGTAGGTTGTGTGAATTAAAGTAATAGACCTTTGTAGCATATTTAGGAAGAATCCTGGGCTAAATACAATTGTTATTATTTATTATAATTTTATTTCTCAAAAGTCTTTCCTAAATTAATTCCCCCAAGTTAAAGTTTACAAATGAAATATTTCCTCAAACCAAGTAATATAGTATTCTTGTTAAGCATGCTTAAAATACCCATTTTTAAAAAAAATTACATAGTTGTCTATTAGAAGGATGATTACGGTAAAAAAATATTGTATTGAATAATTCAAAAGGCCGGAAGAGAGCATTTTGAATGTTCTCCTCACAAAGAAATGACAAGTATTTGAGATAAAGGATGACCTAAACATCCCAAGTTGATCCTTACATATGTATAAGTGTACTGAAACATTACACTGTATACCATACAGATGTACAATTATTATCTATCAAAATACTCCACTAGGAACCCAGGTAAGGATCTCAAAAGGAATCATCAGAGTTCACATTGAGCATACATCCTATAGAAACTCTTAAGCATGTGAATGTGCAGAGTTCCACAGAACAATGTCATTGGTAATAATGGAATGTTAGATGCAATCTAAACATTCATGAAAAGGAAATGGATGGTAAAAATAAATTTAAAAGTAATGAACTAGATATACATCAAGGTAGATGGAGGTCAAACATAATATGAGTAGAAAAAGTGCACTGCAGAACTTATGAACATCATTCCTATAAAAATCTTCAACACAAAATAATACGTTAACAATTAGGATTGTGTTTGGCTGCATATTTTATTAGTAGTAGTCATTGCAGAAGTGGGATTGAACCCAGGGGCATTCTATCTCTAAGCTACAGTCCTAGACCTATTTAGTTTTTTTTTTTTTTTTTTTTTTTTGAATCAGGATTTTACTGAGTTGCAAAGGGTCTAAGCTGATGACAGTCTCACTAAGTTGTTGGGGTTGTCCTAGAACCTTCTTTTCTCTTGTTGCATCCTCCCAAGCATGTGTCTCCAAACCTGGCTATGTTTGGCTCTATTTAGAGAAACTGAATGACAGTGGTGCAACCAAAAGAGGGTTTGTGATTCTGTCCTGTAAGAGTTCAGCTGAAGGTGACCCAGACGAAGGTGGCTCCCAGGTGCCACCAATCAGGTCCCACAAAGCAAGAGTAAGGGTTGCTCGTACAATTAACCCCATCTGGTGGTCCAGAGGGTATCAGGGTATAAAACACATTGATGTTTAATTTAGCCCATCTTTATAAAACACTCAATTTTAATTATAGACTCAAACCTCTAAACTGAATCTCTTCCACAGAGTCATGGCTTATTGCATCTTCTTCCCTGCCATCTTTCCATCCTCAAGATCATAAGACTGTAAGATGATATGTCTCATGTCAACAAGCATCCTTGCTTAGGTCCAAAGAGGAAGAGAGTACAACATGAGCCTGAATCTGAACCTGCTTTCTTCTACCAAGAAAACAATGGTTTCCCTGGAAGCCCCACTTTTAACATTTTTGTTTGTAGCTCTCTGACTAAAACTATGTTATATCCATCCTTCCCCATCTTCCTAGTCTTTAGCTTATGGCTCCAAAGATGGGGAGGGAGAATCACTGGAACTTGCTGGGCCACTGCTTCAAGAACAAGACCATAGTTCTGAAAGAATATGAGAGGAAATACTGACAATTAGGTGGGCAATTAGAATCATCTGCTTCAAATACTGCATATCATTTAAAAGCAGATAATAAAGATATAAAACATAGACTTATAGAATGCATAGAAAATGTATGAGAGTGTGTGTCTCTGTGGAGGGGGAAAAAGCACAATTAAGAAAGAATACAAAGATTTTTCACTTAATCTTTATTACATTTATATATTCATATGAAAAGAAAATCTAGGGCAGATGTGATAAAATATGAAAGTTTTAATCCTGGATATTAGATACATGTATCTCTTACTTAAAAAATTACTTTCCCAGTTTTTCAAAATTAAAGAGAAATCTTTGAAGGTATTTTGTTAACCTTCAAACACTGGGGCCAGTGGTAAGTATTCTTTTACCACGAGCAAAAGAAAGACATAAAAGTATCTGGCCAAATAATGAGAGGAGGGAGGACTGAGGTGAGAACTGTGGGGAGCTGCAATCCCACTGGCCACTGAGCCGGACAACTCTTGGAAGTTCCAGCTCCTGTATCCACATCGCATATGGAATCTCCCAGGTGCATACTCTGAAACAATTAAACTAGGCTTTAAGCAGAACGATGGGGGAAAAAATTTAAGTATTCATGATTCATCTTGTTCTTACTGAAAGTCAGCATAAAAGCTTACAGGTACAATGTTTCCAAATAGCTGACTGTCCTAACATTTTCTTTCATAAGAGATAGGTCATGCAGACTATGCAGGATACCCATATGAGAGATGCTTTCATGTAAGACATTTTATCCCCCTCCCACCAAAAAAAAAAAAAAGTGTAATGAATTATTTTCCAAAGCTGATGGCTTCGGAGCATTCAATTTCATGAAAGCCAAAGTCACCCCCATGCAGTAATGAATTCCTTTTGGGTGTAATTCAGACTTTCCAAGGTTATCAATAGAGGCTTTGCACAAATAATTATACCAGTTTGACAAGTGATATTTGGAGGAAGTTGAGGGACAAAAAAAACTAAGGAAGCAGAAGACAGAATGAAATGACACCACCAGGGCTGGCCATTTAATGAACACTGAAGAACTTAATGGCAGAGCAAAGACCCACAAAGCCAGTTTAAAATATTTCAGTTTAAGCAAATGAAGAAGTCAGAGAAAGAAGAGAAAGGAAGGAGGGCCGTTTTATTATCAGTTTTACGTGCTGCAGACTCTTGTGCCTATGACTTAAAGTGCTCATATGCAGCCAGGTGTAATGGTGCATGCCTGTAATCCTAGTACTTATAAGGCCTGAAACAGAAGGATCACAAGTTCAAGGCCAACTTCAGGAACTTAGTGAGACCCTGTCCCTCCCCCCCAAAAAAAATTGGCTTAGGAGTGTATTTTGGAGGCAGAATGCCACCTTGTTTCAATCCTCAGTACCTCAATCAATCAATCAATCAATCAATCAAGTGCTCATATACAAACAGAAAGAGCTTAAAAGGGAAGAAAAGGGAGAAGTCTCTGTCATGGAAACTCCAATTATTTTCTGCAATAGAACCCCACATATTCCGTGCCAGTGTGTCTCTCTTACGTTTTATTAATTGTCTTCCAAAATGTGGGAAAGGTTTGAATGTGGGAAGAAAGAAAAATTATTTTTATTTTTTCCAGCTTTGTTAAATATAGAAAAGAAGACAATAAAAAAATGTTCAGACATAATTAATCCCAGGACCACAGAAACAACTACAATAGTTTTCTTTGAACAAATATGTACAATACCACCCTCTTTTGGGGAAGAGGCAGTTAAATTACTTTTCTCTCTTTTTTATGAATATTAGAATATTCTCAAGGAGAGGATGGAAGCTGTTGGAACAAACCAGCTCAAGACCCAGGAAACTAGAGTGGCAATTTAATCCCACTCTACTTATGCTAATATAGTTGTCTTGTTTAGGGAGATGGTTTTGGCCCCAAATCTGAAACCAAAAGAGCATTTTTGTTGGTTTAAGTTTAAATTTGAAAGATCTAAGATCAATAAGAAAAGCAAATCAGTACAGATTTTCTGATTGGTTTGTACTCACCTCTATTCACTGAAAAAATACAAAGGTTTACCTTCAGAGCTAAACCTTTGGACTCAGGCTTCTCAGATCCAAAGACATGACCTATACACACCTATACTAGCCTCTTGACCTCCATGAAAGTTCAATCTCTCAATCTCTCTCTCTCTCCCTTTCTCTTTCTCTCTTTCCTCTTTAAAAAATTGGCTCCTAGCTGGGCATGGTGGCGCACGCTTGTACTCCCTGCACTCGGGAGGCGGGGACAGGAGGATCGCACTGGTTCAAAGCCAGACTTGCTGGCTTAAGAGACCCTGTTTCCAATAGGATTTCCAGGAGCCCCAGTACCACAAAAAAAAAAAAAAAATTGCCTCCAAAGTGCTTGTGAGGCTTCAGATAAAGATGTGAAAATATCATGTAAACTCTAACATGGAAAGTAAAATTATTTCAAAGATATTATGAACATGTGTTATTAGTAGGAAACTAAAGACATTTATTAGTAAAAAAAACTAAAGAATTTTTTGTTATGTTTGGTATTTTTGTTTGTAGTTTGCCTTGGTGTACAGGTCATTTTAATCTCAATTTTCCATTCACAAGAGGACATTTTGATGACCCTTCTTTCAACTTTCATTTCTTTGCTTTCAAAGAGGTAGGGAGTCCCAAGATCTCTTAAAGCTCATATACACCAGAAGCATGTAACTCAAAGGACAAAGAAAGCACAGAATCCATCATGAGTGAAATCCTTAAGCAGGCAGCCTCTGAAAGGGAGTCAACAACAGAATGACACTAAGGAAAACAGCATTTTTTGAGGGATTTGGAACTAAAAAATAGAAGTGATAATAGCTGGTGTCTGCTTTGCCTTCTCCAAGAAGTTGGAGAGATGAAATATGTATTCTTTGAAAGATTCTGATAGAAAGGAAGATTTTTATTAAGTTTTAGAAAAGCCATAAGGCAAGAACGAATTCTCTGATAGCTGCTCAAATATTTCCTGAACATTATCCCTTTCAAGGGACTGAAGCTTTGATGAATGTGGCTGTCACCACCAGAGATGCCACATACGGTATAATAAATGGATCAGTTCCTGGATGCTTAGTCGTCTAAGGACAAGCACAGAACACAAAGATTCCACGGTGAGCTTATTTTGATTGGTACTGATTTTTACATCTGTGCAGGTAGGTGTACCATTTTAAAATGCAAATTATCAAGATGCTAGAGATCACCAGTCCTTGGGCTGCAGAGAAGCACATGTATGCAACAGAATCAGAGAATCTATGAGTTCAATCAAGACTGACTCAATAGTCTCTCAAGGAGAAGTAAGGCAGATCCAGAAATACCAGCAATTGCTTCTTCTGCTATTGACTCCCCAGCCAAAATAAACAGGACTGAATAATTTTTTTTATCATACCCAGTTCAGCTGCATGCAGCTTAATAGGCTGCTTCCCAAAGAAAGAAATTGTGGACATCTTCTGGTAAAAATGACTGACATGTTCTCCAAACTAGCATTTTCTTCAAGGTTTATATGTGATGTATTACTTAAGTATAATTGTAAACTTTTGGAGAAACTAGAAAGAGTAAGCAAGGGAGACTATTAAGTTTGTTTGGCTGTAATTGAGATTGCCAGACTGTAATGGCTCAAATATTCTGTTTTTTCAGTGTTCCTCCTTTTATTTTGTAAAAATAAATCTCACCACTCCCTGGCTTGTGACAAATGAGCACCTTCCTCCCTGGACATCTACTAGGAATACACTTCAGATTATTGTGAAGGTCTGTACAATGCTTTCAAATCTCTCATGGGGCTTTAACTGAATGGTGCCTTACCACTCTGAGCATAGCAATATGGCTAAGTTCAGACAGAAGCCTCTCCAGAAAAGACACATCTTTTGAAAAGAAGACAGCAGATTACAGCCCAAATCATTATTGGTTCAAGAGGAGCTCTTGCGATGTTTAGGGGATCCTACGGTGGCCATCCCACAGGGATCAAGTGCCATCTACCTACAAAACTGTGTTTCAAAAAACAAACAACTTTCATCTCTTTTCAACCAGCCTTCTAAGATCTCTTTTTCTTTTTGCATTCCTCTTATATTTCAAAGTACATGTGGGGTCCAACGCTAGGGACTTTAAGTTCTGCAAAAAGAAAAAAAAAAGCCATAGAACCAAAATGAGCCCTTCTCAGGCATAAAGATGAGTGGTAGGGAGTGAAGTTTATGGAGGTTATAGTAGCATTTTTAAAAAACCATTGATATAAATTTTCTCAAAAAGCAAAGGCAATATCTTATTCATCTGTGTATTCCTCACATAGCAAGCAGTGGCTTGTATATGGTAGATATTAAAAGATATTTGTTGATCATTATGAGAAAAAAAGATTTTCTTATGCACCATGAGAGTCTCCACAGGACATAAACTTGAATAAAAGAAGGTCCTGATTCCAGAGTTGACCACAGGGAACACCATTTTGTTCAGGCTTCAAATTCACAAAAGCTCTAAAACATTTTCCCCCAGTGAATTTATATATGGTTTATCATAGGTAATATGGCCAAGATTGATAGCTGAAGTTGTTCAAAATGTAAATTTAAATTAAGCTATGTAATTTTTTTTGCAATTTTGAAGTATGGATTTTTATCTTTAAAAATAAGGTAGCATATTATCCAGTCTTTCTTTCTTCCTTTCATCGTTGGTCTTCTTATTGGCAATAAAAGATTCATAAAATTAAATTCAAACATTTTATGATAAATATTATAAGGTCATAAGATGTTATGCTCTTCTTTATACATTTTCATATGTTTAAAATAATTACATTGAAGCTGGTCGTGGTAATCCCCACACTTGGGAGGCTGAGATAGGAGGATTGCACAGGTTCAAAGCCAGCCTCAGCTACTTAGTGAGGCTCTCAGCAACTTAGTGAGACCCTGTTTCCAAATAAAATATAAAATAGGATTGGGAGTGTAGCCCAGAGGTAGAAGGCCCCTGGGTTCCATCCCCAGAGCCACCAAAAAAAAAAAAAAAAGTAGGTCTGGGAGTATAGCCCGGAGGTAGAAAGCCCCGAGGTTCCACCCCCCAATACCACAAAATAATAATAGTAATTACATTTAAATCATTACACTGATTAAGTAATCAGAAAAATCAGAAAAGCTATATTCAGTAAAGCTATATTCAGTAAAGCAGGAATATAGGGCTCAGCAGATGTGTGAATAAGGAAAGTTGGTCAGGAGTGACTCCTTCCTTTGAGCTAAAATACCTGGCAAGATGATGGTTTTGTTCACAGAAATGGAGGGGTCAAGGAAAAGAACAGATTTGCAAGGAAAGAAATCCAACCGTGGTCCTGTGGACTTGGAAGTGCCATAAGGGTTCTACATGGAAATATAGAAAAGATGTTTGGGAAAACACTGATGCTATAGACAAATGGCTCACAGATGAAAGCAGAGTGGTGAAAGTAGAGATTAGTCCAGAAAGATAATCTAGAACCTGTGCACTGACAGAATGGGAAAGGAAACCGACCCATGGATATAGAAGGAGCCAATAAGGAGAACATATGAGAACCAGCTGGTGATGGTTCTCACATCACTGTGGGAGTGAGGTAGCCACAAAGAAAAGGCAAACTATCCAGAAAGAGGATGGATGGCAAAGCCTATGGTTTTTGGTGATTAGGTATTTTTCTTATGTTCCCATGCAGTAGTAGTAGACTATTACTATTATTATTATTATTATTATTATTATTATTATTATTTTGGTGGTTGGTACTGGGGTTCCTGGAAGCCCTTCTACCTCCGGGATACACTCCCAGACCTATTTTTACATTTTTATTTGGAAACAGGGTCTCCTAAGCCAGCGTGCACCTGGCTTCGAACCTGCGCGATCCTCCTGTCTCTGCCTCCCAAGCGCGGGGATTACAAGCGTGCGCCACCACGCCCAGGAGACATTATTTTTTTTAAGAATAGTAAACATTGCTGGACACAGTGGTGCATGTCTATAATCCCAGAATTTGAGAGGCTCATATGTTTGAGGCCAGTGCATGTTAACTTAGCAAAACTCTGTCTCAAAACAAAAAAATAAAGCAGAGTTGGTGGTGTAGCTCAGAGTTATGATGTCCCTGGGTTCAATCATCAGCATCACACAAACACACACACACACACACACACACAAAGAATAGTTAACAATAAGAAATTCTCAAGCAACAAAAAGGCTTGAACATTACACATACACATTAAGTTTGAAATATGATTTTAGTTTTATAAAGAAATTATTGATGTTAATCAGGGCAGACAACATGACACACTCAGGGATAGATCTTGAACAGCTACTATATGATAACCACTGGTCATACAGAAATGAACAAGACAGACACTCTTGACCTTTATGTTTTCATTATAGGCAAAATATACAGTAAATAAACATATCAAGTAAAAATAACTTTGAACACTCAAAATGCTAGAAAAAAGGTACAAATCAACATGACGGTGATTATGGGGGAAAGGCAACGTGAGAGGACCTTGCCTTTGACCTGGAGTCCAGAGGAGAAGGACCTGGCTCAAAGGTAAGGTGAGGTTGGAACACCAATAAGAAGTGACGCAATTCCAAAGTTTCAGAGGCAGGAAAAGCTTGGTGAATTCTGGGAACAGATAAAATGCCAGTGACTGGAATTTCATGGTTATTATAACAGAACATAAAACAAGGGCTGTGCCCTTAGACAGCATAAAGTCTTATGGCAGAGACAAACATATAAATAAACTATTGCAAGGCATTATGGTAAGCACAGGGATAAAGACAAATACGGTAAGCACGGTAAAATAGGAGACTCATTCAGGTCTAGAAGTAAGAGGGTGTGATATTTGAGAAAAACCTTTGGAAACTTTGTAGGGAAGGAGTTCCAATAAAATGGTAAGTATTGAGTGGAAGATTTTGCTAGAAGGCTGGATCTTTGTAAGGAGCTGGAGAAGATGTGATCAGAAAAATATAAATAGAAGGCATTGGGTCAGTAAGTCCAAGAGAGATCATCTCTTCTGTACTTATTCAGATTTGAGAAGAGGAAGGAACTTGCGGGGATTATTGATCTGGTCTTTCTCCAACAAGCTCTAGTCAGGATCGATGGTAAGTATTAAATTTCATAGCTCCATATACATATGGTCTTCTCTGCTGTCCTCTTCAGCTTTATTGCTTCAAAGAAAACCCTAGAGATCAGGAACCTAACAAAAAAGATATCTCTGTTCTTAGAACTCAAGGATGTCTACATTCACTTTCTTGGAGTTCCCATAGTGTGCCAACAATTTTGGCTGCTTGGCGTATTCTCTAGCCATCAATGCTGGATGGGGAATTGAGCCATCAGTAAAGGGATGGTGGCAGTAGTGAGTATTGCTGAAAAAACAAATAGCATTTGCAAATATGAAGTAATACAAAGGATAATAGAAGCTTTAGGAGGACATGAATAGTTTATTTTGGTGGCTGGTGTGTGTGTGTGTGTGTGTGTGTGTGTGTGTGTGTGTGTGTGTGTGAGTGTGTGTTGTAGAGAGGGGTGGAGAAAGGATTGCAGTGATAGGAAATATTACTTACTGGTCAGTTCGGTTTAGGGTAGCTTATGAAAAGACTTAAATATTTATCTTGAAGGTTCAAGTTTGATCTTATTGGCAATGAGGCATCATCAAAGTATTTTTAAAAAAGAAAGGCCAGCCAGATGTGGTGGCGCACGCTTGTAATCTCTGCGCTTGGGAGGCTGAGACAGGAGGATTGTGCAGGTTCTGAAGCCAGCCTTGCTGGTTTAAGACACCCTGTTTCCAAATAAAATATAAAATAGGTCTGGGAGTGTATCCTGGAGGTAGAAGGGTTCCATCCCCAGTACCACCAAAAGAAAGAAATGAATGAATGAATAAATAAATAAATAAGTAAATAAAAGCCAGGCATGGTGGTACACACCTATAATACCAGTACTTGGGTGGCTGAGACAGGAGAATCACAGGTTTGCAGCCAGCCTCAGCAACTTAGCAAGGCCCTCCACAACTTAGTGTGATCCTGTTCCAAAACAAAAATAAAATAAAATAGGGCTTGAGGTGTAATTGAGAGGTAGAATGTTCCTGAGTTTAATCCCCAGTGGGAAAGAAGGAAGGAAAGGAGGGAGAAGGGGGAGGAAGGAAGAAAGAAAAAAGAAAGAGATCTTATCAAATATATTCTTTACAACAGCCAGTTCTGAATGAGTTTAGAAAACTATGAAGAATTGAACCAGAAAGTTGGAAAACTAATTGGAAAATATTTCAATTCCTGAGGCAAGAAAGTTATCACTATTAAATTAAGGTAGTAAAATTTGATAGAGATTATAGAATAAAGATTGAAAAGTAGAATAGCTGAGAAAACTTAAGGATTATTTAGGAAGAAAATATGAAAAGGAGCAAGGGTCATGGATATATCTGGTTTGGGCATGGATGCTTGAGTTGCTGGAAACCCAATATATTCTACATGTGAAATGCATATATGGGGTTTGTATTACCTGCAAAATAACTAGGTGGGGGATGCTAATACAGGCTTGAAGTATGAAAAAGAGGCAGGTTAAAGATACCATAACCCCCCACTAGTTAAAGAAGTTATTTGAAACCACAATAGCTGATGAAATAATTATAGCTTTGACCCAGCTGTTATCTGTCACTCATGTCATATGGAAACCCTGAATAACAGTGAAGAATATTTTTTTGTCAGAGGTAGAAACAACCTCCAAGATCCCAGAACCATGACCATCTGAATTCTCCAGCTATGAATTTGGCAGAAGCCAAATACCAGCATCCACAGAGAAAACATGTTTTGTCTTGTAGATCCAATTTTCTTTGGCCAAAATTCGTAGTTTTGATATGTATTGGACATATGGTTGGTTTAGGAATTTTTGTTTTCCTTAATAATTCAATCCTTAATAATGCATATGACCCATCTGATCACTAGCCACAGTCAATTGTGCATTTAATAAATATTTGACCAAATTCAAAAGCGTATGAACACAAATTAAATGGACTGTGAATATGGATTTTAAGTGGATGCATAGATTCTTTCCAAGGGTTCTTTATTCTTTCAGGGCTCTATTCAGTCCTTCAGTCTCTCCTGGGGAAATCAGTTTACGATGTAATTCACAGTTAAACTCCTCTATGGTTTGTTTTGGTGGCTTCATAAATGTCAGGGAGTGAGGAAGTGTCAGACTGACAGTTGCGAAGTAGTCTCTGTGGTCCTCATCAAGAAAGACCCAATGACTATTTTTTGGTCAGTTTGATTTTCTGTCCTCTTCTAGGGCTACTCATGATTTCATTTCCCAAGTACTGGACACTTCTTAAGGCAAGCAGAATTTGACATAGTTTAAACCCTTAATTTATCTAGTGCTTCAGAAGATCATCCTTTACTAATGTGGCAAAATCTCTATTTCCATGGGTTAAAAGATTAATGTCTTTATTTGCAAAATGATATCAAAGCATCTGTACATGGTAGTAGGTTCATGTAAAAAGTTGGTGAGATTTCTTTTTACCTATAATTGCTTTTTTTTTTTTTTTTTGCAGTACTGGGATGAAACCAGGGACATTCTATTTCTGAGTGACATCGAAAGCCCTATTTTTTTTTTTTATTCTTTATTTAGAAACTGGATCTCATTGACTTACAATGAGCCTCACTAAGTAGGCTCGAACCTCAGTCCTCCTGTCTCAGCCTCCCAAACACTGGGATTACAAACTTGCATCACCATGCCCAGCACAATTGCTTTTTAAATTACAAAAGTAATGTACAACTTTTAAACTTCAAGATATAAAAAGCACAAAAGCAAAAAAATCAGAAATGGTCATATTCCTTTGAAATTTAAGTGCTGTTTCACATGTTTATTAGCCACTTGTGAAGGTATAGATAACATTTATAAAAAGAACATGTACTAATTTCTTCTTCTTCTTCTTCTTCTTCTTCTTCTTCTTATTATTATTATTATTATTATTATTATTGGTACTGGGGTTCCTGGAAGCCCTTCTACTTCCGGGCTACACTCCCAGACCTATTTTTACATTTTTTATTTGGAAACAGGGTCTCCTAAGCCAGCGCACGTGGCTGGCTTTGAACCCGCGCGATTCTCCTGTCTCTGCCTCCCAAGCCCGGTGATTACAAGCATGCACCACCATGCCCGGCTACTAAGTTATTTTAAATCCTTAATTTTGTCTAACAAAATATCTCAGTAATTGTTCTCCAGAAACATTTATGGATCTGCTTCATTAAAAAAAAATCTGCCCGGTATTATGTAGCAGAGAGGTCCCATTATCTAATGGTGACCCCCACTGATGGACCCCATATGTTGCTACTATAGAAAATACTGAATAGCCTTATACATACACATTTTTGCACATCTACTTATAGAATAGTTACTTAGAATTTGAGTTACTAGATCAAATGATAGATAAATTTTAGTGTCCCTTGATACTTAATATTTAGTGATATTGCCAAATTCCTTTCCAAAGGAGTTGTACCAATCCTTTGTTGTGACGGTATACCAAGCCATATCCATCAAGGGTATAAAGCTTTAGTGGCATGAGGAATGATGCCTACTTCTCTAGACTTCCCTTTAATAATGATTCTGCAAAAGAACCTTTAGATCTTTGTCAATCCCGTAAGTGAAAAAACATTATCTTGTCGTTTAGTCTACAATTTGAAAAATGGATTTTGTTATTCCTCCTGCAGGGAATCAGATACCTATATTTTTTTTGCTGTTTTTTCCAATAGCCTTTTTTTATTAGTAAAAACTGCTTTTCATTAAGGAAACTTATGCTTATGTATATTTTTACAAATGTATTTGTCCATTTTGTGGTTCTATTGTTTTATGTACCCAGTTTGTTATTCAATTTTTTAAATGCGCTTATGGTATTTTTCTGATTCTAACATTTTCAGTGATCTGAAATTTATAAATTTCCTACACTTGCTTATTTTATATCTGGTTTTAAAACATTCTCACCATTGAAATTGTAAAATCAAAGCTCTCTGCTTTTTTTGTATTTCGAATGTTTAATTATTTGATCCATCTGGAAATGTTTTGGACATAACGATTGAAGTAGAGATCTAATTTAATATTTTCCCCAAACCTAAACTATTTATTACATTCTACCCCTCCCTTATGATTTATCATATATCAAAATTTCTTATGCAGTTTAGTATATTCATTAACTTTATTTGGTTGAGTTTTTTAAAAATTTTCTGCCAATTCACATGCCAGGAACAAATTCTCTTGGTTATTACAGATGTATAATATACTTTAATATATTGAAAATCTTCTCATCTTTCTTCTTCTTTGTATTCTCTATTCTTTTATGTTTATTTTATTGTGAAACCTTTAGAATCAGCTTCTGTAGGCACTAAAAATTGCATCTTGTTGATAACATTATGGAGATTGTATTAAATTAATAGTTCAACTGAGTAGAATTGATAGGTCTTAAAATCTCAAAGCTTCTTATGACTCCCAAAAAGAATATATATTTGTTAAATTATTTATTTATAACCCTTAGAATCACTTTAAAGTTATTTTATATAGATCTTGAACATGTCTTAAGGCTATTCCTATATATTTTATGGTTTTAGTTCATATTGTTAAAAAAATCTCCAAATATATATATTCAATGTTATGGTTGTATATAGACAAGCTAATGATGATGTTTGTATGATGTCAGATTAACTATTAAGTAGTTACTTATGTTTAATGTGCTTTTCTTAAATATTCAACCTTTACATGAATAAATGATAAATTTGGCTCATCATTTTCAATTTCAGTCCTTTTCAGTTCTTATCTGATTGCACTGACATTTTTCTACAGAAAAGTGATATATTTATGAGACTTTTGTTATTTAGAAATGTTAAACATTTATTTAGGAAAATCTACCAGTCTATTCTTTTCTAGCTTTTGAATGTCATGTCTTGCTTTGGAAGATCCTTCCCATCCCCCAAATATTAAAGACACATTCCATATTTTCTTCTAATATTTATAGTGTTCATTTTACATTGAGATCTTTAATCCATCTGGAATTTATTTCTATATACTGCATGAGATAAAAATCTAACTTGATTTTTTCCAGATGGATTGCAAAATTTCCCAGCATCATTTATAAAATTGGTCATCCTTTCTTCACTGGTTTGAAATGCCACTTTAATCATATTTTTAAATAGATCAGTTTATTTTTAAGCCAGAGCTTAAAAACCATAAAGGAAATGAATTACAATAGAGAACAAAGACATGAAAAGTAGGCAAAAATAGACACTGAGATAAAGTTATACACTCATTATTTAATGCAGATTATAAAACACAAAGGTCAATCATAGCAAAATAGTATAAATATAAGTACTTTAGAGAAAATATTCTTATACAGAATTTCAGTAAGAAAGATCCAAAGGATGGAGGAGACCCATTATTAAGTTTGTAATAGTTAATTATTTAAACATTGCTTGGTTGCTCCCACCCCACAAAAAGTTATTTGTAACCTTAAATATCATCCAGCTGCCTGCCTTAACTCCTAATCAAATATTTCTGAAAAAAGATTAGAATATCGCCTCAATAAAAAGCAGTCTGGAATTAGAAAAAAGTAAATTTCATTTTTTTCCTTGAAATTCAAGACTAGCTTTTCTTTTGCATCTCTGAAGTTCTCTGACATATTTTAACTAATTTTTCTTTGAGTAAAGCAAAGTCTTACTTTGGCAATTCTTTCCCCCTTTAAACAGGATTGGTAAAGGTTTATCAGTATTAAATGCCCAAGATGACAAAAGTCAAAGTTCCACTCTAAAATCTCTTAAAAATCCTGGAGTGTGCACATCTCTAATGCCTGCCTTCCCTCAGCTTTAAAAAGTTGTTATTGCCGGGCATTGTGGCGCACGCTTGTAATCCCACCATTCAGGACGCTAAGGACCGAAGGATCATGGTTCGCAGACAGCCTCAGCTACTTAGTGAGGCCCTCTGCAATGCAGTGAGACCCTGTTTCAAAAAATAAAGAATAAAAAAATAGGTCAGGGGGTGTAGCTCGAAGGTCGAATACCCCTGGGTTCCATCCCCACACTCGCAAAAAAAAAAAAAAAAGTTGTTATTGAGTAATGAGTTAACAACTGGTATTACAATAGGGAATCCTGATATTTATTGGCCCTGTTGTGGTGGTGTAAAGACCAGTATGACTAGAACCTAGCAAATGGGTAAACTTGTCTAAATCTCTTTGCCGAAAGATTACAACGATGTCATTGACCAGTTCAAGTTTTTATGTTATTGCTTATAGCTTAAATAAAAATTAACAGAATAATCAAAGACAAAACCACTTTACTAATTTTAGCATGTCATCTGAGATTCAGCCAGTAAGGGGAAAGAAAACTCCAAAGATGATCACAAGGTGTGCTTCTATACTGTTTCATTAAAACATGTAAACTGTGTGTTTTCATAAGTGGAATGATGTATTTTTAGAAAAAAGAAAACATTTGAATTTTAGAAAGCAATAAAACAGCAATGATAGTAATAATAACAACAGATCTAACAACCACAAATAAGTGATTTCTTTAGTGAGTGGGAGTGTGCTGTCTGGGGGATGTGGGTGGGGCCAAAGGGGCAGGTTGTATCACATTACATTGATGATGGGAATCAGTTTTCTACTACAAATAAAATAAAAACAAGTCCCAAGATGTCAACATATGGGACATAACTGATGCCTAGACACTTTATAGCAAACAATTGGCTGTTTTAAAAGATTACAATGTTTAGCAGTCTACAATTAAAAAAAAATAACAATACATTTTTGACTTTTCATCAGGGAGATAATCTGGACATAGGGCTCTTTGAACATATAGATTAAAAATATAAAGATACTTTTCTACTATTAAAAACAGCCAGTATATAGAAGTAGGAGTACTAGAAGTTAACAGATGCTGCCCTTAGCAGATTTTCTTGGAAAAACTTGCAGAGCATGTGTCTATTTTTGCCACAATTAATTGCTGTGTACGATGGTCCCTCATGCTCTTTGACTTCTTAGCACTCTAAATAAAACCAGATTTTGGACAGGCTTTCTTTTTCCCAGGCCTTTGGAAGAGTGTTAATTACAAAATACTTTATTTAAACACTAGAAACTCATTCACGAAGCCAAGTCTCTGATTTGAAAGCACTTAAAAATATCCGTGTACAGCCATACTACTTTATCTATTTTTAGAGGCTCAATGATTGTTTTACTGGAAGAAAAAAAAATTAAAACATGAATAGTATGCCATGGGCAACTCTGCAATAATAGGCAGCACATACATGTTGTGGGAGGAAGCACTCAACCTGAGACCGTCAACATAAAACCAGACTCTGCAGAGCCATTTTTATAAATAGCAGGTATTGTTTTGCTTTCCCTTGCTAAGCATTTTAAATAGCATGCCCTTAAAAGTTGTCAAGTCTTGACTTCATATAAATATAAGTTCCTGATGTTAACTGGTATAAAATTATTATGGAAAATTATAAATGCACTCTGTTTGATTCTCATGCAATCGTATAGTCATTATGTTGTTAAAATTAGAAGCACAAGAAAGATTAGAAAGCAATAGAATCTGTTGGGAAAATATACATTACTCTGTATGAAAAAGATAATTTGCCTACAATACTTTTATCAAATATTTTAAATGGATATTATGCCACACTGAGATTTTTAGATAAAATTGCCCCAATTGGTTGTCAATAGGTCACACCCAATTAAGGGTGTAACTTGCCTTAAATGTCCCTTTGAATTCCTGAGCGTGCATGCACAGGAGGAATTATGCCTTGATCCCTAAAAGAACGGTTTTAGAAACTGTTTGCCTCATGTAATAGCTGCTATACAATCAAGTAAATTTCACACTCTATCTTTAACAGCAAGAATCACTTTAAAAGGTTTAGAATCGCCTCCATCCAGAAAGTACGGAGGTTTGTAAAGGGAAGAATGGCTATTTCAATAGGAAAAATGAAGACCTAAAGCGGAGAGATGAAGGCAATCGGGTAATTCCTAGGATGCAGTGACAGTGTCCCACGGATTCCAGCTGTCATCCAAGGCGGTGGGTGGGGCTGAGGCAATCCTCCTCTGTGTTCCTGAGACCCAAGGCAGAGCCAGTGGCTGCAGTTCCAAGAAGCAGCAGGTATGTTTGCCTCTGCTTGCAGACACCGGAAACCATGGTAACACTTCAGGGCCCCACACACCTTTATTCCCCCACCTTCGAAGTTCCCTGCTGCAGTAGAGAAAATGGTAAAGCGGGGTTCACTGGCAAATAATGCAAATCATATTCGGCATGGAAATTGTGACCATGCTAGCATTTTACCAGTATTTCCTGTCTCGCAACCAGTAGATATGTAACTGAAATGGCTTGCTGTGTATTTTGTAATATCCGAGCCAAAAGCAATAAAATTTCTGCAAGAACATATGCGCCATGACAGAATACCACATCAGCCCAGAAAAAATGATTTTTTTTCCCCCTGGGAAGGTGTGTGCAGCAACGAATCCGGCTCTCTATGATGTGGAAGCTGGGCAGAAATTTTCACCGCTGCCAGTCCACAGTGAGGTAATTTTAAAGGCATTTTTTTTCCTAATTTGTTCTGCATTCACTGAATGTACATTTTTTTTTTTTTTTTAATGTCAGAGGGACACTGCAGAAAAAGATCAAATGAGATCGTCTGACAATGGAGCCAAAGTTCAAAGCTTGTATATTTTCAGGTAACAGCCACGACAGTTTGTCTGCACTAAATCTTTTCAGGGCATGTCTTGGCAGCCCTGTCCATAGCTTTTCAAACAGTTTAACAAAAACAAATCACAGAGTCATTAAACAGCTCTCACATCTGATGCTATCATGCAGAAGTTGTAGCCATAGCCACTAATCAAAGTTCCTTCCTTTCAGTTGAAAAAAGAAAATTCCTCAGCTTTAGTTTAAGATCACCTTTGTATGTTGTTTGAAATAATGTCAAGATCACAGGAAAAATAAAGAAGGAGCACCTGTCTGAAGGGAGATCCCGAAAGTCAAATCGTCTTGCTGTGTGATGTTGGAGAAAAATAGCTATGGTGTGGGATGTGGGTCCTGGGAGGTGACTGGGGAAGCCTGCAAAGGAATAGCAAGTTCTTTGGACTCATCTTCCTCATAGTGCCGGCGCCCACTTTCGGAGGGCTCACCCTGGTAACTGTGTTCAGCTTTGGGGTCTTCTGACCGGTGCTGCAAAGAAGCACGGACTCCCAAAGCCAGCACCACCAAGCGGTAGAGATGCAGAGCCACCACGAGGAAGTTCTTCCCAGCAAAGAATACCAGCATCTGATTTATGACCTGGAAATGAGTCATCAGTATGACACGCAGGATAAGGAAGGGTCCATCTTGGATGAAGATGCTGATTCCGATGTTCCAGAGGTCTGCGCTGCACTGGCAGAAGAACTGGCTGAGGAATCCCCTGCTTGCCACGGACAAGGGGCACACGACTTGCTGTACTGGAAACACAGACAGACCAGTTAATGTGCCTGTTTGCAATGTGGAAATGTAAGACAAATAAAAGTAGACACGTTGTTACTAATGCGAACTCCACTGGTAAATGACAGGTAACAATTTTGTGATTTAATTCTGGGTGGAACAGGGTGAATGTTCCCCACCCTCCTGCTGCTACATGATGTTCAGCCATTTAAACATTTTTAGGTCATCTTTTAGTTCTCACTCTGAAGAAGGCACAATTAAATAAACTAAAGAGAATAAAGAATAAAGGAAAGTGCTGTGTGTGTGTGTGTGTGTGTGTGTGTGTGTGTGTGTGTGTGTTACTCTGGATTGAACCCAGGGGCATTCTGTCTCTGAGTTACACCCCAGCCCTATTTTATTTTATTATTCTTTTAAATATTGAAACAGGGTCTTGCTAAGTTGCTGAGGTCCTCACTAAGATGTTGAGGCTGGCCTTGAACCTCCAATCTTCCGGTCTCAGCCTCTCAAGTACTGGGATTACAAGTGTGTGCTACCATGTCCAGTGCCGTGGTGTATTTTCCAGGCCTGCAGAGAAGGGAGAAAATACAGAAGCGAGCTCGGGCCTCTAATCGGGGAGTCTGACTGCCTCATTTTCTAGCAGTGAGATACGGGCCAAATGATTTAACCTTTCTGGGCCTCGGTTCCTTCCTCTGGAACCTGGGATAATAATATCTCTGAAGAGAGGGGTCTCTATACAATAGGGGGCTTCTATTGTTCCATTAGAATGGTATGCCTGCCTTCTCTCCACTTTCTCATTCAAGCTTCCATTTGGAATAAGTGACTTGTTTAACTGAGAAGTTTGGCGTTGGAACAAAGCACATATGACCTAGATCACTCTAGAACTTATCTTTTTAGGGTTTACCTATTTACTGGCTGACACACTCAAGGTCATATTGTGCCGTGAAAATTCAAGTGCTCATATTCAAATTCAAAGTTAATTCATTTCAAGTATATTTTTAATGGCATAGAAGAAAAAACGCCGAAATAAATGCCATTGTTATTTTATTTTGTCCTGATTCCTTATGCTTTTGTTTTGTAGTTTGCTAGAAAGACTGGATATAATTACTGATTTTGCAGTTGAACAAAAGGAGGTCCAATCAACAGATGAACCTTTTTGTTTTAATTTCTAAAATGTAAATTTAATTCAGGGTCAAGGGCAGAAAATAATCCTTTTATAATAATGAAGCCTTCCATTTGGAGTTTTCAAACAAAGAATGCCTTCCATCTACTGGAGCCTGAAAATATTATGAAGTTGCTTTGATATGGGCAAACATAATGTACTGTTTGTTGGAAAATACAATAGTGATTTAGTCAGAAGTAACATTTGGTCTTTGTTTTTCAAACAGCTGCATAACATTATCACCCCTAAAAGTTTACAAAATTCTTTTCTTAAATAAAAATTTTCTTAGCAAGGCTGTAAACCACAAGATATGAGAGGGTGAGGATAAGCAGAATGAATGACAAAAGAGAAACCAACATGAGATGAGTAACAGCCTTTCCTAAGAAGCTAAGGTCAGAAAATGGCTCCTCAAGGGCCCCTTTGGGTATTACTGAATTAGTGATGGCACTTAATATTCTATAGTAGACCAGCTGACCGGCTAATATTCTAAAAGATGACTAAAGAGTATGCTGTACCTTCTGAGGTACACTAACAAAATCTGTGCACATGCATTTAGGATATACTTGCTTGTAATTATTAATCAGTGATTAGGTTTTTGGTGAAAAAGTCATAGCAACTTTCTATCTTTCCTGGTGATAATTTTGTTTTCAAAGTGGATGCTAAGATTTTAAAGCTCTGAGCTTATCAAAGCGAACAAAAATGATCCAGAAAAAAAATAAACTATCCTTGTCCGAAGGATTAATTTTAATCCTGAGGCCATCAGGTAGAGTGTCACAAACAATAAGATAGACTAAAGAAAATGTAAGTCTTAAATTCTAGCATTTCTCCAAATTACAGTAGCACTTAGGAGAATTATAAAATCAAAATGCCGCGGTACCAAGAAGTTATGGTATGACTCTATGTCAACACAGTTTACTTGAACTTTAGTGATGGTAAAAAATGTTACACGTCTTTGTTATACAATATGGTAGCCAAATGTGACAATGAGCACTGAAACTGTGGCTACTGTGACTGAGAAATGGAACCTTTAGTTTTACTTAACTTTAATTAATTTAAAGTTGAAGAACCCCATGTGGCAAGCGGGTACCATAGTGAACAGTGCAGCTATATACATCATCACCACTAGTATGAAATGTCCATGAAATAGTTTATTTCTTTCTAAGACTTTAGGGTTATAATGTGTGTGTGTGTGTGTGTGTGTGTGTGTGTGTGTGTGTGTGTGTTACCAGGGGTTAGACCCAGGGGCTTTCTACCTCGGAGCTATACTTAAAGCCCTTTATATTTTTTGAAATAGAGTCTCCCTAGATTACTGAGTCTCGCTAAGTTTCTGAGACTGGCCTCAAAAGTGTGTTCCTCCTGTCTAAGCCTTTCAAATACTTGGATTACAGGCATGCACCACCACACCCATCTAAGACTTATATCTTTATTAAAGTAATCCCAAGGGCCATTACTAAGAAACGTTTTAATTTTCTATATGCGGTCTTGAAACTGTTTGTATTCCCCTAATCCATGAATCTGACAAAGGAACAAAAATGATCTTGTTAAAAGTATCAAGAGATATGGCAACAAGTTTTTAAGCACTTAGCTACCTATCTTGATCACAAGAACCATCAACCCTGCTACTACGATTAATGTGCCATTTCATGGATCAAGAAACTGAGGCACAGACATGTTAACAAATTTTCAGGAGGTTTTATAGGTCATAAATGGTGGAAACATTGTTATAAGTGATGACAAAGTTGTGTGACTATCCACTGAATCATCTTAAGCTCATTTTAAACCAGAATTGATTCACTCCTGGATTTCCTAAGTTTCTATCTATTTTCCTCCAAAGCTGAACTGGACACTGGGATGTTAAAAATGATAATCCTCTCAATTGCTTACTTAGCTTTAGTAAAGTTTATCATTCTTTGCACACACACATCAGGACATTTACCTGCCAGGTCAAGTGGAAACTGCAACATGCTCCAAGTCCATATAACAAGGATGGCACAGACTAGTGAAGGGTTATTCCTAGGAGGCAATAAAGATTTTAAACTAGTAATAAAATGTATAATCACATGCAGAAGACAGAAATCTTCTCAACACCTCTTTGAGGCTATTCCTTGCATACAGATTTCCAGATCCTCATGCGTGCTAGGCAAGCACTCTATTGCTGAGCTACACCCAGCAAAGCTCACATACATACGGAAGAAATCATTGAATGTCAAAAAGAAGGACCAGTGCTTGGACAAATGCACATTTCTATGACCTATATTTTTTCTGAGTTTACTCTTTCAAAGCATTCTTCTGGTAGACCCACTCCAGGAGAATGGTCTACCAGGAGAATGGTCTAGAAGACTAAATTCAGAAGGAAGAGAGGTCAAAGAAATGTAAAAGATATTAAAGAAGTACTACAGTCAGATTTGTCTTTAGCAAAAATACAAAGAAAGTTGTTAACCTGAAGTCAGTGGCACGACAAGTTTTGTTTTTATCTTCTGTCAAGAGGGATTTTCAACTGGAGAGGGCTAGAAAAGCATCAGGGAAAAATAATTGAAAGTACACTAAATGGGGGGTGATTATAAGAGATATCTGTAAATGCTTCAGGTGTTGAGACCTGAAAAAATTACATCTCAGAACTCTGAGAGAATTTGTAAATGAGATTTCTAAGCCATTTTTAACTGTCATGGCAGTTAGTGGTAGAGACAAAGTTGGTAACAAAAAAATGCAGTCCTACCTTCTAAGAGAAAGAAGAATATATATATATATATATATATATATATATATATATATATATATACACACACACACACTGAAGGCCCATTACTATAAATAGCTGGTTAGACTATATAAGTGATTATTTAAAAGATTTCTGAGAGCCCTTATAGAAGAAGATAGTAATTACTAAGAATCAGCACAGGTTCTCTGAGAACAATTGCACTCTGCTAAGCTGATTTAATAATCTTTTTTTTTTAAGAGTTGGATTACCAAGTAGGTAGGTAATACCATATAAATTGATGGCGGGAATCTGGATTTAAATAAGCCTCTTGGAAAAAATCCCCCAAATACTCATATTAACAAAATTAAGAAATATTCATGGTTTGAGTGCTGTTAGGTATAAATGACTCCCCCAAAGGAGTTCTTTTATGGGTTGCTGCATACTTTGTCTTTGATTTTGTTCTACTTCATATTTCACCAATGACCTGGTTGTCAATGCCAATAAAAAGCTTCTCAGAGGCACGTGGATTTTGGATAAATACCCGGTACCCTGGAAGATGCAAGCAGGATTCCAAAAGATTTAATGGGATAAACCTAAATTAGGAAGGAACAGGATAGAAGAGTTAGTATTTCATAGAAATGTGCTGATTCTTAGTAATTATTATCTTCTTCTATAAGGGCTCTCAGAAATCTTTTGAAGAGTTCGCGCGGGGCACGCCAGATGGGGCCCGGGTCGCGGGACTCTGGGCCCCGGGCCGAACTGCAAGTACCATGCCAGACCCCTGGAGAAACCGGGCCCAGTAAGACGCTGGGTTCTGGGCGGGGGCCGCGGCGCGGTGCACACCAGCCGGGGCCCGGGTCGCGGGACCCTGGGCCCCGGGCCGAACTGCGAGTAGCACGCCAGACACCTGGAGAAACCAGGCCCAGAACAGAAAAAGATAAAGAAAAATATCGGAGAGGAGGTAAGAAAGCCGTTGTGGATGCCAGGACACTGGAGATGCAGACAAAACTTATCTAAACGCACTGGAACTTATGGAAAAATTCGCCGTGAAAGAGGACTGCTATTTCTCTATATTGTTAAGAATCTCAGACATCACCTGTAAGGAGAGAGTTTAGCGGAGATCAAGGAGAAATGCGGTGTTGAAAGAGTTCTCCGCGTTGGTGGTGGAGACTTGTATTCAGGAGAAGCAGAAACCGGATCCTACCAACTTTATTTTTTTGGAGAAATTACACCAAATGTCGAATGCTACCATCACGCAGGCTTAGGAACACTGGACAACATTCAGAGTGGAAAAAGAGCCTGGGAAGGATTTGAAACGGTGGAGGCAGTGGCAATGCCAGTAGCCAATACTCAGGGGAGGTAGAGATCTGATACATTACACCTGGAACCTTTGAAATAATAACCACAGAGACAGTGATCGGAACCTGCTGAGGGGTTAGGCGGGCGTCGGGGCCAGTGGCCGACATCGGAGCTGCTATGAGGCAAGGCCACTACTGAGGCCTCTGAAGCCGGGATTGGAACCTGCCGAGGGGTTAGACCGATGCTGGGGCCAGCGAGGCTGGCATTGGAGCCTGCCATGAGGCAAGGCTTGTGCTGGGGCCTCCAAGGTCGGGTCCGGAACCTGCTGAGGGGTTAGGCCAGTGCTGGGGCCAGCGAGGCCGGCATCAGAGCCTGCCATGAGGCAAGGCCGGTACTGGGGCCTCTGAGGTCAGGATAAGAGCCTGCCGAGTGTTAGGCCGGTGCTGGGGCCAGTGAGGCCAGCATTGGAGCCTGCCGTGAGGCAGGGCCAGTGCTGGGGCCTCCGAGGATGGGAACGGAACCTGCTGAGGGGTTAGGCTGGTGCTGGGGCCAGCGAGGCCGGCATTGGAGCCTGCCGTGAGGCAAGGCCGGTGATGAGGCCTCCGAGGCCAGCATCGGAGCCTGCCTTGAGGCATGGCCGGTACTGGGGCCTCTGAGTCCAGGATAAGAGCCTCCCGAGGGGTTAGGCCGGTGCTGGGGCCAGCGAGGCTGGCATCGGAGCCTGCCATTAGGCAAGGCCGGTGCTGGGGCCTCCGAGGCCAGGATAATAGCCTGCTGAGGGGTTCGGCCGGTGCTGGAGCCAGTGAGGCCGGCATCGCAGCCTGCCGTGAGGCATGGCCGGTGCTGGGACCTCCGAGGCCAGTATTGGAGCTGGCCGAGGAGTTAGGCCGGTGCTGGGGCCTGCAAGGCCGGCATTGGAGCCTGCCATAAGGCAAGGCCGGTACTGGGGCCTCCGAGGCCAGGATAAGAGCCTGCCGAGGGGTTAGGCCGGTGCTGGGGCCAGCGAGGCCGGCATCGTACCCTGCCGTGAGGCATGGCCGGTGCTGGGGCCTCCGAGGCCAGGATCGGAGCCTGCTGAGGGGTTAGGCCGGTGCTGGGGCCAGCGAGGCCGGCACCGGAGCCTGCCATGAGGCAAGGCCTGTACTCAGGCTTCCGAGGCCGGGATTGGAGCCTGCTGAGGGGTTAGGCTGGTGCTGGGGCCAGCGAGGCCGGCATTGGAGCCTGCCGTGAGGCAAGGCCGGTGCTGAGGCCTCCGAGGCCAGCATCGGAGCCTGCCTTGAGGCATGGCTGGTACTGGGGCCTCCGAGTCCAGGATAAGAGCCTGCCGAGGGGTTAGGCAGGTGCTGGGGCCTGCGAGGCCAGCATCGGTGCCTGCCGTGAGGCAAGGCTGGTACTGGGGCCTCAGAGGCCAGGATAACAACCTGCCGAAGGGCTAGACCAGTGCTGGGACCACGAGGCCGGCATCGGAGCCTGCTATGAGGCGAGGTCAGCATTGGAGTCTGCCGTGAGACATGGCCAGTGCTGGGGCCTCCTAGGCCGGGAACGGGGCCTGCCGTGAGGCTAGGCCGGTGCTGGGGCCTCCGAGGCCGGGATTGGAATCCTGCCAAGGGGTTAGGCCAGTGCAGGGGCCAATGGCCAGCATCGGAGCCTGGCGTGAGGCAAGTTCACTCCTGCGGCCTCCAAGGCCGGGACCAAAGCCAGCTTAGGGGTTAGACCGGTGCAGGGGCCAGCGAGACCAGAACTGGGGCTTCCCATGAGGCAAGGCCGCTGCTTGAGCCAGCGAGGTTTGGATCAGTCCACTGAGTAGCCAGGCCACTACTTGGACCATCAAGAGTGGGACTGGTACTTGCAACGCAGCATGCACAGAGAAATATCGCAGAAAATATAAATCAGACGCTTCTCTTAATCAGCAATAACTAGGAGGAAAAGGGCAACAGGAAGAGGTTGAGCTATAGAAAGGGCCCTATAGTGAAGCAACTAATGTGACCAATCAGAGGGTATGGAATACTGGAGGACGGAGCCTCTTTAAAACGCAGGAGGTACATAAACAAATGTATCAAAGTAAATCACCAAAGAAGGGTGGGATGGAGGGAGGGGGAGGGAATGGGATGGGGGATGGAGGAAGGCTAATTGGATGATGTGTGCTTGTATATCCTCTCAAGTCTTGTACTCCAATGTGATTGATATATGACTACAATGCACCAATTTAAAAAATAAATTAATAAAAAGAAATCTTTTGAAGAATCACTTATATAGCCTAACCAGGTATTTATAGTAATGGGCCTTCAACATCAAGGGTTTTTCTTTTAACACTATCTAATTATCAGTCCATGGTATGACATGATTTTTGGATTTTCCAAAATCATCTGCAATCATTGGTCAATTCATAAGAAATATAAAATGTAGAAATTTAAATGGAAGTGCTTGAGAGTACATACTACCCCATATTTTCTCTTTGAAATGGCAGCATCTAGACATGCCTGAATTTTTTTTTTTTTTTTTTTTTTTGCAGGTCTGGGGATGGAACCCAGGGGCATTTGACCTTCGAGCTACACCCCCTGCCCTATTTTTTTTATTCTTTATTTTGAAACCGTGTCTCACTGAGTTGCAGAGGGCCTCACTAGGTACCTGAGGCTGTCTGGGAACCACAATCCTCTGGTCTTAGCCTCCTGAATGCTGGGATTACAAGCGTGCGCCACCACGCCTGGCTACATGCCTGAATTTTTTAATGTTACCTACAGTTTCCAGTCTCAGATTTATATACCAGGAAGTTTTCTAGATGTTTAAGTTCATAATCAAATTGAATCCTCATGTCAGTGCATTAAAGTAGGCACATTTATTATTCCTGTTTGACCAAGGAAGAAATTGAGGCATAGAGAGTTGGCAAAACTTGTCCAAAGGTAATGTGGTTAAAAGAATTAGAAGCAGAAATAAAAACTAGATAGGCCGATTTCAGCATCAACCCTTATACCATTACTCTGTATTATTATATATTATATTATACCATATATTATTTTATACTATGTTCTATTATTTCCAGGAATTGTGTTAGCCCTGCTCTATTCTGCATTTTTAAAAACACACCTGAAATATTATGTGCTTTCTGTTTTAGGTGAGACATTTATAAATTTACTTGTATTAAACGGGAGAGACTAGGATGGTAAAGAAACTCAGCTCTGTTAGATGTGTTATTTCTCAAGAAACTGAAAATTGTAGAATATGTCGTTAAAGCTTTAATTCATATGTTTAAAGGGCTATAGTAAGGGGAAAAAATCTTTGAGACTTAAGAAGGAAAATTCAGATTGAAAGGATTTTAATTGCATCTGTAAGAATACAAATTTCATTAAAATGGCAGAAACTAATATTATTAACTCAAAAATTACCCAATAACTTGGTTTAGTATACCTTCAATTAGGGTTTTTCAGAGACTCCAGAAACACTTGTTGATATTTTGGAGAAGATTTTCAATAGATAGAAAATGGATTTTTCCTAAGATGGTCACTTTTAAAGTTTATTATAGTCACAGACTTCAGTAATTCCACCAAAAACTGACAAATGCCAATTTATCTATAAGGCAGTACAATGTTGTGGTAATGCATGGGCCCAGGTGCAAAATGACCATAATTTAAATACCAACTCCACCTTTCTCTAGAGAAATAATATGTGAGCACTAATCCTAGTTAGATCACTTACACCATATTTACTACCTCAAGTGGTTTAACATCTACATGTTTCAGTTACCCATCTGCATTATGAGGATGACAATAGCTATTGGCTTTTATTTTATAATCCCAATTATTTATTTGAATATGTAAAATACATAAAGATCATGGAACGCACCACATGGGTTAAGTGTGGGAGAACACTGCAAGTTAGTTATTTTTTATTACATGTAATCTAGAGACTTTTTCTAACAATCTTTTGCTTATAAAATTGTGATAATGATAGTATCTGCTTCCTAGTACCACTGTAAAGAATAAGTAATTCATTAAATGAAAGCCCTTGGGACACTTCTTGGCATGCAGCAAATGATAAATATCATCTTGTACTAGTGTTACTATTTTATTATTATGTCAAAGGACTTCTTAAATTCTTTGTGGTTCAATTTCAGCCTCTCTTAGGAAATAGGGACAAATTATAGCCTACCCTTACCCCTAAATATTCCAAACTCCAACCATACAGTAATGAAATGTATATTATGTATGTACATATCTTAACTATCCACACACAAAATATGGAAGATTGTTGGTATTGGTAAAGTTACCAAAAATAATTTTGGAAAAGTAGATTGGAAAAATGTTAAAGCAGACAAATATGAGTTATTAGCTTAAATAGTAAAATTATTCAAGAAGGCTAAAGGTTAAAATGCAGATAAATCATTGAACTTAAATGGCAAAGAATCAGGATTTATAAAGGAATTTGTGAGTGGATTTGCGCACTGTTGTACTGTATGTATGACCTGCATTCACAAATGTCAACCAAGAGGTACAGCAGACATTAGACTTACTTCATAAAGAGACAAAGGATCTTGAGGCATATAATTGTTGATATGAGGCTCACCTTTCTACTTGGAAAACTGGGAGGATAAGAGAGGCATTTGGTGGATTAGCATACCCAATGTGGTAGATGAAAATCAAAAAGTCCTATTTTGTCCATTTTCTTAGCTATTTATTTTTAGAAGTATAAATATTCTTGTAAACAATAGATTATTAGTGAAAGAAATTCAGTCACCTTTAAAAATTATTTGATACATTAAGAGAAGAAAAATAATAAAGACAAGAAAGAGAGAAAGCAAATGAAGTGTTAACCTAGACTGGAATAAATGTTTCATCAGTTGAAATAAAGGAAAAATGCAGCATAAAATAGAAATATTCCCCTTTGTGTAATGAAACTCAATAAAATACCAGTAATTTTATGGGAATATACATTATTTTCTTTTAACAAATTATCTGCATTTAAAAAAAGATTGCACAGTTTGATCTCCAAAGGTATAAATGACCAATAAACTTTCTGGCAATGATACTGAAATTCAGACTTCTGAAAATTTTGGAGGATGGCTATAGTAAAATAAAATGATCAGTAAGTCCTTTCCCAAAAAATAAGTATAACACTGAACAAACCATTAGAAAATAACCATTATGGCTCTGGAAATCAACCAGAAGTAAACAACATTTATTCATGAAAAGCTGGCAGAGCATCAGGTAAGAACAGTAAGAATCTTCAGCACTCCTGCCCATGGATACTGTCATAGCCTCAGATTGGCTGTGGATGAAATTAAACAGGCAACAAATACTTTAATTGAGGCTATTGCAATAGGAGAAAGAAACTGAGCTCAACTCTGCTGAAACAAAAGGTAGGAACTTCTAAACACTGGGGTGAGCTAGTGGAAAAGTACTGGAGGATATTAGGGTATAGGAGGTCTCTGTGATTAGATTATTTTTGTTTGTAATTGGCACTTATAAAAGTTAGGTTCCTACTCTCCCACACAGACTAAAATATTCATCATAGAATTCTGTACATTTATTATATTTGTTCTTATGTTTAAAAAGTATTGTTTCTGGGTTCTTGAAAAAAACAGTCTTAGATTTTTAACTGGCAAGAGTCTGGGTAAATTTAGATCTCAAAGGGGCAGAGAAAAAATTTATAATTACAAGTTTTCTAAAGTTAATGCTCTGAGAAAAAGGATACCAGGGGCCTATAGTCAATAAAAAACTTTGTACAAAATTAGTTCAAATTGTGAACATGTTAAGACCATCTTGATGCGTTAAAGTGGTTGTATTATCAGAGAGGGCTGGGTGTTGAAAATCAAAGGCCTCTTGTGGCCTGAGAATGTTGAATTGATTTGGAAAGAAGTATAAAATTTCCATTTAGAGGTGTGGTCAATACAAATAAAGTTGGTTGGAAATGAAAAAGAAAAGTTAAAGCTTCTACTCTGAGATTGTAGTCCAACTTGGGGTAAGTGGTGACTAACTTTAAGTTTAATGGAAAGATTCTAAAACTAAGAGAGGCACTAGATAAGTTCCTTTGTATGCTTGATTGGCTGAGAAGTTATACACATGTACAGAGAAAACTCAAGAAACCAGTTTAAACTAAAAGCCAAAGTACACATGAAAACTTCCTGAGCTTTAAATGTGAGACTCAATCCATACACAGAACAGAGTGTAGAAATCCTAAGGGCTTAAAGTGTTTGATCACAATCTCCACCCAAATTACTATCTGATCACAAACTACATAGTTATAAATGTGACCACTAAAGTGTCAAGCTAAAAGTAGAACTGAGCTTCCAAAAACTCAGATGATGACAGTGGTTACAATCGAAGAGGAGGTAGAGTCCCCAGATTGAAAAAGCAAAACCAACAAAAGGAAAAACCTGTGGTGGTGATACGAAGGCTTGAAAAATGTCTAGTTTTCAACAAAGTATATAAAATGCTATAAACAGAAATGTGGGGCCTATAATTGGTGGGTAGGAGTAGAAATGATCCCAAAGAGCCTAGATTATTGATTTAGCAGAAAAAGATATCAAAGCAGCTAATAAAAACATGTTCAAAGAATGAAAGAAAATGTTTCATAAATTAAAGAACATTGCTGGCAATGACATAACACATAATCTCAATAAAGATATAGCAAGCACTTCCGGGATATGGCGACGGAGAAAAGCGGCGCTTATGAGTCCTGCTAACAATCGATCTATTACCACAAAATCAGAGCCTTTCATAGCCAGAAAACACCATAAACAGAGAAATAAAAACTGTAAATACAAGGCAGAGAGAAAAAGAGGGCTGGAAGAACAACCAGACACCAGAAAAGAATCCAGCCTCAAGTGCCTCGGCCGGAGCCGCGTCAGCACCATCTGGCCTCACAGCACCAGGCTCCAGAGAAAAGGGGGACTCAGAACTGAACTCAAAACCAGAGAGGAGATACACTGGCCTCACGGCCGAGGACTGCAGCAGCAGTGCCATACTGCTGGCGTTAGCAGCAAGTTCACCGGACGGCTACAGACCAGCACACTCAACAACCCACCAGGCTCCAGAGAGAAGGGGTGGACAGAAAGCTGAGGACACCCTGCAAGGACTCAGAGCGGAGCTCAAAACCAGAAAAGAAATATGCTAGCCTCATGGCCAAGGGCATGGCAGCAGCATCATATTGCCAGCGGCAGCAGGAGCAAGTTCACTGAGTCCAATACAACACCATCAGTGCACTCAACAACTGTGAGTTAAAATGCAGCCCCTAGAGGAGAAACCCCAGTACTTCACTCCCAGGGACTTGTGCAGATAGTCTCTTTGGGTCGGAGATTTTTGCAGTCCAACCCAGTGGGGAGGTGGCAGCGGCAGAGATATCACACCATAGTTGCAGCTCCTGTGGGAGAACGCTCAGCCTGGCACCCCTGGTCTAAAGCAGCCATGATTGACTCCCTGGGTCTAAGACTTTGCGATACAACCCAGTAAAGGAGTAGTGGTGACTGAGATACCACAGACTCGAGATCCAGGGCACCTTAAGTGAAGTCATAGTGACCCAGGGAAGAACCCAGAGAAGGCACAAACTTCCAAAATCATGGGAAAGAAATAACAATGGTGCAATAAATGCTCACAACCCCACAACATCAGAACCTGATAACACAGAAATTAAGAGAGCTCTTCAAGATCAAATCAGGAAAATAACTGTAGAAAAAATAGAGGCCTTTCAAAAAGAATTCAGAGAGAGTCAAAAAGAGATAAAGGATGCAATCATTGAAGTAAAGGCCTCCATTCAAAGTATAAACAACAGATTAGACCACATGGAGAATAGAATCTCGCTCCTAGAAGATGATCACTCCAAAAATGAATGCATAGTCTCTAATTTAGGGAAAAAATATCCAGCAGCAGGAATCTGACATTGAATAAATATGGGCCCATTTTAAGAGAGCTAACCTAAGAATAATTGGAATAAAGGAGGGAAAAGAAGGTGAAACCAAAGGGATCAACAATCTCTTCAAGGAAGTAATAGCAGAAAATTTTCCAAACATAGAGCAAGAGGTAGATACACAGGTCCAGGAAATTTATAGAACTCCCTTTAGACAGAATCAGAGAAGAGGATCCCCATGCCACATATTGTCAAAATGATTAATGTGGAAGCCAAGGAGAGAATCTTAAAGGCAACAAAAACAAAAGCCCAAGTGATATTCAGAGGCAAACCAATTAGAATCACTCCAGACTTCCCAAACCAAGTCATGAAAGCCAGAAGGGCATGGAGTAACATATTCCAAACTCTGAAAGAAAACAACTTCCAGCCAAAAATTCCCTACCCAGCAAAACTATCTATCAAATTAGATGGGGAAAGAAGAAGCTTCCATGACAAACAGAAACTGAAGGAATTTATGTCTTAAAAACCAGCACTAGAGAAAATACTCAAGGAGATTAACTGCAAAGAAGAAATAGGTAATACATGCCAGAACCAAAGAATCAAGATTTCCCTCCCAGCAGACAACTATGCAAAGAAGAATAAACAGTATGTCAAACAGAAATAAAATCTTAACATGTTAGAAATTAAAATTACCTGTCTATAATCACACTGAATGTAAACGGCCTCCACTCCCCAATAAAAAAGACATAAAATGGCAAAATGGATTAACAAGCATGATCCATCCATCTGCTGCTTACAAGAAACACACCTTACAAGATAGGAACAAACTCAAGGTAAAGGGCTGGAGCAAGGCAATCCATGGTAATGGAACTCAAAGACAAGCAGGAGTAGCAACTATGATATTAGACAAGTTAGACTTCAAACCCAAACTTATTAGAAGAGACAAAGAAGGTCATATTTTACTGGTAAAAGGAATATTCCAGCAAGAGGAAATAACAATAATCAACATCTATGCCCCAAACATAGGTGCAGCTACTTTCATAAATCAAACTCTTTGTGACATGTAGTCACACATAAATCCCAATACAATAATACTGGGAGACTTCAACATACCTTTCACAACACTAGACTGATCTTTCAGACAAAGGGTCAGTAAAGATGCCTCAGAACTAAAGAACACCATTAACCAAATGGACCTGTTGGACACATATAGAATATTTCACCCAACTACAGCGGAGTTGACATTTTTCTCAGCTGCTCACAGAACCTTCTCCAAAATAGATCACATCCTGGGACACAAAATGAGCACTAGCAAATTTAAAAAATGTTACATACTTTGCTGTGTCATTTCAGACCATAAAGGAATGAAACTAGAAATCAACTATAAGAAGACCCAGAGAAACAACATAAACATATATAGACTGAACACCACACTTCTGAATGAAGAATGGGTCATAGAAGATGTAAGAGGTAAAATTAAGAAATTTCTAGAAACAAATGAAAATATACAGCATATCAAAACCTCCGAGACACTTTAAAGGCAGTATTAAGAGGAAAATTTATAGCACTGAGTGCTCACATAAGAAAATCTTCAAATAAATAACCTAACGACACACCTCAAAGCCCTTGAAAAGCAGGAACAATTAAACCCCAAAGCCAGTAGAAGACAGGAAATTATTAAAATTAGAGCAGAAATTAACAAAATAGAGAATAAAAAACAATGCAGAAAATCAACAAAAGCAAAAGCTGGTTTCTTGAAAAAATTAACAAGATAGATAAACCACTAGCCAAGCTAACTAAAAAAAAGAGAGAATCAACCCAAATTATGAAGATAAGGGATGAAAAAGGAGACATTACTACTGACAGTGTAGAAATCCAGAGGATTATCACAAACTACTTTGAAAAACTATACTCCAACAAAATGGGAAATCTGGAGGAAACTGACAACTTCCTAGATAAATACAACCTTCCTAAACAGGTCATGAAGATATAGAACACTTAAACCAACCAATAATAATCAAAGAGACTGAAACAGCAATAAAGAGCTTACCATCAAAGAATAGCCCAGGACCAGATGGTTTCCCAAGTGAATTCAATAAAACCTTTATAGAAGAGCTAACCCCATACTCTTCAAACTATTTTATGAAAAAGAAAAAACCGGGACTCTCCCAAATGCATTCTATGAAGCCAACATCACACCAATACCCAAACCCGAATAAAGACAGTTCAAGAAAGGACAAATACAGGCCTATATCTCTGATGAACTTGGATACAAACCTATTAAACAAAATACTAGCAACATGCATTAAAAACCACATCAAGAAAATCATACACCATGACCAGGTAGGGTTCATCCCAGGGATGCAAGGCTGGTTCAACATATGAAATTCAATCCATGTAATTCACCATATAAACAGAACCAAGGACAAAAATTACACGATCATTTCAATAGACACTGAAAAAGCATTTGATAAAATTCAACCTCCATTTATGATAAAAACACTGCAAAGAATTGGAATAGAAGAAATATATCTCAGCCGGGCGTGGTGGCGCACGCTTGTAATCACAGCATTTGGGAGGCTGAGACCTGGAGGATCACGGTTCGCGGACAGCCTCAGCTACTTTTTGAGGCCCTCTGCAACTCAGTGAGACCTGGTTTCAAAATAAACAATAAAAAATAGGGCAGGAGGTGTATCTCAGAAGTAGAATGCCCCTGGGTTCCATCCCCAGACCTGCAAAAAAAAAAAAAAAAAAAAGAAGGAACATATTTCAACATTATTAAGGCAATCTATAATAAGCCCACCGCCAACATCATATTAAATGGGGAAAAACTTCAGGAATTCCCCCTAAAAACAGGAACGAGCCAAGGATGTCCATTATCACCACTTCTCTTCAATATAGTACTAGAGACTCTAGCCAGAACAATAAGGCAAGAAAAGGAAATCAGAGGAGTACAAATAGGCAAAGAAGAACTCAAACTTTCACTATTTGCAGACGACATGAGACTATATTTAGAAAACCCAACAAACTCAACCAAAAGGCATATAGAACTGATCAACAAATTCAGCAAAGTATCTGGATACAAAATCAATCTTAAAAAATCAGAAGCTTTCCTGTACACCAAACATAAATCCACTGAAAAAGAAATTCAGAAAACACTTCTACTCAGGATCTCCCACAAAAAAAGTAAAATACTTAGGAGTAAACTTGACCAAGGAGGTAAAAGATCTCTACAAAGAAAATTGTAAAACACTGAAAAAAGAAATCGAAGATCTTAGAAGATGGAAGGATCTTCCATGTTCATGGATTGGCAGAATAAATATCATTAAAATGGCCATCCTTCCAAAAGTGATCTACAGATTTAACTCAATGGCCATTAAACTACCAATATCATTCCTCACAGACATAGAAAAATCAGTCCTTAAATTTATCTGGAATAACAAAAAGCCCAGAATAGCCAAGGTAATTCTCAGTAACAAAAACGATGCAGGAGGAATCACAATACCTGACTTTAAACAAGTCCACATGCTTTCAGCCAATTGATTTTTGACAAAGGGCTACACCACTGATAGAGGACTAATATCTAGAATATACAGAAAACCCAAGAAACTCAACACAAAGAAAAAAAAAACATCCAATAACAAAATGGGCAAGCGAACTAAATAGATATTTCACAAAAGAAGAAATTCAAATGGCCAATAAATGCATGAAAAAATGCTCAACATCACTGGCAATCAGAGAGATGAAAATCAAAACTACCCTGAGATTTCACCTAACTCCAACTAGCGTGGCAATCATTCAAAACACAAACAACAACAGATGCTGGCGAGGATGTGAGAAGTGGGAACTCTAAGACATTGTTGGTGGGATTGCAAATTAGTGCAACCACTTTGGAAAACAGTATAGAGAATCCTCAGAAGAATGGGAACAAATCTACCATTAGATCCAGCAATACCACTTCTGGGTATCTACCCAAAAGACAGGAAACCAAACTACCAAACTAATGCATGTGTATCTATGTTCATAGCTGCATAATTCACCAAAGCCAAACTATGGAACCAGCCAAGATGTCCATCAAGAGATGAATGGATGACAAAACTGTGGGATATGTACACAATGGAATTTTACTCAGCCATTAAAAAAACTCAATTACATCATTTTCAGGGAAATGGACGGAACTGGAGGACATTATGCTAAGTGAGATTAGTCAGTCACAAAAATAAGAAAGCAGATGCTTTCCCTAATATGTGAGAGTTAGGGAGATATGGGTCATAGGAGGAACTCTAGATGAATAAGGAAGTCCTACAGAGGAGCAAGCAAGACAACCTAAAGGAGGAGAAAGGAGGGGGGAAGAGGAAAATTCCTAAAACACACAATGTACTTTAACATATCGAAGTCAACAACTAAGCCAAGCAAGGAAAGGAGAGACGGGGAGGGAATGGGGTGGGAATTGGATAGGGGTAAAATCAGTGATGTGTACATGTATGTACACACAAGTTTTTTACCCCAATATGATGTATGAATATAATACACCAATAAAAAAATAAAAATCTAGAAACGTACTGAATGCATAAAAAAGATATAGCAAGCATATAAAATGATTAAATAGAAGCTCTAGACCTGAAAACATAGGAATTAAAATAAAGAATTCAACAGATGGACTTGACAGCTTGACTTTATGCCTACATTGTGATTGTAGAAGAAAGAATAAGTGACCTAGGTGACAGGTCAATGGAAATTATCTATTCAGAAGTTCAGAGAGTAAAAAGAGTAACGTTAAACACACTGAGACCTATGAAACATGATCCAGCATTCTATCTATCTATCTATCTATCTATCTATCCATCCATCCATCCACCTATATCTTGGTAGTCTCACAAGGAGGAACATAAAAGTGCAAGGAAATATTTAGAGAAATAGTAGTTAAAATTTCAAAGGGAAAACACAATTTACAGATTCAAAATCAACAAAACCATAGACTATTTAAAAGCAAAGAGACACACACCTGCACACATCATAGTCAAACTATTAAAAGACAAAGGGGAGGAGAAATCTTGAAAACAGCAAGATAAAACTGATTCATTATGTGGAGGATAACAACAAACAAGTAATGGCTAACATTTGACAAGAAGCAATGAAGGTCAAAAGATACTGGAATGATATATAGGAATGCTGAAAAATGTCAAATAAGAATTCTATATACAATAAAACAGTGAGGCAAAATAAACATATTTCTACATAAATACAGATTTTAAGATTTGTTGCTAGCAGATTTTCCTTAGAAGAAATACTAGATGAAGTCCTTTAGGATGAAGGAAATTACACTGGACAGTAATTTAAATCTTTATAGAAAAATGAAGAGCATCAAAATGGTAAATGTATGGGTAAACAAAAGATATATATGAATATGTTAGCCTCTAAAGATTTTCTTCTCTTCTTAAAAGCCATACGATTATAAAGAACAATAATTATAAAATTATATTGCTTGGTTTATAACATTCAAGGTCATTATATATGTATAATCATAACAGCGAAAAGGAGGGGGATGAAATGGAGCTATCAGCAATAAAGCCATGGAGTGATGATCAAATGGAGTAATATTGTTATGCTTACTGAAATTGAAGTTAGTATTAACCTATGATAAAGTGTGAACAAATACACATTCTGCTCAAACACAGATAGCACATTCTTTGGGGTAGGTCCATATACTAGACCATAAAAATATTTTCAATAAATTTTAAAATATTAAAACAATTTAAATTATATTATCAGAATATGATAGAATTTAAATAAAATAACAATAAAATAGATCTGGGAAATCTCCAAAAAATAAAATTAAGCAGCTCACTTATAAATTACCCATAAGTTAAGGGAGAAATCACAGAAGAAATTGCTAAACATTTTGAAGTATATTAGCAAAAGCATTGCATATCAAAATTATAGTATGCGGGAAAGCAGTGCTTAGAGAATATTTTGTTGTTTTGAATGCCTATTAGAAAAGGAGGTATCTAAATTTCTACACTAAAAAATAAAATAAAAAGAACTAATGAAATCTAAAACAAACATATGACAGAAAAAAATTAAATATCATGGCAAAAATAAATGGGAAATGGAAAAGAGAATAACAATAGATAAAATTAATAAAACCAGAAGCTGGTTGTTTTTCAAGATCAACAAAATCATAAATCTGAAAAAATCAAAATAAACAAGTAAACAAACCTCTTTTGGGAGGAAGCAAAGCAAATTGCTGAACCAAAGAATAAAAGGAGCACATCACACTGAATGCACAGAAATCAACACACGTGTAATGAATGCTATATACAGTGTTGTAACCCACAATAAAAATTCAGATAAAATATAAATTCCTAGAAGAAAAATTATAACCAAAATTAACTCAAGAAGTAGAATATCTAAATAGACCTACATAAAGTAATGATATTGAGTTAGCAATTTAAAACATTCCTATAAAGAAAAGCTTTGACCCCAATGCCTCCCTAGGAATATCACAAAATATTTAAAGAGCAAATAACATCAGGGTTTTTAAGAAGTAAGGAGAGGATGCATCCTGCAGTACTTGAAAAAATCAGTATACCCTGATACAACAGCCAGAAAAAAGATATTAAAAAATACTACTAAAGATCAATGTGCCTCAGGAACAGAAATAAAAAAAATTAACAATGTTAGCAAACCAAATTTAGCAGCATATAAAATATTTTACACTCCTCTGTACATTGATGAAGTGTCAATACCAATATTATAAGTGGGGAAAGGGAAGGAGCGGGGTGAGATCTGGAGGGAAATACAACAGGTGCTATGTACATATCTGATGCATGGTTACAATATACATCAATAACAGTATATTTTTAAAAGATTGTTGGCCAGGCGTGATGGCCACGCTTGTTATCCCAGTATTTGGAGGCTAAAACAGGACGACAGCAGGCTCGAAGCCAGCCTCAGCAATTTGGTGAGGCTTTCAGCAACTTAGACCCTGTTTGCAAATTAAAAAATAAAATAGGGCTGGGAGTAGAGTTCAGAAGTAGAATGCCCCTGGGTTTAATCTCCAGTACTACACACACAAAAATAAAAGATAATAAATCATAACTAAGTAGACTTTTATTCCTAGACATCAATATTGTTGGTTTAATATCTGAAAATTATTAATGTAATACAATTTTTATAGAATAAAGAACAGCTAACATATAAGTATCTCAATAAAAGCAGGAAAATGACTTAACAAAAATTCAATACCCATAAGGAAAAACTCCCAATAATCTCAAAATAAAGAGAATCTTCTCAAGTTGATAACAGATATCTATGTACAACCCAAAGCTCATTTCACTCTTAATAGAGAAATACAAAATATGCCTCTTTTTAGATTGAAATGTTAACTCTTATTACTTCTACTCAACTTTGAAAGGAGTTTTTGGCCAATGCAATAAGTGAGAAAAGGAAATGAAAGCATATAGGCTAGAAATAAAAATATTCTATTTATTCTTAAATGGCATAATCCTGTCTGTGGAAAATCCTAACGAATAAGAAAAATAAAAAAATCTTAGCATGGTTGCTGGGTATAAAGCTGACAAATAAATTGTGCTTCTATTATAGCAATGAAAATGTAAAAATGAAAAACAATTCCATTAATAACAACATTGAAAATAATAAAATAGTTTGGAAAAACATTTAGGAAAATCAGTTCAAGACTTGTGTATTGAAAACTGAAAAATGTTGCAGGACAAATAGAGATATTTCATATTCACAGATTGGAAAACTTAATATTGTCAAAATGCCAACTATTTCCAAATTGATCCTGAGATTTAGTTCAATTCCTATCAAGACCACATGTTTTTCTTTTTATTTCATTTTGGTTTTGGTAGAACTTGACATGATAATCATAACAATTATATGAAAATGCAAAGGATAGCTGAAACAGAATAAAACAATTAAAATAGCTAAAATTTTTTTTAAAGAGTGATGTTGGATGACATATGTACCCCATTTCAAAAGTTATAATAAAGCTATAGTTATCATGATAATAATATGGTTTTGGTACAAAAACAAACATATAGTTCAATGGAACAAAATTAAAAGTCCAGACAAAACTCATTACATCTGTGGTCAATTGATTTTTGATCAAGATGCCAAGGCAAATTCATAGAGAAAGAATATTTATAACAAACATCATTGAGACAATTAGTCCCAGCTGGGTCACTAAATAGAGCAGAGACCATGTTAAAAATGAAAAATGAGTTTGGAATCTTACCTCACATTGAATGTAAAAAAAAATTAAGTCAAAATGGATAGTAGAAATAAATGTAAGAGCTAACAAGTTCCATAAGAAAACAGAAGGGAAGATATTTCTAATTTGGGATTAGAAAAATATTTCTTAGGTATGATATCAAAAAGCATGATACATAAGAGAAAAATGGATACATCTGGATTTTATAAAAAATTTTACAATTTGTCCTTCCGAAGACAAGATTATAAGAACAAGTGGTATACAGGGAGGCAAAGTTTACACTTATATAACTGATAAAGAAGTTATCTCTAGAATATATAAAGAATGCATACAAAACAAGATAATTTAATAAAATGAGCAAATTATTGAGAAAAATCTACCTTAGAAACAGTTTGGCAGTTTTCTTAAAAAAATAAGTAAAATATGTACTTAACATAAAACTAGCCATCCTACTCTTAGGTACTGACCCAAGAGAAATGAAAACATACCCATCCAAAAGTTTGTAAGTGATTGCTCATAGCTACATCATTCTTAATACCAAAAAAAAAAAAAACAAACAAAACAACAAAAACAAAAAACCCTGCAATTCATTGAATAGATAAACTGGTACACGCATTGAACAGAATGCTATTCAACATCTGGAAAGAGCTAAATGTGTCACAAAATTGATAGAAACCAAAACACTATACTAGCTCTTTCCGGACCTGGCTGAGCAGGAGGCGCCATCATGGGAGTCGACATCCGCCATAATAAGGACCGAAAGGTTCGCTGCAAGGAGCCCAAGAGCCGGGACATCTACCCGAGGCTGTTGGTCAAGCTGTATAGGTTTCTGGCCAGAAGGACCAACTCGACCTTCAACCAAGTTGTGCTGAAGAGGTTGTTTATGAGTCGCACCAACCGGCCACCTCTGTCCCTTTCCGGGATGATCTGGAAGATGATGCTTCCTGGCCGGGAAAACAAGACAGCTGTGGAGGTGGGGACCCTAACAGGTGATGTGCGGGGTCTGGAGGTGCCCAAACTGAGCAGTAGGGCCTGCAGCCGCATCCTCAAGGCCGGTGGCAAGACCCTCACCTTTGACCGGCTGGCCCTGGACTCCCCCAAGGGCTGCGGCACCGTCCTGCTCTCTGGTCCTCGCCAGGGCCCAGAGGTGGACCTGCATTTCGGCCAGGTGCCGGGCAGCCCGCACAGCCGCACCAAACCCTATGTCCGCCCCAAGGGCCGGAACTTCGAGCGTGCCGGAGGCCGGCGGGCCAGCCATTGCTACAAAAGCTATCCCAGATCTTACTCCTGTTAATAAAAAGATTTTGGACTCTGAAAAACAAAACAAAACAAAACAACAACAAAACAACAACAACAACAACAACAACAACCAAAAATAACCCACCACTATACTAAATTAAAAAATACAGACACAAAAGATTACCTATCTTATGATTCCATTTACATGAAATTCATAAAAAAAGAGTCCATAAAACAGAAAGTATATCAGGGTTTGTCTAGGTTTGGTGGCAGAAGTGAAATTTGACTATAAGTAGGTACGAGAAATCCTTTTAGAAGAATGAAAACATTCTAAATCTGTATTGTAGTCATGGTGTAGTTATTATAATTTGTTAAATACCATTGAACTATGGAATTATAATAATTGAGTTTTTGATGGGGAAACTTTATTTCTGTATTCATGAGAGTGGAATAGAGATTACAGAAAGCCACTAACACAAAGCATTAATATTAAAAATAGAAATGACTTACATTTGAGAAAATAAAAACTGAGAGCAAATTTTTAAAATGTGGCCCCATGAGTCACAACACATGTGTCTCTCTGTATCCACAGGGTACTGGTTCCAGAATCCTGCATACACACTGAACTCCACAAATACTCAGGACCTTACATAAAACTAGGTAATGTTTGTAGGTAACCTATGCGCATCTTCCTTTAAATTGTATCTAGATTACATAAAATACCCAACACAATGCAAATGCTATGTAAATAGTTGTTATGCAGATGGGCTTGGTGGTGCACAATTGTAATGCCAGTGCTTGGGAGGCTGAGACAGGAGGATCCCAGGTTCACAGCCAGCTACTCGGTGAGACCCTCTGCAGCTTGGTGATATTCTATTTCAGAATAAAGAATAAAAACCGGGGCTTGGGGTGTAGCTCGGAGGTAGAATGCCTCTGGGTTCAATCCCCAGTACCACATACACACAAAAAAAGTTGTTATACTATATTGTTTAAGGAGAAATGATCAGAAAAAAGGCTTGTACAGGTTCAATGCTTAATTAATTAATTAATTAATTAATGTGTTCATTCATTTAATTTTGTGGTCCAGGAGCATTCCACCTCTGAGCTATACTTTCAGCCCTATTTTTAATTATTTTGAAACAGAGTCTCATTAAATTGTGGAGGGCCTCACTAAGTAGCTGAGGCTGGCCGGGAAACTGCAATCCCCCTGTCTCAGCCTCCCAAGTACTGAGAGTACAAGTATGTGCTACCACATTGGGCTACAGGCATTTTTTTTTAAAAAAAGGAGCCAGGTGTGGTGGCACACATTACTACTCCCAATACTTGGGAGGCTAAGACAGGAGGATCGCAGATTTACCGCCAGCCTCAGGTACTTAGTGAGTGAGGCCTTCCACAACTTAGAGAAACCCTATTTCAAAATAAAGAGTAAAAAATAGGGCTGGGGATGTAGCTCGGAGGTAAAATGCATGCCCCTGGGTTCAATCTCCAGTACTGCAAAAATAAATAAATAAATAAATAAATAAATAAATAAATAAATAAATAAATGGAACCTTTGATACAGAGAGATAACTCTAGTTTATTTGGCCCCTACTAAATATAAGGCTGCTTGGAATATGACACAAGTTTAAAATTTTAAATGCATATATTTATAAATGTACACATAAGTATATAATGTAACTACACATGTATATCTTCTTGAAGCATTTAGATTAATTTGTAGATGGGAGAAGAGACCGGGGGTCTTACAGTGTGTTGATACCCAAAGTGCTCGCTCCCTGCATTCTTCCTGGACCAAAGTAGTTTTGCTTTGGGTGGGGCTGTGTGTCCTTCTACTTGACACTGGCTCACCAGGTGTCGCCCAGTCTCTGCCTAGCACATCACCCCGTGCATATAAGATAATAAATCCATAGCTGGTGAATGGAAGAATGCCCCAGATTGGCAAAAGAGATTTTCTGTTTGCTTCAGGTTTGGGGGGAGTGGCAATTAAACAAGCTTACCTAATAGTCAATATTTATTGGCAAATACAGATCTATAAATTGTACCTTGGTGTCACTTGTAGGTGGAACTCATAAATTGGCTATTATGATTACTCTGAGTTTGGTATTTCTTAGGTTTTTATGACCCGCTCTGTAAAACATATCGCCCTATCTCCCTGGATATTTAGCATGTATGTATTTATTTTTAGATGCATATAGTTTATTATATTTATATTGCCATGCCTCCGTCACTATGGGTATTCATTGTTTTTATGTGGTCTCTCATGATTTCTTCCTATTTTTGTAATCCCATTCTATTTTAATTATCTATAAAACATTTGAAAATAAATTATATGATTCAAAGCACTGGCCAACTATAAGGAATCAAAGCAATAAAGCTAAAATATACATGTTGAAGACAATGGATCAATTTGGGCTAAATTTTAAAAATAATATGACAACTTAATAAGCTAGAAGAAAAATTAGTATGCATGAAATCAGAAATGATCTTATAAAGATAGCCCATGCTTATAAATATAATTTGTACTATAATTGAGATATTAGGCTTTGTCAATAAGTTAGTATATTTTTCTCAGCTTTATGTTTTGTTGTTTGAGAAACAGAGCATAAAGTAAACTGTAGCATTAAAAGCCAGCCTCGTGCCAATTTATTTTTATAGCATAGTGCAAAACAATCCAAGCTTAAAGTATATTCAGGCACTGAGACTTAAATCCCTAATGGGAAGAAAGTAGTTCCATAAACAGATGTGATCATGGATTCTGAGTTTATTTGCTTGTGGCAAAAATAAAATTACCAACTCAATAAGTTTTAATTTATAGGCATCTACACCAGAAAGCCTTTGGGCGCTTTGAACAAAACTGACTAAAAATAAAATTTAGTAAAATAAAACTTCATCTTCCCCATTCCCTATTTGCACCAAGCAACATAAATTTTCAAACTGAAGAGGGGAGTGATTTCTCCATGTTTCTTGGAATTGTAGTTATGTTCAGCTGCTGAAGATCATTTATAATTGTCTGAGCTCCCGAAAGTTGGGCTTGTGAAAGAGGACCTAGAGATGATTATCCCACTCTCGAAGGTTTCTGGAAAACCTTGGCCTCACCTGGCCTGTGGCCATGCAGAGATCTTCTTATCCACGGCACATATACGTGCCCCTTTCTCCAGCAGAAATCTCCTGTATGTTTTTGGTTTGCTCATTGCTTTATTTTGCTATAAAATAGGTGCTGGTTCCTAATGTGTACCTAAATAGCAGCAAATTCTATGATTCTAACGTTGGAAACACAAGATATACTAAAAATCCTCATTCACACAAAATATAAATGATGAAGAGACAGATGCATGGTCAGACCTTCAAAGGAAGGTCTTTTCGTTTTTGAACTTACTTCACTTTTTCCAGTTCCAGTGTCTCACTGGTGAATTCCAGTATGTCAGCAGCAGTTCCCACAAACATCAGGAGAAGCTCTGAGAGCTGGTCTCGTGTGATCGTGCCTCCAATGGGTAGAAGCCATCTTCCTATTATTAGCAGTAACAGGAATGTCTGATGGAGTCCCAAAGTCCATACCGTCTCACATACTGTAGATAAATTATTGACAAAAACTTTGGCCTAGTTAACAGAAATGACACACAGAAGGATTATGAGCTAGCATCTTGTAGAAAGATGCCTTGCACCCCCTGGCTTTGAATTAAGAGTTTGCTTTTGTAGATGTTTTCAGGAGTTATTCTTTATTTAATAATGAAAGTAACACCCCTTTCAGCTGAATACTGTAAAAGAAAATAATATGGTCCTTAAGACAAGGCTCCAACTAGCAAGTAATTTAAACCTTATAATTGCTAATGATTGTACCATACAATATTTAGAGTCATTTTTACAATGTTTTAAAAAATCATTGTTCATTTTATTATACTCTATAAGAAAATATAACACATAGCAAAATTTTATAAATTTTACATAAGAAAACAAAGTCCTGTAGTTTTCATTTTATAGATTTTAAAACAGAATTTACTAACCTGGGAATATTTTTAGCATGGTACAATCTACCCTTTTGTTTATTATTTCCTTAAAACTTTTATATCTAACAAGAAAAAACAAAATAAAGTTTACCCACTTATTTAAAGAAATAGAATAACTGTGAGTTATTATTTGCATACTGAATATTTAAAATCTTTAATAATCCATAAGATAATAAGAAAATTTTAGTAAGCCCTTATTCTTAGACTCAGAAAAATTTACATCCCACTAACATTTGCTATGTGACAGTTCTTGCCCATTTGCCTCATCATTAAATTTTAAAGTACATTATTGACCCTATAGGTTAAAATTTGTTAAAAACTACACGGTATTGGGTATGAGGAGGATATGATAATGAGTCTAATTTACTTGTGCAAGTGAATTAACTACATTTGTGCAAAATCCATTTTTCCCTCTTGATCAGTGCTGATTTCAAATGCACAAATACAGGAGGATAAATGACAAGGGAGGACGCTGACCTGACTAAAACCAAGGATGAAGATCAAGACTCTTGTTTGTACGTGTCTTTATATTTCTTCTATGAAAGTTCACACATATCTTATTTAATTCATAGAAAAAGAACATCAGCAGGATAAATATTAATATTTTTAATTATCAGATATAAAGCAGAGAAACAGAGAGCCTGACTTGTCCAAAGTGACATAGATTAATTGTGATTGGAACTTGAATTACAACATTAGAACCCAGGGCTACATCACAGAATTGATAGCCTTTCTTTAGAAAACACATTTTGGTGATAGGGGCTATTTCCTTCAGTCTTTTCTGTACTATACTTTGTAGTTTATAGTTTATATTTAGTTTATAGTTTCCTTTATGGTTGAATAAAATTCCATAACATATGTATATTAGCTCACTATATATATATGTATTCATTATCATTATTCATAGATATTATCATTATCGATTCCTCCTTTGACTAGTACCTACATTGGTTACTAGATGAGATCAGCCAATCTCAGAAAGTCTCAAGGGTCCAATGTTTTCTCTCATACATGAAAGTTAGAAAATAGGAAACAAATGGGACTTTAGATAATCAAGGAGAGAGAACAAAAGAAGGAGACAGAGGAAGGGAGGTAGGGAGGAGTAAAGAAAGAACTGATAAACAATCCAAATTATCTCCATGTATGAAAGTATCTTTACTTATGTCACAAATATATATGGAGAGGGGTGGGCGGCAGGGTGAGACCTGAAAGAAAACACACCAGGATCTGTGTGCACGTGTGTTTGTATGACTTTGAACCTCACTGTGATGAACAATTACAATGAACCGATGAAAGCATTAAAAATAAGTCATGCTAAGCTTGCTAAATATACAGGTGAAGAAAGTCTGTCTCCTTTAGCTAAAAACATTTTCTGTTTTATTAATAAGTACCTAAACAAATATATAGAGCGAAAATCCCAGATAGCTAAATAACACAAAAATTAAAAGGTGTAATTATTGAAAAGAAATAAAACTGCCCTCATTCACAAGTAACACAATTTTCTACATAAAAAATTCCGAAGAACTGACAAAACACTTCTGAAACTAACAATCAAGTTTTCAGAAAAAAATTTGGGTATACAAAGTCAATACATACCATCAATATGCAAACTTTCCTATACTGATATTTATACACAAACGTTCATATGCACTAGTAAATAATTAGAAATTATAATTAAAATACGTCATTTCTATTAGCACCCTCAAAAATGAAATACTTGGATATAAATTTAACAAAATATTATCAGAAAACACACACACACACACATTCTACTTGAAGAAAATTATGGATAATGAAATGGAATAATTGGAATATTATTCAACCTTAAGAAAAAATAAACAATTACGCCATAAAAAGACATGTAGAATGCATATTATTAAGTAAAAGAATTCAGTCTGAAAAGAGTACACACTTAATGATTCCATCTATATAATATTGTGGAAAAGGTAAAATTAAACATAGTAAAAGAGTAGCAGTTGCTGGGAATTAGGGAGGGATAAATAGGCTAGCATAAAATGTTTAGGGCAGTGAAATATATAATATATAATACTATAATGACAGACATCTGCCATTCAACATTTGCCCAAACCTGTAGGATATACAATATAAAAAAAACCTTCTGTAAACGATAGACTTTTAGTTATAATGATGTGTCAATGCAGAGTCATCAAATTTTTAGGCCCAAGATGTTGATAACAAGTTAGGCTGTTTACACATGAGGGCAAGGCCCGTATGAGAAACCTCTGTGCTTTCCTTTCAATTTTGCTACGATTCACAAAGTTCACTAAAACAATTAGGACTTTTAACATACACACACACTAATATATATATATATATATATATATATATATATATATATACACACATATATATACAGTATATATAATATATACTATATATTTTACGTATTATATATACATATTATATATAATATATAGTGTATATATAATTAGAACACAAATGTGTGAATTATAGAATTAAAATACTAGAATATTATATATTTAAGTGTAATACCTCTATATTATTAGAATTAATTATTCCTTAATTCTCTAGGTTATGAATATTTATTCATATGCTATGTATATTGTGCATTTAAATATTTAATAACATATAAAATATAAATTTTGTGCATTTAAATATTTAATAACATATAAAAATATAATTTTTTTTTTGTGGTACTGGGGTTTCTGGAAGTCCTTCTACCTCCGGGCTACACTCCTAGAACTATTTTATTTTTGGAAACAGGGCCTCTTAAACCAGCGCTGCTGGCTTTGAACCTGCGCGATCCTCCTGTCTCTGCCTCCCAAGTGCAGGGATTACAAGCGTGCGCCACCACGCCTGGCTCCAAGTTCACCTTTTATTAAACCCTTTCAGAAGTGTCAGGAAATGCCCTCACCGTCTCAATGATATCACTCACTCCAATGGCTTGCTCGCTGGATATGGAGGTTTGGTTGACGTCTTCTTTTCTGCTGTTATTCTGCGACATTTCTTCAGATTGAACACTGCAGTGCTAAGAATTTGAGGGTGGAGTCAATATTCACACAGTATCACAATAAAGTAGAGTTTAAAATAGCTTAAATCTATCCAAGAGATCCTGAGCAGCATAAAGTTTGTGCAGAATGCATAAACATTCACAAAGATCAGAATACAGACTTGAGATAGAAAACCCCTTGTTGATCAACGTGAGAAGAGTGTCAACTACATGTCTTATTTTTCCATATTCCTATGAGGATGTATGTGCTCTGAGTCATACGAAAAACTGTGGATTTTATGTTTTGATAATTAAGGTTCTTTTTTTGAACTCTGGAAGAACACAAACTAACAACCATGACAACATTAGACCATGTACGACCTGGTGAAAGCATTTACTTTATAAGTTTGTTTTTTACCCAGAAGCCTCTTCATCTAAAATACCATTCTGCTTAAGTAAATAATCCAATTACTTTCTATCCTGCCTGTCAAATACTGTAACAAGCAAAAAATTAGTATGTTCAGTATTGCGTACATTTAAGTGTCAGCTCAGAAGTCAGTTTAGGTTTATGGAAAATTCAACGATTGAATTTTTCTTTCCTCTTCATTTTGCATGTGAATTTCTGCAAGTGTACAGTTGTACATTATTTTCCCCATCTGGGAAAAGAAGTAGAGTAAAAGAAGAAAAAAGTATATAAGAGAAGAATGAGACAGCACTGAAAAATGTAGCTACAGCCAATGCATATTTAACAAAAAAAGCCTGAAAATTGATTGAAGAATTTTCTTAAACATCTGCAGTGCTAATATATTTTTAAAAGACCCAAACATATGCACAACGACCATCATGTTTGTCATTAAGGAGAAACTATTTAAAAAGAAGAAAAAGCGAAAATTAGGGGAATTGTATTTTTCTTATTTATTCTGAATACTTCAGCAATCATTTTATGCTACTTGTAAAAGTAGTAAAAAAAAAAAAAAAGACTTGCCAAGAAGCTATTTTTTTCCACTTTTCATCCAAATCATTCAAATAACTAGTCTTATGGGTGAAATGACAAGAATAATTAAGAAAAATGGCCAAGTGCCATATCTCTAGGAACAAAAATACAGCTGTTTGCAGTGTGCAGTGTGTGTGCGTGTGTGCGTGTGTGTGTGCATGTGCATGTGTGTGTGTGTGTGTGTGTGTGTGTGTGTGTGTGTGTGTGTAGCTAAGGCTCCAAGAGAAGATAATGAAGATCAAAAAATTAAAACATTGAACCAAGCCATGGATCCTCCTCATTGCAGGGTAGTTTACTGATTTTAGCTAAGAAGTTAATGGTCAATAGGACACAACTTCTGACCACTTTGTTTGCGGGATTGAAAGCAGACTATAGATTAAAAGTGGTAACCTTCATATATTTTTGACATCCTGGTCACTAAAAATCCATAATCATCTTATTATATAAGGAGAAAAGTCATTTTTCATGCATTATGAGCTAATGTGGAAACAAATGGCTCTGCAGTTTATATCAGAGTATTCAGACTTATCTGAGTTCCTTTCCACTTGTTTATGGATTGTGAGATTTTCCTGTAAATGACAATTACATGAAGACATCAATGAGCAAGTGATTTCACTCCTCACGCCTACCCTCTCTGCGCTGTTTTTCTGGTTCCATGCTTATATTCGTCTCTGCCTCTGTGATCTTCTGAAGATGGTTCAGGTAACCACCATGCTACTTTTTACCATGAGTTATGTCTTTAAGCTCTTAATAGCTCCAGAAATATTTCTTTGGATCAAACCAGACTGGGGCACCATCAAGACCAAAACATTTCCATTACTTTAGTCTTGCCTTCATGCACAGACCTCATGAATGGTTTAAGCTCCCAGTCATCGCAACCATTTTGTTTCCATGCATTCTGCTGGATTCAGGAATGAAGGTACTGAATTGGTCATATAAGAAAATTATCAACATGAAATAGGCCAGGATGTTTTCCTAATGCCAAGTCAGAGATTAAAGTATTTTAATGTAGAGTGAATGGAAAATCTAAATGTAAATTAAATTACTCTTTTCCATCATGAAAAACTCAGATGATTTTGATGTAAACACTTCTAAAAGTAGAATATGTATATGCTGGTATATCTATGTGTGTATATATGTAATAGAATATATATAAGTATATAGATATAAGTACATATCTATGAATATATTTTATCTATGTTTTAGAATATATACATAACTATGTGTTATATATGACTATACATTATATCTATGAATATATTACATCTATATTTTAGAATATATAACTATACATATATATATATATATATATATATATATATATATATATATATATATATATCTGAGAACGGCAGTATGCTTTTGTGGACTAGGTATCTATTAGGCCCTTGAGCACTGCTATTGATAAGCTATTTGACCTTAGAAAAATTACTTAACCTTTTATTTATTTTTTTTTTTGGTGGTACTGGGGTTCCTGAAAGCCCTTCTACCTCCGGGCTACACTCCCAGTCCTATTTTTATATTTTTATTTGGAAACAGGATCTCTTAAGCCAGAGAGACTGGCTTCGAACCTGTGCAATCCTCCTGTCTCCGCCTCCCGAGCACGAGGATTACGAGCGTGCGCCACCGCGCCCGGCCTTACTTAACCTTTTTGAGCCCTAAAGTCGTCTTCTACAAAATAGGAATGTGTGCACCATGCCTAATGTGGACTTGCTGTGTCTATAAAAGAGAAAAAGTATGTGAAAGAAGTCTGAAATATAAGATACAATAAAAAGAAAGGTGATTATTACAACCAAAATTTCTTAAATGAGTGGACTAGGGGAATTTTTTGTCTCACTTTACCTTGTCATTTCTTATTTCTTTAAATGTGATCTCAATACTGTTTTTGTCTCTCTCTTATTTTACTTCTATATCAGCTCACCCTGCCCATTGCAATCTCTGGGCACTCACTTTAAGTCTCAGTGTCAAATCCATTACTGCTAAAGATTCAATTCCTTTTGTAGTATGATAATTAGAGAGGTACTGCCTGGGGCTCAAAACTCTTTTTTTTATTATAAAGCGAGCTTTTGGTTGCATGGTATTTGTTGTAATGGGATTTGACCCGTATATCAATTAACTGTATAATGCATTTATATCATAAAAGCATTTGGGGTAAATGAATTGTAATTGCGGATGATAGCTATGTTGTAGGATTGGATCTACAGAAAAAATTGATTCGAATCACCAGAGTTTATTTCCTTGCCCCTGAAAGTACTATAAGTAGTAAGGAGATTGAATCAGTCCCCTAACTCCATATGGTACTTTTTCCCTAAAAGCCATGGTAACTTAAACCAACCAATCTATCGTTATAAAGCACTTTTGCTACAGGCATAGAGATAGCCTATAAATTTAACAGTTTTTAGCAGGAGATTGACAGAGGGAAAATTTTTTTTTCTCCATGGTGACATTATTGGTACTTGTTTGGGAATTTCTCCAAAAATAGTCCACAGAGCTAAATTTCCCTCTGTGTACCTAAAATTGAGAGCAAGACTTTCCTATATAAGATATTATATTGGAAGCTTAAGTTAACTATAAAATAACCACCTATAGAAAAAAATCTGTACAGGGCCTAATTCACACAAATTTTGCCTAAAGCATTTTATCAATGAAAGTACCAAAAATCCTATATAATAATAACTACAGTTCACCTGTAACAAACGTCCTGTAACCTGAACCTTGAAGTCCAAGCTGGGGCCTGATAGACTTTCCTAACTGGCCACCCCAGTGTTGTCCAAGAGCATTAACAACGGTAAATGACTGGATGTAACCCAAGCCTGCTAACTAGAGTTGCCTGTGTAGAAAGTGGCTCAATTAAAAAGCCTCTCTGGAAAGATTACTGAAGGTCACAGTTCATTTTCTAGAGCAATGTGGTCGAATCCACACATGCCCACCTTTCTCCACGGTGGATCCCACAACACTTCTCCATTAGCCCTAAGGCTGGCCTTAATTCCACAGCTTTGGAATGCATCCCTATTTCACTAGGAGAGCCCAGAGGACACCTGGAAGTGCACCCTTTTAAAACTGCACAGCCTGTATTTTAAATAGCCTCCATAAATGCAAATGTATGTATATTGCAGAGCAAGGGTGAAGGTGGTTTCTATTTGTTGTTGTTGCTTTTGTGGTTCCTACAGATGTCATTTTACAGGTATCCAATTACTGAGGCCTGCTCATTCTTAGCACAACATGGGAAGTCATTGAAGTCGTAAAAGTTAAAATAAAATTCCCATACTCCCAGTTAAACTCCAGCATGTGGGGTTAGGGAAGGAGTCTTAGAAACATCATCACTAACATGAAATGCCAATTAATTATGTAATCTCTTTTTTTTTTCTTTTCCGGGGATTGAAACTAGAGGCATTCAACCTCCAAGCTACACCTCCAGCCCTATTTCATTTTTTATTTTGAAATAAAATCTCGTGAAATTGCTGAGGGCCTTGCAAAATTGCTGAGGCTGGCCTTGAACCTGCAATACTCCTGTCTCAGCTTCCCAAATACTGGGATTGCAGGTGCACCCCACTATATCTGACTAAATATGTAACCTTAGGTCTTAAAAGAATGTAATATGTAGTCACTTCCCTTTGCCAAAGACCTCTTACTAATTCTATTCCTGCCACCTCCAGTCTCTTATAAAAGTACATTTCTGAAATAATCAGATCATACTATGAAGGTAATTTATTGATAAATATTCCAATCTCTTACTGTTTAAAAGGAAGTACCTGGTTCTCACCATGCATTTGAAGGAGCCATAGTGAGGGGACGATGTTAATCAGATATAAAAATATGGCTGGTGAAAACCTGTGAAATGGAAAAAGAAAAGATAGTTCAGTTCTGCAAAAATGAAAGAAGATTAAAAAAAACTAAAGAAGGAAAATAAATTCACAGACCCTGATCCCCTGGAGTCAAACCTCTTTCTCTTAAGTAATTATTTCAAGGAAGAAAAAAGCATTATGTGATTTCAGCCATATGGATTGGAGAGAAACACAGTAACTGTAAAAGGCACTAGCAGCTGTCATTCTCACCGAATTTCTAATCCAATTAATAGATGTTAATTTTAATATGGTTTAATGGGACACTGCCAATTTGTTTCAGGCACAACATTGGATATTTTGCATTTAATATGCTCTACTAAAAGCAAACACAGGAATAATAAATCTCAGATTGATCTTCAACATCACAATTTCGGTAAGACTGGTTACACGTGACAACATTCACCTGAAATTTTTAAGAGTTCAAATAAGAACATCCTGCATATCCTGTGAGTACACGAAAGTCAGACGATAAAGACGGGGAATGGAAACAACCTGCTGCCTCCGTCTATATTTGTGAGACACGTACGATAAAATACAAGCAAACAAACAAAAACGGCCAAGCAGTTGGGGTTTTCAAGAAGATGATCTAAACCTATTCATTACTTTCTGGCTCAAAATTCAGAGAGGAATCTAAAGGCTGGGCTTTCGTCGTCGGACACATACAGATGCCTTCGTTTTGCCGCTGACAGCTTTGCTTTCAAACCCACAGAATGGGGACAGTCACTGTATGGTGATGTGGCTGCCACAGCGTACGCCGTGGCTTAAACAAGAGGCTGATTTCTTCTCCCAGATTGCAGCACGGCAGGGGCCTGGAGGGGGCGCTCTTTCCGCCTTGTAGACTGGGCCTTCTTCATATGCCTTGCGTGGCTTCTCCACAGTACATGGGACACGTGCTGGGAGAGCACATGCTCTTTCTCTCGGTCTCCCTTTTGGGGTAATGGATACTGGAGATTGAACTAAGGAGTGTTCTACCTCTTAACTATACTCCCAGCCCTATTTTATTTTTTGTTGAAATCAGGTCTAAGTTGCTGAGAATGGCCTCAAACCTGCAATCCTCCTTTCTCAGCCTCCCAGGTACTGAAATTAAAGGCATGCATCATTGTTATGTTGTTGTTGTTGTTGTTGTTGGTTTTTTGCTTGTTTTCTTGTTGTTGTTCTGTTTTGTTTTGCTTTCTGGTACTATAGGCATGCACTTTTTTGTTTGTTTGGGTTTTGATTTTGTTTTTGTTTTGGCACTGGAGGGTAAACCCAAGAGCATTCTACCTCTGAGCTACACCCTCAACCCTAATTTATCATTTATTTTAAAACGAGGACTTCCTAAGTTGCTGAGAGTCTGTGATGTGGAGGCTGGCCTCAAATCTTTGATCCTTCTGTCTCTGCCTCCCAAGTATTGGGATTCTGGACCCTGCTCTCTTTATCCTCTTTTAAAGGGCAGCAATTTTATTGGGATAAGATCCCATGTTTTTGACTTTTTTTAAGCTTAATGACCAAATTAATCTCCAAATCTCATCATACTTGGCCCTATGGCTTCAACATAGGAATTCGGAGGGGACATTATTCAGTCCACAGTAGTCACATTGACCTCCAGAGGGTATTTTTATACTTTCTATGAAGCAGAGCCTGGCAGAAGAGGGCATTCAATAACTGAGAGATATTGTTAGTGCTATTATGGGACATTCTGCACTGAAAATTATGTCCTTAAAATTGTTAAATAAATAAAACAAGATATATTCAAAATGCATTTTTAAAATTGCACTTCAAATTGGACTCTTGATAGAACATCTCAAAGTCAATCTCAAAAGACAATATATTTTATTAAAATACTTTTAAAACACAGTTGTATATTTTAGATGAAACACTACCCAAACTACATTATTATAATTTAAAGAATAAATAAAGATAAACAAAAATGAAAAAAATTAGAATGGACTTTTAAGATGCTATTAACCCTTTCATTTAATCTTTTTTTTTTCAACTTCTAAGGAGAGAAAGGGAGAAAAGGCAAGATAAAGAGAGGTCTTTTGAAAAGATCAATATTTAATAGAGATACTGCCCTACTTTTGATTTTCTGCCAAAACTAATTTTGAAACAAAAGGTTATGGGTCAAGATATTATTAAAATCCGACTTGGAAGAAAGCTGGGCTGCAGGGAAATATCAAAAACCCATGTTGAGCATGCTCTCAAAAAAATAAAAATAAAAAAGGAACAATTAACTCTTTGACCTTATGTATCAAAGGAAACACCAGGAGAGAATATTTCCTGTGTGAAATCGAGAAGGAAGTGAGTTCTGGTCAGGGAGAGAATTGGCATACGTACATGTTTGTTTGGACATGTCAAATGTTGGCTAGACGGCATTTTTTTTTACTCCCTCTAGATTAATTTTGAGATTATTTTTGCTAATGATAACATTACAATAATAATCTGGGGAAACAATCGAACGGATATATAATAGCTCTTGAAAGAGTTTAAAAAATAAAAACGACCCTTAATATCTTCTATGTATAAGACTTATTTCCATAATTAGAAAAATACTATTCCCTTTCAACATGTCTCTTCTAATCAGAAATTGGTTATATAAACACACGCGAACATGCACACATACACACACACACACACACACACACACACACACACACACACAAGATTCAAGATTCAAGATTTTCTCTGTTATGTAGTATAGAAAATCTAAACTCCAAAATCTGATATTAGAGTCCTTCATTACATCCATTTCCTCTTCCTTTTCCCTTCTATATCCTGGCAAGCTGAGCAACTCAGCAGTCCCAATCTGATGTGTATCTAAAAGAAAACAAAGCTGTGGGCTACGTTGTAGCTCAGTGGCAGAATGCTGGGTGTAAGAACCTTGGATTGAGCCCCAGTATCACAAAAATAAAAGAATAAAGAAAAGGAAAGAGGAAAAAGTCCTGGAATGTTTCCCTTATATTAATCCCTCTTCATTAGGCTTATCTGACAAAAAAAATAATGGTGCTAGGAAGAAAGACTCATATACTATGGGCCCAGAAATTAATTATATTCAACCCAGTCCACCGCGTTCTTTAACCTGTGGGTAAAGAAGAGTTGATCTGAAAGTGCTTTAGACCAAACGTCTCCCTGAATTACAAAAACTTTTTTTTTTTTTGGTGGTACTGGGGTTCCTGGAAGCCCTTCTACCTCCAGATATATATATTTCTTTTTCTTTTTTTTTTTTTTCCTGGAAACAGGGTCTCTTAAGCCAGCACAGCTGGCTTCGAACCTGCGCAATCCTCCTGTCTCCGCCTCCCAAGCGCGGGGATTACAAGTGTGCGCCACCACACCCCGGCTTACAAAAACTTTTTTGAAATGTCCTTTTCCTACATATCAAACAATCAATCTCCCACTTGTACTTTCAATATATGACAGAAATTAATCTTAACCTGCAATTTCTTGTGACCCAACACATACTGTACATTTTTTTATAGTTATTTAAACGTATGGTTTAGCTTCCCAATGTAAGTTCCTTGAAGGTAGAGCCTGGACCTTATTCATCTTGATATCCCTTCCCACTCCCCCACTTCATTTTCTCTTCTTCCCAATGACACTGTCTTACTAAATCTTTGACTAATATTGATCAAACAAATGCTTAACCACTTGAATACCTGGATTTATCAATAAAGAACAGACTGAGCAAATGAATTCAGGGCTACTAGCATCTATGAAGACCTGTTATTTATGAAGATCCCATTTCAAATATTTTCTTTGAGCTGTGACCCTTGAAGAATTATTATACCACATCATGCTCCAGTAAAAATTTCACAAACTTAAGAGACCCAGATTTGAACCCTGCCCTTCCTTATATTCAAATCTAGAAATACATTTTCTTCTATTATTTTGTGGTACTGGGGATGGAACCCAGGGACATTCTACATCTGAGCCACACCCCCAGCCCTATTTCTTATTCTTTATTTCAAAACAGGGTCTCACTGAGTTTCAAAGGTCCTCACTAAGTGTCTGAGGCTGCCCGTGAACTGTGATCACCCTGTCTCAACCTCCCAGATGCTGGGATTACAAACCTGTGCCTCCACACCCCGCTCTACATTTCCTTCTTGAGAGCCAATGTTCTTATCTGTAAAATGGGGTGAGATAATATCCACCTCATATGGTGGTTATGAGGACTGAATGGAACAGTTGTGACATGTAACCAACACTGTAGGTGCTCAGTATTAATAGTTACTGCCTTCCCTACGCTCAGCTCTACTAATGTGTTCATGGCCTTTATGCTTAAGGATAACTCTGGATATTAGGTTAAAAGCCTGATCCTCTCAACGAATAACAGTCAATTCCATTTTTAAACCATGATTCTTACAATGGTGCTTGTACTGCTGAGAGCATCACTGGCCTAACTTCACATTTCACGCGAAGGCGATTACTGCCACACAGCCAGGGTTCACAGGGGCATGTGCCCATCATGACCTCCAAGATGCTGCACAATCAGGGCCCAGCCTACCTTTTGGGTTGCGATGCTTGACATCCTTCCTCACTGTGTTCAGATAACAGTGTACTTCTAGTTCTGGAGAAGTTAAGTGCCTTACTCAGGGATTCACCCTTCACGCATGCGTTGGCCTCCCAAGAAAAGTTTTGTCTCCCCCGATTTCCCCTCATTATCTCTTTCTCATAGGTCATGTCAACTCAATGGGACTCCTGCAGAAATATTTTCCTTGCTCCATTTAATGACTCAATAAGGCCCTGGTGGATTTCTACTTTCCGAATGCTCTGTTCTTGTTTGACTAGAAATTTTTTCTCGAACTATCATCATAAGTTTATTTTTATTAGAAGTGTTACTGAAGGAAATGCAGTGAATATTGTTCTGATATTATGAAAGTTCTAATATTTCACTGTGATATCATAGCTGTTATTATTTTGAGGGTTTGTAATATACTTGATCATGTGTTACCAATATTATTAACTTCTGGAAACAAAGAGGGTATGAATCCTGAAACTCAATACATCAGGAATGTGTCCCACCTTCTGCTGTGTAATTAATCAAATCACATGTTTTTTTTTAGGAGTTACCTAATAATATCACTTTGGTATTTTTCCTGATAGAATCAGGAATGAGCAGAAAAGAAGCACCTTGTCTGAAGTCAAGACCATCAAGGGATCTGACCAACTAAAAAATAACAAATTTAAGGTTTCTGGATACTTGTTTGTAAAAATGCATTATCGTACACTGACCAAAACTGGTGGACATATAACTAAATAAACACATTCAAGTGGGAAACTTTTGCAGAACAGATCATACCTTATTATCACTGAACTAATTGCTCTGAAAAACTCAGGTTTATTATAGTCCCAATTACTATTGTTCTGTCAGAATACTGAAGTTGTCCAGAAGTCATATTTTAATGCCAAATTACTTTGCTTGACTATTTTCCTAATGTAAAACTTTCCTAAGATATTCTTTCCATATTCGATTTCACAATCCTTAACTTATCCACAAATTCTTTCCAAAATACGCAAGCAAGAACAATGTATTGAAAGATTATTTTTATTCATTTTTGTACTTATTTATTAACAAATCATTTATTTTGTTTGTGAATCAAGTCATATATATGTTTTGGTACATGCTAAACACTACTCTGAACTCTTAAAAGGTACACGTATTTCAAATTTTTCATTCTAAGCCGGGCGTGGTGGCACACACTTGTAATCCCCGCTCTTGGGAGGCGGAGACAGGAGGATCACGCAGGTTCGAAGCCAGCCACACTGGCTTAAGAGACCCTGTTTCCAAATTAAAAAATATAAAATCGATCTGGGAGTGTAGCCTGGAGGTAGAAGGCCTTCCAGGAACACCAGTACCACCAAAAAAATTTTTTTTTAATTCCAAAAATGCTTTCACTAAAATGATTATTTCATTATATTTACCAATGTTTTTAGTGGATTTTGTTACTCCAACTCATCATTAGCCTAAAATTGGGATTCCACTTTCCTCTTTCTAAAAATGATCATTGTTATTTTCTTATTGAAAAATCACACATTCATTTTTAAAACATGTTTATAATATATTTGTAACATATTTGTGATATACAAGTATACAATTATAATTATAAAAAATATAGAAGAAAAATTAACCTAAATTTAATCCACCTCCATGTTTAGTTTGTTTTTTCTGGATTCAAATAATCTATATAAATCTGAAAATGAATAATATTTAAATAAAGCATAAATGTTTAAAAGTTACTTCAATGTGAATCTAGATTTTATTTATATTTCTTTTCTCAATATATTTTACTCAACAAAAGAGTGAAATTATTAAGATCTCAGACCCAAGTTTCAAAATTTCATGTTAAACCACCTTAAGTATCTTCAATAAAATTTCTGAAACACATTATAATAATGGACTTTTTTCATGCAAACCAAGAAACTAGGTCAAGATATCCTCTCATGAGCCCCTAAAGCCCTAATAACTTAAAAATTGTCTTTCCTTCTTCCATGTAGATTGATTTCTTTAATTTGGCCTTAACATACACGGTTTCCATCTAGGCTGCTTAGCAAGGGTTTTCTGTTAGTGTAAAGGGTGAATATGGGGTCAGTACAACAGCCTCAGTATTTGGCCTTGGAATTCCTCACAATAAACACATGCTTCTGTAGAATACACAACCTGTGAAGGTCTAAGGAAGTCACTAACCTCACCCCGGCCACCACTAATTTATCTTCTTAATTAACAGATCACTCACCCACTGTCTCTTCTCCAGGAGCCATTTTTATGTGCCTGCCCACCGGCAAGAGAGGCTAAAACCAAATGGTTATAAGCTCATGAGAATCTCCAAGGAAATGGGAAGTTCAATGTAGACTGGAGGTGTCTTAATAAGTGCCAAGATCAGCTGAGGCTGTCCGTGAACCAAGATCATCCTGTCTCAGCCTCCTGAATGCTGGGATTACAAGCGTGCGCCACCACGCCTGGCTTCTGATTCAATCTTGACTCTGCAGCCTTTCTGCACTCTTGGACTTAATTTGTGACAAATTATTTGGTTCTTGGAATGTCGGTTCTGTATCATTTTCATAAAGCTGCATTTATTTTACATTCCTCAAAGCATAAATGTAAAAAAAATCACAAAATCTAGTAGAATAAATGCTTGTTTAGTGAATAATGAACTTAGGTTGCCAGTGACTATGAGAATTTTAGTGTTCCGTAAAGTATAAAATTCATCATATTATTTATGTAACACTTTTTTATCTCCTAGTATACAAAGATAATAATATTTATTTCTGTTCTGTAGAAGAAGTTGGGAGGCTGAGACTGGAGGATCACAGTTCTTGGACAGCCTTAGCTACTTAGGCCCTCTGCAACTCAGTGAGATCCTGTTTCAAAATCAAGAATAAAAACTTGGGCAGGGGGTGTAGCTCAGAAGTCAAATGCCGCTGGGTTCCATCACCAGACCAGCAAAAAAAAAAAAAAAAAAAAAAAGTTGTTTCTTTACTTTAAAACCCAAAATGAAGGCAGTCTAAAATTTCCCCACCCCCCTTTTTTTTACAACAATATCTGCTTGTGCAAGAATGTCTGGGAAAAAAATCTCTGAGCCATGTAGTAAGCATGAACTTTTTTATATTTTGCTCTAAGCAAAATCATCTTAGTCTTCCATTAGCAGATCACCTGGGATTTATCTACTCAATTTGGAGGAAGAAAAAAAAAAGAAATATTGACCCTTTCTCCACTAGGAAAAAATTCTCGACCCTAAAAACTACATAGTTGTAGTGTCTAAAGGCAAAACCCAATTTGGTTATTAAATACAGAGCACAACACATAGGATGAGAGAATAAGGGAAGGACTCAAGACAGGATTACAATGATTTTGATCATAAGAAGGGGACGTCTCCAAACCTTAAAGCCTTGGCTTCCCCATCTGCAAGTAGGAGCAATAGTAGCAGCAGCAGGGCTGCTGTGAGGATCCAGTGAGGTGATGCACACACTGTAAACGCATGGCTCAGTACATTGGAGTGCTCACCGGATTGCGAGGAATTGTGTTTGTAATTGATTACCATTAGTTGCGACCTTTGAAAAGTGGGTTGGCCTTGCTGTGTGTCTCAGTCAGTGTCTTTGCCCTAAAATGGTGATAAAGATGAGACCCATAGGCTCATTGTGAGGAGTGCAGTAGATAAGGGGTATAAAGCAGGCTTGGGGTATCATCGTCATCCAGCAATTGATAACTAATTACCTCCATTATCATTATCACCATCACCTTCATCATCATCCTCACCTCTACTACTAGCAGACTGTCAGAGAATGGTACAGACAGTTCACTAGGAGAATATAGGTGAACCAAAACACAGCCAGCATGCAACAGGTGGCTCAATCTAAGATGCGAGAAAGCAACGGAATGTGACTAGGGCCAGTAGGAGCACTGATGTTAGAGATTTTTTTTCTTAAAAAATCTCTTAAAGATATTTATTTATTTATTTATTTATTTATTTATTTATTTACTTATTTATTTATTGTGCAGCACTGGGGATGAAGCCCAGGGAAATTCTACCTCTGAGCAATATCCTCAGCCCTATTATTTATTTATTTATTTATTTATTTATAATATTTTATTTATTTATTTATATTTATTTATGTATTTATTTTTATTTATTCATTTTGCAGTACTAGGGATTAAATCCAGGGTCATTCTGCCTGCAAGCTACACTCCAGCCCTATTTTGTATGCCTTATTTTGAAACAGGGTCTCACTAATTTGCAGGGAGCCTCACTGAGTAGCTGAGATTGGCTGAGAACCCGCGATCTTCCTGTCTCAGTCTTCCAAGAACTGAGATTACAAGCATGCGCCGCCATGCCTGGGTCCCTATTTTTATTTTTAAACTTTCAAACAGGGTCTCACTGAGTTGCCGAGGGCCTTGCTAAGTTGCTGAGGCTGGCCTTGAGCTTTTGATCCTCCTCTCTCAGCTTTCCAAGTACTGGGATTGCAGACATGTGCCACCACACCTGGCCAAAAGATCTTCATTCTAATAAGTATATAACATTAAGTTAGTTGTACATCATTTACCTTTTTTTTTTTTTTTGGTGGTTCTGGGGTTCCTGGAAACCCTTCTACCTCTAGGCTACACTCCCAGGCCCTTTATTTATTTATTTATTTATTTATTTATTTATTTATTTATTTATTTAGAAACAGGGTCTCTTAAGCCAGTGAGGCTGGCTTCGAACCTGGGCAATCCTCCTGATTCTGCCTCCCAAGCGCAGGAATTACAAGCGTGCGCCACCACGCCCTGCCATCATTTACCTCTTTGAGGTTAGGCAAACTGTCGGTAAAATACAGGTCCCCTTCTCAAACTAACAAAATCAGAGCCTATCCTTGGATTTTATTTTAACAATCCTGTGTTTCTAATATTATTTGGGTTTGACTTTCAAAAATATATCTTATGATACATACATTAAAAATTAATCGTTTCCTTAAAGAAACACTGGTTTTATTTAACAAAATTATTTATCCACCTGAAATGTAACTCTCCTGACATCAGTACTTCTTAGAAACCTCCAGGGTAGTGAGGGACATGCACACAGGGAGAATAATCCTCCATGTAAATGTGAATACTTCACTGTTGGAAAAAAATGTTAGACAATTCAGATTCAAACTGATAATGTCTGCATAATAATTTTCACTGTCATGAGAAAGATAAATGCTTGAAATTTAAAAGCAGAGATATATTTAGACTGATGTATTCGAGCTACTACATTAATTTGTATTTTGTTTTTCTCTTGGTCAGGAACAAAAGGCCATAAAATACTAGTAACAAAGCTTTCCGTTCTAAAGGTCTTGGTCAAACATATTCAGGGAAAAAAATGTGATCACTATTCAATGGTTCGATATTTTGGAAATCCCATTCTTAATACTGACATAATTATCACATTTGTCCCAAGTTAATTGTGAAATAAAAGAAGAAAGTACTGACATCTTGAGTGTAAATCAGGAGCCTTATTTAAGGAAGGTTTCTTTTTTCTCATCCATGACTTGAATGACTCAACAAAATCACTTGCTTGTTATATTCAATGTATATTTCCAAAAAGAATGCAAACTTATGTTATCTTTATGCATTGAGATCAAGGCTCACGATACAAAACACATATACCTATAAACATTCCAGAAGAAAATATTATAGAGTTCCAGATGCAGGTTACAAACAGGGATGATAAATCAATTAACAATAGGAAGTATTACTGGAATAACTAAAAATCTAAGGAGAAATCAAGGAAAATCTGGAGAGAAAGTATGAACAAGGTAAGAAAATGTCTATCTTTTGGAAGTTCTCAAGTTGACCATATGGGAGTCATGGGTCTCCTTCCAGATCCTTCTATCTTGTTCTCTCTGGAATCCAAAAAGATCAGTAGTGGTTAGGGAGAGAGTATGCATATTTCCCAACTTTCTTTCTGGCATTTTGGTAAGCATTTTTGGTAGAGGAAAGTACATATTATCAAATTCCATACAATTGAATCATACAAAGTTCTGCACTGCTCAAATCTTGGTAATAAAGATGCATCTCTCAAGTCTAGGTTTTTAATTTCCCATTGAACATCGTAAATGAAACTTAATAATCAAAACAGATTTAATTCACTTTTTTACAATTTGAATTTGAGATAGATTTAATATAGAATTGCAGGCAGGGTGATCGCACATGCTTGTAACTCACAGAACTTGGGAGGCTAAGACAAAAGGATCTCAGGTTCAAGGCTAGCAACTTAGCAAGATTCTGTTTCAAAATAAAATATGAAGTAGGGCTGGGATGTATCTCAGAGGTAGAACACACCTGCGTTCAATCCCCAGTACTAAATACAAACAATAAACAAAAAAAAAATAGACTTCGTTTTGATTCCTAATTTTTCCTTTCTGCTTTTAGTTGTAAATCATCCAATTTCTGACAAATAACATTTTTTTTTCTGGTACTGGGGATGAAACCTAGGGGCATTCTACCTCTGAGATACACCCCAGTCCTATTCCTATTTTTGTCTCCCTCTCCCTCTCCCTCTCCCTCTCCCTCTCCCTCTCCCTCTCCCTCTCTCTCTTTCTCTCTCCTTTCATTTTGTGGTACTGGAGATGGAACCCAGGAGCATTTTTACCTCCAAGCTACACCCCCAGACCTATTTTTTAGTCTTTTTAATTTTTGAAATAGGGTCTCACGGAGTTGCAAAGGGACTCACTAAGTAGCTAAGGCTGTTCTCAAACTGCAATCATTCTGTCTCAGCCTCCTAAATGCTAGAATTACAAGTGTGCACCACCACGCCTGGCTGGCAAATAATATTTAAAACGAGACGTGGAATGGTTAGAAAAAATAGTAAGTACAAATACTACACAAAAACAATTAGTAAGATTTTTTAATGAGAAGTCAGGGCGCACAGGAGGAAGAGACAGGAAAGGCAGAAAAGAAAGTAACTATCCATCAGTCATTTGAGAGTATAGCAAAAATGTTTCTGTTCACAGGTAGCCTTTCTTTCCCCTGGAGCACCTTTCTATCCCTGGATCCTTCCCCTTTCTAAGGCTTCAACTAAAAAGTCACCCCTCCAACCCGCCTCTCTGACCACCCAGGGGAACCTTTCTCCAGCAAACTCCCTCTTCCTATAAACCATATAGTTCACAATAGCAAACGATGGAACCAATCTAGGTGTCCATCAACAGATGGAAAAAGTGAGTGTGGTATATACAAACAAGAGAAGTTTACTCTTCCATAAGGAAGAACGAGATTATGTTATCTGCAGCAAAATAGATGGAACTAGAGAACATCGTGCTGAGATAAGCCAGTCTCACAAAGCCAAGGGTCATATGCTTTCTCTCATATGTGAAAGCTCGAGTGAAATAGGACAGAAAATGGACTTTGTAAAAATAAAAGAGAGCCAGTAGAGTGGTGGGAAGGGATCAGGGGAGGAAAAAAAAAAAAGAAGAAGAATCGAGAAAGGAAACAGACCAAATAATATTATGTGCATATATAAAATTAACATCAACAACCATACTGGTGGGCATAGGGAGGGATGGGGGAATAGCAAGATGTGGTTGGGAGGGAACCTCAGTGTGAGGTGTGTGCATATATAAGAGTATCAATTTAAATCTCGCTACATGATGTATAGTTACATTGCACCAATAAAATTCTCATTTATTTACCTGTTCGTTATTATTTAAATCAATTTAAATCTCGCTACATGATGTATAGTTATATTGCACCAATAAAATTCTCATTTATTTACCTGTTCGTTATTATTATTATTAGGTCACTTGCTTTTTAATTACTTTGGTTATTCTCTGAGCCCTTTGATGACAATGTGAGTTTTTTTCTTTTGAGAGCACAATTTCGCCTCTTATTTATTTTCTTAGCCTCCAAACATGAGCACTGCCTACCACATGTGGTTGACATCCCGTATGTTGTAGTTGAATGAAGAATGATAAAACTCTGTGCTTTCTCCAGGGAAACCTGCTCGAGGCTCACAGTACTCACACAGGATGTCTCTTTCTACTTGGCCTTGCACTGCTGTTCCCATGCAGTTCACCAATTTTTCCTGCTAACAACCCAAATCCTGTGGTGTACGTCCCTTTCCTCCACCCATCTCCTCTAAATTGTTAAAGGTAGGAAAGATCTACTGCAGTCTTCACTACTTTCTCTCTCTACCAAATGATGAACTATGTGAATCTAGGTGAAAAGGTTCAAGACTCTGTGATTCTGTCTCATTTAAAATAAGAAAGAGCCAGGCATGGTGGTTCATGCTTGTAATCAAGTCTAGGTTTTTAATTTCCCATTGAACATCATAAATGAAACTTAATAATCAAAACGGATTTAATTCACTTTTTTACAATTTGAATTTGAGATAGATTTAATATAGAATTGCTTGGGAGGCGGAGACAGGAGGATCGGGCAGGTTCGAAGCCAGCCTCGCTGGCTTAGGAGACCCTGTTTCCAAATAAAAATATAAAAATGGGTCTGGGAGTGTAGCCTAGAGGTAGAAGTGTTTCCAGGAACCCCAGTACCACCAAAAATAAATAAATAAATAAAAATAAGAAAGAGACACCAAAAGCTGTTGTCAAGATCTTAATGGGATCCACTGTGCAGGATTCTTGAAAGAGTCTGGAACAAAGTAAATACTAAATGTGTATAATTATTCTCATTTCCATACATCTGAGTATGTAATCAGAATGCAAACTTTCATTTTAAAGTTTGTTTCATTTTTATGCGTTTGTTTTTTTTTCAACCTGATGACATAGTGCTTCTCATGTTTACTTATTAAGCAATCAACAAATAGTCACCTGTCTAAATGAAGTTAATAGTGAAAAGGTAAAAAGATTAACAAAAAAGTGAGGAAATATGTACGTTGTTACCTATTAACTCCAATATTATATTTCTGTTGCATTCTTAAATTCTTGTAGATAAAAGCTCAGTGCTTAAAATTCTGTACTTTTGCTAGTAGATTCAGCTCAGAGTTCTACTTATTCTCAGATACGGCCTGCTTTCAAGTGAACAGGTTTGAAACTTGTCACAATCGTGGTAATTCTTCTATCCCCTAAGGCAAATTTTATCGCTATTGGCTGGAAAGCAACTGAAATATTGTCTTGTATTTGACATTACCTAAATGGTAATTCACAGATCCATTGGATCGTTGCCCAGACAACTGAAAATCAAATCAAGAAAAAAATTAAGCTAAGTGATACTAATTTCAACCTTATAGAAATGTAAGTGAATATGCAGGTGAAACAAAATACTAGGTAAAAAAAAAAAAAGAGCAAAGTCTCCTAGCATACATTTATTGAATTTAACAAGGGTCGTGTTGTTGGCTCTCTCTCTCAATCCTATAGGATTCCAGCAAATTAAACTTCTCCAACTGGCAAGTTAATGGTGTTGATGTAATGTTACTTGTCCCTGGACAGCTGAACTCAGAAACTCTGGTTCCATTTTTTCTTTCCAAAGGAGAGCTAAAGAAACATTCATTGGATGCATGTAACATGTTTGCTATGCTTCCAAAAATTTTGTTCACATTTTCCTCTCTATATGTCCTTTGTTGTGATTTCTATAGATTTGATTTGCTTTAATTCTAGTGTAAATTTTAGTTAAAGAAAAAAATTCAAAGTTGCCCAGAGTAGTCCAAAGAAGGTTCAGAGATCTGATGTTCAAGGAAAAGAGAGCTTTTTCTGGTCCTATATGTATACATATTTTAGTCTACCATTTGGCTATTATTCTATTCTATTCAAATTTATTAATTTTGTGTGTGCGTGATACTGAGGATATAACCCATTGACCTTCTACCTCCAGGCTACACCTCCAGACCTATTTTAAATTTTATTTGAAAACAGGGTCTCACTAAATTGAGATCCTCACTAAGCTGCTGAGGCTGGCTTCAAACCTGCAATCCTCCTGTCTCAGCCTCTCAAGTACTGGAATTGCAAGCATGTGCCACCACGCCCAGCTCTATTCAATTCATTTGCAGTATGGAGGAACAGATATTGCTGCTTTCTTCCTTCTCTTCTTCCTCCTCCTTCCTTTCCTCCTTCCTCTTTTTTGACTTGTAGAAATGGTAGTTCCAATTAATTCAAAGGACAATTCTATTCAACATCCATTTTTAAAAATGAACTAACAAATATATAAGTGTATTTTTAGTTTCATGAAACCATAACTTGAAAATTCTTCAAGCCCAATAGTTAAAATCTAGCTTGTTATTTTTTAGTACCAGCAAAATATTCTATAGTATTAACATGTAAAGGTTTAGCTATTCTTTTGATGGGTAATAATGTAGTTTTTGACCAACATAATGAAAATTATCATTTTTGGTTGTATTATTACATATGAGTACTTTGGGGTCTATAGGATACATTCAATAAGATCCATGGATGAAAGCTTTAGTCATCTATATTTTATCTATATTTATATAAATCTACATATACATTTATATAGATCTACATTTTAGCTCTTTGATTTCATCAGCTTAGATTCCCTAATAGAAAATTGTTTCTAATATTCAAAACAGCAAAATAATATGCCTATATTCCTGAGAAAACTTCAGCCCAGAAATGAAATACTCCCCAAATCAAGCCCTTTTTCATCTTACCATTTTGTTTCAAAGGCAATTTAATATATTGTTTTAGCAGTCCATCTTCTGATTCTTTTCCCTTAAATTTAGGACAGAATATTGTATGGGCTTTCTCTTTCTCTCCTGAACAAATGACTATATATGCAGACTCAGTTGGTAACATCAAAACATCACCAATATATTTGATAGAGCAAAGCATCATATTTCTATTTAGGCCACTTACAAGGCTCATTTGTTTTTGAAGTCTTACAAACAAATTCATCAACTTCTGTGCTTATTTTCAAATATTAGCGAAGATATTGAGCTACCAAGATTTTTCTTGAATTAGTGATACAATGTACAATACACATCATAGTTCTGCTTTTATGAAAAGATCATTTTTGCTCCAAGTCAGTGTTTCATTGGATAGTTGCTCAAAGTTGGTTGAACTGTACAGAGACATAAAATGTATCTCATTGATACATAAATATTTTTCAAAAAGCAAACCTTAGGATCGAAAGAAGATCATTTCTTTTTTGTTCATTCACCATGATTAAGTATCATTTCATATAATTCTTCAATAACCTATGACAGAAGTATTTACAGAACAGAAACTGAGGCTCAGAGACACTAAATGGCTTTCTCAAGGTCTCACAGCAAGCAAAAAATCCATATTTTTCCATTATCTGTCAGATTTTGAGGTCCGCACTCTAGTATATTCTCAGTTCTCTATTTAACCGAACTCACTGACTATCACCCATTTTTGTCCCAACCATTTTTCCTTCTTGGTGTCACTCTGAATCATCAGTCACTGAAGATGGAGACATGAAACTAAAGTTCCTTTGGAGGCTAGATTTGTACACTACAGAGAGGATGTGGTCTACTCCTGGAGAGGAGGGGGTTATTTCAGGTCCTGCTGAGCTGGCTCTTCTAAGGTTGACATTGGTCTGAGTGTTGGTGGCAGGACTACTTTACTTAGAACATTTCTCAGCCTCAAGCTTCAACCTCCTCTTATGGAAACTATTTCTAGCCTAGTGAATTAAAGCTATTCACTAAAAACCTAAGTCAATGTTTTACAACCTGTTGGGTGAACAGGTTTCCTCCCTTTGGTTTCTATAGCTCTGGGGCTTATATGGAAAGTTAATGTTATTTTTCTTCGAGATGCCCAGAAGGCACATGGGAAGGATTTCAAATGTCTCCTGCTTAGTAGACTCCTCATGGGGAGGAGGGAGGCAGTAATGTTCCAGTCCCCATTGTATTACATTTAGATTGTTCTTGAATATTTTGGGCATTGATAATTCTATAAATTTTAAGTAGTGGAAAATGTAAGCAAGATTCACATCATCTTCAGAGGCAATATATTGTCTGCTATGGCTGTCAGGAAATACACAGCCTTTTGTAGTTTAGAATATAACACTGTAGAGGGTCCTCTTCCAAACAAGGTATATGTAATTCTAAAATTGGCTAAATACTGTTTTCTCTTTTCTTGTAGTATTAGGTGCTTTTTAAAAAATATTGACATGTGAAAACATAATATCACAGTTTTTAAAAAGAAAATACAGACAGAGGCCAAACTTTGAGTAGTTTGGGATGGAAATGAACTGGAAGTGTAGGGATGGGGGTGGCAGCAAGGCTCTGTGTAGAAGGCAAGAGAATCTTTTTTTCCAGGCTCTCTTGGGAAGAAATAAAACACCACGCAGAGTCTGCGGTTCTTGCACACTGAGGTTAAAGCTGAACCACTACCTGCTGGTCCTTCCACCAACATCACACACAACACACGACCGGTGGCTGGCAAGACAGGCTGGCCACTGGCTAAGCTCAGAAGCTACCAAACCCAAACACCTGAAGCTGGTTCCCTGCCTGAAAGCTCAGGGACTAGCGGGGTTGGAAGGATGTGGAAGAGGCTAAAACCACAAATGCTCAGGAGGGCAGCAGCTGAAACCAAAGAGGCGCGGTGAGGGGCTTCTTCCCCTGGGAGGGCGCCCACAAGCAAGGCTCTTGCAAAGCCCGCTGGAGGATGCCCAGAGAAAGGCACCCCTTCACCTGCAGACCCACAGAGTAACCCGTGTGCACCCGCACATCCCATAGTCAGAAGCCAAGAGACCTGGCAGCCTCCTTAGCCCGGACTCTCCAATCTGGGAGCACTTTCTTCCGAGCAAACAGGTGAGTCCCTTCTATTTTCTCATCTTCCAAGTTTCCAAACCCGGCACTTGGCGATTCTTAGCTGCGCTCGGGCTCCAGCCTTCCCAGTTTTGCCCTGGGAACCCAGGGGTACCACTGAGATGCGCAGGCATCTCGCGCGCCTTGCAAGCTCCGGGAGAGGAAGGACAAAGAGATCAGTTGGAGTAAAGGCGCAGCGGGCTGCGGGGAGACGGGGTCTAGGGCTGCCTGCAAGTTCCGCGGGGAACAATACCCAGGGCCCCCGCGCGCCCTCCCGCTCCCGGGGCACTCTCACCATTTGTAACCTCTCCCACGCTTGAACTTGAGGGTTAGCACGGTCTCCAGGAAGAGGAAAAGGTTGAGCAGCGCCAGCAGCCAGTACCGCGGCTCCCCCTTCACCTCGGTCACTCGCCAGACCCCGACCAGCGAGTGCAGCACGAACAGCAGGCGGGTGGCCAGGGCGTTGAGGAGGACCAGTCCCTCCATGCCTGCGCCCGGCTGGCCGAGCCCGGAGCGCCCGGAGCCCGCTCCAGGGCAGGAAACTGACAGCCCAGACCGCTGCCGCTGCGGTCGCCCCTCCTTGCCCTCCGGCGCCGGAGCGGGCAGGACAGGAGAGCGTGGAGCGCCCCTCCCCCCAAACTTCCTGAGAACTCTTTAAAGAGGGGAGAATTCAAACCCAGCTTTTCTGCACTGCTGGGCTTTCCTGGGAGTCCCGGGCTGCGCCGCCCAGGCTCCAGGGCGTTATTTTCCAGCGCTGCTCATCCTCCTCCCAATCCCCGGGCCAGTCTCTATCACTGTATCTCCACCCCCAGGCCTCGGGGGGGGGGGGGTCCCCCAAAATTCCATGAGGAGGGAGGCGGACTGAAGGTCCAGGTGTTGCTGCCTCGCGAGGAAGGCGGGGTGGGGTGGGGACAGAGGAGAAGCATCCCTGGCAATGCCGCCCTTACTCTTCTCCCAAAGTACTGTCTTTGATTCACTCCCACATTTCACAGGAATCCGCTGTCAGGATGATTGGAAGCTAAGAAGCCAGAGAGCTAAAGAATCTGCTGTCCAAGCAGTTTTAGAGATGCAGTTCCTGCCCAGTTTAAAGAATTGAAACTTCCCAAGACTAGAAAAAGTCAAAGAAGCTGGGTTTTCAGAGAGCTTCTTGCATCTCATTGAGCACAAGGGTATCCCTCGTCACTTTTACTCTTCCAATAGGATGTTATTAAGCCATATTTATGATGCCATCCCCCATCCTACCCCACTCCCCACTGTAGGACCGAAGTGGGGCCATGATGAGACTCGGACCCTAGCTCGAGCTAGTTCCCTCCTGCCTTGGCATTATTGTATGTGGTGATCTCTGTCACCCTGGGATCCCAGACTTTGAGTATAACAATGATTACATCCCCCATCCTACCCCACTCCCCACTACAATTTTTCTTCTGAAGGGATTGAAGAAAGTCAGATAAAAAGGCAAGAAGAAAAGTTACAGAGGAGACCAAAGATAAAGCTAAGAATGAGATTAGAAGGTAAAATTCAGGATGGAAGGGTGTAACCTTGAGATTAATGACCCATGAGTTACACTCTGACCTTTCTAGCTTCCAAGCAAAGGAGAAACTGAAGGTAGAGTTTTCTAAATCACCTTCGTGATTTTTCTTTCCTTGTTTGGCTGATTGTCTACCACCAACACTACTATTTACTTAACATTTTTTAAACAGACTTTTTTTTAAAACTGAAATACACTTATTTTAAAAAGAAACTATACCATTTGTTGAATGGAAAACTAGTATAGTTATGTATGGATGAAAGATGATTAAAAATAATTAAAACAAAATAATCAAAGTTGTTGCAGTCTCTCCATATATTAATCACTGCCTTTGATCCCACGCCTCAGATTCACTTTCTTTGTTATAAAGGAAATCTTAAAAATGATAATCATATTACTACCAAACAGTAATATGACTTGTCGACATCAGTAGTATTAGAAGAAAAACGTAAAGGGTATATATAATTTCTGGTTAGGTTATTCAACTTAAAACTATTGCATATCTTAAAAGCAAAGTGAAAAACTGAGTTATATGATTGTCTCCATAAGGTAAAACAGCAAAAAAGAAACCCAGAAGCTTAGAAAAGCTAAGAGGTTATTTTTTCATTACTGCTATCTGCTTGAATGTATTTATTTATTTTTCCTATGGGTGTGCATTCTCCCACAACATTGTACAGGAACTCTAGCAATGATTTCCTGAGGATGATGGTACAGTGCCTTTTAAATATAGGATGCTGGTGCAGCATGGTGTGGCAGTCAGAGCTCCAACACCCACCTACTGACTGCCTGGGACTGCTGGCTCAGTCACTTAGTAGTGCTGTGGCTTTTATATTCCAGCATATCAGCCAGCTTTCTGTCTTTGTAACAAATCACTTGAGAAAATCATCTTAGAAGACAAAAGATCGATTTTGGCTCAGGGCTTCAGGGGTTTCAGTCCATGGTCGCTTGGCTCCATTGAATCTGGACCTGTGATGGCAGGGAGGTATACACGGTCTTCCAATAGTTCATTCAACTATAAACTCATCAGTGGATTAACCCATGGATGAGGTTAGAGCCCTCCTGATTCAATCGCTTCCTGAGAGCCCCACTTCTGAACATTTCTGCATTCAGGACCAAGTTTTCCATATATAAGTCTTTGGGGGACATTCCAAATCCAACCCATAATACCCAGTTTCTTCATCTATACATTGGGTACTAGGCCTATCTCTTCATAGAGTCATTGGGGAATAAGATGGGTTAGTCTATATAAAACCTCTTGCAGGAAATTGTATTGGCAATTATTGCCAAGACCAAGAAAGTTAGTAAGGGGAATTTATCTTTGATGATAAGGAAACATAAGAATTGAGCAGGGGAACATGACATTCTGAAGGCCTGTCAAAACCTTTCAACTGAACACCAACAGGATCCTAACAGGTTTGGTTTACTGTTTTTTTTTTTTTTTTTTTTTTTTTTTTAAGGGAGGGAGAGAAAGGCACACTTCCTGGGGAACAATGGGGTCTTTGAGAGAGAGCTGGAAGGGTTAAAAAATGTTAAAAAAAAAAAAAAAACTTATAAGAAAGCACTTGGTTTTGAGTTCCATGAGCTTAAGGCTTTTGGACAATAGAACTTTAGATTGAGGTTGCTAAAAAGTAAGGTTAATTTTATGATTGGTGTCTTGATAAATCTAATTTAGATAGCAAAATGTGTGGTCACTGTTGTGGCTCCTACAATATTCAGTTTTGACTGTCTTCAGACATGACTATCAAGTGGTCCTATTTGTGTCCTTATCCATCACAGTCACAGTGTTGACCTTGCCTAATGTTTTGTGAAGTGTTTATGTTGCAGAAGAGGATACCAAGGCCTGGCTGGTGGTTCCAGACCAATTGCCTGCTGTCCAGAGTTATTTTGTTCTTTCTCATGTCTATCATGCTTCTTCCGAAGAGGGACTGAAAAAAAAAATTGTAGAGGTAAGTCAGTCAGAATCTTTCAAACATCTTTCTTGTTGACTGCTTTGAAAATTTAGATTCATAATAGGTTCTGTTGTCCCCTGGATCTGAAAAACAAAACTGTCATTAAAAAGAATTTACAGGTTGTTTCTTTGTACTTTTTTCTTATGCCCATTTAAAAACACTAGAGACTCTAAGAAATATTCTGAGAACTTCAACCTAATAGCCCGATAATCTTCTTAAAAGAAAAAAAGAAGTAATTTTTTTTTTAAGTCTACTTTTCTTGAAGAAGCAATCAGACTTGCATGCACCAGCTCACGTGGTACAGGCTGGGGTTACAGGAAAGCAGAACTAGCTCATCTCACTGTCTCGGGGATTGATCAGCAGACCTCACTTCCCTTCCGAGTACAAGGAGGACATCAAGGCCTCATCAGGCATCTTCTCAATTAAGGTAACTTGGGTTACAAGAAAGAGAATTTCCCCAGCTAGCTCAAGTAAAACCTATAGTTTTTGGAAGAGAATGTGTGATCTAAAATGGAGGTGGAATTCCTTAGAAGCAAGAACAAGAAGTATAATAGCAGAACTCTAGCCAGCTGAAGCGAGAGGCCAGCTTTAGACACCAGGAGCACTAGTGATCACATGGTTACAGTTTGTGGGTCTTTGTTCAGAAACCCTCTGACACTCTTGGCTTCCAGCCTCATTTCTCCATATGAAAATCAAGTTCCTGAGAAAAGGACTTCATTGACCTCCTTTAACAGCAGGCACCAGGGCACAGCACAAGCCTCTGCACAGGCTATTTATGTACTCCAGAGCAGTCATTGGCCATCCCTATGCAAAGACCACTTTGGTGTTGCTTTATTCATCCTTTAACACGAAATTCTGGGCAGAATCATCTGAGTAGGGGAAAAATGGAGGAAGCCAGGCAGGTTAACAGGCTCCATTCACTTGTGGGTTGACATGGTTAGATTCTAAACCTACAATACCAAAGATGTCTCTGACTCACTCATGCAATTGTGCACTTCACTATGACTTTCCAAGAGGGATGGAATTCAAAGTCATGTGCACATCCAATGACTGACAAAGCTGTAGGTTGTTCTCAGAATCCAGGAGACCTTCTGGTGATTTCCATTCCTTTATTAGCTCCATTTAGAACTTATTTGGAAATCACTCTTACAAATAAGTGTGTGTGTGTGTGTGTGTGTGTGTGTGTGTGTGTGTGTAATACAGTGCATGAAAATTTAATTATTATAGGGAGGTACAAGTAAGTGTCTTCCTCAGAGGAACTATTTACAATTTACATTTTTTGTGGTTGCAATTACAATTTTAAAAATATTTTTATATTCCGCTGATTCTTGACTTACCAACTTACAGAACTCTTTCCTTCTCTGTTTTAAATTTGAGGATTCCACTACTTCTACAATACTTTCTTTCTTCTTCACTCCACCTCTACCACCCCAATTTTGTTAATTATGTAATGATATTGTGTCTGTAGCTATAATGTAATCTCTTGTGAAGTGATCCTAAAAGTAAAGCTCAAAAACTTCAAATATATATTTACCACTGAAGATATTTTTTTCCATAGTATGTTTTTCCCTTAAACATTGGAGACATCTCTTTATTATTTTTTAGAATTCAGTGCTAGTAGGAAGTATATGTCTCATTGTTTTCTTTGTGGATAAGTATTTTTTATATTTTTATGATACATTATAATTATAAAACACAGTGAGAGTCAAAGTGAGACATTTATGTAAGCACACAAAATTTGGTGGGTTTCCTTCCTGCTCTTACCCCTCATCCTCCCTCCTAATATTCTATACACGTAAGTGAGATTGGTAGCCATATCTTTATATAAACAGAACATTATTTAATCTGTTAATTTCTTTTAGCCCCCTTTTCCTCCTCTCCTCCCATCCCTCTTCCCTTTCCACTATTATACTGGTCTCTCTCGAGTCCTTTTTCTTTCCTCTTTTCTTTATAGCTTCCACATATGAGAGAAAATATATGACTCGTGGCTTCCTGAGATTGGCTGATCCTCGTTAATGTTCTCAAGCTCCATTCATTTTCCTATAAATGGCATAACTGTGTTCTTTTTTATAGCAGAATAAATCCATTGTGTGTCTATGCAACATTTTTTATCCATTCATCTATTGATGGACACCTAGGTTGGTTCAATAATTTGCCTATTGCAAAATGTGCTGCTATAAATTGGGTATGTACGTGTGACTGTAGTACTAAAATTGTTTGGAAAAGATACTAAGGAGGAGCATATCTGGGCATACTATGCTTCTACTCCTAAGTAAGTATAATAAAGAAAAGAAACCTTTACACTTATCACCACAGTGGTTTTACTAATTTACATCCCACCTACGGTGTATAAGAGTTCCTAATTCCCCATACCTTTCCCATCGATTTTTATTGTTTGTATTCTTGATGGTTGCCATTCAAACTGGAGTTAGACAAAAATCCTAGGATTGTTTTGACTTGAATTTCCCTGATTGCTAATGATATTGAACATTATTTTATAAATTTCTTGGACATTTGTATTTCTTCTTTTAAGAAGTATCTATTCAGCTCAATTACCCATTTTCAATTGGCTTATTTGATTTCTTTTGGTGTTGTTTTGTGCATTCTTTATGTATTATAGATATGAATCCTCTATCCGAAGGGTAGCTGCCAAAGATTTTCCTCCCATTATATAGGCTCTCTCTTCAGACTCTTAGATAAGTATTTTTTAAATGACCATTATTTTAGGAATTTTCTTTATCGTGGAATATTTGTCATTTCATTGTGCCTAGATATTGGACTTTTTATCATATACCCTTTCTAGCACAGTAGTCTTGTGTCTAACTAGTAGAGTCAATCAAATCTTTTGTTATTTCTTTGATCACTTCTTTATCATTTGTTTTCACTTTCTGAAAAGCCTTACTTTTTTGTCTTTTTATCAATATTTTTTAAATTTCCCTTTCAGATGTCTAACTTTGTCTTCAGATTATTTTATTATTTAACTCCATTGCTGATTTTTGTCACCTTTTCAACAAATGTTAATTAATAATTGATACCTCATTTTCCATAGTGTATCAAAGTTTTTAGTTCTCGACATCCTCACCAACATGTATTATTGTTTATGTTTTTAATGATTGCCGTTCTATTTATTTTTTTATCTTTTTGGTAGTAGTGGGGTTCCTGGAAACCCTTCTACCTCCGTGCTACTAATTGGGGTTATGTGAAATATCAGGATAGTTTTGATTTATATCTCTCTGATTGCTAATGATGTTGAATATTTTTCATATATTTACTAGCCATTTGTATTTCTTCTTTTCTGAATTGTCTATTTAGTTCACTTGCCCATTTTTGATTGGATTATTTATTTACTTTTTTATTTTTGGTGGTGAGTTTCTTGAGTTCTTTGTTTAATCTAAATGTTAGTACGCTATCAGAAGAAAAGGTAGCAAAGATCTCCCATTCTGTCGGCTCCCTCTTGAGGTTCTTTAAAATTTCCTTTGCTGTGCAGAAGCTCTTTGAATGAACCATTGAAAATGGAGTTCTGGAGGGAGGCAAACCACCAGTCAGGTTATCAAAACTGCTGCTTTATTTAGTCCAATAACCGATAACCGACACCCTCTGGGGAGTCAGCAGGCTGTGGGGGAAGGGACGGATGAGCCACACATCTGGAGAGTCACCTGTAGTCCCAATTGGCTGGCTAAGTCACATGGTGGGGCAGAAGTACCTGTGTTTTAAGTGGTGGTGGAGATTTTGGGGCGGGAGGGCTAAGTATTGGAACACTGATTCTCTAGCGACATCTGGAGCCTTGTGATGCCTGGAATATCATGGCACCTGGATTCTCGTGATATCTCTGGTTCTGGCTTCCATGGTTCCGCCTCCTGTCCCTGCTGTAGGGTCACGTGGGGGCAGGGGGGACCTGACCTATCACATTTCAGTTTAATGCAATCCCATGTATTAATTCTTATTTTAATTTCTTGTTCTTTTGAGGTCTTGTTGAGGAAGTTTTTGTCTGTGTCTATTTCTTATTTTTTTATTTTGAAACATGGTCTTCATACGTTGCAGAAGGTCTTGCTAAATTGCTGAGGCTGGCCACATACCTGTGATCCTCTTGTCTCAGCTTCCCAATTACTGGGATTGTCGTGGGTTAGAACAATAATTGCTGTGAATTCTTGGCTTCCATAGTGAAAAGAATTTCAATGTGAGCCATTCAGAATCAAATGCAGAGGTTTAATTCAAGAAAAGTAAAGATATACATTCAGAAAAAACAGGGCCATCTCCAGAGCATGTGAGCAGCTGTAGGGAGAAAGAAGCAAGAGCTGTGGGCTCCCTCTTTTAAGCTTTAATGTAACAAAAGTTGGGATTACTTTTAGATAAGAATCTCATGAAGCATGACATGAAGCCATGAAGCAGGGGTTCAGAGCTCTTAAAGAAAGGTATAACTTTGGTTTTTCTGTGATCTCCTCAGGCAAAGGGAACTTTGACAATAGGTGAAGCTCTCTCAGGTTTAATTGCCTCAAGAATTTCTAATATGGAGCCAGCCCATTACGATTTAAAAGTATGGGACTGGCTTTTTTATTTTACTTTTTCTTTTTGAGGTACTGGGGGTGGAACCCAGAGGGTTTCTACCTCCAGGCTATACTCCCAGCCCTATTTTATATTTTATTTGGAAACAGGGTCTCACTAAGTTGCTGAGAGCCTCACTAAGTAGCTGAGGCTGGCTTTGAGCTTGCGCGATCCTCCTGTCTCAGCCTCCCAAGCGTGGGGATTACAAGCGTGCGCCACCATCCCTGGCTGGGCCTGGCTTTTTAGAATAGCAATGCTCTGTTAAAACAAGACTAAAGATTTCAGATTTTAAAACCATATTTTCCTTTTTTCTCCCAATGTGTCTTTTTTCTACCTAAATTAAATTTTTATTTTTTTAAATTCTACCTCATCAGGGTTATAGGTGTGTACCACCATGTCTGACTTATTTAAAAAAAATTAAAAGCTAGAAAGGAAGAAAAATTTATAGAGCAGGTAAGGCTCTCAATGAGGCTGCCTTCTTCCAGTCTCCTTCAAATGTTGTCTCTACTTCTTAAACGATGTTGTAAGTTTCTTAATTCCTTTGAGTTTGGGTTTCTAATCTATCAAAAAATAATGATGTACCTTTCTGTCTCTTGTTAGTGTTAAATTGGTTAATATTTCAAAAGTATTTAGAAAAATGTCTAGAATCCAGTAAGCACTCAGTAAATATTTGCTGAGCAAATAAATAAAGATATAAGGGATGGTTGAATAAACAGTGCCCCAAACTGTTTATTCCCTAGCTCATACAATTGCTGCTGACTCTCCTCCTAAGGCCAGTTGCTTGTAAATGACAGGGTAAAGAATAAAGCTAGGAAATTTAATTAGTATGAATTCAGTGCCTCATTCAGTCATGTAAAGGAGATCATTGGTATGTAAAAACCATGTATCATCCTCTGTAATAGTCAACTAACTGAGGGGGGTTGGAGGGGGAAGAGGGAAATTCCCTAATGTACATGATGTACATTCACAAACATATCAAAGTCAATCACTAAGCCAAATTTGAGAAGGAGGGAGGGGGAGGGAATGGGGTGGGAATTGGGTAAGGGCTAATTGAGTGATATGTACATGTGTGCCTCTACCTTCTTGTGCTCCGTTAAGATGTATGACTACAATGCACCAATAATTTTTTTTAAATAAAGAAGACTAAAAATGCTGTTGTTTATACAACTCTGAATAGTGTGGCACTCATCTTTCAGGAGTACAGAGCATTTATGGTTTTGACTTTTGCTCACATGGCTGTGTTTGAATCTTAGCTCCTGCTATGAGTTGATTGTGTTTCTCCCACGCACAAGTTGAAGTTCTAACTCTTGTATCTCAGACTGCAACATTTTTTTTTTCCAGCACTGGGGATTGAACCCAGGGGCATTCTACCTCTGAGCTACAACCATAGCCTTATTTTTTTATTCTTTTATTTTGAAACAGGATATCATCACTAAGTTGTGGAGGGCCTCATTAAGTAGCTGAGTCTGTCCATGCCTCCCAAGTACTGGAGTATTGGGTTTACAAGTGTGCCGAGACTTTGCCGAGACCACCTACTTCCTCTCGAGACCACCTACTTCCTCTCGGCATCTGTGTGTGTGTGTGTGTGTGTGTTACAACCCCCCACGTAGTCAAATTGGCAATTAGCCCCGAGAGAGGGTGTCATCTCTGGCCAAAAAATTCCTCCACTTTTAGATATTCTTTCATAACTATTATTCTTCTAGTATTCTTTTAACTCTCCACACGAATTGCTCCGGTGGTATAAGATCAGGACTGTAAGAGAAACTGAGTCCGTGAAAAATAAAGTTTCTGGTAATTTGTCTAAGCCTATAAACGTCCTCGGCTTTGTTCAAATGGTAATAAAATCTAGTTAGAATTTAGATGCAGTGGCAGCATTCCAGTCAGTAATTACAAATGCAGAACTTCTTCCTATCTTTGACCTTCATTTTAACTATTACAATAGAGCCAAGAGCTAGAAGGACTCTTGACCTTTGCACCTAGTGATAGCGCTGCCTGGAGACAGGGCGACACCACCTGGATAAAATAGCTATGTCAGAACAAAGGACAGATAAAATAGATGTGTAAATGTGAAAGAAAGAAAATATGGTGAGAATAAGAAAGCATTTTTGTATGAAGAGGAGCTTATCCTAAGATTGTCCCAAATGGGAAAGAAAGGAATTAAGAAGATTAAAAGCAGGTTACAGAAGGACTGTGGTGTAGAAATGGATTATTAAAAGATGAATAGGCTTCTAATAAGCCTATTGTTTGAGGAAAAGTGCTCAGCTACTAGAGAAGTACATCTGACAACTAAATCTAAAAACTTCATGTTATTTCTTGGTATTTACCTGCTAAACTGTGTTATGAGCTTGCTTAAGCTTTCAGACAGCAGATGGTATTGCAGACAAAATCCAGCAAACATTCATCGAAATCATTTAAATCATCATAAATGTACATGGATTTCCCTACACCAACTACATGTATGAAAGCTGGAATCTCAGACTTTGTCCCCCATTCAGCTCAAAGGAGGTTGCTAGATAGAGAAGGACATTGGACTAAGCCCTAGGAATAAAAGTTCCGAAAGGGTTAAAGAAAACTCTTAAAAACTGGATTCTTCAAGTGATTTTGGGTGTGACTTTTGTTCTTCTGGAATTTGCCCACTAAAAGCCTCTGCAGCTGCAAGGCCAGAGGGGCTGACTCGGAGCACAAGACCCACCTGGGGTTATGGGACTGATTTCAATCACAAGGACCTGTGATGTCACAGGCCTCACTTTTGTCTTGTTCAGGGTTGGTGATTTGCATGTGTATCTCACTATTGTATTTTGGGTGTTTGCACTTTTCTTCTAGGGAATCACGGGGAAATGGGGAAATGTAAAAAATCTTGTGTCTAGAATAAAGTCTTTGATTGCACAAGAAGCATTGATCCATGTCAGATTCTTTCCAGAAGCGCCGTAAATAGGAACTTAAAGAAATTTATTTCCTAGAGGGGAAAGAATCACTGCAGATAAGTGGCTGCAGTACGGCACCCTATCCACATCTATCTTTTTCTGAGATCGGTTCAATCGCGAGTGGACTCGCGCCCCATTTGGACTGAGCCAAGTCTGCGGCACAAGTGTGTGTCACCAAGCCCAGCTGAAATAAGGTCTTTCAAAAAGTGATTAAGTGCCAGGCGTGGTGGTGCACACTTGTAATCCCCACGCTTGGGAGGCTGAGACAGGAGGATCGCACAGGTTCGAAGCCAGCCTTGGCTACTTAGTGAGGCTCTCAGTAACTGAGTGAGACCCTGTTTCTAATAAAAAATATAAAATAGGTCTGGGAGTTTAGCTCGGAGGTAGAAAGCCTCTGGGTTCCACCCGCTGTGCCACCAAAAAAAAAAAAAAAGGTGATTAAGTTAAAATGAGAACCTCTCTGTCTCAGTCCCTTTGTGCTATTACAACAAAACAGTAAATACTAATGTATATAAATGTAAATAAAAAATGTGTTAGCCATTATTATTGCTAAAATACTAATTGTATCATAGCAGTATGCAAGTATGGGTACATTCAACATATATGTATATGTATAACCATAACAACATCAATAATTATTCTTGTTATAACTGTCTCAAAGAGACAATTATCAGGCCTTCTTCCTATCTGATTGAAAAGCAAGCAACATTGTTATACCCCCAAATTATTGTATCTTGTTACCCCAAGCCTACTTTATAGATGAAGAAATAATCTTTAAATGACTTTTGGGGTTAGGTTTTAAAAAAGGCTTTAATCTTTAAGAGAATAAAGCATCTAAACTATCTAGTAAACCATAAATAATAATAACTATCTAATAAACTATAAATAAATAAGTTAACACAAAATACTCAATTTGAAAAAAAGTTTATTTTAAAGATGAATTTATATCAGGATGCTTGATCTGTATAGTTTGTTGGTTCTTAATTGATTGGTTGGCCAATTTGATTTGCAATTGTTAAAAAATACCTATGCTTATATCTATATAATGAAGATAGCAGGTATCATGGAACTGTGAACATTGCTAGGCACAGGTATACTCAAATGAGTTTGTGCTTGAAAGCTTTGTATACTGCTACCTCATACGGTATTACTCTGTTGTGCTATCATTATGATGTGAGGCTACATTGCACCAATAAAAGTATATTAATAACGTTCCTTTTATATGTAATTTAAAGGAAGTGGTCAGAGTGTTATAAAGAGACCAATGGATCATGGCATCTTGCTTCCTCACCCAGCCTCTAGGGCCCCTATTGTCAAATGGAGCTGAGGATGCCAGCCTTGTCCATTTCATGACAATTAAAAGAATCACATGTGATGGGGTGTGTCCATACAGCGCCTAAAGAGATGCAGCCTCCCTCGGCCTGAGCAGCCTGAAGCCTAAGGCAAAGCTTTAGGTAAAGTTTAAGAACTTCCACAGTAAAATGATTCAGCAGAAAAGGGGCTAAGATGGTGCCTGGAGGAAGCTACGAAGGCGTGGTTTCCCCATTCATTATGGGTGGGGAGACTGAGCAGTTTTTCCCTTTTTTTTACCTTTAAAGGAGCTTCCGCACACATGAATGGCTCATGTACTGGCCTGGGATTGGCTGTAAACTATGTGCTAGTGATCTTTATTCCGATAGGCTAGGCTATTTCCCAGGGGAATTCCCCTCATGGTTTTGTGCTATATATATGATTGCTTGGAGAGGAATAAACGAGATCTTGCTTGACTTGACTCCCGGCTTGTGTGTGTGTGTGTGTGTGTGTGTGTGTGTGTGTGTGTGTGTGTTCGAGCCGTCGGCACTCTACCTTCTTGCTCAGCCCTGCCACTGACACGGGGGCTGATAACCAAGCCACCCAGGCCTGGGGGTACCTTTTAAAAACTGCCCCATGGCTCCCTGAAAGTAATCTTTATGATTGGGATACCTGGGATCGAGTTGAGGGGCTGGTTAGGCGGCCTTGCTCCCCCCATACCAGGATCAGGTTAGGGTGGCTGCACCAGCAGCATGGAGGAAACCAGATAATGGGCCCACTGAGGCCCCTATTGTGGCAATTACTCAAAAGCCCGATGAGGATCTACCTACATTTATAGAGAGAGTGTATAACAGCCTTAAGAGGAAGTTTCCAGCCGGTCCATTAAGAGACAAGTTTGTCAAAATGCTAGTGTGGGACGGGATGAAAGCCGACCATAAGGTGGCCTGCGCAGGGTTGAAGGGGCATACTTTAGAGAGATGGATCATGGCCTCTCGGGATGTTGGCTCTATGAGCCACCAATTTCAAGCCATGACAGCTGCAGTAAAGGAATGGCAATGGGAGGGCCTACAGACTCTGATACAGGCAATGCAACAGTCAAGGGTTGTCCCCCCCACGCGTTTCAAATGTGAAAAAGAGGGCCATTTCTGCGGAGAGTATCCATCCCAGGCCACACCTCCTATGGGAGGAAGGTAGAAAGGGGAAACCCCTGGGATGCCCTGTCCCAAATGCCGTAAGGGCTTTCATTGGGCCCGAGACTGCCGGTCCAAATTTAACTTAAAAGGGGGAGCCTTTAACCTCCCAAGGGGCCTTCCCCCAGCCCCGTTAAAAAAGGGGAACGGTTCCACTGAGATCCATTGGACGGTATCTCTGGTGACCAGATTAAGACCCAAGATGGTCATCACAATTGGAGATAAAAATTCTAAATGTTTAATTGATACTAGAGCCGATCTAAAGGGAGTCGGGTTCAGATCCCCAAATCCAAAGTGGTGGAGATGGTCGCCGCGAGGCGTCCAGTGCGGTAACATGACCGACCCTGGAGAAGCCGGCGGGAGCCCCGGGGAGAGTTCTATTTTCTTGTGAAGGGCAGGGTGCCCTGGAATGGGTTCGCACCAAGAGAGGGGCCTGTGCTTTGGAAAGTGTCATGGTTCCAGCAGCGTCCGGTGAGCTCTCGCTGGCCCTTGAAAATCCGGGGGAGGTGTAAATCTCGCGCCAGCCGGTACCCATATCCACAGCAGGTCTCCAAGGTAAGCAGCCTCTGGCATGTTGAAACAACAGCAGTTAAACATGAGACAATAGGTCCTAAAGAGATGGGTGAGAGCCGAGCGCCGTTCAGAAGGGATGGGCATTCAGAAGGGACGGGCGATGGCCTGCACAAAAGTCCAAGCCCTATCTGTAAAAGAGGCCATGGATTTTCATCGATTAACCCATATAAATTGGAGAGGATTAAAACACAAATATCCTCAAATTCCTACTAAGGATTTAAAAAGAATTGTTCGCACTTGTAAATCATGTCAACCCTTCTTGCAAATATCCCCCCTTCAATCCTGCGGAGTTAATCCGAGAGGCCTATGCCCCAATGGATTATGACAAGTGGATGTAACTCCTTTTCAACCATTTGGAAAGCGTAAGTGTATTTTTGTTTCCATAGATAACTATTCCAGGGCTGATTGGGCCTCAGCTCATTCGGGTGAAAAGGCAAAACATGCTATAAGTTATTTTCTTCATTGTTTTGCTATTCTTGGTATTCCGAAACAAATCGAAACTGATAATGGCCCTTGTTTTATTAGTCAACATTCCGTCTCCTTCCTACAATTATGGAAAATTATTCACACTAAGGGTATTTCATATAACCCAAAAGGACAAGCTTTAATTAAAAAATATAATCATACCCTAAAGGTTCAATTGCAAAAACAAAAGAGGGAGTTGCTACCCCCACATGATCAATTAAGAAAAGCATTATTAACCCTAAATATTTTAAATTTTTCAAAAGACTCCAACCTGTCCCCTTTTCGTAGGGATTGGACCACAGAGATTCCCTTTTCTTCCATTAAAGTAGGTAGAGATTGTTGGCTTTATCTTCGAGCCAGACCACCTCGGCCCTTGGTCCTAATTAATCAAGAGTCCCCAAAACTAGATCATCCCAATTGCTCTATGTCCTTCCCATTATCTATTCAGCCATTTAAATATCAATAAATAATACCTGCGGAAGGATCATATCCAACGTTGATGGTTCAGGTTTTTGCTCTATAAATATAACTGTTGAATCTCCCTCCCAAAATCTTTGTCCCCCTCCCAGGTTGGTTTTTGTTTGTGGTGATAGCATTGCATATGGGTCTTTACCCCCATCATGGACAGGCCTTTGCACCCTTGCCTCCCTGCTCCCTGATATAAATATTATCCTTGGGGAGAAACCAATGCCCATCCCCCCCCTTTTGATTGGGGAGGGTGAAAAAGGAGAGCAGTACAAGCCATCCCCCTCTTAATCGGCCTGGAGATTACTGCCAAAACTGCCATGGGTGCGTCTGGCCTTGGGATGCCTTTGAGTTACATAGGAAACTCTCCCTCCAAATGATCGATGGTATTAAGGCCGTCTCAAAAACCATCCAAGACTTACAAGCCCAATTAGATTCTCTAGCCAATTTGGTATTACAAAAAAGATAGGGATTGGATTTATTAACAGCCGAAAAGGGAGGCATCTGCTTATTTTTTGCAGGAACAAGATAAGATTAAACAACTCCAACATGATCTGGAGACGCGGCGAGGAGATCTTCAGGAGAATCCGTTCTGGACCGGTTTTCATGGACTTTTGCCCTATTTTCTTCCTTTGTTGGGCCCCTTGCTGTTTATCATAGTTTTGTGCATCATAGACCCCTGTGATTTTAATAGATTAGTTCAGTTTCTGTTAAAATCAACCAAATAAAAGTGCATTACCAAAGGCTTGCCAGCAAAGAAAATGAATCTTATGATTGGTGCTCTGAATATGACCGCCCCTCTCCCACATTGCAAGTTCCCCAGATGGGGAAAATTGCAGCATGTTGAAGGGCTGGTGACCAATGACGGGTAAGATCCCCATGGGCTAGTGAAACCTAAGACAGGAGGCACAGCATAGATCTGTGCTATCCAATGATGGGTAATCTCTGGTACTTGATGAGGACAACCTAAGACAGGCCCAGTCCTGATAAAAATAAAAGAAAAAGGGGGATATGATGGGGCGTGTCCATACAGCGCCTAAAGAGATGCAGCCTCCCTCGGCCTGAGCGGCCTGCAGCCTAAGGCAAAGCTTTAGGTAAAGTTTAAGAACTTCCACAGTAAAATGATTCAGCAGAAAAGGGGCTAAGATGGCACCTGGAGGAAGCTACAAAGGCTTGGTTTCCCCATTCATTATGGGTGTGGAGACTGAGCAGTTTTTCCCTTTTTTTTTTACCTTTAAAGGAGCTTCTGCACACATGAATGGCTCATGTACTGGCCTGGGACTGGTTGTGAACTACGTGCTAGTGATCTTTATTTCGATAGGCTAGGCTATTTCCCATGGGAATTCCCCTCGTGGTTTTGTGCTATATATATGATTGCTTGGAGGGGAATAAACGAGATCTTGCTTGACTTGACTCCCGGCTCGTGTGTGTGTGTGTGTGTGTGTGTGTGTGTGTGTGTGTATGTGTGTGTGTGTTCGAGCCATTGGCACTCTACCTTCCTGCTCGGTCCCGCCACTGATGGGGGGCAGGGACCCCCATCAACATGAAGGAACAAATAAGAAAATTCAATGTATGATGAGGTCAATACTAATGGTACTGTGATAAGTCATTTCAATAGGCATGTATTTGTAATACAATATGATAAAAATCTATCTTTATACTAGGCCTCCCCAAAACTTATAATGTCATTGTTCTAACCTCTAATATCCATTTCTATAATAAAATACCTGAGAAAATCAACTTAGGGGAGAAAAATTTATTTGGTGGTTTCAGCCCATGGTCAACTGACCCCATTGTTTTTGGGCCTCTGGCAAGACATAGCATCATGAAGAAAAGTTATGGTGAAGGAGAGTCGCTCACATCATGGCCATGAAGAATCTGCTCTTCAGAAAACAGAAAGAACAAGAAAGACAGAGAGAGAGGAAGGGGCCAGAGAGAACATCTACCTTCCAGGATGTGTCTCCAGTGACCTATTTTCTCCACCTAAGTCCCATTTCTTATATTTTCCACCCTCCTCCAGTGGAGCCATCCAATTACACATTAATAAGCCAATGAAGTTAAAGAGTTCATAATCCAATCACATTTTCTAAGGCTCCAATTTTGAACACTGATGCATTAGGGACCAAGTCTTTAACACTGGAACCTTTGGGGGAACATTACAGATTCAAACTATAACAGTCTAAACATGAGAAAAAACATCAGACAAACTCAAATTGAGGTACATCTTGCAGGATATCCTACCAATAGTTCTCACTACTATCAAAGTCATGAAAAACCAAAACTGTGAGCCTATCAAGGACCAGAAGGCATTAAGGAGACAAAGAAACATAATGAGTAAATGCAATGTGGCATCAAGAATGGGATCCTGAAACAAGACAAAGACATTAGTAGAGAAACAAATATGGTGTAAAGTTTGGTTGATATAGTAATAAAAGAAAGTCAATGTTGCTTCCACATTTGTGATAAATGTAATATACTATGTAAGATGTTAACAAAAAGGGAAATGGATGAGGAGTACACTTTGTACTGTATTTAAAAATTGCATATAAATCTAAAGATCAGTGTGGAGCACCCTCAGAAAACTCACAGTGGATCTACCATATGCCCCAGCTATACCACTCTTGGGCATCTTTCCAAAGGAACTGAAATCAGAATATTATAGTAATATATGCATATCCACGTTTTATAGCAATACAATTCATAATAACCAACCCAAGTGTACATAACTGATGAATGAAGGAAACACTTCCACTGATATTATGTACATGTGTGAGAACAGCAATGCCAATCTCAATATCGTGTATGGGGAAGGGATCAGTGAGGAGAAAGGCAGGGGACCACCCCCACCCCCAGTGCTGTGCGCATGCATGTCACCATCATTATGAACTACATTATGTTGTGACGCTGTCATGCATCAATTAAAAAAGTAAATATCTTAAAAGTAAATTAGTTTATAAATACAGTTGTCTTTTTGTAGCCACAAGAGATGAGTTTCAAGACAAGGATACCAATTTCCTTATTATCTTGTTGAAATAATGTAGTATTTGCATATAACCTATGCACATTCTCCCATATAATTTTATATCATCTCCAGATTACTTGGAATACACAATAAAATGTAAATGTTATGATGCAGTTGTTATACAGTATTGTTTAGGGAATGACAAGAATAAAAAGTCTGAACGTGTTTAGTGCAGATGCAAATAGAATGAGATGTGAAGCAAATAAGGCCACAACTAATACTCGAGAGAAACTGAGGACCTGTGAAGGGATGGGGAGCCCCTCACCTGAAGGACCTCACGGCCTGGTCTAGGAAGCAAGCACCCACTGGGCTCTATGATACAATGTCATAAACACAGGGATAGATGGGTATGCTGGAAAAGCTCAAAGGATGGTCACTTAACCCAACTATGGGACTGGCCTTAAGCTTATTTTAGAAGAGAGATCACTAGCTAGGCTTGATAGTGTACATCTGTAATCCCAGTGCTTGGGAGGCTGAGTCAAGAGGATAGCAAGTTCAAGGCCACCTCAGCAACTTATTGAGATCCTTGACAACTTAGCAAAACCCTGTTTCAAACTAAAAGCAGACTGAAGAGGTAGGTTGGAGGTAGAATGAATGTCCTTGGGTTCAACCCCCAGCACCACTAGAAGGAAAAAAAAATAGATCAACCACCTGAGGTGTCTCAAAAGATGAGTGAGGAGTTAGCTAAATGGAGAGAACAAGGGAAGAAATTCTAGGCAGGAGAAGGGAATTGTGTCTTCTGAGACTGCAAGGAAGAAGGAAGAGTGTAGATTTAGATAAGGCAACAGATGAAGAGAGGCCGGAAACTAGCATGGATTAGACCTGATGACCTCAGCTGTCAAAGCCAAATAGGATATGAGGCCACAATAGGCTGGGTGTGGAGCCTGAGGAGAGTGGTAAAGATTTGGGCTTGTCTCTGAGCAAAATGAGAGTAGAGTCTAAGCAAAGGTAAATAGAAGGCTAGTGAACAAATTTGAGCTGGTATTAACACCAACATGTAAGAATATGTCACTTCCTTCAGTAACCCTCAGCTGTCCAACGTAGAGGAAGTACAGAGGAAGTGGATTGTGAACATTCTGTGATTCTGTTTTATGGGGCAGAATCAAGAGGAACCCAGAATGCGGGGAGCAATGGATTCACTATCAGATAAGAAGTCCAGGATGGGTAAGGAAAAAAGGAACTGGAGGACATCCACAAACCTAAAGGAAATAGCAAGAAATTCAGTGTGTCTCTAAGGTTAAGAAGTGGTAGAGATCTATTGAAACTACAGTTGGCAGAAAAGGACTCCCGTGCAAAGCTTCCAAGTGAATAAAAGGAGATGACTGTGGGATTTAGAGAGGCAGAGGATATTAAAACCAGATGGCCTTGACTTCTAAAGACCATGACACTTAGAAAAGGGTAGCTCAGCTGAGTGGGGAGGGAATATATCCTGAGATGTTTGAGTCATTGAGGGTGCAGAAAAGCAAAGCAACAGGGATGGAAATACAAAAAAAGGAGATAGGGGGATGCCTTCTGTTTCGTGGAGAGGCATTGCAAAGTGGGAGAATCAGCAGGACTAGATTGCCTCTAATGTGATGCAGAGAGTAGCAACATCACCTGTGGGCCTGAGCTTTGGGATCCAACTCATAAGACTGTGTAACTACAGGCAAGTGCATTGATGCCACTAATTTTTTTCTTTTTCTTTTTTTGTGGTATTGGGGTTTGAATTTAGGGGCATTATACCTCTGAGCTACATCCCCAGCTCTTTTTTCGTTCTTTATTTGAAACAGGTTCTCACTAATTTGCAAAAGGCCTCACTAAGTAACTGAGGCTGGCCACAAACCTGCGATCCTCCTGTCTCAGCCTCCCAAGTACTGGAATTACAAGCATGCATCACCAAGCCTGACTAATACCACTAATTGTGTGTGTGTGTGTGTGTGTGTGTGTGTGTGTGTGTGTGTGTGTGTGGTACTGGGGTTGGAACCCAGAGACTTTCTACCTCCAGGCTACCCAGACCTATTTTACATTTTATTTGGAAACAGGGTCTCATTATGTTGCTGAGAGCCTCACTAAGTAGCTGAGGCTGGTTTTGAACCTGCAAGATCCTCCTGTCTCAGCCTCCCAAGCGCGGGGATTACAAGCGTGCGCCAACATGCCCGGCTATACCACTAATTTTTAAGAGAACTGCCCTAGCAGGTTGCCATGGTATTAAAGAAAGCAAGGTATTTGTGCCATAGTGAGTTATGGGCATCTTATAGATATAGCCAATGGCTGTTTAAATTTTGTTGTTAAAATCCTAAGTGAGATGGGTGTGGTGGCACATGTTTGTAATTCCCGCATTCAGGAGGTAGAGACTAGAGAATCACAGTTTGCAGAGGACAACCTCAGCTATTTAGTGAGGCCCTTTGCAACTCAATGAGACCCTGTTTCAAAATAAAGAGTTAAAAATAGGGCTGGGAGAGCCGCGTGTGTTGATGCACACTTGTAATCCCAGCATTGGGGAGGCTGAGACAGGAGGATCTCTTGGTTCGTGGACAACCTCAGATACTTAGTTAGACCCTCTGCAACTTAGTGAGACCTTGTTTCAAAAATAAAGAATAAAAAATAGGGCTGGGGCTGTAACTCAGAGGTAGAATGACCCTGGATTCAATCCCTAGTACAGAAAAATAAATAAATAAATACAAATCCTTGGTAGCCTTGCCAGTCTGTGCAAGGTCTTCTACACAATGGGTATAAGGTTACTAGCACCCCCATGCCAAGCATGCAGAACATCAATAAGGGTCTTATATGGTGAAGGGTTTCTATGAGGCTTAAAATATTAACAACCCTAATGCTCAAGCCTAGTTTGAAGATAAAAAAAAAAGAGGCCATTACTTCAAATCACTATTGCACATATGTGTTCTAAATATAATTCCCTTTTTTCTTTTAAAACTTAATTGCTCTCCCAAGAGTCAACTTATCACCATAGATAGGAAGAGAACAAACAGGGCAGGAAATAAAGAGTGGAAAGAAGCTGCTTGGAGTGAGGCTCGGGAGCAGAGTGAAGAGAACCTGTGCAAAGGCAGAATTGTCAAGTGAACTCAGTTGAATTCCACGGCCCTGGGCTTCGATTCGGTTTATGAAGAAAGGGCCATTGATGAGATCTGTGGCATCTTTAGCTCTCATTATGTATAACATGCTGGTTGTATTTATAAAATAGAATCATAACTACATCTGGAACTTTTACATAGAAATTAAGGTTGACTTACATGCCAGATTGATTTATATTCCCTGATAAGATGGAAAAGTAAAGATTTATTTTACTTTGCACTCTTACAGCTTAGATTATTATTCATACTTTATTTTGCAAATTGGTGGTAACCCAGCTGCAGCCAAATCAAGAGTTCACATGCCAAGTGTTGGTCTGAACAAGTTTCGTATCCAATATACACTTGGCCACAAAAATAAGGAGATAGAATAATAGCAGAGACAAGAAAGTGTTTTACGCTCTCTGAGGTCAGAAGCAGATGTGAGGAGGGTCGGCGTGGAGTGTGGCTAGTTAACATCTGGTTATCCCTAGTGCATTTCCCTGTCCATTTGAGAGCTTCCCCTCATGTTTAATATCAACACTTATTCAGCCACATAGCGAGTTGTACAAAGAATGAAATTTATAGATATCAAAGACAAAGCCAGAAAATTACTCTGTTCTTGGCATCCATCTTTTCTGGGCAAGGACTCCATATTTTCTTTCTGTCGATGCTGTGTTTAATAAGCTATGCGATTGGTTAGATTTCGATCGAGCCGAATGTGTTCTGTTTGCTTCTTTTTCTGATTCAGTGACAAAAGGAGACATGAAACCTTCTGCTTATTTCAATCAGAGAATGCTGTTTTCTCCATGTGATTTTAAGAGACTCGAGAAAATATTCTCAGGACTAGTTGTGCCCCTGCTGGTGGGAGGAAGATGGGAAAGGGGTGGTAAGGAAGGTAGATGATTTAGTCTATTTTCTTTTCTTGGCACACAGTCTTTCTGATTTCTCATTCCCTTTCAATCCACTATTTTCTGCAAAGGCAACTCCCATGAACTAGAGTTCATGGAAATTTGCAGAGCAGAGAATAAATGCCTGTGCTTTTGACCACAAGGTTTAGAATGCTGAGGGCCGTGATGAAAACGTTTTGCAAAATTGCTGAGGAGGAAGTTATGATTCCTGCTGCTAACTCTAACTATTACGATTACAGCAGGGCAGGGTGGTACAGGCCTGTGATCGCAGCTATTCAGGAGGCTGAAGCAGGAGGATGGCAGACCATAAGTTCAAGGTTAGCCTGGGCAAATTGGTAAGACTTTGTCTCAAAATAAAAATTAAAGTGGGGCGTGGTGGTGCATGCTTGTAAACCCAGTACTTGGGAAGCTGAGATATGAGGATCACAGTTCATGGCCAACCTCAGCTACTTAGTGGGGCCCTCTGCAACTTGGTGAAACTCTGTTTCAAAATAAAAAGAATTAAAAATACAGCTGTTGGATGTAACTTGCAGTTGGAATGCCCCTGGGTTCAATTCCCAGTACTAAAAAAAAGAAAAAAGAAAAAGAAAAAGAAAAAATGCTGACAGTTCTTTCCCAGCATGAACAAAGCACTGAGTTTAATCCTGAGTTACTCTCTTTCTTCCTCCCTTCCTTCCCAGACTGGGGATCGGATCCAGTGCCCTACACATGCTAGGTAAATACTCTACCACTGAACTACACCCACCCTAGGTTTGAGAATTTTCAATTCGAGATGAACCCATGTTAACAAATGCATTGTGCATTATGTGGCATTAGTACTAAACGCAATCACATAAAGGTACTTTGTACCTTTAAAGGAAATTGTACACGTGCCATGTTATGAGTTTCTAAAGTGACAGTGAGATCAAAATGGAATACATTTTTATTCCCATTCACAAATGAGGAACTGGATTTCAGAGTGGGTAAGTGATTCACCATGAGGTCTTGCAGCTAGCACAGTTAGAGAATTTAGAAAATATTTTATAGTCATTTAAATATTTTGTAGCCACTTAAGCTTCTGACTCATGCTAGGAGTCAGAAAACTACAGAACTATGGCTGAGATTTTCTGATTCCTAAATTTTGCAACAACAAAATATAAACATGACTAAATAGGAAACATTTACAATACACATGATTAAGTGACATGTGGAATGCATGTCTGCATGAGTCAGTTCTTTAGAAAAGTGGAATCAATAGCATTCTGCAAAATCCACACAACCTAGTTTCCAGTTTGAAGGCTGGAAGGTTACCAAAGAGTAACCCTCTTACATCTTGATCCTGGAACTTAAAGCCTTCCGAACTGTAAGAAAATAAAACTTCCAAGTCTGGGGTATTGGGTTATGGCAGCCTGGGCTAACGAATCACTACCACAGAAGAGGGCATATGCTTCTAAATGATTGGTCTACTAATTGTGTGCTTGTATGTGTTTGTCTTTTCTATTAAATTTATAGACTGGAAAGAGACCTTAAAAGTGATTAAAAAAGCCTCGCTCTTGGGAGGCGGAGATAGGAGGATCGTGCAGGTTCGAAGCCAGCTGCACTGGCTTAGGAGACCCTGTTTCCAAATAAAAATATAAAAATAGGTCTGGGAGTGTAACCCGGAGGTAGAAGGGGTTCCAGGAACCCCAGTACCACCAAAAAAAAAAGTGATTAAAAAATAAAAAGAAACAGAAACCTATTTACTTGGTATTTTGAAAGGTTGATCATAAATTCTTTTGTCTTAGGGGAAGGCTTGGTCATTCTGTCCCAAAGTGGCCTGATCAAGTTACCAGTAGTGTGTGTGTGTGTGTGTGGGGGGGGGTTGTGACTGAGAAAGAGATCAGCTGAGTTTTACTGATTACCAAATGCTGAGCCTTAGAGACACAGTGGGATAAAGGCAAGAACAGTTCTTACCCAGCGAGAGAGGAACCTAGGTCCTAGGTTTAGGGTAGAACATTTCTCTGAATCTTTCCGGTTCTGGTAAGTAACTGGTTTTTAAAAGCTTCCGTGGTGGCACTTACTTGTCATCCCAGTGCTTGGGAAGTTGAGACAGGAGAATCACAGGTTTGAAGCTGGCTTCAGCAACCTAGCAAGGCTCTCAGCAACTTAGCAGACCCTGTTTCCAAATAAAAAATAAAATAGAGCTGAGGGTATAACTCAGAGGTAGACTGTCCCTGGGCTCAATCTCCAGCACCACAAAATAAATAAAATAGTAAAGAAACAATAAAACTCACTTGGGGATTTTAGCAGAAAGCACAACTACTTATGTTACCTTAACTGAAAGATACTCCTCCTTGACTAAAAAAGTGTTTCCTTTTCTATTTATCACCTCTGGCTTTCAGAAAAAGAGGCAACTGTCATTGCCTTAGTTGTCCTACCTTTTTGACATCCTGCTACCAACTGGGTTATAAAAGACTTGGTTAGGTCTAAAAGGTATAATCAAAGCATGTCTAGAAGAAAAACCAGTCAAACTAAGGCAATGTATGTTTCAGGGGTGGGAGGAAGCTAAATTATATTATGCAATCAACTTTCAGGATGCTAATTTGTTGTAAAGCCCTTGTGTTTGCAAGTAGATGATTTTTATTCTTTGGGAAACTATTTTTTAAACAAAGTTGAAGAAGCTCTTGAAATTTTTTTTATTTTTAATATAACACCTTCATGCTGTAAGTCCTAGAGAAAAAACAAATAATAGGGTGGTGTGTAGCAACACTAAGGTGTTTCAATTTTTTTTTTTACTGTACAGCATTCATAGATTTTGGAGATGACCTATGAAGCTGTAAATAAAAGCAAGGCAATTTTTCTGTGAAACAATTTCTAAACTCTCCAAAAGGTGCAATGTTAGATTCATTTAAGATATTGGTACAGACTTTCCTTGGGGAAACCTAAAGGTGCATTTACCCCTTTCTGAATCAAAAGTTGATAATGCAGAAATATTGAGCAGCAGAAATTATACACACACACACACACACACACACACACACACACACACACACACACATATATATATATTACTGGGGGTGGAACCCAGGGGCTTTTCTACCTCTGGGCTATACTCCCAGACATATTTTATATTTTATTTGGAAACAGGGTCTCACTAAGTTGCTGAGAACCTCAGTAAGTAGCTGAGGCTGGCTTTGAACCTGCGCGATCCTCCTGTCTCCGCCTCCCAAGCACGGGGATTACAAGCATGTGCCACCAAGCCCGGCTAGCAGTTATATTTTGAAGAGTAACAGTCTTCAGAAAATTGTGGAGTCTACACAGCAATGATTGAAGTTATTTTGACTCTCCAAATTACTTAATAGAAGAGGTAAGCTTTATCCTTTAAAAATAAAGTATATATTTTTTCTTTGAAGTTTCTGATATAGAACTTTCCAGCTTCAATATTTTTATTGAGCATAGAATTATTTAGATTTTACTGCTTCATATTTTCAAGGTAACCAATGTAAAAAAATGCATTTTTTAAACAAGATCCAAACTCAAGATTTATATCAGTGTTACCTTTGTTTCCTAAACATCCTTTTTAAAAGATCTAATGTCAGTATGGCTTCTGCATTCTACTGAATTCTGTCAATCTAGTGCTCTTGTAACAATAGTTACAACAAATTTCTAACGTTATGATGAAATGAGTGGCCTGTGGCCACGGAAAGAACAGTGAGTGGACTGACAGACAGTGGTACTTTTATAAGAGATAAAAGCAGCTTTGAAAATCATATTTTATAAATTCACTCAAGCCAATTTCAAGTCAAGGGTATTCAAGACAAATTTTACCATTGTATAATACTGCTAAAAGTTTAAAATTTAGTCACAGGTGAAAATATATTAAAAAGGTATTAGATAAAATTTACTATAATAAATGAAAGCTTTGAAATGGCTGACCACAGAAATCTCTCAAGGCATGTTATGGTTATTATGATGCTTAGCCATCTTATATGGAAGCCAGATGACAGTCCCCTTCCCCTAAACCTTGAATTCTTCAGCCCCTTGTCTCCCACACACACTCCAGTCTCAACCTATATGAAGCTCCCCAAACTCATTCTCCAACTTAGGAAAAGAAAGAATCCACTGATTCTTCCCTAAACCTCCCACTCTGCACATTCCAATTAGTGGATCTGGCCATGCAATCTAGGTTTCTGTGGGATCCATAGACATCAAATTTTAAATTATACCCACAGTGGGAATGTAGACCAAAGGGATAGGGACATTAAAATTGAAGATCAGTGGCAAGAGACACAATAGAAGTAGTCCAGAAATCACTTACCAAAATCAGTTAAGCATTTTGACTCCATGAGTTAAGCTCCAGTAAACAACCAGAGAAAGAGATGTCCTGTGCTTCTTCTAGCTGTCCTGGAAGTCCTTCAACATTGGTCACCTATGTGTTTTGGATAAGTATTAAAAACCAGCTATCACTAGGAATACAGGCACTGTGCCATGGTCAGCTCTTATAAGAATGGGATATAAGAAAAAGCACATGACATTTTTTTTTTTTTACTGCCCTAAGTAGGAGCCAAAGAACCAAAAAAAAAAGTCAATGGAGGTCTGCTTGTCAGTGGTGGATCAACATGAGAACAGTGAGCAGCCTGAATAAGAGACTGAAATCTGTAGTCCAGGCAATTCCAAAGACATTCATTCAGGAAGTTAAAGTCAGAAACTTCCAGAGGTCTTCAACAAGGATCTAATGTTCAGGCATTTCCATAAATTGTCATGCAGGAATATGTATCTAGCAAACTCAGTAATAGTTTTCAATGAATCTACAATCTTCCACTTCTGAGATGGTCACATGTCAGACACTTCCAGACAGAGTCTATCATCTGGGAATCTGACAACCAGGGGCACAGGGATGGTCATGTAGGAGTCTTCAGCTGGGTACTTCTGGACATGATCATGATATAATCTGATGTTTCCAGATATTATTATCATCTAGAAAAATGCAGTCCAGTCACTCCTGTAGATCACCATCCAGAATCAGCTGTCCCAGGACTTCCAGAGATGGTTATGAGGGAATCAGCACTTCTGCTGACTGTCCTTGGGGAATCTGTAATCCTGAGACTTCTGGATTTGGTCCTAGGGAAATGGCAGTGAGGCACTTCCAGAGATTGTTATCTGGGAATCTGTATTAGGAGGAATTCTAGAGATATAGGAATCCCAGAGATGGTTATACAGGAACCTGCAGTCCAGTACTGCTGGAGAATGTCATGCAGAAATGTGCAATCCAACACTTCTGGAAATCATCTTGGAATCTATACTCCAAGCACTTTCATAGATAATCTTCTGGGAATCAGCTGTCCCAGAACTTCCAGAGATATTAATGTAGGAGTTTGTTGTCCAATCTTTCTGGAGATTTTTATCAGGGAATATGTAATCCTAGGATTTTTGAATTTGGTAATCTAGAAACTGCAGTGTGGTAATATAAGGAGGTTATTGCCTATGAATTTCTATACCAAAGACTTCCAGAGATGGTCATACAAAAATCTTCCATTCTGCACTTCTGAAGATGATCATGCAAGAATCTACATTCTAAAATATTCAGAGATTATCACCTAAGGATCTCTAGTCCAAGCACTTTAGGATATGGTCACATATGAATTTACTGTGAGGCACTTCCAGTGCATTTCACTGGGGAATTTGAAGGGAATTGTCAGGCATTTCCAGAAATGATCATGTAGAAATCTGTAGTCTGGCACTTCTAGAGATGGTCATGTGAGAATATGCAGTCTATCATATCCAGAGATGATTTTTCAGGAATCTAAAGTCTTCCATTTCTGAAGATCACAGTAATCACAATCAAGCACTTCTGAAAATTGCCATTGGTTTTCTGATCTCAGGTGGGAGATGGGCATGTAGGAATCTGCAGTTAGGCACTTTGTAGACAGTTATGGTGGAATGTGTAATCTAGCTTTCTGAAGATTATCATCTGGAATCTTCAATCTGGCACTTCCAGAGATCATTGTCTCGGAATCTGTATTTCTGTGACTTCAGGAAATGGCCACAGCAGGCATCTGCAAAGGGACATTTCTGGAGATTGTCATTCTGGAATCTGTAGTTCCAGGAACTTGCACAGTTTTTCACCTGGGAATCATTAGTCCTTGAAATCTTGGATGCGTTCACTCAGGAAGTGACAGATCAGACACTTCTGGAGGTCATCATTTAGGAGTCATTTGTCCCTGAATTTCCAGAAATGACCATGAAGTAACCTCGCCTGGCACTTTCAGAAATTGTCATAAGAAAGCCTTCAGTCCTGGACTTCCAGATATAGTCCTATAGGAATTGCAGTGAAGGACTTCTGGGAAGATGGCGACAGAGGAAAGCGGGGCTTACGAGCCCGGCTAACAACCAATCTCTATTACCACAAAATCAGCACCTTTCATAGCCAGAAAACACCATAAGCGGAGAAACAAAAAATGTAATTACAAGGGACAGAGAAAAAGAGGCCTGGAAAAACAAGGCACCAGAAAAGAAACCAGACCGCAGTGCTGCAGCCGGAGCTGCGGTGCGGAACGGCGCGGGCGCCATCTTTTCTTGCAGCACCAGGCCCCAGAGAGAAGGGGAACTCAGAACAGAGCCCAGAGCTACAGAGGAGACACGCCAGCCTCACAGCTGAGGACGCGGCAGCAGCACCTTACTGCCAGGGGCAGCGCCGAGTTTACCGGACGGCACCAGACCAACGCATTCAACAGCTCACCAGGCTCCAGAGAGGAGCGGCGGACAGCGAGCCGAGGTGAACCACTGCCGGGAGGAATTCGGCAGATTTCTCAGCGCAGGGAGCATCTAAAGCTCCCAGGAGCGAGGCTCAGCACACCCTGCAGGGACTCAGAACGGAGTTCAAAAACAGAAAAGAATTATGCCAGCCTCACGGCTGAGGGCGTGGCAGTGGTGCCATATTGCCACCGGCGGCAGCAGCAGCGAATTCACTGAGTCCACCACAGCTCCATCTGCGTACTCAACAACAGTCAGTCAAATTGTGGGCCCTGGAGGAGAAATCCCAGTACTGTACTACCAGGGACTTGACCCAGTGGGGAAGTGGCAGTGGCAGAGATATCACACCATAGGAGAACATCCAACCCGGCACCCTCCATGGTCTAAAGCAGCTTCGATTGACTCCCTGGGTCTGAGACTCTGTGATACAACCCAGTACAGGAGTAGTGGGGACTTAGATACCACAGACTCAAGATCCAGAGCACCTTAAGTGAAGTCGTAGTGACCCAAAGGAAGAACCCAGAGAAGGAACAAACTTCCAGAGCACCTTAAGTGAAGTCGTAGTGACCCAAAGGAAGAACCCAGAAAAGGAACAAACTTCCAAAATCATGGGAAAGAGAAATAACAATGGAGCAATGCATGCCCACAACCCCACAACATCAGAACCTGATAAAACAGAAATTCAGAGATTTCTAAAAGATCAAATCAGGAAAAAAACTATAGAAATAATAGAGGTGTTTTGAAAAGAATTCAGAGAGAGTCAAAAAGAGATAAAGGATGCAATTAATGAAGTAGAGGACTCAATTCAAAGTACAAACAACCGACTAGATCACATGGAGAATAGAATCTTGATCTTAGAAGAAGATCATTCAAAAAATGAATGCATAATTTCTAATTTAGAAAAAAAATATCCGACAGCAGGAATCTGACATTGAAGAAATATGGGCCCATTTTAAGAGAGCTAACCTAAGAATAATTGGAATAGAGGAGGGAAAAGAAGGTGAAACCAAAGGGATAAGTAATATCTTCAAAGAAATAATAGCAGAAAATTTTCCAAACATAGAGCAAGAGGTCAATACACAGGTCCAGGAAACTTATAGAACTCCCTTTAGACAGGATCGGAGAAGAGGATCCCCACGCCACATAATTGTCAAAATGACCAATGTGGAAGCCAAGCAGAGAATCTTAAAGGCAACAAAAATAAAGGGCCAAGTGACATTCAGAGGCAAACCAATTAGAATCACTCCAGACTTCCCAAACCAAGTCATGAGAGCCAGAAGGGCTTGGAGTAACATATTCCAAACTCTGAAAGAAAACAACTTCCAGCCAAAAATTTCCTACCCAGCAAAACTTTCTATCAAATTAGATGGAGAAATAAGAAGCTTCCATGACAAACAGAAACTGAAGGAATTTATGTCTTCAAAACCAGCGCTAGAGAAAATACTCAAAGAGATTAACTACAAAGAAGAAATAGGTAACACACACCAGAACCAGAGAAACAAGATTTTCCATTCAACAGACAACTAAGATTGGTTATCTGTGGAGATTCATTTTTTTATGTTAGTCTTTTACCTATCTCTAAATTGTATTGTTTGCTTTTATTGTTGCTCATTTTTAGGATTTCTATTTGGAATATTAATATACCTTCAGATATAGCATTTGGAAATATTTTATCCCATTCTATTAGTAACTTTTAACTCTGTTTACATTGTCTTTGGATATACAATTTTTTTTTATTTTTTAGGGAGTTTGTTTACCCTTCTGTTGCCTGTGCCATTGAAATCATATCCAAGAAATCACTGCCAATTTCAATGTTGTGAGGTTTTATGACCCAGATTTTCTTCTAAAAGTTTATAGTCTTAAGATTTATATTTAGGTCTTTTATCTATTTTGAGTTAATATTTGTATATGGTGGTAGGTAAGGGTCCGATTTTATTCTTTTTTATGTAATTATTATTTTTCAACAATATTAAGTTAAAAGATAATTATTTCCTCCACCAAATGTTCGTGGCACCCTTGTCAAAAATAACTTGACAATATAGGGAAGAATTTATCTCTAGGCTTTTATTTAACACCAATGGTTTATATAGCTGCCTTTATAACAGTACTACACTGTTTCAATTATTGTAGCTTTATATGGTTTAAAATCAGAAAATATACATCTTCTAGCTTTGTTCTTTTTTGAGAGCGTTTTGGGTATCTAGAGTCCATATTCCATATTAGGATAGATTTTTTGTTAAAAATAAATAAATATATGATAGTTTCACCTTAAAAAAGAAAAAGAAAGAAATATTCTCTGGTAAGAAAGAAAGCAAAAAGAAATATTGAAATGTTATCTTTAAGTCATCAAAAGCTTGGTATCAGACAAATGAAACTGTTATGTGAGATTATCAATGTTAATATTGGATAAACTGCTATAAAACTAGATGTCAACCACTAAGCCAAGCATGGGAAGGAGGGATGGGGAGGGAACAGGGTGGGGATCAGGTAGGGGCTGACTGGGCGATGTGTGCATGTATGTCTACAAAAGTATTATTTTTATCCCATTATGATGTATGAATACAGTGCACCAATAAAAAAATTAAAAAAAAAAAGAAATTGCAGTGAAGTGCTTCTGGTGATTGTCATCTTAAATGCCCATGCAGAAATCTGCCATCAGGTATTGCTGGAGACTTTCTTCCAGTAATCTGCAGTTAGAAATTTCTGGAGACCTTCATCTGGGAATCTGCAGTCTAAATACTTCTGGAGATGGACATGCAGAAATCTGAAGTCGGGCACTTCCTGAGGTTATTATCTGGAAATCTATAGTCCAGGAAGTTCTGGAGTTCATCATTCACAAAATTGCTGTCCTGACATTACCAGAGATGCTCATGCAAGAATCTATAGTCTGGCCCTTCCAGAGATTGTCATCAAGGAATCTGCAATTCAGACACTTTCCAGAAGGGTTATGCAGAAATTAATAGTCTGTCACTTGCAGAGATCACCACCCAGAAACTTGGAGTCCTGGCACTTCCAGAGATGGTATGTATAGCCAGGGAGTTCTGGATGTCTTTATCTAGAAAGTCCAGGAACTTATAGAAATGGTCATCTGCTAGTCAGGGTTCAAGGCACCATGGCGTATGATTATCAGTTGCAAGATCTGTGACTCCCAAAGAAGGCAGAAAAAGTGTGGTTTATATATGGTGCAAACATTTGCACTCAGAGATTTAAACAAAACTCCTTTGGTGACTTTATCTAGGAGTTGGGAGTTGGTGAGTTCTTGGAACATTTGAGCTACTTTTGGCTTAAACCACATTACTGCATTAAATGAAGGCTTTTATATGATTATAGAGCCAACCAATGGTTGTGTAACAAATTTAAACCTTTACTTTTAGTTTGGTGGGCCACTGCTCCCTTTCTTTTCTTATTTGTGTTTTTTTGTTTGTTTGTTTGTTTGGGTTGCTTTATCTTTAATTAAAGGAAGGAAAAAGTGTGTTAATTTAATGTTTAATTCCCTATTTTTATAGCAACAGAGAGATCAAATTTTTAATCCTCAAACTCGTATCATATTTGGTCTTTGTGAATTTTATTTTATTTTATTTTTTTGTGCCTTGGAGTTGGACCACAAAGGCAGAAGTTAAATTCTGGGAATAAGCTTTTGAAGATATTCACAGTCAGTGAGAGAGACCTTAGGAGAAGCAGGATTTCAACATTACCTGCCTCAGGCAAAGACAAGCAACCCATATATATATACATTAATTAGTCAAAAACAATTTTTATTTGTTTAGAGTAACTAGTCAAAAACATTTACTATAAATTTGTGTGTGCATGTGTGTGTGTAAGTCAACTTTATATACATGCATATATAAATTTATATGAATGAGGAATACATCTCAGTTCCCATCTTTTCATTTCTGTTTCCCCACTTTCTTTCTCTAAATACATGACTCTGAAATAATCTTCAGGTTGTTATATTGAATAAAACCCCCACCTGAACAGAAGTATATGTGTCACTGTTCTAAATGTGTCATTTATCTAAAAAAGAAAGGTATAAATATTTCCATTCTTATAGCTACAAAACACCATTGTATGGAAGTACCACAATTTATTTATGTGGGCCTAAGTGAGCATTTAAGATGGACATTTCAGATATTCTTAGTATTTGAAATTACAAGACTATTGTTACAATGAACTGCTTTGTGCGTATATCCGTTTTTGATTTTGCAAGTGAATCACTGGAATAAATTTTGAAAGTGAGATCACCAATAAGTGAAAATTAATATGTCATTTTATTAAATATTATCACTTTATAGATTGTACTATTTTAGTTTCTGTCAACAATATATAAGAATAATTATTCCCCCACCCCCAGTAGCCTCATCCAGATAGTATACAGTCATAAAATGGGTTTTGCCAATCTATTGGTAAAAAATTTCTATTTCAATAAAAGTTTAATTTAATTTCTCTTTTTATAATCCAGGTCAAGCATTTTTCATCATATATAATATGTAATTCAGCTTTTTAAAATTCAACTTACCTGATACCAACATTGCCAAAACATCAAACTACCTGGAGTGAGTGACTATTTATTTTTTTTTGTCTTTCATAGAGACACCAAAATATAGAATCCTTTTTCCTCTTTTTAGCAATGACCTATTAAATCTAAGTATCACAACTTTATTATATCCACACAAGAAAATTAATTTTCATGGAAGAAAAAATAGACTACATCTTGCCCCCAAGTTATATCATCCTTATTTCCCTCCAAATTTATTGAATTTTAAAAATTCAATAACATATTCATTAAGTTTCATTTACCCATAGAACATAGACCCAATAATAGCCAATCAGAGGCAGTGTTTTACTAGGCTTCTGACACCAGCAATAAATTGAAAACATTTCTGAAATTTCTGGCCACTCAATTTCCAGGACATAATAAGACTATTTTAATCCCTTGTGTTTTCTTTACCCAACAGCAACATTTTGCATAATCACTCTGAGGATAAAGTCTCTACTTTTCATCAGGATTTAAGTTTAGAAAAAAAAATCAGGGGAGATGAGAGATGGATTTTCAACAGAATGAGTTTAACTGGGAATAAAAGGGATCTTGAGGAGCAGTCCTTGACTTTAGGGCCAGTATAATCCATTATTTAGGGCTCTAAGACCTAAAATCTGAGCATCAGTCAACCTTCAAGCCACTACAGTTTATTGAATTTTATTTTCTTCATTAAATTATAATTATTTTATCTTCAATGAGTCACAGGAAAAAGACACATGAAAATATTTCAACATTACTACAAAGATGGTAAATATTATACAAGATAGGCCAACAAAAGTCCTTACCCTGAATAAACAGTGGAAAATAACTCATAAATGACAGAGATAGTATGAGACAGCTGACCACCTTGCAAACAGAGTCCACTAAACTTGCATTTTCTTATAGCCTCCACATTCAGTGCATTAGCAAGCTCTACTTTCAAAAAACACTAAATGCTCAGAATTTACCACACCCAACCATTACCCCTCTGGTCCATGCCTTGCCTGGACATATAGCCCCCTATCAGATACCTCAAGTCATCATCTCTGCTCCAGCCTTCAATTTCCTTTCAATTACTCATACAATAACCAGAGTGCTGATCTTAAAATACAACTGAGTTCCCACCATGCAGATACTTCCAACCCTCGGGTGCCTTGCAATTGCATTCAGCTTAAACTCCTATCATCATCATCAGAAGACTAGCTGAGAAAAACCCAGCCTCCTGCTTCCTCCCTGACCTTACTCCCTCTCATTATGTTCCACACTCACTCTGCCTGGCCGGTTTCCTACTCACCCACCCTAAAAAAACTCAAGCGTGTCCCACCTCATGACCTTAGCATTTCTTCCTCTTCTGCTTGGAACTCTCAGCTCATGACTCAGGGTCAGTTCATTCAAGGTTTGTGCAAACACCTCATGAGCAACAACTCTACCTGTTTACCCAGATTCATTTTTCTTTATAATATAATTTTAATATTCAGCCCAATTCATACTTGTTTATTGTCATCTCTCCTACAAGAATGTAGAACTCCATTAGAGTGGGGCCTTCTTTGTCTGAAGATACATTTTCAGGGTTTAGAACTAACCGTTATTATGGTAGCCATTTCCGTGATGGGAATGAAATAAGTTGATGAAGCAAGATAATGCTTTATTGACAGCTTGTTTGTATTGCAAAAATTCCTAAAATGCTTCTCTCTCTCTCTCTCTCTCTCTCTCTCTCTCTCTCTCTCTCTCTCTCTCTCTCTCTCTCCTACCAGGGCCAGGGGATGGAACCCAGGGGCATTGTACCTACGATCTACACCCTCAGCCCTATTTTTTTGTCTTTTAATTTCTGAAACAAGGTCTCACTGAATTGCAAAAGGCCTCACTAAGTAGCCTTGGCTGTCTGCGGACCATAATCCTCCAGTTTCTGCCTCCCAAATGCTGGGATTACAAGCCTGTGCCACCACACCTGACTGATGTGTCTTCTTCTTAATAACACTGGCCTACCTGGTGCATATTTGTAATCCTAGAATATAGAAGGCTGAGACAAGAGGATAGCAGTTTCAAGGCTAGCCTCAGCAACTTAGGGAGGCACTCAGCAGGACCGTGTTTCAAAAAGAAAAAAGAAAAAGTGATGGACTGTAGCTTAGAGGTAGAATGTCCCTGCGTTCCATTTCCAGTATGACAAAAATCAGTCTCTCCTAGCAAAGATGTGCAGGTAGGTTGGACAGGGTTGAGTGTAAAAGAAAGGGAAAGTTAAAGTGTTCCTAATATGGTCCAGGGAGAAGAAAAATGAGGTTATGGTGAGGATTGTGGCAGTTCTGATAGAACCAACAGGACTTGGTAACAGTTTCAATGTGTGAAATTGGAAGAAAAGGAGAGAACAAAAATAATTCTTGTGATTTTTTCTTTCTTTTTTTTGTGGTACTGGGGATTGAACCCTGTGGCATTCTACCCCTGAGTTACATCCCCAGCCCTATTTTTATTTTTTATTCTGAAATAGCATCTCACTAAGTTGAAGAGGGTCTCACTAAGTGGCAGACCTGAGGCTGGTTGTGAACCTGTGATCCTCCTGTCTCAGCCTCCCAAGTACTGGAATTACTAGCATGTGCCACCACACCTGGCTTTCTTTTCTTTTTTAAATGTGAGCAGGTTGTTGAACATAGATGCAAGAGTTCTAAACAAAATACTAGCTATACGCATTTAAAACCATATCAAGAGAATTGTACACCATGACCAAGTCAGTTTCATCCCAGAAAAGCAAGGCTGGTTCAACATACACAAATCAATACATGTTATTCACTACATAAATAGAACTGAGAACAAAAACCACTTGATCATATCAGTAGATGCTGAAAAAGCATTTGACAAAATCCAACATCCATTCATGTTAAAAGCACTGCAGAAAATTGGAAAAGAAGGAATGTATCTTAGCATCATTAAGGCAATATACAATAAACCCAAAGCCAACATCATATTGAATGGGGAAAAACTGCAAGAATTTCCTCTGAAGTCAGAAACAAGAAAAGCATGTCCACTATCACCACTCCTTTTCAATACAGTCCTCAAGACTTGCCGCAGCAATAAGACAAAAAAAAGGATATTAAAGGGATTCAGTATAGGAAAAGAGGAATTAAAATTATCTTTGTTTGCAGATGACATGATCCTATATTTAAAAGATCCAAAAAACTCAACCAAAAGACTACTGGAGCAGATTAGCCAATTCAGCAAAGTGGTAGGATACAAAATCAACCTAAAGAATTCATTCACTTTTGTATATGCTAACAATAAATCCACAAAGAAAGAAATAAAAATAATTCCATTCACAATAACCTCAAAATCAATAAAATATCTAGGAATAAACCTAACCAAATATGTAAAAGACCTCTACAATGAAAATTATAAAACATTAATGAAAGAAATTAGAGAAGACTTGTAAGATGGAAAGATCTTCCTTGCTCATGGATAGGCAGAATAAATATCATCAAAATGGTCACTCTGCCAAAATCGATCTACAGATTCAATGCAATTCCTATCAAAATACCAATTTCATTCTATATAGACCTATAAAAATCAGTCATGAATTTCATATGGAGAAAGAAAAGACCCAGAATAGCCAAAGCAATTCTCAGCAATAAGAACCATGCAGGAGGCATCACAATCCCTGACTTCAAATTATACTACAGAGCAATCGTAGTTAAAACAGCATGATATTGGCACAATAACAGGCACACAGACAAATAACCCACACACTTATAGCCAACTGATCTTTGATAAAGGGGCCAAATTCATATGCTGAAGAAAAGGCAGCCTTTTCAACAAATGGTGCTGGGAGAACTAGCTATCCATTTGTAGAAAGATGGAACTAAATTCTTACCTCTCACCATGCACAGGAATAAACTCAAGATGTATGAAAGACCTGAAAATCAGACCAGAGACTGTTAAGGTATTAGAGGAGGTCATAGGATCAACACTCCAACATATAGTCATAGGCAGTAACTTTCTCAACAAGACCTTTAAAGCACAGAAAATTAAAACAAGAATTAACAAGTAGGATGACATCAAACTAAAAAGTTTCTTTTCATCAAAGGAAACCATCAAGAATCTAAAGAGAAAGCCTACAGAATGGGAGAAGATCTTTACCAGCTCCCACTCTGATTACTGGGCTAATATCCAGAATATACAAAAAGCTCAAAAGATTCTACACTAGCAAAACAAATAACCCAATTAAGGAATGGGCAAATGAATTGAATAGACAGTTTACAAAAGAAGAGATCCAAATGGCCAATAGATACATGAAAAATGTTCAACATCATTAGCAATCAGAGAGATGCAAATCAAAACTACACTGAGGCCTGCCGTGAGGTAAGGCCAGTACTGGGGCCTCCAAGGCCAGGATAAGAGCCTGCCGAGGGGTTAGGCCGGTGCTGGGCCCAGCAAGGCCGGCATCGGAGCCTGCCATGAGGCAAGGCCAGTACTGGGGCCTCTGAAGCCGGGATTGGAGCCTGCCGAGGGGTTAGGCCAGTGCTGGGGCCAGTGAGGCCGGCATCGGAGCCTGCTGTGAGGCATGACCAGTGCTGGGGCCTCCGAGGCTAGGATCGGAGCCTGCCGAGGGGTTAGGCCAGTGCTGGGGCCAGTGAGGCTGGCATTGGAGCCTGCCGTGAGGCAAAGCCGGTGCTGGGGCCTCCGAGGCCAGGATAAGAGCCTGCCGAGGGGTTAGGCCGGTGCTGGGGCCAGCCAGGCCGGCATCGGAGCCTGCCGTGAGGCAAGGCCGGTGCTGGGGCCTCCGAGGCCGGGATTGGAATCCTGCCGAGGGGTTAGGCCGGTGACGGGGCCAATGGCCAGCATCAGAGCCTGCCGTGAGGCAAGGCAACTACTGTGGCCTCCGAGGCTGAGATTGAAGCCAGCTGAGGTGTTAGGCCGGTGTGAGGGCCAGTGAGACCAGAACCAGGGCCTCCCATGAGGCAAGGCCACTGCTTGAGCCAGTGAGGTCTGGATCAGTCCACTGAGTAGCCAGGCCACTACTGGGGCCATCAAGAGTGGGATCAGTACTTGCAACGCAGCATGCACAGAGATATATCGCAGAAAATATAAATCAGACGCTTCCCCTAATCAGCAATAACTAGGAGGAAAGGGGCAACAGGAAGAGGTTGAGCTATAGAAAAGGCCCTATAGTGAAGCAACTAATGTGACCAATCAGAGGGTATGGAATAGTGCACGGAGCCTCTTTAAAACTCAGGAGGTACATAAACAAATGTATCAAAGTTAATCACCAAAGAAGCATGGGATTGAGGGAGGGGGAGGGAATGGGATGGGGGCTGGATGAGGTCTAACTGGATGATGTGTGCTTGTATATCCTCTCAAGTCTTATACTTTAATGTGATTGATATATGACTACAATGCACCAATTTAAAAAACAAATAAATTAATTAAAAAAACAAAACTACACTGAGAGTCCATCTAATTCTAATCAGAGTGGCATGCATAAAGAGGTCAAATAACAGCAAATGGTGGTGAGGATATGGTGAAATAGGAACTCTTTTGCACCGTTGGTGGGAATGCAAAGTAGTGCAGCCACTATGGAGATAAGCGTGGAGATTGCTTAGAAAACTGGGAATAGATCCACCATATGATCCAGCTATAACACTACTGGGTATCTTTCCAAAAGGTTTAAAATCAGAGAACTGCAGTAATATATGCATACCCATGTTCATAGCAGCACAATTTACAATAGCCAAACCATGGAACCAACCTAGGTCTCCATCAACAGATGAATGGATTGCAAAATTATGGAAAACACACACACAATGGAATTCTACTGAGCAGTTAAGAACAAAATCATATCATTCTCAAGAAAATGGAGAGACCTAGAGAACATTATGTTAAGTGAGATTCAGCCAAGCACAGAAAGAGAAGGGACATATGTTTTCTCTAATATGCTCAAGCTAGGGAGTATTAGGGATACTAGAGGGACCCCAGACAATGGAGGGGAAACCTCAGCAAAGCCAGAAAGGAAGAGAAACTCCAGATAATGGAGGAGAAACCTAAGAAAAGCCAGGAAGAGAGGGTAGAGGAGGAAGAAGACTGAGGTTAATTAACAAAAAAGCTACATTTGAATATGCATATACATGTGAATATAGCATTGTTAACCTGAACACTCAGTATTGGGAGGGAGGGAAAAGGGGCAGGGGGTGGGGGTATCAAGTACTGTGTGAATATATGCCATTATCAACATGATCCACATTATGATGTGAGACTATAGTTCTCCTATTTCAAAAAAGAAATAAAAACATTAGGATCCCTACAAAAAATACATAAAATAAATGTGAGCATGTGGGCCTTTTGTGAGGAAGTAACAGAGATAGGTACTTCTATCGCTATATTTCTAACCCCAATATACACATGTTTGCAAGTACAAATCTATTTTCAGCCCTTCTCTGCATTGTCTTATGACTGGGAGTACTTTTGACACACACATGACTTTCAATTGGATTAAGGCATTGTGAGGTGCCAGCAGGAGGCCAGAGAAGAAACAAGTAGAATTTACTTCTTTTGATCCCTTAATTTCTGCCAGGGACTGTCTTCTAGGACTGTGGCTTCAATCCAATGAAACTTGTTCCATGACTCCAAGCTGTCCTGGGCTCCTTCCTCTTGTCCCCACAGGATTAATGGGGATAGTGGCTTCCCATGGCTGTTAATCCTGGGGTACTTAAGCATCCTCTATTAGCTCCTTTAATTTTGACCACACCTTAGTAAACTGTACTTCATTAGTCTTTGAGCTGAGCCTTGTGCAGATGCCAGCTGTTCCATGCTGAGACTCTGGCTGTGACAAGAGCCTGGTCCATGTTGATCTGCTTGTCAGACGTCCAAGTGAAGATGCACACAGACAAGCAGAAGTGAGTCTGGAGAGATGCTAATGCTAGTAAATTTGGAACAGAAGAGATAACATCAAAGAGTCTTCAGCGCATATTCAGAACAGATAGTCACCACTTCTTGCTTTCCAGTAAAGCACTCATCTCTGGGGATCAGCTACTTGTTAAAACATCAAGAACATTCTAGGTAGACTGACTCATTCATTCTCACGTGCAGGAAGCCTGACTTCCAGGACTAAAACTGGAACTAATTACCTTCTTTTTCTTAAGAGCTTCTCAAGACTAATCTACCTATGCCTCACACCACTGCTTACCTTGGTTACCAAGTTTGCAACATCTTCTTCAAAGACTCTCATTTTCTTGCTGTTGTATACACCCCCATCATATGAGCCAATACTTTCCTTCCTTTCAAGCTCTTCCTTTCAAGTAATTTTAGAATCTCAACAATTTATTATTATGTCTATGCCCATAATGAGTATTTTAAAAATAGTTTGTATTTGTCCAATAAGAGCACAAAATCAGTTCACTTAAGTCACTTGTGCATTGTTAAATTAGCCCAAATGTACTTCATCATAAAAAAATAAAACTCCATGGTAAGCATTTGGCTGTGGGCACAATGAGCCAAATTATACTGATCAGGTTTTTTTTTTTTTTTTTTTTACTATTTTGAGTCACTGACATACATGGCCATAAACAGTTATGGATCTATAAATAGTACCAGTTAACTTTAATTAATTTTCTGTGCAAAATCTCAGGTTATGATAACTCTGGTTATAACTTTGGATAAAAATAAAAATAAAATACCACAGGCGGTTTGTTTTAAAACTTTGACCTAGAATATGCTCTGAGAGAAAAAAAATGAAAGAAAATTGGATAAAGGAGTGGGAAATCAAAGTATGAAAAGATTAGTTACTTTGTAAAAAGCCAGTGTGATTGCAGAAGTATTAAAATCCCTGTAGGAGATTTACAGAGAAGTCTGCCCTGGATTAGAACTTGATATCAAATAATTTAACTGAAGTCATACAATTTCTGTGCCATTTGTAGCTGAGTTAATAGCATATGTTCCTGGAGGATTACAGCCAATGATTAAGGAAATTAGGTTTTGTTTGAATTTAATTTAGTTATATAAAGCTGCTACTATAATTTACAGCTTTGATATTTAATATTTAATAACCCAGATCTTAGAAGAATAGTAGATATAGCTGTGTCATTATGCTTTGAAATATTATTCCCATAAGTCATTTATATTTGCTGGCTGATAAGGATGTTCATCAAGTAGATGGACTCAACACGAGTCCACTGATAAAGCCAAAGCAGTTTTACAGTTTGCTGAGTCCCTTGTATGTTTCCGCTCCATTTCCCACACCTGTAACTTACTGAATCATAATTTATCTGGCCAGTCAATTGTCATAATAAAGAAACATGGCAGCCTTTGCTTCAGCAGCCAGCTGTGGGAATGACTCTGATCCACCTGCCTCTCATATTTTATGTATCTGTGGCTTTTCATCTCTTAAAACCTTAGGTATTTTTCTGTGAATATTGCCCCCTGAATATTTTTTCTTGTTTTTTTTTCCCCTCCGCTTTCTCCCTTATTCTTATTTAATTCTGCAGAATATAGAAATACAGCAGCAGGAATACTAAGAACTGTAGTTTTGCTTGGCACAGTGGCATGTGCCTAGAGCCTCAGCTACTATGGAGACTGAGGCAGGAGGATCGTTTGAGCCTAGGAGTTTGGAACCAGCCTAGGAAACATAGTGAGATCCTGTCTCTTGAAAAAATGTAGTTTTGAAGACACCAGAGGGAGAGAGGAATAAAGTGTCTAATGATGGGTACTCCTAAGAACAAGACAGCTAGTGGTAAGAAGTAAAAGAATAGAACTATAGTCAAATCCAGATGTATTACAAAATTACTTTCAATTACATAAACTTTTAAATAGTCAAACAACTACAGAAGTATTTTAGAAATTATCAGTATTTAGGTGTCAAAAATTTGAGTGTGAATAACATTTATGTCATTTTTAGTTAGTTGCATGAACTTGAATATCATTAAATTTGTGAAGCTTCATTCTTTATCTTTCTCTAAGGAAAACAGTATTAAAATTATCTACATCCTGTACTTTATAGATTTTTAAGAATAGCTACATGAAATGGTGCGTTGAAACATAAAGCACCATTAGAATGTAAATTATTAATATAATTTGGCTTTTTCTTGGTATTCTACTTGTGATAATATTATAGTTTTATCATATTATTTATGAGCAGCTCTAGTTGTTAAGGAGAAATCTATGTCCAATATATAAAAACTCTAACTCTCACACTAGTCCTGGCTATAACCTCTAGTGCTCATAAAATTAAATGTAATCTATTACCTAATAGTAGTTTTAAAAATATTTCATGATAGCTTTCATAATACTCTTTATGTTTTCTATTCTGTATATTAGAAAAGAAAATTTGAGGCTTGGATAGTTCAGTTATTGACATCAGAGCCCTGCATATGCCTTGTTCCACTATTTGCTCAAAATGCAATGCAGTTCCAGGACCTAGAAATCCTAACTATTTTTCTCTAGACTTTCTTGAGCTTAATAATAGCCTTCTTGGGTTGTTTGTTTGTTTGTACTCGGGATTGAACCCAGGGGTGTTCTACCTCCAGGATATGCCCACAGCCCTTTTTTATTTTGAAATGGTCTCACTAAGATGCTGAGGCTATCCTCAAACCTGGAATCCAATCTCAGCCTCCCAAGTACTGGGATTACAGGGGTGTACTGCCACACCTGGTATTAATATCTTTTTTAAAGTTGGTGTCTACATGTGTGCCAGAACCTTGCTTTCCTAGTCCATACACATCACCACTCCAGTAATATCTTCTTCTTATCAAAAGAAGCCTGGTTTGTTCAGATGTTAGAGGGTGATGTGCTAAAAAAAGTGAGGCCTCAAGAGGTGACTGTTGTTTGGTTCCATGGATTCTAAAATATATGGACTTACCTCCTCCTTTGTAGACTAAAATTATTCAATGCTCCCTTCAGAACATTCACAGCCCCCTTATTTTTATTCACCACCACTCCAATTGCACCCAAGTCTACCATCATCCTGTTTGATCATTCCAGCACCCCAGGGGTTTGTATCCCCAACTTTGCAAATCTATGGAATAAATTATGACAATTCTACCACTCTGTTACCCTCATAGGCACATAATATAGTCATGGCCAATGAGATATAAAAGAAAGTCTTGGCGTGGGGGTGGGGGTAGAGAAGATCTCACTGTATATAAGAGATCCAAGACCCCCAAGACCAAAATTCACCTCTCCCTGCCTGGAGGATGTTTACTTCTGTAGCTGTGATGTTTGGAGGTCATGTAAATAATTTGAAATGATGCTTTAATAAAAGTTAAGATCATCGTAGAACAACCAATCCAGGCTCCTTTATCGTTAGCCATTGGATTAGCAGATGTCAAAATTTTTCCTCTCCAGACATTTATATGTGAGGCAATCTGTCAGCCCCACTAGATATTAGCAGGATCTATTGATGCAGGGGTTCCTTCCCTTCTCTTAGATGATCTGCTGCTCCCATAGCTAGTGTCCAGGACCATGACAGTTTTCTACCTTGAGTGCATATACCTCTTCCTTTCTTCTTAAAGGAGCAATGTTAGAGGGTGATGGTGAGATTAAACCTCTTCCCCAAAGCCACATTCTTTAGGGAATAGGATTTATTGGAGCTGGGTGTGAAGCCTCCCCACACTTTGTGTAACATTTTTGCAATGAAGTCCCAGTTGCCTAAGAGGAAACTCACTTAAAACATATCCTTTACTGATTCCTTTCTTTTATTTTCTTTTTATCTTCTCAAATGTCTTTTCTTTGACCTTGGGATAACCCTTTTAGTAAAGTACATATGCATAAGACCTTGTCTCATAGTCTAACTATAAAAAGTCCAAATTAAGACCAATTGGGCATTCTGTTACTTGCAGGTGAAAGTATTCTGATGCAGAAACTGTAGAGCAGCACTGTCCAATAGAATTTTCTGCAATAGTAGAAAGGTCCAACTCTGCATTCTGTATTATGATAGCCAATTGCAACATGTGGCTGTAGAATATGTGAGCTGTGACTAGTACCACTGAGAAACCAAACTTTTCCTTTTAGCTGATTTTAATTTAAATAACCATATGTTGTTGCTGGCTACCATATTGAGGGGCACAGCTCAAGATGCATTCCAGTAAGGACTGAATAATGAAAACATTGCCTCCTTGTCCCAAACATCAGAATTATATGCTGCAATCATACATTTTCGCACAGTAAGGAATTGTGCTAGGCCAGGCTTTGTGAACAATACAAAGATGAGTGAAATAAACAGCTTATGCCTCCTAAAATTCAATCTAGATAAGGAAGCATAATGACAAATATCTAAAAGCAAGATACATATCACAAGAGTGGCAGAAACAAAGCACTATGGGAAATGAGAGGATGCACAGCTTCTGCTATTGGAAGCCAAGAACACTTAACTGAGATAGCACTTGAGTTGGATCTTGAAGAAGAATACATTGCCTTTGGGGAGAAACAGGAGAATAATTACATTTATAATAGAGAAAAAAGTCATAGAGAAGCAGAAAAACAAGAAGTATGAGTACAGGGGGTATGGTAAAGTTGGCTGCAGGTCAAAGCTCTAGGAGAGGTCCAGCATGTGCAGATCTTTGGCCTCCCTAGGGACACTCTTGAATTTTATTATTCTGTGAACAGTAGTCATAAATATGTTTGAGCTTAGGTAGCAAAGACGATGGTGTCAGTGGCATAACTGCTTCGAGAGAAGAACAGTTGAAGACAGAGAAATCACTTTTGAGATTACTGCATTAATCTATATAAGAAATAACATTAATGTGACCTTTTCCAGTAGCGCTGAGCAAACCCACCTCACAAGGGGTCCTGACCATAAGCTGAATGTAGGTATGGGAGAGAAGAGTTGGAGACAGTCTAAAGAGAACTTAAAGGAGGAGCAGGTTTTGGGGGTGGGGGGGAGATAATGAGTATATTCAGGATAAAGATGTTCAGAAGACACTGGGACATGAGAACTTTGGTATTGGTTGTCAGCTGTATCAAAAGATACAGAATATTTATTGTTGTTCCTTTTTCTATGCTGGGATTGTAACCCAGGGCCTCTTGTATGCTTGGCAAGCTCTCCACTGCTCAGCTACCCCCCAGCAGGATGTAAAGTTTGAGTAGGGAGAATGAGAAGAGAGCCTTGAAGTTTACTTATATCATACTTATAAGCCTTGAAGCTTACTTATATCTTAGAAGATAAAACAGTTTAGAAAAGCCAGAGTAAAACCAAGGAGCAGACCAGTTATTTTTCTAAGAACCACATTATGTTTCCAGCTAAGTAAAAGACTGACATTTATTCTTATTCTCTTGCTGATTTGGGTGTATTATTCCAGTCTACTGAGTTTATTTTCTGACTACCAGTCATTGCAATGAAGCATTAGAATTTTTCCAATTTGCTTTTTTATATTTTTAGCCCGAGAAAGCTATTTCAGACCTAAAATAATTGAATAAAAAGAAAAGCTAGTAATTTTCCTAGAAAAAGAAGCAGGATTGTACAAATTGTATAGTGGATACTGGGGCACACCCCGCATTCTAGATGAAGCCACTTATTCCAACAGCTGATAGCTGAGTCCTCCAGGAACTGTCCTTGACTTTGCCCATTACACCTGGGCTTTGGAAGCAACTTGCATCCATTGGTTGTGCTGGGTGGCTCCTTTGTTTCAATTCTGATCAATTTAGGAGAACTATGGCAGTTCCAAGACTCCCTATGAGATCAGCTGTAGGCGCTTTTGTGACTTCATCACCTTTCAGTTTCTTCTTTTGAATCCCTCACTCCATCACAGATGTTATTCCCATAGGCATTCCAAGATAAACTTCCTGCATGTAAATCTCCATCTCAGAGTGGGTTTACCAGAGGTATCCAAACTAAATGAATTGCAAATCAAAATCTCAGTGGGCATTTTATTTTAGCTTAACTAAACCATTTTAGACATCATTTAAAGCATCAGGATTCTTTTTACATTTGAAAAAGATTAATGAGGGTGACTTTTTAAAAGTTCTTTTAATTTAATCAGCATGGCACTGGTACAATAATAAGGAAACAAATGAATAGATGAGAATAGATGTCTCAGAAACAGATACTACTATATACAAGAATTTATTATATTATCAAGGCCATTGACATCAAGAAATATGATAAAGATTAACAGCATAACAAATAAAAGAGGAAGGGAAAGATTATTCAACAAATGATGCTAGAACAATAGGATGGGAAAAATAAATTTAATCTTTATATCATCTACTGAAATAAATCCTAGATAGATTGTTAGTTCAGTTTTACTAACAATCAAGGAAGCAAATTTAGACATCAGTGAGATATTATCTTTCACTTGTCATATTGGTGTGAAAAAGTACCTTCATTTACTGTTGGTGGAAACATAAATTTTTAGAGCTTTTAAAGGACAATCTGATGACATTTACTTGAAAATTTGAAGTGTGTGTATTTTTAAAGAAATATTAAGAGTGATAGACATGTATACATATATATGAGAAACTTCAAAAATCTGTACACATTGTGTACATGTAAAAAGAAATATATCTGGTCAAGTAACCATTACCCAAATCAAGATATAAAACAGTTGCAATACTTTTCTGTTTCCTGGATTGCACCCTCCTCCTTCCCCAAGCTTTCAGAGTGTGTCATGTACTGGAGGTGACAAATATCAACTAAATAATTATACAAATGATTGCTTATTAAAATGATGCCAATATTACAATGGAAAATAAAAGTATGAAAAAGAAAGAAGTGATTTAGATTGGAAAAACTGAGGACAAAATTTAGTTACAAATCTGAAGACATGACACTTATCATGAAAAATGACTAGGAAATAGCCAGGCAAAGAGAGGGAAGGAGAAAGTATCCCAGGGAGGGGAGAAGCTTGTGGTTGGAGTTAGGCAGAGTTTGGAACTATTAAAAAATAACAAACTGTTGCCTAGCAGAAAAGAGGGACAGCAGGAACTGGAGAAACAAGTAGAAGCCAATCTCTGCAATAAGGCCTTATGAAATGGTTCAGAATTATATTTTGATAATTGTGATGGAAGACCACTCAATGGTTTTAAGGGAAAGTACATGTTTAAATGATCTTTGTGGGGCATTGTGATGATAATGAATTGTTGGAAAAATTGATGGACGTTGGGAGATCACTTATTAGGCTATTGCAAGAGATGGTAATGTTTTGCACCAGCAGTGTGCATTGGAAACAAAAATAAAGGAGAGATTGGTAGATGTATTTTGAAGTTAAACCCACTATGCTCAAGGATTAATATGATGAGAAGGATGAGGGTTAAATGGATTATAAATTTATATGCGGCAGAAAATCTTGGAAGGATATAATCAAGTTACTCTCTGATATCTCTGCTTTGGGCTTAGAGGGGCGGGGAAGATGGAGACATCTTCACATGTCATTCTGCTTAGTACACATTAGAATGATGATGGTGTGGTAGTGTTAGTAATAGAAAGGTAGTTTAAGTTATTAAATGGCCTTGAATTATTGCCTGCAATTTATTGCATTGTTTAATAGAAACAAAAGAAATAACAAAATGGTCAATAACTTGATTATATAAGATATTTTTTGTTCCATAAATGACAGATAACATAACTAAAATAAAAAGGCAAAAAAGAAAAACCTGGAAGCAATAACAATGAATTGAGATAATTTCTCTCTAAAATGTACATACAAAGAATTAAGAGTTGGCCTGAGAATGCAGCTAAGTGGAAAAGGATTTACCTAAGCCAGGAATGGTGGCGCACACTTGTAATCCCAGCATTTGGGAGGTTAAGACCAGAGGATCACAGCTCATGGACAGCCTCAGCTACTTAATGAGGCCCTCCAAAACTTAGTGAGACACTGTTTCAAAATAAAGAATGAAAAACAGGCCAGGGGGTGTAGCTTGGAGGTCAAATCCCTCTGGGTTCCATCCCCAGACCCACAATGAAAAAGAAAGAAAGAAAAGGATACCTAGCTTGTACAAATCCATAGGTTCAATTTCTAGCACTGTGAAAAAATGTATTAAAGTCATATGAGGTTCCTCATACTAAGCAGTTCATAAAGAAAAAAATTAGAAATATTTAATAGGCATGGAAGTCAAGAAAATGGAAACCTGGTCTTTTTTCTTCCCTTTGCATCAAATTAACAAAGATTAAACAAAGGAGAATCTGCAGGGTGGGGTGGGGTGGAGGAAGCACAGAGATAGGCCAACTCAACATTAGTGCTACAAGTTCAATTGTTCTGAGTCTGACAATTGGGTAATATTGCACATGCTTCATCCAATATTCACATCCTTTGAAGTGAATTTCTATTTTAGGGACTCTATTCTAAAGAAAAGAAAACAAATATGAAGAGCTTTATTCATAACACAATACTGGAAACAATATGATGCACAGCGGTATGTGTTTATACTAATTTTGGCATATCCATGACTATTATATAGTCATTTAAATTACCATGAAAGACCTGGCGTGATAATGCATGCCTGTAATCCCAATCCTTGGAAGTCTGACACAGGAGGAAAGCAGGTTCAAGGCCAGCCTCAGCAACCGCTTAGCAAGACTTTTTGCAACATAGTAAGACCCACTTCAGAATAAAAATGATGGGGATATAGCTTGGAGATAGAATGCTCCTGGGCTCAATTCTTAGCACCAAAGAAAGAAAAATAAAATAAATGTACAAGGAGAAACTGTCAAGCTGTGATCTTAAGTGAAAGCTTCTTTTTATGTCTTCTTGACCTGATGCCCTTCTTCAGTCCCTTGCTTTGTTAATCACATGTGTAGCCTTTGTCACATTGATACCAGAAACTAGATGTTGCTGGTCTTTCCACTCCATTTCAACCATAGGCAGTCTTTGAGAGGCTCACTTACATACTCGTCCTCTAGATTTTGCCTCCCACTCAGATCTTTGGCTGCTAGGTTTAAAATGGATGTCATTCACTGTCTTTAGAAAACCTGAAATAGAATTCAAGTACATTTGAGTGCTGAAATCAGTGAAATTAGTATATGTCACAAGGGACACATTATAGAAGAATAAGTTATAACTTGAGAATGTGAGATAAGGTGAAATATATTAAAAATAAAATGGCTGATACTCAAATGGTCATTGTAGATGAAAGAGAATACAAACTGGCATGAAGCTTTATAGAAAAAAGAGCTAAGAACCCACACTCCACAGTGAGTACAGGACTCTACCCCGAGTATAATAGGAACTCAAAGTCCATTACTAACAACAATTTTTAAATTACTCTTATCATTCATTAGAAGGCATCGTATATGAAAACTAACCCATATTTATTTATTTTTCCTAAAAAAGATAGGCTGGAGAGAAGTAGATGAAATAAACACAGAATAAATTCTGGGGACTAGGATTAGAGGAGGATAGTAGAGATACTCATTATATTATTTATTCAAATATTTCACATTTTACATTATATTTTTGTAGCAACTGATATATATATATATATATATATATTAATTTTAAGTAACTGATATGTAATCTTATTAAAATGCATAATTATCTTACTATGTTTTACATAATTTATCACTGGTTTTAACTTCACAGATATGGGAAGAATATATATCAACATAAATACATATATCTATATCATCTAAGCTTTATACAAATATCTATATCATATGACGGGCAGACAGATATGTAGCATATATCTATATTACTCATATTCAGACCCAGGATAAGAAGTAGCTACTCAAGCAAACCCAAGATAAAAGTTGTACTGTCAGTGGTGGTGACAGCAGTTACAGTGGTAGAAGTAGTAAAATATTAATAGGTAATAGAAATAGTGCATTACTTTTATGTTTGTTCAATTCTTGTGATTTTAAAACATCATTGCCTTATCTCCTTTGTCCTATCAAACAGCACTGTACAGCCACCATGAAGTCATGTCCCTTTAACTAAAGGGGAAGCTCAAGATATTTGCCTAACAAATGGTGCATAGCCGGCAAATTGTGGAACCAGTACAAAACTGTTATTATTTTTCTAGGCATGTTTAATAATCTCAAGTCAATACACATGCCAAATGGGCACCCCAAATATTTGGGCCAGTAGTACATTATAATTTCAAGAATGCTATACTTCTCAGTAGGAAAAAAGGTAAGAATGAGGCTAACAGTAAGAATGATGATTACAGGGCCTTGTGATTTTTACTTGTCTCATATCAATGACCTCTTCCCAGAGCAGGTGAAACTGAAAAGGTATGAAAGTAAAAACTGGTCAGTCCTTGGAACACATTGTAATTTTGAAGTACTTCTGAGTAGGAAATGATCTGTTATTGTGGCTGAAAATGAAAATTTCCTCGCAAGGTCATCTGGGTTTTGAAAAATATTCTAATGAATCCTAAGTTCATGTAATTTTGTATATGAGCTCTTACCTCACATTAACTTGACCTAATAGATGTCATGCATAAATACTATCTTCCTACCAAAGAAAAGTTCTTTTTTCGAGCAATTCACTTTTTACCCACTAACCTGTGTTTAAAGTACAATTTGAGGGAATTTTGAATTTTAGCATCCATGAAGACTGCTGGCTTAAGTGAAGACTCCCAGTTTAGTGGGTAAGAAATGAAATGATCAGAAATAGACATTTTCTATGACTTATTATCATCAAATGATAGTATTTTGGTATGACATCTTAGCTCCAGTTACTGTGAAATAAGAGTTCATATACAAAATTATATAAACTTAAGATTCATTAGAATATTTTTCAAAACCCAGATGACCTTGCAAAAAAATGTTCATTTTCAGTCACAATAATAGATCATTTTCTACTCAGAAGTACTTCAGAATCACAATGTGTTCCAAGGACTTACCACATTTTATTTTCATACTGCTGTGAATTGGTTCTGAACTGTCATTTACTATTACTTTTCACATGATTCCTAAAACTCTGCCATAGTCTGACGCTCACTGGAATCCTTCCAACTCTATTTTCCCATAATTGCCTGTCGTGAAAACTCATCCTGACCTCACCACCTCCACCATCATTGTCACCCAAAAGGACTTACCTGGTGCCTCCCCAGCTCACACGCTAGTGAGACCTAATTCTTTCCTTGTAAAGGAACCTCTCCTTTTCACTGAATCGTCAAATATCGTATTCTTCTCTGAAGGATCTCAATAGCATTATATGTTTATTTTTGCATTAGTGGGTAATAGTTTTCATTTAGAGATTTATCTCATGAAGATAATATAAAATGATGAATCTGATATTACTGCTGACTTTGAAATCCTAACATTTTACTGGGACAAAACTTTGCAGGGACAAAACTGTGCTATGGACATAATTTGAGCAGAAAGATCTGAAAGCAAATTATTAAGGGAGCATCCCATGAGCAAAAATTTTTACAGTCTAGGAATATTTTACAGCAGAAGACCTTGTAGAAGGGAAAACAAAAGATGAGAAAAACATCTCTTTAACTCATTATATTTTCTTACTCTAGCAATAGAGGGGATTCATTATAAATCAATAATTATTTAAAGCATTTTACATCAATATGTCTTATAAATAAGCATCACAATAACAGTAAAAGCAGTAATCTTTATTCATATTTCTAGATTAGATAACAAAAGCTTAGAAGGGAATATAAATAACTTATTAAAAACAAATAGCTAATAAGAAGCAAAAGTCAAGACTTAGACAAACAACTTTCTTTACAGAGTCTAAACCTTTAGCCAAATTTGAGATAAGATTCATTTTGATTCTATTAGATGAAATAAGTCTAGATTCTAGATTGACAATAAAATTATCAGTAATAATTCTTGAGTATGATATATTGCCTGAATTATATTTTAGTTATTTTATTTATTAAATATATCTGAAGCCCATGATGTGTATTGGGCAATATGTAAGTTTCAGTATTAAAGTTCCAGCATTCTCAGTACAGAGAAAAAAAGAAAGGAAATTATTTTGGATGAATTATGAGGCAGTGAGAGTTACACATTATGGGATAAGAATAAGAAAAGACTGTCTATGCATCAATATAGTGGAAATGATATGGGGCTTGCAACAGATTACAAGTTGCATATCAGTCAGAAATGAAATGCTGTTTGAAAATAACACAGAGGCATAATATGTGGTGACTGCAAATAACGTTCTCTTTGTATTTAACATTGACTAGCTTTTATTGAGAACACATTGTTTCAGTGTGACCACATTATAAGCATGATATGGGAAACTTTAAGAGCCCAGAGGTCTAAAATGAAAATAATTAAAAAATAAGAAGAAAATAAATCTTTGAGGAAATATTTAAGATTTGGGGATTATTGTGTCTGAAAAAAGCAAATATATGAACAAGGAGAGCTTTAATAACTATTTCAATATGTAAAGAAAAATGTTCAGAAGATGTGATACTTATTTCTTTTTTCCACTAAATGAGAAAATAAATAGATGTTACTTAGGAGATGATGCCATACACATGACAAAAAGATAATTATTTATGCTATTCTAGAAGAAACATCTTAAGTCTTCGCTTGGTACTTCTAAGTAGGCAAAACCGAAAATTTTAAGATGATCAGAAGACAAAAGTTTTTCTTCTCACACTTTCCCTGACACACATACCTTCAAAGAATATCCATTTATTAGCCCAACATATACATAACTATACAACATAAATGATTTTCCAGGAAGACTGTACAGCATAAAGGTATGAGAATCTTTTGGTTGGCCATGTATTTTATAAAATTAAATTATTTACCAATATTTAAATTGTTGTTTTAAGAAATAGTCCATATATTTTGTTTCTCCAATTAAAAAAAAGACAAAAGTTTGTGGCAACCTGGCCCTGCATTCTTAGTGGGCTTGCAATGTGTTGCATCTCATAATAGTGCATATTTCCAGTATATCCGATAGCATGCATACCTGACCTAATTTCACTCATTTGTGTTACCTTCCTACAGTCTTTAGACATTTGACTTCATAACTACTGGCATAAGTTAAAAGGATGACAAAAGAAAGACCATTCAATGACTTTGGAAACAGTAGTTTACAGAGTTGCCCCAGAACTATCTCACTCACACATTTTATTTAGAGTTATGCAACCAAATTCATGTTAGTATAGAGTTATTGAACAGGAGTGCACAAAGGAGAGACACAAGAATCCTCCATCGTCTCCTTAAAGTGTTCTATGGAGCGAGGCTTCTCTAGCTAAGATTGGGACACTGTGCCAGGAGCTACCTCTATCCACAAAAATTTGTGACAACCAGATCTCCTTGAAGAGTCACTTTTAGTTAAAGATTAACAATTCAAGACTTAATTTTTGTATTAAAATATGGTGCTTAAGTATGCAGAATTCAAGAACATAACAAAAGTGTGAAATTTCAAAGATATTTGTCATTTGTAACAGAGAACCATGCTTATACCACTGGTCAATCCTTTGTGACACTGTTTGAGAAACAGACTAGGTTCCCACCAATTTCAAAACCTTGCATCTTTTACCTTGTGGCCTCAGCCCCTCTTGAATCTCTTTCCAGAAGTCTTACAGGCACAAGGTTACAGATATATAAGATTATTCGCACCAAAATGAAACAACTCTTCTTTTGGAATGCCATTTTTTAAATGGTTGGAGTACTATTTCAGCATAATGTACTGTTTAAGGACACATTTCTGGAATCAGATTGCCTGAATTCTCTACTACACAATAGCTGTGACCTTAACCTCTACAGACTCTAATTTCCTCACAAGTCCTTCACATGATGATTAAGAGATTTAAAGGTGTCAACATTTATAAGGCATATAAAATAATTACTGGAATATAGTAAGTGATACAAACCTTGCTACAGTGAACGCTGAAGTTCTATTTTTCTAGTTTTATTTTTAGGTAGAAGGAGCATAATTATATTACTCATATAAAAAGTTTCATAACCTCATCTTGAGATAATACCCTTGTGTGAAACACCTATCATCCAATCCTCTGGTGACTCAGTCTTTGATTTAGCACTGTGAGAAAAAGCACAGTACCCCAAAATGAAAACCTTTAACTCTGAACTGCGATTTAAGTGTATTTTGATATCTCAAGAAGCAATAGAAAAACCAGGACAAATGGACGTCCATATAATATTTATTTCAGAAATATGACAGACTTGATCCCCATTTTTTTACACATTTTAAATAAAAGAACAAACATTCAGTGCTCTATTGCATTCAGTGGCATTAAAATTATATTAATTATACATATTTAATTACTGGGTATTTTTAAAGAATTATTGTATTAGTTCATTGCAATTATACATCATAGTGAGGCTCAATGTGATAAAAAATGTGCATGGACACAGCTCTTAGTATATTTCCTTCCACATCCCAACCCTGTTAGAGAAATTGGTTGGAGTATCTTCAGAGTATTTTTTAAATTTGTTTTTGTTTGTTTTGCTTTGCTTTTTCTGTCTAAAAATTTTTAATAGCAGAAGTTCTATTCCAAATACCATATCAAAAAATTAACTATTAAATGACAAAAGCCTGTTTTAAAACAAGGAACCATGGTTTTACTCTATTTTAACAGGCTCATAATTAAAAGGAAATTTATACCTAACAATCTCGGGTTTTTCTGATTAGCCTTGCCCAGTAATTCCCTAACTCTTTAAGTTTAATTATGTTAATTGGCTATATTTTATTATTCTAAAAATGAATAATACTTAATTCCACAAAGTGGAGTTGCCTCAAACATTTCAGTCTCAAAACCACTTTATAATCTTAAAAACTAACAACCTCAAAGAGCTTTTATTCATTTGGGTCATACCAGTACATATTTACATAATTTAAAAATCTTGAAATGAGGAATTTTAAAAGTATTTATATTTTAATAACATTAAAATAACATTAAACCAGATGCATACTAAAATAAACGAAGTACTTTCCTGAAAAATAATTATATTATCCCAAGTCCAGTCATTATTTATAAAAGTTGCATAGCTTTACATCTTGTAAATCACACTAATGTCTGATTTTAGAGATACAGTTGAGTTCTCATATTAACGACTGCATTCAATCTGTTGGGATGCATGTTTAGGATGAAGTATGTGCAGCCAATCTGGCTCTCACAGATACGTACTTTGGAATAAGAAAGTGTTTTAAAAGGCTTTTTTATGCAATTGTGTACATTTTTTCTTTGATACTACACTCAAACCTGAAAAGTGGCAGTTTCTTAAAGATTAGTTGCATACGAAATCTAAAACCATATCAATGAGCATTTTGTACATGTTGTCGTAATATCTGTATTCTATCTTGCACTTTCAATGGATTTTTTTCACCTATGAATTATTTGTAGCATCACTGGCTATTTAGAAAATATGACTCACTAAATTGTATAAACCCTCAAAGTGATGGCAGAGGTATAAAAAATTGCATTTATGAATGTACCATCAATCTTATCAGAAAAGCCTGTCAGAATTGCGATGCTGTCAAGCTTCTGGTGACAGATTTTCCAAAGTTCTACTTTTTGCTTGAAAGCCCAAATGTTATCATTAAGAATAAAAATTGTCATGTGTTTTCTCTAAGTAGGTTCATTGCTAAGAAAGTGCTGAGAAAGTGTTCATTACCAAGAAGTGTTGAAATACTAAGTCAGAATAACTACAGTCTGCTTGTCAGTCATTCTTTCAAGTAAGAAAAAGTGGCTACTTGAGCTGGTAACTCTGCCACACAAATGCTTTCTCCTGAAACCCATCATGCAGAATATTCTACGCATAATTCCTATTTCACCATGCAGAATATTAAAAAGACAATAAAATTCAGGGTTGGAATTTCAAAATTAACAATTATTACTATATCATCAAAGTTATTCTTCATTCCAGAAAATCTGTCATTTCTCTATTTCAGAAAATGCCCCAATTCTAGCACTTGAGATCAGCTACAGCTGGGCGTGATGGTGCACGCTTGTAATCCCCGTGCTTGGGAGGAGGAGACAGAAGGATCATGCAGGTTTGAAGCCAGCCGCTCTGGCTTAAGAGACCCTGTTTCCAATTAAAATATAAAAAATAGGTCTGGGAGTGTATCCCAGAGGTAGAAGGGTTCCATCCCCAGTACCAACAACAACAAAAAAAAAAAAAAAAAGGAAAGAAAAGGAAAAAAAAGATCAGCTACATTTTTCTGGTATAAAGGCAGGTGCATAAGTAATGTAAGCTACTTGAAGTATACCTTCAGAACAGAGTAATTGGTTCATTAGTGGGTACACGTGAACAAGAACAAGAACTTTTTCAGAATAATATGTAGGCCAACAAGTACTTTTTCAAAATAATATGTATGCTAGGAGGAAGTTAGAGATATATGTATGCTAGGAGGAAGTCAGATTATTAGTTATAAATACAATGTAAATCTAGTATATCTCTTGGTCATATTTGCTAAACATGAAAAAATATTCTCTGAGATTCTTTTTTAAAAAAAAGTCAGAAGTCAGATAAGGAGAGATAGACCCTTAATGACCCTACTTAAACTCCTGGGTTTAGGATCTTCCTGACATTGTCTTCCTTCATGATTTTGACTTCTATGAATCAATCGAATCTACTTTTCTGGTCAGAATTAGCTTAAATTAAATTTTCCTTCCTTATAACCAAAAGAATTCTGATATAAAATGAAAATAATATGTGAAAACAAATGTATAATTTGCATTTTTTAACGTTCACAGTATCTAATAATGCCTTGAATATGACAGCCTTGGCTCGCATTTAATTGAGCCTTCTCAGATTACATACCTTTCTAAAATGCACATCTGAGTCCAAGGTCAATCCTGGCTTAAATGTTTCAACTGTCCTTCAACATGGGGATTGAGATAAGGGGAGTAATATTTTTTAAATTTGTCATAATAAAACACTAACCACCTTCATAGCCTCATCTATTTTTTCCACTAGAACGTTTATCTCATTTGCTTGTTCTCAAAATAGCCCTATCCTTTCTTGCTACCAAGACTTTGCATGAGCTATTCTCAGCATAAGCCAGATACATAGTTGATAAACTCCTAATCAATCTAGATCTTTCAAAGATCACCTCCTCTATAAAGTCTTTATGTCTCATCATTTGCCTCCCTTAAAATGTATGCCTTTTGCATTCTTTATCAAACCTTCACAAACTATATTAAAATTGTTTTCATATTTATCGGTTTAGCCTATGAGTTTATGAACTTCTTTACTTCAAAAATATCTTCTATCCATATATCCCCAAACTTGATCCAGAAATTGACACGTACTGTGTATACTTTAAATGTTTATTAAAAGCAAACAACTGAAAATAACAGAAGGATTTTAGTCATTGCCTTTATATCCGCCATTTCTTTGCCCCGTAACCTGTGCAAAATCACTCATGCTACTATAATCCTGCATTTCTTCATAAAATTGGAATAATAGCGTCTGCCTTGCCTAGTATGCTAATTCCATGGACCAACAGGCAAAAAGAGAAAATGATCTCCCCCAAAGATGCCTATGTTTTCATCTCTGCCACCTGTTAATATGTTACCTGAAATGGCAAAAGGGACTTGAAGATGTCATGAAGTTTATAGATATTGATATGGTGAGACGACTCTGGATGATCTGTCTGGACTCAATCAAATCACAGGAATCATTAAAACAGTAGCATTTTCCAGGTGAGGAGCAGAGTAGGGATGAGGCAACATGGAGGAATGTCAGAATGTTTCAAAGCTTGAAAAGGACTTGATCCACCATTGAGAGATTGCAGATATAGAAGGGAGGCCATTAGTTAAAGAATATAGGAAGCCTATAAAGGTTGAGAAGAACCCTTACCCTATACCCTGTATGCAGCAAAGACACAGAAACCACAAACCTACAATGTGCAGTTGAATTCCACCAACAGTGTGAAGGTGCTGGGAAATGAAAAGACTCGGATCCTCCGGGATCAAATCCCTCACTCATCTGAATGTCAGCTTTCCCATGTGTGGCGTACAGAGTCAGCCGAGCCAACTTGTGCCTGTGCTTTTGACCTACAGAACTATGACGTAAGAAATAGCTATTGTTTTAAGCTGCTGAGTTTCTGGTAATTTGTTATGACAGCAAATGGAAACTAATACATATGTAATATTGCATTTTATAAACTAAAAACATCAGGCAAATATGTGCTCTTATCATTTGATACTATGATCTGTCAGAAACTTTGGATTAAGGAATGTACTAAACCAATGTTGCATCTATAATAAGGAAGATAAGAGTGAAAGAAGAAAGAAAGTAATGTTAAACTCATGAATTTAGTTTGCTTCTCCAATGTTTAACTTTGAGGTCGTCTCTTTCCAGATCCCTGGAGATTTGGCCTTTCTGCATACAGAAAGATTTTTTATTAAAGCTCAAGTCCCCCTTATAAAAGCTTTTAAAAGCTTTCTTTTAAAAAAAAAATCGTCCTATCTCTTCTTCTGTACCATTTCCCCTAAATGTAAGAAAGTGCAAAGATACCAAAGAAACATAGGAGACAAAATTAAATCAGGGGGCCTCGTAGCTCCTCCATTATTCATAGCACTTAGTGGACTATAAATGATTTAAGAGTGATACAACCCGACTTCTCAGAGTAAATAGTTTTTATTTCCCTGATTGGTAAGCAGGAGAAAGATTCCATGTTTCTATTATCAAAGACTTTTACTTATCTTTTGCAAAAATATGAGAGTATGTATCTTTCTTCCAGTTTAGTCTGTTTTTAAAAAAAATATAAGTTCAAATCAAGAAAAAAGGAAAGGAGATTACAACTTCATTGCTTTTATTGGGCCATTATGATATGCCAGCTGGCTACAAGACACTGCACAGAATATAGAACTGAGACCCTGAGTACATAAACTATCATTAAGTGAAGTCAATCAGAATCTAATATTACTATTAAGTTCAAACCAACACCATGGCGTTTCTCATAACCACGCTTAGCACTTGGAGTAGCCGAGACTCACAACAGGCTCCCTAAATGTTAATTAATTATGCTGGACTTAGAGTTAATTCCTCCAGTGAATAGAACCTATGTGAAAAGATGAGTCAGCCATAACCCGAAGCTCGCTTTAATTCAGGATTGTGGGATCAGCTAATAACAATCACAATAATAGCTGACACTTGTAATCTTCAAAACACCCTGAAAGCATTTACTAATCAACCATTACACCACCCTGTGGGAAAGATAAATATTATTCTCCTCATTAGTAGCCTAAGAAATTGTAGCTTTGAGTGAAAGGTTTTGCTCAGGAGTCCCCAAGAAAAGCCTAACCGAAGAGAAGAGAATTAGAGTCTTATATAGACCATTAAGAAGAAGCTTGGCAAAATGGAAAGAATAGATGATACCTTCAGAACTCTCCTGCTCAGGGAGTTTCCTTTAGCCACGGTGCATATTTTCTTAATTGTTCTAGGACATTCAGTCCTAAAGTAGTCACCAAACAGCTTCTAAATGGGGATAAAAGACTTCATAGATCCCACAAATAGGCCTGTCTGGCCCACATAGTGTTTTTATTTTTACGGAACATATTTAAGGTGCAGCCACACTTGTCTCTACTCCTTTGCATCTGAGATAATGGCATCTGATGATGCCCTGGTTGTGATACCTGTGAAGAGCACCATGGAAAGATGCCTTTTTACACCCAGAACCACCACCAGCTCAGGAAAGATGCTGCTGCATTTTTTTGGGGGCGGGAAGGGCAACACCCTAGGCAAAAGTAACTGACAGAGGACATGATAGTACCCCACTGCACTGTTGTGGCTTTTCTCTCCATTCTTCCTCCCATTCTGTTTCCTTGCCAACTGCTCATTCCTTCTGCCTCTGCATCTGTCCCTGTGACTACTATTTCAGAGCATCCATGCTGGCTTTCCCTCTGCTGGGAATGTTCTTATTTCTGCTTCTTATGCATCGTTGACCTTCAGAACTATATGGGTCTCGAATGTCTCGAACATGTGCCTAGCCAATGTCATCCCACCTCCCTCTCACTCTCTAGCCTGCTTTATGTTTCTTCATAGCAATTATCAATTCTGAAATTATCTTTTATGTTTTCTTAGTTCTCCTTGAGGACAGGTCTGTTTTATTTACTGCCAAAATACCTAGTTCAGAGCCTGACACATAATAGGCCTGCAAACATATTTAACAATCAATGAATTCGTAAATTGTGAACATATTTCCATGTATATTTGTTATTACTTAATAACTGTATAATATTCCAATAGCATCCAAATGTTTTTAAACAATGTTTTGGTTTTAGAAAATGAGGTAGTTTCAACTTTATTCTTTTAAACTAGTGAAATGTGAAGGTCGTATCAAAAGTGTGTAGAAAGAAGAGATCAAGGTGAAAAAGCACCCTGTCTTTCAATAGTTGGAGGGCTGTTCCAGTGTCTGCGGTGGAGCTGATTTCTCCTGACTACATCTCTTTTAAGCCCATCAGCCCTCTCTGCTCAAATGCCCTCCTGATATATTTCATTCCTAAGTCTAGTTTTCTGAGCTGGGTTCCTGCTTAAAGATGATGAGATACAGAACTTAACGCATCAAGTGTTCTCTGTAGATGTTAAGCCCTTTCCTATCCCTACTCATCCAAAAGAGAGACAACTACCTTGTGCTTCCTTTACCTTTGGGTCTTATCTTGTGTCTTATCTCTTTGGGGGCCAATCATGGATAATGAAATTATACTAACTTAAGATAATGTATTTGTGCAAATAGTTAGAGCATCCAAATACACCCACTACTTCTGAAGCCTTTAGGAAGGATTATTCAGCCGTGTGATTTCAAAAACAGCCCTGGGAGGAGTTGGAGGAGGTCAGGGGCAAAGTGAGGATGTCCGTGACTACTCTCTAGTGAGTCAAATAATCTGGAAAATATAAGTGCTGAGTTCATAGGGAAATCCAGGGCCCTGTTCCTCCCCCACCTCCTCACTTACAGTATGTATATTCAGCCACGAGGATATGTCAGGCCTATCCTAAATTCTGCCCTCAGTTTTCTGATGACAACTCTACCTGAGAGTAAGTGATGGAAGGTTCATGTTCAGACTGTGCATATACTTGGCTGAGGATAGACTTTGGTCTTACATTGCTAATAATCCTCCCTAATTCCACAATGCATTCCAAAATAGAACTATGTTCTTCTAATTATAAAATGCAAGACTGCTAGGTGTATTTCCCAGAGGCCAACAGTATTAATTCGCATACCTGAAATGCTAGTTTACTATGCGTCTTTGTAAAGCATCTGTAGGTTTTGTCATAAACACATAGAGTTTAAGGAAACTAAATTAATTACATGCACTTTAATATTGAAAGCACAAAATAACAAATCCTACCTACAATGAATATTTTACCCGTCTTGCTGAAAGGAAAGACAGATGAAAGAAAAATGTGTAGTTAAATATTCATTTAATAGTGTGGATGGTGAGGGGCAAACGTGTGGATGAAAAATGAATGCTAAAGTCAGATATTTTTGAAATAAATGAGATAGAAACATTTGTGCTTAAAACCTAAGTATAATCTAAGCAACTACTGAAACAAATATCATCACTAATAAGATATTTCTGGAGGCTCACAAAAATATAATCAATTTTTCAGTTCATAAAATTTCAAAAAATTGAATTTACATTTGCTAAACCAATTAACAAATTCTAATTTACACAGTGTTGGTGCTTCTAATTGGCAGCCCTGCATTTTTATGAGTCTTCTTGTTAATCTCTTATGGTAATCAAACTCACAAATTTAAAATTCATTGGTGTTCTTGATACGTGTAACTAGTTAAAATTCTTAATTAAATTAGGGTGACTAAAAGAAAAGTCGTTTTAAAAGTAAAATCATAAAGTGTTATGACTAATGCTGTACAAATTAGCATAAAGTAGGTTTGGGGAGAATCATTCTGAAGACTTCGCAATTAGGAGCACCTGCTATTAGTGCACTTGTTAAACTTTCATCAATTAATCATTACTCTCTCAAATAGCAAGAAAAATTGAATGTTGTGAATATGAAGAGAGTGATTAATTGCAAGTGGCAAATTGCTGACTGGTTCCATTATTACCTGTGCTTTAAGAATTTCTAGAAACAAATGTCTATTAACAGTTTTATGAATACATAAATTATACTAATGTGTTCAGCATTGGTTAGTTTTCTGTCTCACTTATTCTGTAATAATTGTTTTCTCAAAGTTATAAAGACGACTTAGACAGCATAGATTCTGTAATAGGATATTATTATAGCTTCATCAAAAACATTTAACGATTGCATTATTTAATCTCGATTCTCTAAATATGTACTACCCATATTTTCTGTTAAGAGGGGCATAGGAAGAGGGAGCAGTTGTTTTGCTATGGCATAGAAATCAATCCCCATTTGGAGTACAATTTAGGATTAAACAATAGAGCAGTATGGCTTCAAAATGTTAATTAATTCTCAATTTGGCCTGCTGTTCTCAAACCTAAGCATTTAGATTGCAAAGGGCACTTTGGTTAAGACTCATTTTATTACAAGTTAAAATTACAAAAAAAAATTGATTTAGAAATGTGTTTCTAAATCAATGCAGCAATAGCATAGTACCCAAAGTCTTTGCTAAAATGTACTTTTCATTATTCCAAGATTCACACAGGGATCTCTAATGGTCCCTGAAAATCCAGAGATTATCAAGAAATGTGACTTTAAGTACCATGAAATTGCTATAGCTATTTATCTTAGCTATTCATAGATAAAGCCATATAACTGTTAGATGAAAAAGAGTTTCAAATGTAAGAAAGACTTCAGCTACATTTTATATTTTAGAAGACTAGAAGACAGGGTCCAAATTAGAAATACAGGGGAGGGGTTGTGGGAGGGAGATGACCTATAAAGCAAACTTACAAATTCCAAACTCAATCAAAAAGTAATAAATATATAACGAAGATGCTTTTCTTATCTTCTGGAAAAAGTAAGTATTATACTTGGCATTGTCTTCCATAGCAGCTCTGGGCTCATGACTATGTTCATACTGGTCCAATCTCCCACTGGCTTTTTATGTCATGTGTGGTCATGACTGCCTGAATCATGAGAAAGATTTATAATTTATAACAGTTCTTCCCTGGAATGGAAAGAGAGGTCTGAATTAAAATGTCTCTGTGGATATTTTTGGCCAGATCATTTTTTTGTGTGTGGTTGGGGCTCTTGGTAGTGGTGTATGTTAATCATCCCTTGCTTCCATCTACTAGATTCCATGGCACGCCCACAACTCTGACACCCTTAAATGTCTCCAGAAGTGTTAACATATCCTCTGGTTATTGCACACATCCTTGGATGCCAAAATCACCCTCCATTGATTATTATCAGCCTAGATTGATCGAAATTTCTAGATAATATTATGTGGGTAAGTCAGCTAAATTCAGCTCCCGGCACTGATATTTTCTTTCAGAGGTTGGCAGCTATACTTCCTGAATTTATTTTCTAGTTCTACTACATGCTAACCTTTTGATCTTTATTAACTCAAAACTTCATCTGTTCAACTAAAAATGAAGATAAATTCTGGCTTAGCAAGATTGTTATGAAGAGTGAATAAGACAATGAATGGAAATACATAATATAGTGTCTAGCACATTGTTAGTCCCCTGTAGAAGTTGGTTGTTATTTTTTTCAGCATCATTTTTTGTGTTTGTTGATTCAGTATCATATCACTTAGTGAAATTAAAGTATCTAGATGTCATCTCAAGTGGCAAAAAAGAAAGTTTTAAGCAAAAGTAATAATATTTTATAGCACTTGAGCATCTAAATGCTATCACAGAGATTATTTTTTATTTTCCAGCAAATACTTTATCTTATTTTTTTTTACAATCAGCATGCCCAATAGCTTATTGAACATTGTAAAGTTAAAAAATAAGTCTGGTTTGGATGCTCAGAGAACTTAGAATTTAGTCAGAGAATAGGATCCTCTACACACAAAATCATTAAAGGAAAATAGATGTGCTGTTTCATACATATTAACTAGATTGCCAGCTATGTGAGGATAAAGATAATATCTTAGACACCTCTCTAATTCACCAATGGTACGTTATAAGTAGAAGGAACTCCATAAATATTGGCTGGGTGGAAAAATGGAAAGAATGTCAGAATAAAAATTAATTTTCTTCCAAATTGTCCACAGCTTATTGCATAGCCTTGTTGAAAGCAGTTCTGTAAGTTAGCCCCTCAATAAATGGGGAAAGTAATAATAATGCCTAATTCCTGACATATATATAGCCCCAAATAGTTTTCAAAGCATTTCCATTTACATTATCCTATCTCATGGCAATTCATCATCAGTTCCATTCTTTTCTGAGAGATGAGTAATTTAATTGCTATTGCTATATCCCAGGTCTTGTCCCTGGCATTTTTGCAACCTAGGGTATGGTTCAGTCTTTAAATGAACTGGATCCTACAAGAATCCGGGGTAATAGCACAAGATCAAGTTGAGTACATATAAAATTATGTCGCAAATAGAAAATCCCTTAAAATTTATATTTATGGCACAGAATCACAGAACTAGATAGAGCCCTAAGAATCTGGTTAGTCTTATCTTATACAGATGAGGAGATACAGTCCAGCGGGTTAAGAGAATTTCCAGGTTGTCACTTGGCGAGTCTCTGGCCACATCAGAATTAGAAGCTGATGACTCCTCCATTGTCTCATGGCATTACTCATCACAAAAGACAGACGATTTAAATCTAACTCAAATAGTCACACTTTCTTTGGCTCTGCGAAAATGCTTTTCATGTAAGAGTGTGCACATTTGTTAGCCTTTCATTTATGAATCCAATAAACTAATGAGCACATAATTTAGTTAGCTAATATGGAAAGAAATAATGTCATGAACTGACATCTCTTCACCAGTCATTTGCTTCTGAAGTCCAAATGGAATTTTTTCTCTTCCATTTCTACTTTAACATCTAATATATGTTGAAATAATTCCCTTAATTGTAGAGATATTCTGTAGCTGTCATTAAATACAAATTAACTAAATATTTTCAAGCACTCCATGCATCTTTCACTAACTTTTATTTTCATTTTATTCTCACATATTTGGAGACCTAATGAGCTCTATCTATGGTATGCATGATGTATTTCCTTGTAGATTCAGACAGTGAGGCTCATTCTCCTTTTGGACAAATGTTAATTTGCCCCAAAACTAAAAATATTCTCAAATAAATATTGAAAATGTTGGTGGCTACCCACAAAGATTTTAAAGACCACAACTATAATTTATGCACTAGGTCTGCTGAACCATCTTTCTATAATTTGAATATTTATAGAGTTTTTATATAAAAGCTTTAATAATAAATACATAAAGCTGGGTGTGGTGGCACATGCTTGTAATCCCAGCATTCGGGAAGCTGAGACCAGAGGATCGAGGTTCATGGAGAGCCTCAGCTACTTAGTGAGGCCCTCTGCAACTCTGTGAGACCCTGTTTTAAAATAAAGAATAAAAAATAGGGCAGGGGGCATAGCTCGAAGGTCGAATGCCCCTGGGTTCCAACCCATACCCACAAATAAATAAACAAATAAATAAATAAACAAGTAAAACGAGAGATAAATAAGTCAACTAGCAATAACTATATTCAGTGCTAGAATTAAGGACCTTAGTTATGTAATCATTGGTGAACTATGAAAGATAATTTAAACTTTCTTTGAATATGTTCTGAAACTAGGGTCATTTCTCAGGCTAAGTCTGAATGAAAATAGAAAGACTATGGTTAGCTATAAAGTTCTAAAGGACAGACAGCATATTCTATCTATTTCTGTATACATTAGCAAACAGTAGGTATTCAACAAATTTTTAAGCTGAACAACTTTGTCTGTAGATTGCTAAATATTTTTTAGTTCTTTCCTGAGATCTAAGAAGAGCAAACTTTTAAGGAATCCTTTGCTTGCCTTATATGCACAACTCAGTGTAACCATTTGGGTTACTTTATGTGGATGCTAACTAGTTTCTAAATTTGAAAGGCATTATTTTGCTCTCCTTTTTGCTGTGTAGAATTTCATTGTATGGATATCTCATAATTTTGTAATCCATTCATCCTTTGATAGATACCTAGTTTATTCCATAATTTGGCTATTACGAATTGCACTGCTATAAACATGGATATGCACATGTGTATGCCGATTTCAGTACCTTTGGGAAGATATGCAGGAGTGGTATAATCTGAATCATATGGTGAATTCATTCCCAGTTTTCTGAGGCATCTCCACACTCATAGCAGCTGCACTAATTTTCAATCCACCAACAGTGTAGAGAGTTTCTATTTTCTCACATCACTTCCAGTATTTATTGTTATTTTCTTGAACATTGTCATTCTGATTGGAGTTAGATTGAATCTCAGTATAGTTTTGATTTGTATCACCCTGATTGTTAATGATGTTGAACATTTTTTCAAGTTTTTATTGACCATTTATATCTCTTCCTTTGTGAGGTGTCTATTTAGTTCCATTGCCTATTTCTTGATTGGATTATTTGATTTTTTTAGCATTACATCTCTTATGGGCCTGCAGAATATCATGTTAAGTGAGATGAACAAGTCACAGAAAGGGAAGAGTCATATGTTTTTTCTCATATGCAGAAGTTACAGAGTAATTGAGATACCAGAGAGACTTCAGATAATGGAAGAAAAACTCCAAGGAAGCCAGTGAGGTGGCTCCAGTGAGGTGATCTGAGGGAAACTCCAGTGAGGTGGTCTAGAGAAAGGGGTGGGGAGGCAGGACCAATGAAGGAATCACTTTCACTGACATCATGTACATATGTGAGAATACCAATGTCAATCTCAACACCCTCTATGGGAAATATGGGGATGGTAAGGGAGTCAGGGGAAGCCCAGCAAGTGCTATGTGCATATATGTTACCATCACTATGAACTGCATTATGACGAGAGACTATAATGCACCAATAAAAGAATGAAGAAAGAAAGAGAGAGAGAAGAGAGAGAGAGAGAGAGAGAGAGAGAGAGAGAGAGAGAATGAGAGAGAGAGAGAAAGGAAGAAAGAAAGAAAGGAAAGGAAGCTATGCTGACCATTTTGCTTCCCTTTTTCCTATAAAAGTTTTAGAGTCCATGTTGGATAATTTCTATGCTACCCTTCAACCTCCCTACTGTTTTTGATAAGCCAAAACTATGGTCTATTTAAGTAAAAACTTCTAAATCTTAAATCAGTGCTAACTCCAAATCTTAAACCCCAAATCAAAAGAACCATAGCATCCTTAAAAATACCTGGACACCAAGGTCAATTGCAACAAGTACCTAAGAAATAACAATAAAAATTAAGGAGAAGTTGGACAGAGTGAAATCCTAGTAGAATTAAGTAAATTATGTCAATTGTGGACATCCTCTTAACTTGCCAAAGCCCATGAAAGGCTACCCAGGAAAACACAGACTATTAATACATTAGGGGAAGGAACCCATTTATCACAGTCAACAAGCTTATTTCTCTTAGACAAAAAGAGATGGCCATGGCTGGTATTCTCCAATTCTTTGTCCATATTCTTAAGGGACCAATAAAAATTACATTACCAAAGGATTACTTTACCTTTAAAACCTCTCCCCTAATAATACACATATAGTCTAGAAACTTCAATCATGTCTCCCTGCAAGATTCCACTTACACGGGCTTGCTTTTTCTTACAAAAGGCCTGTAACATTAGTATATAACCAATGGGCCTTTACTTAGCTTTAGGAACAGCCCTTTCCAGAATGAGGGGCTGGCCGTCATCCTTCTCAGTCATCTACTCCCGTAGGAAAAAGTCCTTTATCATCTTTCAGATTTGGTTATATCACTAGCAAAGGTATAAACCTCTTCCCACATCTCCAGAAACCATAAATTTCCAAAAATGCAAACTCCTGCTCATAAATGTTTTCCATGGACCAGATCCAAGATGAGCTCTCATTCAGAAACTGCAGGTTCTGGCCTCTCTTCTTCCTATGCAGAAGTCCAACAGCTTCAGTGCTTCATGCCCTCTAGGCTTACTGGTACTTCTTGAAAGGCCAGGTTTCATTATCAAATCAGTGTGTTGCATGTTCTACAGCTAAGAACCAGATGGACTGAACTAGATGGTTAGCAACACAATTTCTATACCAGAAACCTACCTTTTAGGGCATTCACTTCTCCAGATTCATGGCGTTTGATTCATTATGTAGAGCATTGTGCACTCTTTCTTCTGACTTGAAAGAACTTGCAAAATAAATCGCTAGCAAAGGTTGGAGGAGCAACCTTAAATTGACTGCTTTTTGAGTTACATACTTCCTAGAAATAGAATGTCTTCTATTCAGTACTGAGTTTTTTTTTTTTTCTGATATGGTAGGTGCAATTTGTTCTAGCACATAAATTCCCTTGTCATGGAAAGCAACACCCACCTATATGAGTTATTTTCAATCTCGGCTACACATTAGAATTACTTTGAGAGCTTTAAAAATACCAATATCCAGGGTTTACCCTCAATATTCTTCCATAAGTGATCTGGGGCAATGTAAACCAATTAGTATTAATGCTTTTTAATTCCCCGGGTAATTCTAATGGATGCTCAGAATCATGAACTTATGCTTAGATTTATAATCTTTCCCTCTGATAATCTTTTAAATTTATTTGGCTTTACAACATTCTACAAAGGTAATATTCCCTGGAGGAGTGAGGGTAAGATTGATGATGAACTCAGTATTTCCCTACCTAAAGCCACTGGGAAATGGATTGGCCATCACTCCCCACTGGGCCTCTATTTTAGATATAGAAAAATTAACCTAAAAGGGATATTTATCATCAAATGTGTTCATGAACTAAACTTGGTGGTGCTAAATGGTGGATATAAATTCAGAGGAAATATTGCACTTGTCCCTAGATCAAATATTCTTACTTATCATTTATCATCTAAAGACACATTAAAAAATTCTGCCTTAGTGACTCAGGGAAAAGATTTTTCCCTCACTTTCTTTTAACAGATTAATAATGAATTAAATCCAGTCTGCCCTTGATCTTCTAGAGTCAGAATTGGCAAGGAGGGTTGAGCAACTAAATGAATCCCAGGCCACTTTACTATGAAACTCATGAAGCAAAAGACAAATGCTGTTTGTGGTTTTCATACATTTTACATCTTTCTGTGGTGCATAATTCTGGCTCTGCCAGGATGGAGTAGCTCTATTCTTCAAAGGGTCTCCTTTCCACAATTAAAAACAAGCAAGCATTGAACATCACATAAGCAAGCATAGAAATTCTCACAAAGGGGGAAGAAGAAATCTGGCTCAAAGGGACCTTAAAACAATTAAAGAGAACTCAAATAAAGGAGTAGATATGCTGGTGAAGCAATGGAGAAGGTTAAGAGAAGGGAGGATTGGAAAAAGATGTAATGAAGATAATAATTTAAATAATTATATATATATATATATATACAAAATTATTAACACTGGTCTCAATGACATGTATGGGTAAAGGGAGGAAGTGGAGTGGTATCTTGAGTGAAACATACAAAGTATCGTGTGCATGTATATTCCTATCTCACGGTACCTCCTTAATATGTATAATTACAATGCACCGATTTAAAAAGAAAAGACTTGAGAATCAACAAGGGGGTAAGTTCCCTGGGATTCCTTCTTTCTTCCCACTTATCCAAGATGGAGCAGCGAAGACTCCAATTTTAAAAGAGCCAGCAGGCACAGATCAAACAAAATAGTTCCAAGAAAAATCTGCTCATCCCAAGCCAGGGATGAGGAAAATAAGGCCGAACATTAGAACACCTTCTTGGAAATGCCAGTCCTACACTAGCCAAACAGTAAGAGAAAAAAAAAAAATTCCACCTGAACCCACACAGTTTCAGCCATGGAGTGGAAAGTTGATCCCCCACTCGAGTCTCCTGCCCAGGTGAAAATAGCCAACATTCTGATTCCCCAGTATCTTCTCAATGTCCAAGGGGCTGAGCAAGAAGATGATATTGCATACCCAGCTTGGCAGAGTAGGCAGTGCTCTATTTTTTCCACTAGAGGAATCGCAGTGGTATCCAGAGCCTCTACTTTCACCCAACACTAATGATATTGAACAAGGTGGTGCCAGTTGGGTTAACGCATACTCCATTTTCCCCTCCTCCTTAGTGTCATCAAGACCAATACCCTAGCATTAAGGAGTTGAAATAAAGTAGTAAGAGGCTGCATGGTTGATAGTGAGGTGGTTACACCATACACACTGGGATCAAGAAGGCCCATCAAGGGGCTAGGCCTCCATCTCTACCTAGAATCAAAGAGGCAGAAGAGGTAGTGGGAGGTAGGGAAAATTGGAACTCCATTCCTTTTCACCTTGTTTCAGAGAAGCCCCAGTGTGAAGCAGATTCAATCTATACCTTGCAGCAACAAAACAGAGTGAGTCAGGGCCCACCTTTTGCCAGGGTATGGTACATGAGACCTATAAGAATTTGAATATATATACACCACCCATTCTTAAAGGTGCATCTTAATGGCAACATGGCCTACACAAAGAGAGAGATGGTTAAGTAGGAATGAGAGTCTCACAGTACAATATCCAAAACATATAGGATACAGTTGAAAACTAGGCATCACATCAAGAACCTTGAAAAATCGCAATATGAATTTAGAAATTCAACCTACAGATTCACCAACAGGTTCCAGCACCAAGATGAAATAAATGTTGAAAAATTTTGTCAGTAATTTGTTTGTTGGTTGGTTGGTTTATTTGTAGTGGTATTGGGGATCAAACCCAAGAGCATTCTACCTCCACCCCAGTCTTTTTTTTTTTTTTTTTTTTTTTTTGAGACAGTGTCTCACTATTTGCTATCCTTAAATCTGCAATCCTTCTGCTTCAGGCTTCCAAAGTTTGGGACTACAGGTTATAGCCATGTGTCACCATGTCTTGCTTGTCAAGGATTTTAAAACAACCATCATCCAAATTCCCCTTTGCAATCTAATTTTCTTGAGACAATTGTTAAAAATAGAAAATATTAGTAAAGAAATTTTATTTTAAAAAGCTGAAAATTTTAGAATAAAAAGTACAATAACCAAAATTTAAAAACTAATTGAATGTGCTCACTAGTAGATTGGGGATGACAGAGGATAATCCCAGCGAACATGGCAGATTAATAGAATTTACCTAGTCTGAACAATAGTGAGAAATGAAAAGAAAATAAGCAAGGTCCAGGGAAAATAACAAGAGAGAAAACATCCATCTCATCGAATTTCTAGAGGGAGAGCTGAGAGTGGAAGTGACAAAATATTCAAAGAAATAATGGCTTAAAAATACCCCAAATTTGGTGAAAGAATTGAATGAACCTACAAATTAAAGAAGCTAAGAAAACTTCAAATAGAATAAACCTAAGGGAATTCATACTAAAGTACATCAAAATTAAACTTCTAAAAACTAATGACAAACTATTCAGAGTAGCCAGAAAAAGTAACACATTATTTATTTATAAGAAAAAAATGTTCATATCTAATATTGTGGAGGTCAGAAAAAGTGACACACTTCTCTAGTATCAGAAGAAAGAAACTCCAAAGCAAATTCTTCATCTGGTGAATATATCCTTAAAAAGTGAAGGGGAAATAAGGATATCATCAAAGGGAAAATAGAATTCATTGTTAGCAAATCTGCTGGTAGAGAATGGCTAAAGGAAGCTCTGTAAGTAGAAAGAAATATTAATGAAAAATTATTGGAATTTAGAAGGAAATAACAATGAAATTGTTAAGGATATGGATAAATATAATGTGCAATCATACTTCATTTTTTCCTGTTATATTTGATGATTAAAGCAAAAATCATAACACCATCTAGTATAATACCCCACGTAATTAGGGAAAATACCTAAAAAGCGAGGGACTTAGTAGAAGTAAAAGAGAATAGAAAAGACACAATTATTATTCTCAGATATGATCCATCTCCTAGGTGACCTTTTTTTTTACCTTTTCAAAGACCCAACTTTGAATCTCAGTCTCTCTCTCTCTCTCTCTCTCTCTCTCTCTCTCTCTCTCTCTCTCTCTCTCTGTTTTCTCTTTAATTTATTTTTGCTCCTCCTTTTACTTATTAGCTTTAACAGACTTGGGTTTTATTAGCTCTTGGTTTTTGATCATAGAGGCTTAGTTTCTTGATTGCATATCCTTCTACTTTACTAATATAAAAACAAAAACATTAATTTCTCTGAATATTCTGCTTTAAATGTATCCCAGAAATTTTAAAATGTAGTTCTTTTCTTTACATTTAGTTTTAAATATTTTATAATTTCCTTTGTGAATTTTTTCTTTGACCTAAGAATAATTGTGAAGTATGTGGACTTTTTTTTTTTTCCTGAGGAATTGGGAATGGAACCTAGAGGGTATTCTACCTCTGAGCTACACCCTCAGCCATATTTTTTTTAATTCTTTATTTTAAAAGGGGTCTCATTAAGTTGCGCAGGGCCTCAATAAGTAGTGGAGGGCTGCAGTAAGTAGCTGAGGCTGGCCATAAACCTGAGATCTTCCTGTGCCAGCCTCCCACGTAGTGGGATTACAAGGGTGCACAACCACACTTATCTGGCTATTATCTAATATTTAATTTTCTGGTTATCTTTCTCTATCCAATTTTATTACTTAGTTTTCTCATGACCAGAGAAAATACTATATATGATTTCAATTCCTTTACATTTATTAAATTTTGTGATCTTATGTGGAAGACAGAAAATAATCCCTCAAGTCTCCAGAATCTATAAATGTGTTGCCTTAGTTGACAAAAATGAATTTTCAGACATGACTAAATTAGTGATGGTGAGTTGGGAGATTCTGGGTTATCTGGCTTGGAGGATGCATACCCATACACATTGTGCTGTTACCTAAACCTGTCCAGAAAGAATTAGGCCATTTTGCAATTGTTTATCAGCAAATACCATTATCGCCATTATCTCTACCCCTGAGGCTTTGCCAGTAGAGTATGTTGTCAGATTCTGATTTTTTTCTCTTGCCAGTTTGAAATGTTTAAATGTGTATATATTACTAGAGTTTTTTAAAATTCATTTTTAACTTAATTGTGATCAAATTAAGCCTATTTTCTATGATAAAAATCATTTGCATTTTTCTATGAACTATTTATATCTCTACAACATTTTAATTTTAATAAATTCTGTCTCTGGTAGTTCTTTATATGTCTGGAATATTAACCCTATTCTTGTGATAAAAGCTGTAAGCATTTTACCCCAGTTTAGTTTGTCTTTTTTTTTTTTTTTTTTTTTTGCTTATAGTGTCCTCCCTCTAGGCAAAGGTTTAAATGACTTTTCACTCAGTTTTCTAACTGTACATCTTTAGCAAAATACACTTTAAAGGGGGAAAAGAAGTGAAACAAAATTTTCAACCTTATTCACAGTTGATTTTTATATTGGAGTATTTATAACTGTTTTATACATATCTTAGAATAAACTAAATATGCCAATTAGTAATCAGGATTTCTAATATAAAGCATACAGCATAAATAAGAATCAAAGAAATTAAGAAAAGCACTCTAATGTTAAATTTGAAATGAGAATACCAATATGAACTCAATGTATAATTTTACTTATATTTACATATGTCTTAGCTTTATCCGTTGAAACATCTGGAAGTAATAATACCTCAGTAAAATGAGTGATCCTGACATGTAGATCTTGATTTTTAACTACAAGTTCCCAGTAAAAGAAATTAAAAGTATTTCTGTTTGAATTTAAATCAAGGATAGAAAATATAACGTAAAGCTGTAATATCTTACTAGTCTTTAGAGCAAACAATTAATCAATTCCAATGTAGTTTTAATAAAAATACACAAAGGCACTTCTTTTTTTCTGTTGCGATGGTTATCGAACGTAACAACATTATATGTCCAAGCTACACTCCCATCCCTATTTAATTTTTTATTTGAAATCATGGTCTTTTTACGTCTCTGAGGGTTTCACTAAGTTGCTGAGGCTGGGTTTAATGATTGCAGTTGGAAATGACTAAAGCATAGATGCATAGAATGATTTTATAACTTATTGTCAATCTGATACATTTTTTTGAGAGTGAGCGGGGTCATAATAACTAATGCTGGAGAAAGAGACAATCAGACTGTCCTGTACAAACAGAAATATGTAGTCATCAAACTGTTGTATCAGTTATTTACTCTGACATCTGGTAAATAAAAGAAAGGATTTGAGGAAAATTACAGAATAAAAACATTTTTTTTTCACAAAAGAAGGTCAGAAAAATAGAAGAAATAACAGCATTACACACTCATAGTTTTCAGAGCCCCAACTTTCCCGGAGAAATAAGTAACTCAGGAAAACATCATTTATAGAGATAAAAAATATTAAGTAGAATGTTGCCAGATGGTTGCCAGAGAAAAACATACCTTTCATTGGAGAGATCTGCTAACCATCAATCAACAGATTCATCAAATTGAGCTTCATCGATACTGGGATACCTTGGCATTGAAAACTTATTGATGTGATGCAAGATGAAATGCAAAGCATTACCTATGAAATACTGTTGTCCAAAAGATTTATTGTGCATCAAGTCAAGTCTTTAGAGCAACACTCCAGTCCTCCAGGCAGATGGGATAAAGAAAAAAAATGAACATTAATAATGAACAATCAGATACATTTAGTATGTGGAGCAATCAATGAGAAAATTGACTTGGTCTTTTCATAACATATGTTTATTGCTGCATTGTAATTATACATCATAAGGAGGGTCAAAGTAATACAAACATAGATGCACACTGCATTCCCCACACCATCCCCACCCCCACAAACCCAGCCTTCCCTGTACCTGTTAATGAGATTGATAAGTGATACTTTCATGTATGGACATAATATTATTTGAACCGTTTCTTTCATCAAGTCTCCCTTTGTTCCTCAGTCTCCCTTCTCCAACCCCCTTCCATCCACCCTTCTACTGGTTTCTCTCCTTGTTTATCAGAAGTTCTTTGTGGTTTCTATTTTCTCTCTAGCTTCCACATATGAGAGAAAATATATGACCCTTGACTTTCTGAGACTGGCTGATCTGATTCTTTATGGCTGAGTAAAATTCCACTGTGTATATATATCACATTGTTTTGGTCTTTGTCTTTCTTTGAAGGACATCTAGAGTGGTTCCTAATTTGGCTATAGACAATATATAAGATTGGAGGACACATTAGTTGTTTCCAGGAGGGAAAGGTGGGGGTAGATACTGGAGGAAAACTGTGTTGATATAAAAAGACAAGTGTGTGGAACTCTTCTGTATCTGGACTGTAACAGTATCAATCTCCTAATTATTATTTTATACTATAATTCTTCAAGATGTTATCACTGAGAAAAACTAGGAAATAACACATTAGAAATTTCTGCATTGTATTCCTTATTTTTGTATATGAATCTATAAAATTTTCAAAATAAGTTTAATTTTAAACAAAAATGAGTATACTTAAATAATAAATAAATCAAAAGGCTAGAAGACTATTGTAGATTTTAAAATCCTAAAGATTAAATATACAAATGCAAATGTGTTCATTACCTATTGCTGAATATTGATGGATATTCATCTTTTGTCAATTTTTTCTGCACATTTGCAATTTTTCATAATTAAAAATTGCCTTGATTTAAATTTTAATTACATTGATAAGAAATTGATCAATTCAGCCAGGATAGTTAAAAGGAAAGTGTATTAACCTTATTTGAATTTTTATCTTTATGATCATCCAATCAGTTAACAGGACATACTATTTTTAGTGACTCTATTATTTATATTTGCAGACAATATAGAGTGCTCATATCTGGGAAAATATTCATTCAATTAACAAGAATTTCTACTTGATTTATTATGCAAAGATGATGGCAGTGTTTTGATTCTGGGCAACATCAAAAAGAATAGGAAGCCAGTTAGACACTCGACTCTTTTATTTGGTTTTAATTGTGTGAATCATCCAGAGAGTAAGCCAGCTGGTATGTTGAACTCAGAGCTAAAATAAAATGATCACAGTGGGCACCAACTCTGTCTGCTTTTGCAAAGTAATATTTTATGTCTTTAATTAAGTTTGTCACAGGGATATTTAGAAAAGAATGCTTAAAATTATGCATCCCTTTTGCTTCCAAAGCATTAACAGAAATGATATCGTTTAAAGCAAGCATTTTGATGTAACTCCTGGCAAAAAAGTTTCATTATAATTCTATTTTTTAAAGTTTCACTGCTTGCAATTCCCATCAAGTTTTTCAGGAAAGGCATTCTGATATCTTCTTTCCTTATTAGTGGTTTAATTATTTATTTCACTTGGACTATAGCATGAAACTCTATCTCAGTATTATAGAGCTTAGATTGTGAACTGCTACACAGTGGATGAATAGATATACAATGAGTACCTAGCAGGGCTTTAATGATTCAGAGGGACCAGAAGCACTTCCACTATGTTTTTGTGGGTCTGCCTCTGATAGGAGCCGTGATTTATAAGAGAAAGTCAAACACTGACCACAGAAAAAAGAACACTCAAAATGCCTGACTTCTTATCAATGATTGTGCAACTGATATTTTCATAAGCCAGAGGTTGACTTTTATTTTGCCTATAAAGGGCCAGAGACACTGTGGACCAGACTTTCTCTGTCCCAAATATTCAACTCTACCATTTCAGTACAAAAGGAAAAATAGAATATACACAAATGACAGGGTATGGCTGCGCTCCAATAAAAGTTTATAAAAATAGGCATTAGGCCAGATTTGGCTTGCAGCTCATAGTTTGCAGACCTCTTTCATAGATGATCAGGTCATTCAATAAGCAAGTGTCACCTAATATAGAATTTGATTCCTGAAAATGTGAAATTCAGGAAATTAAACTATTTTCAGAAGATAGGAAATTGCCTATGTTTTCTCATTTTGACTTATTAATCAATTAATTCTTATATTCCATTAGTATGAAAATGTAAAAGACATTTAATATATATAGGTATATATTAAAAAAAGGAACAGAAGGCTGTAGAGGACAAAGGAATCAACTTAACCACAATAAGCATTTTGTATAATTTTCATTCATTTTGTTTCATGAAATCCTGCAAAGTTGAAATTTTCCTCTTTTTAAGAGAGGAACATAATGTGTTCTTGAATTTTTGTCTCAAACCCTATTCTAAAAAGGTGCAATATCAAGCAATAAAAGTCATATATATGTTAGGACCCTATGCAGAAATATGCCATATGCACTATCGAAACATGTTGGTACATTTTGAAAGACACTCTCGTCCAGCGGCAATCTCCTGCCTGATGGTGAGCAAGATCCTGACACACAAATTCTACAGGGGTTGGGAGCTCAAGGTCTGGCACATCCCTTCCTTCAGAAAAGGGTTGTGAATGGCCTGTTCTATGGGCTATGTGTTGTACTGCTGAAGAGTGTGAATTCTAGAGTCACACTGATGGGATGAATCACAGTTGTGTGATGTTGGACAAGTCACTTAACCTCTGTGTACCTTAACATACCTTATCTGTAAAGTGAGGCTGATAATATCTACCTCTCAATATTATCTTGTAGAAAAAATTAGCAAAGATGGATGGATCCCTTAGAAACTCTGGCTTAAAGATAGGAAATCATAAGTTTTTGATGAATTTATGTCAACTGATTTTTTTAGCCTATATCTGAAGCTTCAACTTCTTTTAAGGCTCATAAGTAAAGAGAATGAGGTAACCATGAGCTTAGTAGATAATTATCTCCTCCTATAATATTCAAAACAGAATTATAAGTCCATGTTAGATATTATTGTTCCTCACAGAAGAATTGTATTTTTCTCCCAGTTAAAGTTACCCATAGATGGGACATTTTGGGCCAAATGGGCCAAAGTGTGTAAGGCTCTGTCTTTTCAGTCTCACTTGGGTCTATTTTCATGGTAATAGGCATTCAACAAATTCTAGGAAAATTATGAGTACTAGCCCTTGATATGGTAATGAAAATGTGTTTTAAATCTTGATTATGTGAGGTAATTATTTATTTAAAATATAATATTTCTAAGAGATTGAACCTATTTGATATTCCTCTTTTCTGGTCACTTATATACAAAGAGTTAATTCAATTTTTTCAAAATTCCTCTTCTCTAATTACTACTTTTCACTATTCTTTATCACTTTATTGTAAACAGTCATTCAAAAGTTGTTTCATGCATCTCCTCTTGTCTTTCTTCTCCATATAACTGATATAGCACTGACACACAAGCTTTTTTAAAAAGTCTGTATATATGTGCATATGCATATATATACATACATCTCTCTCTCTCTCTCTCTCTCTCTATATATATATATATATATATATATACACACACACACACACACACACACACACACACACACACATTCTTTCTCACTGTTTTTTGGTAGTGGGGATGGAACCCAGGGGCATTCTACCTTCAGGCTATACTCCCAGTCCTATATGTATGTATGTGTTGTCAAACAGGATCTGACTAGGTTGCTAATAATCTCACTAAGTTGCTGGGACTGGTCTCAAACTTGTTATCATCCTGTCTCAGTCTCCCAAGTACAAGCTTGGTGTGAGTCACCAAGCTTGGCAACAATGTACATTTGAAACAAAAATTATAATTCCAAAGAATAGCTTATAGATTTTTTTCAACTTCCTTTAACGGTGACATTTTGATAGGATGCACAGAAACATATATAAGTTTAAATCCTGGGTGTATCTAAAATGGGCCATGGCCTGTTTTGAGCACATTATTTATGTATCTTCTTCTATATACTCTGAATACCACTTCAGAATGTATTTTACAAAGGACACTGACATTCATTGAAAGGACATTCACTGGGCCCCTGATGTTTGCCAAGTATTGCTGCAGGTGTACTTCATGTCACTTTATTTAATCTTACCAACCATTTAGACATAGTATTATTATATTTTAAGACAAGGAAACAATCTCAGAGAAGTCACTTTCCAACTGCCCATTTAGAAATGAATTTGGCTTTTTCTGTCTGTCTCACATCTCTGCTCTTTCTATATTATTACACTCCAAAAGCTTTTTAGAATGAATTTGTATTTTTAATAATTTTCATACGTTCCTTAGCCCTTCTCATCACATAAGAACTTTGTTGTTTTGGCAACAGACAGAAAATATCAACAAAATGATGTGCTGGGCGCCCGAAACCTTTCTATTGCTGCCTCTGACAACTGATTTCACCAGTAATTCAAGACTCCATATTCCAGTAATTGCATATTATCCCTGCTATCAAACAATTTTCTCCAAAGGGAAGAAATGGAACATTTTTTAAATTGGACTTTTCAAAAGTAAACACAAAGTAAGTAAAAGGATAGAAATAATAAAGATAATGACAGAAGTAAATGAGATTAACAATAAATAAAAATAAATAGGCACAGCTGACTCAGCAAAATGATCAGTAGAATGAATTGTCTTTTAGTTAGAATGGTCGGGAGACAGAGTGAGAGAGAAAAAATAAAATCAAAAGTTATTAATATCAAGAATGAAAAAAGGACAACACTATAGATCCTAATAACGAAAGAATAGAAAATGTTATAAATAATAATTTTGAAATGCTTAATCATAAATTTAACTGACTTTAAGCTATACTACAAAGCCATAGTAATAAAAGAAACAGCATGGTACTGGCACAAAATAGATATATAGACCAATGGATCAGAATAGAAGACTCAGAAACAAATCCACAAACTTACAGCCAATTGATTTTGACAAAAGAGGCAAAAATATACACTGGAAAAAAGCCTATTCAATAAATGGTGTTGGCAAAACTGGTTAACCATAGGCAGAAAAATAAAAATAAACCCCACTTTCTCACCCTGCACAATAGTCAATTCAAGATGGATCAAAGACTTGGAAGTTAGACCAGAGACGTTGAGGCTCCTTGAAGAGAGCATAGGTGCAACATTGCAACACATAGGCACAGATAAAAACTTTCTCAACAAGACCCCAAGGCACGAGAAATTAAAAGGCTAATCAATATGTGGGATTGCATATAACTGAAGAGCTACTGTCAAGCAAAGGAAACTATAAAGAAACTCAACTGAGAGCCAACAGAATAAGAGAAATATCCAAAACAATTCTAAAAAGAAATATTAAATTTGAAGAAGTAGTACATGGGTACTAAGTTATAGTTAGAAGTAATAAATTCTGGTGTGCCTCAGTGAGGTTATTATAGATAACAGTTATATATTCTATATTTTAAAGAGCTAGAAGTCACAATTTTGAATGTCTTCACCATAAAAAAGGTAGATGTTTAAAGAGACAGAAATGTTTAACCTGATTTTAACAATACACAATGTATGCATGTATCAAATCATCATATGGTGCCCCATGCACAATTTTTATGTTAAAAACAAGTTTAAAAAAAATTGTAGTAAATTTTTCCTCTGAAATATATTCTGAATAATAAATTTTCCTCTGTAGTTGTTAAACCGGTTAAAAAAAGGAACAGATGAAATAGATTTTAATGGGCGCCGTCCCTGAGAGGCCTGGGGGCGGTGGCCGCCGCAGCGCCAAGGGCCTGAGCCCGGCCTCAAGGGGGAAGAGCTGGTACCCCGCCCGACCGCCCGGCTGCGCCGCGCTCAGAAAAATCGGGGGAGTACCAAGAGTTGGTCCGGTTCCTGCCCAAGGAGCCCCAGCAGGACACGGCAGAACAGGGCCCAAGCATCCAACAGGGAGAGAAGGCCGTAATTAATCTGGAGACCACACCCTGCCAGAAGAAAGAAGAGTCGAATTCAACACCCAAGCCTGAGAGGGAGGACAAGTTAATAAAGCAAGCAGCTGAGGGCAAACCAAAACCCAGACCTGGAGACCTGATTGAGATTTTTCGAATTGGTTATGAGCACTGGGCCATCTATGTGGAAGATGACTGTGTGGTCCACCTGGCTCCTCCAAGCGAGGAGTTCGAGGTGGGTAGCATCACCTCTGTGGTTAGCAGCCGCACAGTGGTGAAGTACAGTCGCCTCGGGGACGTGCTGCACGGATGCTCCTGGAAGATCAACAAGCTGGACGGGACCTGCCTGCCGCTGCCCCTGGACAAGATCATCCAGCGCACCAAGAAGATGATCATCAAGACAGTGCAGTTGCAGCCTGATCGAGGGCAACTGCGGGCACTTCGTCAATAACCTCAGGGACGGTGTGCCCAGGAGCCAGCACGTAGAGCACGCCTTCAGGGAAGGCGTGAAGGCTGCAGGAGCCGTCATCTCTGCCATGGTGGGTAGCATCAAGCCCAAACCCATCACTGCCTGAAATTGCTGAAAACTCTGAGCAGAAGAAGAACTGTGGACACCAAGAGAGAGACCCTGTCTCCTCACCTCCACTTGACCTGCTAAGTAGTGAACAGACCTGCTCCTCTCTCTCACTAGACCTGCTAAGAAAATTGTTAGCTTCTGGGTGAATCTAGAATGTATCCGATTACCCCTCCAGAAATACATCCAATGTATGTGATTGTAGGCCCATGGATGCTCAAGATGGGAAGAACTGATTAAAAAAAAATAGATTTAAATGTTCTATTTAATCTGATGTATCATTTCAACATGCTTCCAATACAAATTATTAATGAGATTTTACATTCTTTTTTTAATACTAACTGCCTTAAATCTGATATTTAACACTTACCATCTCTTTCTATTTGGACTATTCATATGTTGCTCTGTAGTCCCTGTGACTGATGGTAGAAATGCATACTGGACAGTGAGTTAGAGAGACTGCATAGGAGCAGAACAGGAGTGGATGCAGTGAGATCAGTTAGGAAGAGATGATCATGGTCCAGGTGAGCTCGGATGGCGACTTATGCCGGGGGTTGTAAAGCATTTGCAGAAAAACAGACACATATTAGAGAAATAGTTGAAAGTAAAAGAAATAGACCCTAGTGATGGTTTGGATATTGGGAGGTAGAGGTGGATGAATGAAATGGAATCTGGGTCTGACTGGTCTATTTTGCTCTTTCAAGAAGAGAAATGAAAGCAGAGGACACCTGCTTTAAGAAACTCTGATGAGGCCATTTATCTCTTCTAGACTGTCCTCAGAATTAACTGTAAGACAGTTGAAATCATAGCTTTTAAAAATTGACACTACCATCTGCGATTCCACAGTGAGTGAATGTGGATGACTAAGCCCTCCTGTTCACTACTTATTCTACAAAAACATAGCTTCTCTGCAAATGCTTTAATCTTCTCAATGAAAAGCTACATGAGGGTAGAGATGATGGTCGGTTACTGCAGAGTTCCCAGAGGCTAACATGATGCCTGGCACGTAACGTGTGCTTAGTAAACACATGTTGAATGAGTGATTGATCGAATGAACTAATGGATCTGCTTATTTGAGCTCTGATGGTCTCCTGGAACAGTTTCATATATTAGATGCTTTGCAGGAATCTGAGCACAAAAAACAGTTGTATTTCCAAACTTGATGTATTTAAAATCCATTGGCCGTTAGCTGCTAATGTTTGTCGGGATGAAGGTATTAGATTTTCCTTATCATTGATCAAGCTTAAACTTATGTATGTCTGTTGATACGTACATGTGTATTTATCCTGGACTTAAAATATATATCCATTTCTCTTTAAAGCCTAAAATTATAAATCTTCTACATTTCTCTAAATGGTAATATGTTCAAATCAGATATCTAGCAAGTTCCTGATGACTTTGGGCTCTGTCTCTGGGATATGGCTCACTTGTCAGTCCACCTCAACAAGGTCAAGAATTACAAAAAATTGAATAATCTTTCCTATAGCTACATTCGATGGTATAGGTTCTTTTTAAAATACTTTTATTGGTGCATTATAGTCTCACATCATAATGCAGTTCATAGTGATCATGACATACATACACACAACACTTGGTGGACTTTCCTCTGGTTCCCTCCCCACTTCTCCATCCACGTACAAGATATTGAGATAGGCAAATTTTCGCATATGTAGATAATGCCAGTAGGAGTGTTTCTTTTATTAAATAATTTTTCTGTCTCCCCCACATGCCCCAAGACACCTCCTTCACTCCACTGGAGTTTCACAATGGTATAGGTTCTTACCAGAAACTTTTCAAATGTAAATTGGAAGCATGACATCATTTTGAAATCTGTTTATTAAAGAAGTTATAATTTTCTTATATAAAATACAAATAGTGTGCATATAAATACATATACATTTATAGGTATACACATATTTATATATATATGATAGATAGATAGATAGATAGATAGATGATAGATAGATTCTTATCATCTGTGTATATTTGCCAAGGGATTGAACAAATCCCCCATTCTTGGATTTCAGATTGCTCATAGAGGTTAACTATTTTAAATAATGCTGCAGTAAGCATTTATGTTCGGTGTTTCTAAACTTTTGTTATTTTCTAAGGATAAATTTTTTGGAGAAAACGAATTTCCATGTTAAAGGTTATGTAAATGTTACGGGTTTTATTACTACCAAACTGTCTTGACGGAGGTTGCATCAATTTCTGCTTTTTCTCTCCGTATAGTACTAGATTCTCTTAACACCACACATCTGCCCAACCAAATTCTTCATCTTTGCCACTTTAACAGAGAAAAAGGTGTCTTCTATTCTTCCTGTTAATTTTGTTTCATTACTAGCAAACATGTATGAACTTTGTCCCACACACATGTATATTGGTGAGTTTTATTTATTTGTGCATCATTATCAATACTCTTAGCCTATTTTTCTCTTAGAAAGAGCTTTTTCTTCATTACTAATTCAAAAGCCTTTAATATGATAAGAATATTAGCCCGTAGTTCCATATGATTTAAGCAATTAACCAGTTGATCATTAACTGGGAGTAAGAAGTCTTTTGTGATATTTTGGCTAAACTTTTTTTTTTTTTTTTTTTGGTAGGTAGTACTGGAGATGGAACCCTTCTATCTACACTCCCAGACCTATTTTATATTTTTATTTGGAAACAGGGTCTCTTAAGCCAGCAAGCCTGGCTTCGAACCTCCGCGATCCTCCTGTCTCTGCCTCCCAAGTGTTGGGGATTACAAGCATGTGCCACCACGCCCGGCTTGGCTAAACTTTTTTAAGCAGAAGTCCATATTTTTTTTGTGTGTGTGTGGTACTGAGGGTGGAACCCAGAGGCTTTCTACCTCCAGGCTATACTCCCAGACCTATTTTCTATTTTATTTGGAAACAGGGTCTCACTAAGTTGCTGAGAGCCTCACTAAGTAGCTGAGGCTGGCTTCGAACCCATGAGATCCTCCTGTCTCAGCCTCCCAAGCGCGGGGATTACAAGCATGCGCCACCACGCCCGACTGTCTGTCCATATTTTTATGCAGCTTTTACCTATACCACAAGTCACTCATGGGCATACGTTATTGCTATGGTTTGAATGTCCTCACCAAACCACGTGTTGAAATGCAATCCCCGTTGTGATGTACTGAGAGGGTAGAAAGTTAATCCACATATGTTATGTGAAGGTGGGACTTCAGGAAGTAAATCGGGTTAAATAAGACCATAAGAATGGGCTCCAGTCCAATGGGACTATGGATTTATAAAACGAGTAGGGACCTGAGCTGGTTCGTTCCGTTTCTGTCACCATATGTTGCTCTGCACAGTCCCACAAGCAAGGAGGATCTCACCAGATGCAGCTGCCTGACTGTGAACTTCACAGCTTTCAGAACAATGAACACATTATTAAACCTCTTCTTCTTCTTATAAATTTATCAATTTATGGAATTCCTTGATAGCAACAGAAATGAACTAAAACAGTTTTATAAACATGTATTGATAATTTATGTTACTTTTATAATTTTGTTATGAATATTTAAGTATAAAATCCATAGAAAATTAATTTTGGTAAGTATGAATAAATACACGATTTAGTTCTTTTCCCCAGGGTGATTCAGGTAGAAGAGCATACCAAAGAACATTCATTCTTTATTCATTGACATGATTCTCCAACTTTATTATGTAAAAAAGTCTTCTGCAATAAAATAATGCAGCACTGAGTAAAAGGGGAAGATCTTAACAGAGAACATAAAATAGTAGAAAGAGCTATAAATATAATATGTATGTCTAGTTTTTCTAAAACTGAGTGTTAGGTAATGCATATGTAATTACTAAAAGCCTAGATTAAATATGAAATTAAACTATAAATAAATTTCCAAAGTTGTTTCTTATCTCATAGCTTTAGTTTTCAGTTTTTTCAGTTTATTTGAAATGGCTTTTATGAAGCAGAAGAAATTGATTGGGAAGAAAATTTGCCAGTGTTCAGCTTGAGCAGGTAATTGAGTTTCTGACTTAAATGGTATCTTATTAACTTCCTTGAAATATTAATCAAGAGAAATTTAATATCAAAAATCTTCTTTTGATAAGGATTTCATAACTGGTATTAGTAAGCATACAAATCTGAATTAATGAAAACATCTTAACTTTTTATTACAGAAAAACTGTAAACATACATTGACGTGTAGGGAGTATTATAATCCTTGTATACTAACTGCCCAGCTTCAACAATATTAACTCTTTTTTTGTGTGGTACTGAGGACGGAACCCAGGGGCATTCTACCTCTGAGCATCAATCCCAGCCCTATTTTTTATTCTTTATTTTGAAGCAGGGTCTTACTGAGTTGCATAGGGCCTCACTAAGTAGTAGCTGAGGCTGTCCTCAAACCACGATCCTCCTGTCTCAGCAATATTAACTCTTGAATAGAATTCTTTTTAACATAAAATGCAAACTATCACCTAAAAATATAAAATATGTTCTTAAATTCTTTGAATATTATTCAGTATTCATGGGTTTCCAATTGTCTTTTTTCTTTTTTCTTTTTTTTTTTTTTTTTTGGTGGTACTGGGAATGGAACGCAGGGGCTCTCTACCTCCGTGTTACACTCCCAGACCTGTTTTATATTTTATTTGGAAACAGGGTCTCACTGAGTTGCTGTGAGCCTCACTAAGTAGCTGAGGCTGGCTTCAAAACTACGCGATTCTCCTGTCTCGGCTTACCAAGGGCTGGGATTACAAGCGTGCGCCACCATGCCCGGCCCTCTTTTTTTCTATTTTTTAAAAATATGTACCTACTTGATTTGTGATTCAAATAAAAGTGCATACATTGTGCTTCACTCATAAAACTTTGTCTCTTTACATATTACTTTCACATATTCTGGACTTTTATCTTTGCACTTTTTATTGCTGATGTTGTTAAGAAAATTGGCTCTTTTGTAATATAAAATTCTTATATTACTGATTGCTTCTCCTTGTGAGATAGAAGAGAATATTTAGATGATGATGATGATGATGATGATGATGATGGTAATTTCTATCTGTAGCATGACTATTCATAGGTAGTTTTGTGTATTTCCATCAGGATATGAATGCTGTCTGTTATCTCTAGTCATTGATGATCATTACAAGATCCACCAAATCAATACTAAGAATATTCTAATTCTACCACTTTTTCCAGAAGAGGAGAGAAACTTGGTGTCATTTGGATATTGCAAATTGCAGATCACATGGGAAAGCAAGAATAAGTATTTGGATCTTCCCTTTTGTTGACTAGGTTACCAAATAATGAACTATTCTTTAGTATCCAGAAATCATCATGAATGCTGATTTTTGAATATTTTATACTTTGTTGTTGTTTTGTGTGGAGGGTATTGGAGATTAAACTCAGGGTATTCTACCTCTGAGCTACACTCCCAGTCCTATTTTTTAGTTCTATATTTTGAAAAAGGGTCTCACTATGTTGCGGAGGGCCTCTCTAAGTAGCTGAGGCTGGCCTAGAACCTGTGATCCTCCTGTCTCAGCCTCCCAATTACTGAGATTACAAGTGTGCACCACGACGCTCAACTAATACTTGATACGTTGAATGTCACTTTCAATTGATCATCATTCTTTACCAGTGAAAATTGATTCAACTTAACTATTGATTCCAAAGTACTTTTTTGGGGGGGATGTGGTATATCGTGAGTGGAAGTGTTTAGAATAAAGCCTACCTATCATGTACAAAATGTGCCAAGTTTATTTTCGCACTTCTTCAACCAGACCCAGAATTCAGTCATTTCTCTAAAATTCTGATTTTCCCATAGTGGAAAATGATATTTCTAGACCATAGCATGGGTGCTGGTGGGACTCACATAGGCTGACCATTATTTCTTGGCTTTCTCAGAAAAACAAGTAAGAAAATACTTATTTTATCAAAATATATTTTATAGCCTATATTTATGTTTCATTTCAAATACAGGACTATAGGTTTACCTCTGTATCTTCTTTCCCCCATGCTAAAAAGCTTGGTTATCAATGATATTAATATAATTACTTACTAGCTTTATCCTGCAGAACACACAAAACAGTCTCAGAATAATTATAGCATCATTATCACCAACGATGCCATTATTGAAAATAGTTTAAATTTTTTTGCATTTTTCTTTAGGGCATATTCTGCTAGTGATATATAATCAAATTACTGAGTTTTAAAGTAACTTGGAATAGTTTTTCTTATGACATTTCATCAACTGGATATTAGTTAAGTTTATTTGTTCTGACTTTACTTTCTCTATAGAGAACGCAAATAATAATAATTACGTATTTTATAATATATCTATTATTTTTGTTTGTCTTTAGGTACTGGGGATTGAACCAAGGGGGCATTCTACCTCATAACTACAAAGCCCAGACCATTTATTTATTGTTTTTAAATTTTCAAACAGGGTATTGATAAGTTTCTGAGGCTGGCCTCAAACTTGCAATTCTTCTCACTCAGCCTCTAGAATACTGGGATTACAGGCATGTACCACCACACCCAGATGGATTTTAAGATGTGTGTGTGTGTGTGTGTGTGTGTGTGTGTGTGTGTGTGTGTGTGCACACGCTTGCGCGGTACTGGGGATTGAACCCACGGGCATTTTACCTCGGAGCTACACCCTCAGCCCTATTTTTTAGTTCTTTATTTTGAAGCATGGTCTCACTAAGTTGAGGAAGGCCTCACTAAGTAGCTGAGGCTGGCCACAAACTTGCGATCCTCTTGTCTCAGCCTCCCAAGTACTAGGATAACAGGCATGCACTACCACACTGGCCATGATATTTGTCATTAATTTATTTTTTATAATAATGTAAGAAACTTACCTTCAAAACAAAGTAAATTTGAAATGTTTGGCTGCTTTCCTACCATATTTCTCCCTCCCACTATAGGTAAGTTTTTTTCTCCCTTTATTGTTTATGGTACAATTTCATTATTTTTTTCAGTAATACCCATATTTCCACATTTTTGTTAAAATTGCCATACTTTCACTACCTTGGTTTAGCTCTTACAAATTTATCTTAGGGATTGTTTCATAATCATATAGAAAGATTTCTCATTCTATCATATGGGTATACAATAGTTTATTAAACAAATTTAAGTAATTCTCTATTGATGGATATTTGAACTATTTCTAGTCTTTTCTACTACTTCTGATGATAAGTCTTGTACAGCTTCTCAAGTCTTTGCTGGCGTTTATTCATAATAGATTCCTATAAATGTAATATTGGAGAAAGGGTAAATACATGTATAATTTTGCTAGACATAGAGCCTGTACCACTTAATTCTCACCAGCAGTATATTAAAAATGTCTTATTTACTTACAGCCTTTCAAACCAAGTATGCTGTCAGATGGGATTTTTGCCCATCTAATGAGAAAAATGTTTCTAACAGAACTTTTAATTCCCATTTCTCTTGTTTTAAATAAGGTGAGGCATCTTTTCATAAAGCCAAGAACAATTTGAATCTCTCTTTCTGTGAACTGTCTATTCACAATGCTAGCATATTTTTCTATAGGTCATTTTTCTCCATTTTCAGAAACTCTTTATATTTTACACATTATTAGCTTTTGTAATAAAGTACAAATATTTCCCAGTTTCTAATTTGTATTTTGAATGTGTTTAACTATGCAAATTTCTTGTTCAGTTTTGTAGAATCAGACATATTGTTCTTTTTATTTATTGTTTTTAAACTTTTTAGGGACATTTTTCCAAATGCTATATAAAAAAATGCAGCCATGTTTTCATCTTGTACTTATACTTGTGTAAAGTTATTGTTTTTGTTTTTTCTTCCTTTATTTTTGTGTCTCTGATTCATCTGAAAATTAATGTGGTATGCAAAAGTGCTGGGATTATAAGCCATACCAAAAAGATGAAAGTAAAAAACATTTTGATACCCAATCCATAATTTTAATGATCTATTTATTTTCTCAATTTTTCTACAACACTTCTATTTTGTGGTGAAGAAAATGCCACCTGTTTTATATTATCATTCTATGGTGAGTATATTATCATTGATTTTATTTTTTATTTTTATTTTTTAATTTTTTTATAGGTGCATTGTAGTCATACATTTAATGGGATACAAGACTTGTGAAGACATACATGCACACATCACCCAATTAGCCCTTACCCGATCCCTACCCCATTCCCTCTCTCCCTCCTTCCCATGCTTGGCTTAGTGATTGATAAGTTTGTTTAAGTACATCCTGTGCTTTAGAGAGTTTCCCTCTTCCCCCCTCCCATCTCCTCAGTAAGGTCCCCTTATTTGCTGCTCTATAGGATCTCCTTCTTCATCTAGAGTTCCTCCTGTTAACCATTTCTCCTTAGCTTTTGCATATTAGGGAAATAATTCGATTTCTTCTTTTTTGTGACTGACTAATCTCACTTAACATAATGTCCTCCAGTTCCATCCATTTCCCTGTAAATGTTATAATTGTGTTTTTCTTTATGGCTGAGTCAAATTCCATTTTGTACATACCCCACAGTTTTATAATCCATTCATATGATTTTATTCTTAACTCCACAAATGAACAGTTGTTGTACCTGTGCCCAATAAACATGCTATCGAAAATAGAGATGTAATATTTTCAGCTTTCCTGGTATATTTTCCATTATGTCTCAAATATAGTATCACTAACATTAACATTTTTTCTATTTTCACTTAATTACCTAATAACCTCAGGATCAATTTAAGAAACATTCCAAACACTAAAATTTTCATAAGCAAATGTAATGACGGTTTCCCGAAAACTCTAAATGACATAGCCTAGATCAAAAGAGTTGGGATAAGCATATATATAAAATCCACACTTTGGTTTTAGAGTAGCTTAGGGATGTCAGTTGCATAATTACAGAAACTTGTGTGGATGAATTTTGACACTGGCCATACCAAATGTGTGTGTGTGTGTGTGTGTGTGTGTGTGTGTGTGTGTGTGTGTGACTGAGGCTTGAACCCAGGGGCATTCTATCTCCAAGATACATCCCAGCCCTTTTATTTATTTTTTGTTTTGAAAGAGAGTCTCACTGGGTTGCTGAGAATTTTACTAAGTTATTGCGACTGCCCTCAAACCTGTGATCCTTGTGTCTCAGCCTCCCAGGTACTAGGATTATAGGATGTACTGCCGTGAATTTGGCTCCAAATTCATTCATATGTATATTATATTATATATAAAACACGTATATATAATACATATATTATATATAATATATGTAATAAATGTACATATATATGTGTACAGCAGGAGCATTCTACTCTGAGCTACACTCCTCAGCCCTTTTTATTTTTTTATTTTGAAACAAGGTTTTGGTAAATTACTGAGTCTCACAAAGTAACCAAAGCTGGCCTTAAACTTGCCCTCCTCCTGTCTCAGCCTCCCAAGTACTGGGATTACAGGTGTGCACCACTATATCTGGCGCCAAATTCTTAAAAAAAAACAAAGTCTACCTATTAAGTTCCATTATGTAGGCACACAGTGGGTTTTTTTATATGTGGGGGGGTCTGGGGATGGAACCCAGGGGCATTTGACCCCTGAGCTACACCCCCTGACCCATTTTTTACTCTTTTATTTTGAAACAGGGTCTCACTGAGTTGCAGAGGGCCTCACTAAGTAACTAAGGCTGTCCATGAACTGTGATCCTCCTGTCTCAGCCTCCCAAATGCTGGGATTACAAGCGGTTGTGCCACCATGAATGGCTCAACACAGTGTTTTAATTCGTGTAACTTTGTATATGTCTTAATATCTGATGGAGGTCTCACAAGAGAAACAGAGTTAGCACTTTCTCTCTTCACTTGTTCCTCTTCAGCTGAGCATCCTTTTTAGGACACAGAACAACCACTCCTAGCAATGATACTTTTGTGCTTTACTCCACTGATACACATTTTAATCTCTAAGAATATCATAGTGAGAGTATGACCATGTATGGTAAACAAAATAATGTCTCCCTCGGCAAGATGTCCACTAATCCCCAGAATCTGTGAATAGGCTGTTACCCGAGAAAGGGGGATTAAAATTGCAGAATTTAGTTACCGTCTCTAATCAGCAGGTATAGGACAGAGAGAGTATCTTACATTATCTGGGTGGATCCCTGTAATCATAAAGCTCCTAAGAAGTAGAAGAGAAGGCAACAGAGTCAGGGTGATGCAGAATGAAAGAGACTCAACCTGCCATTGCTGGCTCTGGACGGGGAAAGGCACCCTGAGCCAAGGAATGTGGACAGTCTCTAAAAGCTGAAAGAGACAACAGAGGGGGTCTCCCTTAGAGCCTCCACAAGGAACACAGAGAGCTGGCACCTTATTGTAGCCCAGAGAAGGAAGACTGAGGTTCATTAATGGAAATACGACCATCGACTACTTGCACACATGTGAACGTACCATTGTCAATCTGAGTACTCTATATTGTAGAAGAGGGAAATGGGGAAGTGGGGGAGCACCAAGTGATATGGGCATGGATGTCATTGTGAACATGATTTACATTATGATGTGAGACTATCACACACCAATAAAAACACACACACAAAAAGAAAACTACATTAGACCTTAAAAAGTATGAAATAACAATGTCATGTTGTTTTGAGTCAATACATTTGTGGTTTGTCTGTATCAGCCATTGGACATGAATGCACCATGGAAGACTCTCTTTTTTAAACATTCCACAAATAATAGACAAGGAAACAATCATTTTAAATCGGGCTTTGAATTTGAGTTCAATTGTTCATTTATTATCAGAGATATCCCATACCCAGGCAAGAATTAAGGTCGACACAGGCAAATTAAATTATAATTCTGTCTTTAAAACCTCTTTTTCTATTCAACAATTATTGATAATAGGCCTCTCTTAGGAACATGTAAAATTCTCATATCTGTGTACGTGTGAGTCTACATGCAAGTTAGTTTGTACGTACGCAAAACTAAACTTTTGTAAGTTCCAAATATTCTCCTCCCCTCCTTTCCTTTCATAGAACTTGATATACTGAGCTTATCTTCAGCTATTTCTTGCTACCAATTTTACTTCTCTTATGTCTCATTCATCCCTCACTCAGGAAATGTTTATTGAATACCTATGAGATGCCAAAAATATTGCAGATACCAATGAAGGTACCTTGTGTTTCATGGATGAGGAAAGTATTTGCAAACCACTGGAAAGATTTCGGTTTCAACAAAGTACTGGCATAGTCAAAACATTGATAATACAAGAAATACAGGAAAAGAAGGCTAAAGATATGGAGCCCAGTCAGGAAACGGTGAGGTATATCCAGTGAGAGATGCTTTCCATGGTAGCAACAAAACAGTGTGGATTAGAGAGAAACAAGTTAAAACTAACAGAATTAGATTCGGGGTTGGGGAGAGCAAAGACAAAACTGGACATGACTCTGGGCAATAACACGGATGGTTGTGGCAAACTCAGATCTGGGGAGCATGGCAGTGGGGAGCATCTTTGAAGAGAAAGCTGCTGAGGTAAGCTATGAAAGATGGTACCTGTTCAACTAGGATGCAGAGGTCATCAAGCATCAACACTTATACTATAGTGTGTGCTAATATCTAAAAGGGCTTGCATCAGTGGGGATCAAAATCAATTCTATGGCCTCTTTATTTCCTAACTCAAAGTAATTACGAGTAACAAAAAATTCAAACCAGGATGGAGAATGTAAGGTCAACCTAAAAAGGCCAGAGTAGGTGTGGAGGGACTTCAGAAGGAAGATGTCATTTTTGGAGTTCTTCATATCATGCTATGGAGTCAGAGGCCTGTCTTGTCTGCTTCTTGGATCACCCCAGTGTATACTTATCCCACATATGGACCATAATATACTCCCAACAAAAGTAGTGACCTGAATTATCCTTAATGAGCCAAAAATTAAGGATGCAATGACAATTTTCCCTGAGCTATTCAGAGAGACTGTGTTCTCAATGCATCAGTGACAGAAGTCCCTGTTTGAATTTGGTCATGTAGACACTGCCAAAAGGTACCACCATGGAAGCCTGGCCGGGGACTTGTAAGACTACAGGCCATGTGGAAGAAAATAAAATGCAAAGACGATCTTAAGGGGAAATAAAATGAAACTAAATATCACCTTCCTAGCACCCTGATTTTTATTTTGATACAGATTAAACTCAGACTGATCACAGAGGTCTTCTCTGACCTTGAAAAAATTATCTTTTTTTTTTGTGGTACTGGGGATGGGCCCCAGTGGCATTCTACCTACAAGCTACATCCCCAGCCCTATTTTTTAGTCTTTATATTTTGAAACAGAGTCTCACTGAGTTTGCAAAGGGCCTCACTAAGTAGTAGCTGAGGCTGTCCTCCAACACTGACTCTCCTGTCTCAGCCTCCCAAATGCTGGGATTACCATGCCCAGCTCAAGTATCATTTTTGAAACTGTAAATATAAAGTTCTCAAAAAGAACTAATCTTTCTCAAAACATAATTCACTGACCCCCCACCCCCAAACAAATCCACTCTGGAGAAACTATGGGAGGAAAAGAAGTATTGATCTGAGGAAATTACACACCAAAAAGTTGTGAGAAACCCAAAAGATATTAAAGGCTGTTGTGAGTTAGTCTAGGGAGAGGAGGCCCGAGGAACAAGAACAGCCTGATACCAGGAGTGAAGTGTGGACTGAGACAGATGTTTTAAATTCAGTTCTTGCCTCACCTCTCATTGTCTTGGCGTAATAATTGTTTGACCCTTAGCCTCAGAAATCACCAGTAACTGTCAATAAAATAGGAATTGATGGAGACATTGTTAACATGATTATATATACCTACCTTTCCATTTATCCATCCATCCATCCATCCATCCATCCATCCATCCATCCATCCATCCAAAAACTGGTCTCACTTAATAGGGAAATACTGGAAGCTGTGCTACAAATTCAGAGAAACAAAATCCTGATCAATCACTCCCATGAAGTTACATATTATGCTGGAATTACTGATGAATGCTAGACAAAAGTGAGTACAAATAGCATGCTACCTTTAATTTTAAAAAGTAAGTTGAGCTGGGTGTGGTGGCGCATGCTTGTAACCCTAGCATTCAGGAGGCGGAGACCCGGAGATCACAGTTCAGGACAGCCTCAGCGACTTAGGGAGGCCCTTTGCAACTCAGTGAGACCCTGTTTCAAAAAATAAGAAGACTAAAAAATAGGACTGAGGTGTATCTCAGAGGTGCAATGCCCCTGGGTTCCCTACTAGTACTGCAAAATAAAAAAAATAAAAAATAAAAAATAAAAAGTTGATATGCAATTTTAATAAGTGGTTAATTACAAAGTAGTAGAGAAAAACGATGGAAAGAATGTCAATTCAATGAAAAGAGGATTGTCATTTCAGTAAATGCTTCTGGAACAATTGGATATCCATATAAAATCTTGACACAGTTCTTATGCCCATCACATAACTACACATGGTCTTCCCATAAAACCAAGCAGTTGTACTCCTAGGTAGACCCTAATTGAATTGAAAACTTGTGTGCACAAAAATACAACACAGTACTGCACTATTATTTATAGCAACTCTGCCATTCCTCCCAATTGAAACAAACATATCTATCACTAAGTGTATGGGCCAACTGTGGTATGTCTATAAAATGTAATATTATTCAGTATAAAAATAAATGAAAAACAATGGAGAAATAAAAAATGTCTATTGTTGAATGAAAGAAGTAAATCTTTCTTCCTTCTCCTAGCGACAACCCAGCCCTATTTTTTATTCTTTATTTTGAAACAGGGTCTCACTGAGTTGCAAAGGGCCTCATTAAGGAGCTGAGGCTGTCTGTGAATCTTGATCCTCCTGTCTCAGCTTCCCAAATGCTGAGATTACAAGTGTGCGCCACCACGCCCAGCCCAATTTTATTCTTTATTTGGAAACAAGGTCTCACTAAGTTGTGGAGGCCCTCGCTAAGTTGCTAAGGCTGGCTGCAAATCTTTCTTCCTCCTGTCTCAGCCTCCCAAGTACTGGGATTACAAGTGTGCGTCACCACAGCTAGCTGAAAGAAGTCAATATTAAAAAGGTATATATTGTATGATTCTTACAATATGACATTTTGGAAAAGACAAAACCATAGAAACAGTAAAAAAAAAAGTTAATTATTAATAGCCTCTAAGGCTCAGGAAAGAGAAAGGGAAATGCATAGGAGAATTCCTAGGCAGAACAACTCTACCTTATGAAGCTCAAATAGTGACTACATGTCGTTAGTAGTGTGTTGAAACCCATACGCTGTATAATAGACTGAATCTTAATGTGTGATTGACTAAAGTTATACTGTATCAATAATGGTTTATTAATTTAACAAACCCACCACACTAATGCAAGTGAATCTTAATGTGTGATTGACTAAAGTTATACTGTATCAATAATGGTTTATTAATTTAACAAACCCACCACACTAATGCAAGTTGTTCCTAACAGAGAATCCCTGGGTGCAGGAGTGACTGCTTGGGCATTTTGAACTGTGTATCATCTTTTAAATTACTCTATCAATCTAATAATGTTCCACAACAAAATCCACCTACTATTTTTAAAATAAAATAAATGAGATAAAACAAATGAATACACACGTGTATCTAGCAGTGGCATTCCACAGGTACAGAAACTTCTCCAAGACACTGAAACATAGCAATTTGACTACATATTTCTAGCGAGTCAATCACGAGGATAAATGAACTACACAAATCATAAGACGTTTCGAGAGTCAGATTAAAATATCATAAGATGTTTCCAGAGTCAGATTATTGGTGGTAACAGGTATTGTTCTGATACTTTTTTGTTTTGTAATGTGGGATTTAGCAAGTGGGGATCATTATTTGAAAGACTAATGCTGTCAAGCCCAGTGTTATTGATAACTGGGATTGTTGTAGTGGTAGAGAGAGCAGACAAATGTAATATAAAAAGGTTTAGTTAAGAAAATCTCTAATCTCTGTGGTCCTGAATTCAAATTATAAGAATTGATTTTATATTTCCAGTGTGTGTGTGTGTGTGTGTGTGTGTGTGTGTGTGCACGCGTGCACGCGTGCACGCACACACACACTAGGATTGAAGCCAGGGGCATTCTACCTCTGAGCTACACCCCAGCCCTATTTTATTTTTTATTTGGAAACAGAGTCTCACTAAGTTGCTGAGGCTGGCTTCAAATTTACATATGATCTTCATATCTCAGGCTTCCAAGAACTGGTAATACAGGTGTGTGCCACCATACTCTGCTCATACTTCCACCTTTATCTATGAAAAAATACATTTAGCTATATCTAAATATAATGATCTTTGCCTCTAATACCCTGATGTTGGCCTGGAAATAGCATTTTATTCTTTTTTCTTTTTTTTTTTTTTAAAAAAAAAAAAACAAGTTTCCTTGGAGAAATCACCGATTGAAATTTAGGACAAGAAATATACACAATGACCATGAAATACTACATCGAAAGGAAAGAAGCTGTCAAAAACTACTATAGTTATGTCAGAATGATTTATAAGATTTATAAACCAAATTGAAGTGTCCAAGGATAAAACAACTTGACCATCAGTAATGTAAATATTATCAATAGGTGAAAATTTGTCAATATGTTTAAGCCCATGATTTTATTCTTCAAAAGAAATGGAAAAGGAAAATTTTAAAAAATTGCTGCTGTTTGAAGACAAAGGGAACCGCCTTATTATTTTGAAAATGAAAAAAAAAATTTATTTTGCATGTCTATGTGAATTATATCATTATGCAATGAAATAGTAGATGAGAAGTTTGGCTTTGTTAATGAAGTCCTGTTAAAAATGAAAAAAGTCCTAACAGAATTAAAATAACATCATTGTGCATCCCCCTAATAAGTTTATGAATCTAGGACGTGATCAGTACAAAGTAGGGTGGAGGAGAACCTTGCATATGGCCCTCCTCTGTTTCTTTTTATTAACATGTATTAATTTTTCAAAATTAATGGGGTTTTCTGTGACATTCCCATACATATATATACCATATATTAATCACCTTCACCCCCTTTTTCACTCCTCTTTCTTCTCTCTCCTCTTGGGAAACTTCATAATCCCTAGTAGTACCCTTTCTACTTTCAGGCCATTTTTTAAAATTTACTTGCCACAAAAGAATAAAAATACATCATACTTGTATGTATTCTTTTGCTTAAAATGAGGTTCTCCAGTTCCATAGATTATCCTGCAAATAACAGACTTTTGTGTGTATGTTGACTGAGTAATACTCTATTGTGTATATGCTGTACCATCTTTATCCTTTTGTTGAAGGGCTCCTTTTGGGAAGTGTCACAGTGGACTTGGGTATTCAGTATCTCATTTGTATGCTGACTTGGGGATATACCCAGAAGTGGTATAGCTTTGTCATATGGTAATCCTACTTTTAGCTTATTGAGAAAACCCCGTATTGTTTTCCATAATAGTCATACTAATTTATATTTCTACTAAGAGTATTTATTTATTTAATAATAGCCATTCTAACTAGGTTGAGATGAAAGCCCAAGGTTGTTTTGATTTTATTTTCCTCATAGCTAAAGATATTGAGCATTTTTCATATATTTTGGCCATTTGTGTTTCTTTTGAAAAGAGTTTACTCATATTGTTTGTTCATTTTATTGGATTTCTTGGTATTTTGTTAAATTTTTGAGTTTTTAATAAATTCTGGATATTAATATAATCTGTCAGGTGAATAGCTGGTGAAGATTTTTCTCCCATTCTGAAGGTTGTTTCTTCACTCTGCTGATAGGTTTTTGTTGTGCAGTAGCTTTCTAGTTTGATGTAATCCCATTTCCCAATTCTTGTTTCCTGAGGTATTGGAGTACTATCTAGAAGATCATCATCGGTGACAATATCTTTTGTTTCTGCTATGTTTTATTCTAGTAGTTTCAGAATCTCCCATCTTACATCGAGGTCATTGAAACTTTTTGTGGTGTTATGGAAGGTGAGAGGCAGAGATCTAATTGTAATTTTCTATGTGGGCATTCAATTTTCTCAGCACTCTTTGCTGGAAAGGCTGTCTTTTTCCTTATAATATTTCTGTAATCTTTGTCAAGAATCAGTTGACTGAAAATGCATAAATGTTTTGGTCTATGTGTCTGTTTTGTTGTTACTATAGCTCTATAGTATGTTTAGAAATCAGGTATTGTTGTGTCTCCAGTACTGCTTTTTGCTCAGGAAGCCTTTGGTTATTCCAGGGTTGTTGTTGCTTCTGTAAGAACTTTAGGATTGTTTTTTTTTTTTTTTTTTTGTAGTTCTGTGAAGAATGTCATTGGTATTTTGATAGGATCACACTGAATATATAGGTTACTAATAATATTGGTTCCTATAATTCATAGACATGAGAGGTCTTTCTACCTTCTAGTGTCTTCTTTTTTTTAAGATTTTTCTCCAGTGTTTTGTAATTTTCATTGAGATCTTTCATATCCTTAGGTAGGTTTATTTTTAGGATTTTTTTTGTGGCTGATGTGAATGGGATTAGTTTTCTGATTTCTTTCTCAGAGTTCAGTATCAGTGTATTTAAAAGCTCCGGATTCATATATGTTTATTTTGTATCCTGTGACTTGACTTTGCTGAATCTATCACTTCCAACATTCTTTTGATGGACTCATTTGAATTTTCTCTGTATAGATAAATATTAGCAAACAGGGGAATTTGACTTTCTCCTTTTCTGTTTGTGTGGTTTTTATTTCTTTTTCTTCCCTAATTGCTCTAAGAAACATAGAACTATATTAAATGAGAGGTGAGAATAGACCCCTTTGTCTTGTTCCTTATGTTAGAGGAAATTCTTTCAGTTTTTCCGCATTCAATCTGATGTTGGCAGTGGGTTTGTCATATAGAGCCTTTCTTAATGTTGAGGCAAGGTCTTTCTATAACTAGTTTATTCAGAAACTTATCCAAATCCAGCTCCCTCTACATCTCCCAGGTTGCTCATCTGTGAAAATTATATACCTGCCAGGTACTGAATTCTTCCCTAGTGGAGCTCACTGGGATGTTCCCATTTCACCTATATTCTTGCCAAAGGGATTCTCAACCTCCTCTGTATGCTGCCCCCTACTCATTGCTGGGGCATCTGTTTCTCCAGCTATTCTATTACATCAAATCCCAGAGTTTCTCCAGTTCTTTGTCTTTCTACTTTTAAATTTTAGCATTCTCCTGTAGCCACTCACCTCTAACAAGCCCTAGAACTGTTGTTTTGGTTCTGTCTTATGGAGCAGCCAGAGAATGCTGGGTGCTTTTAAACCACCATTTGAATCTTGCAACATCTACCCCTCTATTAAAAAATGAAGCAGCACATTTAAAGAAGTCTTGGGGCTAATTTGGTGATGTGTGTATGTATGTCTCTACCATCTTGCATCCCATTAAGATGTATGAATATAATGCATCAATAAAAAAATAAAAAAATAAAGAAGTCTCATAAGGTCCTACATCCCAATACCAAGTTACATGGAATTCATTAAGCAAATCTTAAATGACAATTACAGGGATACAGTCTGTAAAATGTCAACAGTGTGAAAATCTACAGAATAGGCAATATGGCTTAATCAACATAGCAAATAAAATAAATTTCAGGGAAATAAAAATTATGAAAAGTGAGCTTATAGATAAATTATTTTAAAAATAAATTTGTCATAATGGGGGCTTATTTTTGTTCTAGTTTGGAAAAAAGAATTATAAAATAAGTTATAATGTGTAAGTTTAAATTCTATGATGAGGTAAAATAATGATGTAATAATCACTTTTGGTTTTTAGATTCCTTATCTTTTAGTGACTCTCGCTAACAAACAAGAATAAAGTGTTGTAATATTTGGGATTTTGCTTCAAAACAATGCAAAAGGAGAAGTGAGTAGGGATTAGAAGTGAAAAATCAGGAACTAATAATTGAGAATAATAAGTTGATGATGAGTTGAGGATGACTAATAGTTACTTTTTGTATGCTTTAAAATGTTTTAAGTTTTCCTTGACCTCAGGTTTTTATTTATATTACTAATATGTAATGAAGAATAAGTTTCATCTGAAAATTTCTTAAAAATAAATCAATCAATAACACTTGTTCAGTCATTTAAAATGAATGTGCTCATAAAAGATGAAGAAAATATTGGAAAAGACAGGAATAGAAGCCAACCTCTTTTAATTTGTAGATTTACTGTTGGAACCATAAAACTGTTTTACATGGCTATAAATGAAATTCAATCAAAAAGCAATCATTAAAAAATCTAAAAGTGCAACAAATGAAGCTAATTCAATCTCCAGTTGGTGGCATAATCACACAGACAAGATCTATTTCAAATGACTTTAAGATACAGTAATTTGATTTTCCACTCTCAATGGAATATAATCTAAAAATAAACCATTTTGTAATCAGATTTTTGGTGGTAGTTAATGGTATTATCATGCTAATACTGGCATATTTGTAACCTGTGACAGAGCAAATAAGTAATTGCTTTTTGTCACTGAACTGAAATTTTCAGCAGGAGAGAAAAATAGATATTGATAGAAATGTAATGAAAGTAAGTAATTCTCAGTAATTCAGAACTTGAACTTGACTTGGAAATAAGAGTACAACCATATTATGTATCTGATCTTCTACAAATATGTACTACATATACACATGTTATGTATGTATATATGCAATGTGTATACATGCATATTTTTTCTTGCTCTATCAAAAAAATCTTAGAAACAACGACTAGTATTTTAAAACGTTTTGGATTCCTATTGCTGTTATAATTTACCACAAACTTAATAGCTTAAAATAATATGAATAGAAATTTGCTCTCTTCTGGTTCTGGACATTCAAAATCAGTTGATGGAGCTAAACTCTGTCAGCAGAACATTTTCCTTCTGGAGACTCTAAGACTAGAGGCCCCTTTCCTCTTTTCCCACTTCTGGGATGCTGTAAATAGGTTTCTGGTTTCTTTCTCACATCGGTCCACCTTTCACTTTCAACATCATATTAATTTTGTTCCTCTAGTATCTGTTTAAAGACTATGACAATTTTCCAACTGTATAATCTAAGATAATTTCACCATATTAAAATTACTTAATCTCATTTTCAAAGTCTATTTTTCCACATAAGGTAATATATTCATTGGTTTTAGGAATTAGCACATGATATATCTGAGCAGGCATCTTTCAGCCTATCATCATCTGCCCCTTAGACCACAAAGATGACATCTCTAAATACAATCACCCCCATCTCGAGGTCACCCAAAGTCTGGACACATCCCAACATTAATTCAGGTCTAAAATAATCTCATCAAAATGCCATCACGTCAAAAGTAAATTATCTCATTACTTAAGGCTAATAAATCAAGGGCAAGTGAGAGTCTGGGTATGATCCTTTATGATTCTAAGTGGTAAAATACGTATCCATCTTTGAACCTATAAAATTCAAAAGATAAGTTATCCTCTCCTAAATTATAATGGTATGCAAGTATTCAATAATATAGACATTTTAATTTAAAAAGGGGAAAATATAGCTGGCGCACACTTGTAATCCCAGCATTCAGGAGGCTGAGATGGGAAGATCATGGTTTGTGGACAGCCTCAGCTACTTAGTGAGGTCCTTTGCAACTCAGTGAAACCCTGTTTCAAAGTAAAGAATAAAAAATGGGTCTGGGGATTTAGCTCAGAGGATATAATGCCCCCCGGGTTCCATCTCTAGTACTGCAATAAATAAATAAATAAATAAATAAATAAATAAATAAGGAAAAAAACGAAAGGCAAAAAGTGTTTCGTTGGTTCCAAGAAAGCTTTCAATTCAGCTGGGCAAACATTAATAATCAAATGCTGCGAATAACTCTGTGGCTCATGGCTCTGCCCTCATAGATATCCTTCTATTCTTATGAAAGGTAGCACATGTTTGTATCTGAGTAGATTTACGCCTGTGTCCTGCCTATACAACTCGAGGAGGTCAACAGCCTACTTTCATTTAGTCTATTTACTGGCCCTTTCAGAACAAGCTGGCCATGTTTCTGCTAGCGTAAAATTCACAAAAATTTTGTGCGTCTTTCCTTTATCCCATGAGGATTTACTGTATGAAGCATCAAAGATAATGTCAATGGGCCTTTTTAATACTTTTAACACTCCGACTGCTCTTGAAAACCATGGTGCAACAAAAAAAGATTTATATTCTTTATAAGATGGTTATACGGAAGGGATACAATTAATATAACAGACACCTTGTTGTATTAGCTGGCTTTTCATCTCTGGAACAAAATACCTGAGAAACACAACTTAAAGATTTATTTGTCTTACATTTTCAGAGGTTTCAGTCAGATGCCTCCATTGCTTAGGGCCTGAAGCAAAGTAGAAAAATCATGGTGGAAGGGGGTAGTGTAGGAAAGAGCTCACTTAGTTGCAGCTGGGAGTAGAGGAGGGCAGGGAAGGGGCTCAGACAAGAAATCTTTTCAGGGCATGTTTCCATTTTGACCTACTTTTTCTTTTCTTTCTTTCTTTTTTCTTTTCTTTTCTTTTTTTTGTGTATGTGTGGTGGTACTGGGGTTCCTGGAAACACTTCTACCTCCGGGCTACACTCCCAGACCTATTTTATATTTTTATTTGGAAACAGGGTCTCAAGCCAGCGCGGCTGGCTTCGAACCAGCGCGATCCTCCTGTCTCTGCCTCCCAAGCGCGGGGATTACAAGCCTGCGCCACCACGCCGGTATGACCTACTTTTTCTAATTAGACTCCATCACCTAATGTTTCCACCACTTGCCAATTATGCTATCAAACACTAATCACTCATATTTGATAGCATTTCAAATATGAGGAACCAATAGTAGAGTGTTTCTCATATTTTAGTATCTACTTGTTATAAATTAATTTTGTATTGAAATGTTGATTCAGAATAGGTTGCTTTTCTGTGGAACCTAAAATTCTGCATTTCTGCCTAACTTCTAAATAATGCCGGACATTCTGCAATTCCGAAGAACGTGACTAAAAATAGAATTATTGACTAATCAAATATGAACACATAATTTAAGACATAAATAAGGAAATATATTGTAAGGAAAAATATTGTAAGGAAAAGTTGATGAATAGTGAGGAAAATGCGGACATTGAGAACTGAGTTACGTATGATAATTATCTAACCTTTGTAAACTTTGATAATTATATTGTGGTTGTTTTTCAGTCTTTGTATTTTAGAAATATATTCTGAAATGTTTTTGAAGAAATGATAAAAAGGCTTGAATTTGCTTTATAGTGACGCTGGAGGTGATGGGATAGCAGAATATAAGGAATTCAGTAGTAAAACAATGTGGGTTGAGCATCTCTTATCTGAAATTTTTTGGCTCAGATGCATTTAATACTTTCTTAGATTTTGAAATATTTGTGTAAACATAATAAGATACTCTGTGGATTGAACCCAAATTTAAGTACAAAATTCACTTATGTTTGATATACACCTTATTCACATAAGCTTGAAGGTAATTTTATACAATATTTTATATTTATTTAATATTTTTAGCTTAAAGTTGATTTTATACAATATTTTTATTGTCATCTGTCACCCTAGGTCAGTTATGGAATTTTCCACTGTGGAGTCATGTCAGTGCTCATGAAGCTTGGGATTTGGGACTTGAGACTTTTAGATTAGGTATACACATTTGTGTTGGTAATGTGTTCCTAATAGTTAAATAGGAGAGTTTATATAGTGGTCTTATTATATTGTTTTCTCTATTTTTAACTTGATAGAATAGAATATTCAACATAACAAAAGTATTTTACAAAAATATGGAGACAAGAATCACAGGTATGATTCTTAGGTTAAGGACAGGCACTATAGAAACAAGGATATAGCTAAACAAAAAGAATTCACAGCATAATTTTTTTTTGGGGGGGGGGTCTGAAGATGGAACCCAGGGGCATTCGACCTCTGAGCTACACCTGCCCTATTTTTATTCTTTATTTTGAAACCGGGTCTCACTGAGTTGCAGAGGGCCTCACTAAGTAGCTGAGGCCGTCCATGAACCATGATCTTCCGGTCTCAGCCTCCGGAATGATGGGATTACAAGTGTGCGCCACCACTCCTGGCTCACAGCATAAATTTTTGTGGGCAAAAGTAAACCAGGTTTATTCAAAGGAAAATAGAAAAGAATAAAAATAAAAGTAAAAGAAACTATTAAATGATACAACAGAAAGAAATTATAATATAACAAGAATTATAATAATTAAATTTTATCAGTTAAGATTCAGATGTTTTCAAATTTGGAAAAAATAAATGTTATTAATAATTTATTTAGTAGATTTATTTAAAACAAAAACAAAAGACAACCTCAAATCTTAAAACATTGAAAAGCTGCACAGAAAGAGTATGTATGAGAAGTTGTGATAGAAACTTTAAATTGTGTCAAAATAAAATTTAAGGTAAGAATTATTGTAATGCACTATGATATTTTGGTTTAAAAGAATAGTTGAAAATATAATCCTAAAATTTAGCCACAAATTATATAAAGTGACAACCTGTAGAAAATGAAGATTTTTAACACATCTCAGTTATAATAAATGAAGCAGATAAAACTAAATAAAGGCATAGATCTCTTGATATTGCTTTGCTCTCTTTGATTGAATAATAAAATTTATATGCTTGAAGTACTAATTATACATAAAAACTACATTTGAGAGAGAATATTTTTCTCTTTCAGAGAAGTATTCAGTTCTCTTTAAGGAATGTTTGTTGTTTGTTCCATATTCTTTAATATAAGCCCAATAAATCCTAGTGAATTAATATTACAGACTATGTTCTATGATCAAAATGCAATAAACATAAAAAGTATTAAGAAAAATATTGCTACAATTAAATTTTAGAAAAAATATTAATTCTAACCTTCAGAATAACTAGCAGTGGTAAAACTATTGTAAAGTAAAAATTAAATAATACATATCAGAATTGGTGGGACAAAGCTAATTCAGAGAGAAAATATATGGGTAAGTATTTAGAGGAGAAAATATGACCATATAAATAATTAATGAGAATAAAAAGGTTAAGAAACAAATGAGCTAAGCATTTGTTTCAATGGGAGGAACGATTTAGATCTCCCAAACAGTAAAAACAATAATAATGATAATGATGATGATGAAAATAAAATAAAATAATAATAATAATAACAATAATAATGCAGAGCTATCTCTCAATGTAGAACAAAACAAAATATAAGGGGGAAAATAAAATTAGAGATTAGTTAAAAAATGCAAAGTGATAAAAGGGAAATTTTAGAGTATGCTTTTTAAATCTAGTATGCATAAAATTAAAAAGTTATATAATTGATAAATTCCTGAATACATTATAAAGTTGGCACAAAAAATAGGACATGAAAAGACAAATAAACATTAAAAACTGAATTTATAATTAAACATCTTCCTTCTCAACACAAAAAATAGAACATAAAATGACAGATAAACATTAAAGAAATTGAATTTATAATTAAATATCTTCCTTCCCAAAACACCCTGAACCCACAGTATTAGGTAAATTCTACTACATTTTCAGGATGCATGTGAATCTTTCACAAGTTGTTCCAGAAAAAGCTATATGAAGAGAGAGGGAGAGTGATGCTTTTTTTCTGGCTCATTTTATGAGGCTAGTATAATCTTGACTCCAAAACAAGAAAAGAAAAAGAGAAAAGAAAAGAGAAGCAAAGGAAAAGAAAAAGAGAGAAGAAAATAAATTATAGGTGCATGCTACATAGAACACGCTTGCAAATGACCTCCATCAAATATGAGCTATATATTTAAAGCAAGCATCCTGGTCCCTGGAAAGCAAGGTCATTTTTGTCAATATGTTTCCAAAAATGAAACATCAATATGTTTCCTCAGACAAAAATGAAGAAAAATACTCTTATTACCTCACTAGTTTCAGAAGTCTTTGGGGACTCCAATACTTCTTTATGATTTAAAGAAAAATATTGCTGGCAAACAGCCATCCAAAACTTTATACAGCAAAACCTATAGTAATTTTATAGCTAATAGAGAAATACGTTGTCATGGGTGAAACTTTTTATACTATTTTTTACAGATTGCGGAAACCACATAGATATTTTTTTACCATCATTATATAACATACTACTCAGGGATCTGATGCATATTTTGAGGGGAAAAAAGGTAAACAGGAATTATACGGATTAGATGAAAAAAGTTAAAGTTGACATTATTTTCAGGTTATATGATCATTCAAAAAATGAACAAATTGAACAAATTTTAAACCTAGTAAGAGAATTCAGTAAGGTAAACTAGGTGATATTTATGTAAATCTAAGGCATTTGCCATGAATACTTATGTCCAGAAAAAGTTATCATCAAAAATGTTTGTAATAACTTTATTCTCAATGATCCCAAACCAAACAACATAAATGTTACCAGTAGAAAAATGAAGACACAAATTGTGATATTTTACACTGAAATACTACTGGAAAATTAAAAATAATGAACCACCATAAATAAACCTCACAAACAAAATACAGACATAAATGAGTTTATAACATATGTTTCACCTTCATGAAATTAATATAAATGGTAGAATTCATGAAGGAGCCTTTGGAAGGCTCCTTCTAGGCTCCCTAGAAGAATTATACATATCGATCTGAGTGATAGTTGCTGTTGGCAAAAATAAAAATTTATCCAGGCATGGTAATACATGCCTGTAATCCTATTACTTGACAGGCTGAAGCAAGAGGATTACAGGTTCGCAACCAGCCTCCGAAACTTAATGAGGCCTTCAGGAACTTAGATCGTGTTTTGAAATTAAAATAAAATAGGGCTGGGGTAGAATGGCCCTAGGTTCAATCTCCATTACCACACACAAAAAAATCACTAAGCTATATTCAATACTTATGCAATTTACTGTATGTAACTTATATCCCTATTAAAATAAACAAAACAATCAGTAGCATTTCTGTATGAGCAATAATAACAATAGAAATAAAATAAATGAATGAGTCTATTGATAATAGAGAAAAATACTATAAATAATCTATGACTTAGAAAATATTCAAAAATTTTCAGGATAACTTAAAATTATAAAAGGACATACATATAGATTCAAATACATGGGAAGATAGTCTATATTTTTGGTTCTTATGATTTACTAATATAAATATATCAATGTCCCTCTGAGTTTTTAAAGAAGATAATAAATATATTCAGCAATTTATATGGAAAAAATTTAATAAGTAGATGAATAAAATATAAAAATGTAAAGCAAAGGAGACTTATCTTACCAGATATTCACATACCATAGAGACATTCTAATAAAACTTTTACAAGAACAGATAAATAAAATAAAGAACTCAGGGATGAATAATTTTTACATGATATAAATTGTCCTAGAGCTGGGTACCATGACACATGCCTGCAATTGCAGTATTTGAGAGGCCAAGATAGGTATATAGCAGGTTCTAGGTTTAAAGCATTGTTTATTATTTCCTGTCAGTTTTACTTACTCCTAATGTTCTTTTGTTCTTGTTTTGTTTTTTATTTACATAAGTAGGGTTGAACCCAGGGGCATTCTAACTCTGAGCTATATCCCCAGCCATATTTTTTATTCTTTATTGTGAAAGTGTCTCACTAATTTGTAAATGGCCTCACTATGTAGCTGAAGCTGGCAATAAACCTGAGATCTTCCTGTCTCAGCCTCCCAAGCACTAGAATTACAAGTGTGCACCACCACACCAGGGTTTTTATTGACTCCTAATGTTTAATGTCGTACAAATTTTCATTGCTTAACTATTCTAATGAGATTCATCCTTTTATGAGCTGTATGATTTGTTTTAAACGTCTAACATGTATAACATTTTAAAAATTATTTTCTGTAATGGTGTCATGTTTCTTTTAGTTGATGCTTATCTTGAAAAATTTTTATTTATCCTTCATTTCTAAAGGATAGCTTTGTTGGATATAGCAATCTTCATTGGCAGTTACCTTCTTTTAGGGCTGACTGCATTTTCCTTCAATCTTCTTACCTCAATACACTGACACAGAACTGTTGCTTTATCTCACTCTTTTTTTTGGTGGTGGTACTGGGGTTCCTGGAAGCCCTTCTACCTCCAGGCTACACTCCTAGACCTATTTTTACATTTTTATTTGGAAACAGGGTCTCCTAAGCCAGCGCGCGCTGCTGGCTTCGAACCTGCGTGATCCTCCTGTCTCTGCCTCCCAAGCGCGGGGATTACAAGCGTGCGCCACCATTCCCGGCTGCTTTATCTCACTCTTAAGGGGCTTCTCCAGTATTGTGTTTCCCTGATCCACCAGTTTTATCTAGGACTATCTTAACCCAACCCCCCAAACGCAAGCCATATGTAAAAGTTGTAGACTTCCACTGCATTGAGGGCACCACACAGAGAAACATTCAAGTTTAATACATTCAGGAAAATGGATGTACATATAAATTACGGATTCACTCCTCATAAATGTGTAGAATAAGCAGGACACGTCAATGGTAAAAAAAAAAAATAGAAATCAATTAGTAGAACATGCAGGTAAAATTGGCTCATTATGATTCTCAATCTATTTTTGATATTATTTTATTAATGCATAATTTCCAAGCAAATCAACCGCTGATTCATTACAAAATTGCTTACTGGGGTTCTTTCACATATATGCAACATCTCTCCACTATCACCTTTGGAAAATAGGAGAACTTCTCAGAACTTTTATCCACCCCCCTCCCATGATGAGCTAAGAGAAGCATTTCAGGAACTCTCAGAGATTGGGAAAATTTAAGACAGAAGCACCCCTGCCCTTCCTTGTTTCTGAGGTATCCTCAGGGATTAGCTAAGCCAAAAAGGGATTCAAATCCTAGATACCATGTAATTGAGTTCCAAAGCATTCCCAAGTAGATATCTAAGCCAAAGGCACCTCAAAACTAAGATCCACACCTGAGATCTACACTGGGAAATTTGGGCCATTTTTTGTTTGTTTCTGTGTCGGGAATCCAGCCCGACAGCTGGCGGGGCTTGGCGAGATGATGAGTACCAACGACTGGAACACAAACCCACGAGCCGGGAGTCAAGTCAAGCAAGATCTCATTTAATTCTCTCCAAGCAGTCCTTTATATAGCACCATGCCACGAGGGGAATTTCCATGAGAAATAGCCTAGCCTATGCGGGATAAAGATCACTAGCACGTAGTTTACAGCCAATCCCAGGCCAGTACATGAGCCATTCATGTGTGCGGAAAGCTCCTTTAAAGGTAGAAAGGGAAAAACCCGCTCAGTCTCCCCACCCATAATGAATGGGGAAACCACGCCTTCCTAGCTTCCTCCAGGCGCCATCTTTGCCCCTTTTTTGCTGAATCACTTTACTTAAAGTTTTGCCTTCGGTAGTAGGCCGCTCAGGCTGAATCTCCTTAGGCGCTGTATAGACACACCCCATCATTTCTGGAGTACTGTACTGGTTACCTAAGACATTTCCTAGGAATAATAAGCTTTTATGAGACCCTCAGTTTTAACAAAGTTTCTCAACAAATGGAGCAAATGCAATACCAGACTGGCAGGCCGAGAAACTTCCTAAAATAAGTGCAGCTACCAGTCTTATTTCACAAACTGTTATGGTTAGGTATAGAATGTTCCCTGAAGAGCTCATGTATTAAAGTTTAGGATGTAATTAATTTATTAGAGTTGTAATCTTATCAGATGATAAATCCATTGCAATGAGTTGACTGGAAGAGGTGTGTCCCTGGGGTATGGCCTTGAGGATTATATAATTTTCCTCCTCCCCTTGCACTCTGTTTCTGGCCTATGGACTGTGAGAGCAGAGCCCTTTCTTTCTTTCTCTTTTTTCTGTCACCATGCTCTGATCTCCACAGACCTCACATGGACTGAGCCCTGAAATCTTCAAAACTGTGAATAAGTAAATATCCTTTCCTCCAAGTTATGTGGACAGTTATTTTGGATTATAGCAGTGAAAATATTGACCAAGACACATGTTATTTTCTTGCTCTCCAAAATATTTTCCTACGTATTAACTTCTACCAGAGATCCAATGCTCTAGGATTGTTTTATAGATGTTCACCCCCTCCTAGTGGGTTAGCCTTTCCATGTTCTCCCTTATACAGCCCAATACATTTAATTTTTCTCTTCAGTCTCCCCTCAACTCAGCTCACTTTTCTCTGCCTCAGGCTTCTGTTTATCACTAGCTGACAAAATAAATAAAAGTAGGAATGGCTAATGTATAATGGCAGAGTATGAAAAACTTCCCAAATGTTCATATTGTAGCTAAAGCATCCAGTCCTTATTCAAGCAAATGAATAACAAATACTCCTCATATTCTAGAATAGTCTACAGGAATGGTTATAGAGAGAGCCTGGGATAGGAGACAGATTCACTAAGCAGAGCTCCAGGGATCTAACCACCATTTTGAAATCAACTATTTTGCTTTCTCCTTCTTTTGTGATTTGGTTCTGAATAAAATTGAAAAAAAAAATTCTACTTGAAATCTTAAAAAGAACAAACACGGAGTAAAAAAGAGTGAGGCAGAGAGTTGTGTGAACTCCCTAAGGATGCCTAGAGGATCTCTAAACATGAGCTCTGCTGATGCCTCATTCTGTGTCAGAAATTCCACCTTCTCGGGATGTCCCAGACCAGTGGGAGTGGGCAGAAGCATTACTTTATAGAGTACTTGTCTCCATATTTTATATTTGTACAATTTACTTTATGCAGTTATGAAATGCCCTTGGAAAATGAAAGCTTTTTTGTATACACACATTCTTAAATCATATCTACTACCAATGTTAATCATTAACATTTTTCCATGGAAGTATTATTGTGTTGTAATTATAACAAAACAAATTTTTCTTCTTTTTCATTTGAAAACACTTCTATCTGCTTATTTATTAAAGCCTCCTGTAGTGAGACCAAAAAAAAAAAAAAAAAAAAAAAAAAAAACACCTTGCAAAGGTTGACAGACACAGGTTTGCTTCCCTAAGCAGAGAACACTGCAGGGTGCTTTTATATATAATGAAAACTCTCCAAATCTCAGTCTTAAAAGAATCCAGGTATCTAAATTACTGATGCATTAAATTTACTCACATAATACAGCAGTAAATAAAATACCCTTTAACGAAAACAACAACCGGTGTCTAGGAGTTTTCACAAATTAAAATGTATCTTCATAACCAAGTTCCTTTAGGTTTCCTTTGTATTGTTTCAGCTTTGTACACATAAATTAAGATTTAAAGCTTGTAGGTAATTTAATAAACATTTAATTCAGAATACTTGTCATTAGAAGAAATGTTTGTTGTTATACAAAAGCTCCTGTATTAAGACAGAACATTAGTCAGAAATATTGTTTTAATTTCTTCAAATGTTTAAGCAAGAACAGTCTATTGGTGAAAGTAATGCTGAAAGATAGAAAAAAGAAAATAAGGGAGAGAAATAAGGATAGAGGGAAGAGACAGAGATAAAAACAGGAATAAATAGAGGGAGGAAGATTATCCATATTGGATCCCAGTTCTAAATCGGCATTTCCTTTTACAATATTTGCAAATCCCACACTGAGGGTTTCAGGAGAGGATAATTGCAATATTTGAATCACTAAATCAATTTAAGTCACATTAATGATCTGTAAACTTTGAAACTGTTGGTTTTAGTGATTCTACAACATTCCTGATTTCAAATGAACACATTTGTAATCATGAAAACTACTATCTTGATGTGGAAGCAGAGGGAGACAGAGAATAGCAGTGGTCACACTACATTATTATCCAATTGTGCTTAATGGAGAGTACCTAGTGAATAGAAATAAGAATTCTTGTTTCAGACTAAACCAATGTTTTTCTTTGCTTAAAAAGTTACTAAAACAGCTTGGCATGGAGGCGGATACATGTAATCCCAGCATTTGGGAGGCTGAGACAGGAGGATTGCAATTCGTGAACAGCCTCAGCTACTTAGTGAGGCCCTCTGCAACTAGGTGAGACCTTGTTTCAAAATAAAGAATAAAAAAATAGGGCTGGGGATGAAGCTCTGAAGTAGAATGCCCCTGAGTTCCATCCCCAGTACCACAAAAAAAAAAAGTTACTAAAATACCACTCCCCTTTAGGGGCAGAGTTATGGAAAATAAGTTTGCTCTATTAAAATCAGTGAAAAGAATAAACTATCGAAGGAGTAGCTGGCAAAAATCTTCTCCCATTCTGTTGGCTCTCTGTTGAGGTTCTCGGCAGTTTCCTTTGCTGAACAGAAGCTCTTCAGTTTCATGCAATCCCATATACTGACTTGCCCTTAATTTCTTGTGCCCTTGGGGGTCTTGTTGAGAAAGTTTTTACCTGCGCCTATGTGTTGCAGTGTTGGACCTGTGCCCTCTTCAAGCAGCCTCAAGGTCTCTGGTCTAATTTCCAAGTCTTTGATCCATCTTGAATTGACTCTTGTACAGGGTGAGAAAGTGGGGTTTATTTCCATTTTTCTGCATATGGTTAACCAGTTTTGCCAACACCATTTGTTGAACAGGCTATCTTTTTTCCAATGTATGTTTTTGGCCCCTCTGTCAAAAATCAATTGGCGGTAAGTGTGTAGATTTATTTCTGAGTCTTCTATTCTGCTCCATTGGTCTACGTATCTGGTTTTTTTTTTGTTTGTTTGTGTTTGTTTTGCCAGTACCATGCTGTTCCCTAATATGCGAAAGCTAGGGAGAAATGTGTAACTGGAGGAACTCTAGATGAAAAAGGAGATTCTATAGATGAGCAAATAAGGCAACCTAATTGAGGGGATGGGAGGGGGAAAGAGGGAAACTCTCTAAAGTACATGATATACTTAAACATATCAAAGTCATTCACTAAACCAAGCATGGGAAGGAGGGAGGGGGAGGGAATGGGGTGGTAATTGGGGAAGGGCTAATTGGGTGATGTGTGCATGTATGTCTCCACCATCTTTTATCCCATCAAGATGCATGATTACAATGCACCAATAAAAATTTAAAATAAAAACAAAAGTGGTGATAAAAAGAATAAACTATACAATTATATAACTATGGCTTAACTTCTGTTTACACCTAGACATTATTTTTTCAGTAACAAAATAGTTTTTGAATCCAATAAAAAACAGAATTGACTAATTACATTTTCTTGATATCTTCTGCCCATCAAATCTCTTTCTACTCCCCCAGTTTAATTAGTAGTATGACCATCTATCAATATGTAATTAGTCTCTGGTTACACAGAGTATAAGTTCCTAAATGTATGAATAAAAATATAAAAATTATCATTAACAATAATGCATGTTTTATTGATTGATTAATAATATCCACCTTTTAAGAGGGAGTAAACTGAATTAGGGCCAATATTGAGAAATCAGTCAGCCCCGGACCCAATCCAACCTTTGCCACTTGATGGCAAGTCACAGTTCTAAGCTGGAGACACTTTATGTATAAGAGGGTAGTGATAATGCTTAGCACCTCATGCCTGATTAGAGGATCAAGTGAAGTAATATGTGTGAAATCCTTAGTAAAGTGCCTGGCATAGGGAAAGCACTTTCATATGGGAAAGAGTATTGGTAATGTTTTAACTACAAATAGGTGCAATCTCTTAATAAACATAGTTTAAAATCCAAGCAGAAGCCTTAGAAGTCATGTATTTCAAGTACCTTTACTTTTTAGACATGTAGGAAAAACTTGAAGTATATATAGCTGTAGGGAATTTAATTTTCAGAGAAGGGTGTGACTTCTCCAGTAATTGCAGTGAAGTCAGAGTTTGAGTTGCTTGCTCTCTTTTTTTTACTATGAATCACAATATTATCAAAAGGTAAGTTATGGCTTGGATATGAAGTATCCTACAAAGAACCATGTATTGAATCTTGGTCCCCAATGCAGTGGGGTGTTTGTTGGTGAAGATGTGGGGCATTATTGGATCATGAGGGCTCTGGCCTTGGCACCGGATTCATCCCCTGAGATATTCATACTGAATGGAATATTGGGGGGTGGTAGAGATGGTAAGAGGCAGAATCCAGCTAATCTAGCTAGAGGGAGTGAGTACTTGAAGGTGTGTCCTTGGAGACAGCATCTTGCCCCCAAGCCCTTCCTCTCTGCCTGATTCCCAGATGCCCTGACAGCGTTGCTCTCCCATATTCTCTGTCATGATGTGCTGTTTTGCCTCAGGCCAAAAACAATGCAACCAGCCTCCCAATGTACCTCAGAAACTATGAGTCCCAATAAATATTTCCTCTTTCCAGTTGTTTGACTCAGGTATTTTGTCACAGGGATGAAAAGCTGACTAATGCAAAATAAAGCGTTCACTGGTGAACCTCCCAAAAGACATTTCATCCACCTTAGCCCAGAAATGTGCTTTAGCACAATAAGGGATGTGTATCGAATGTGAAAACGCCACTTGCTTGGTTTTAAGACACATTTTTGAAATGAGGTGGAACTGGTTGTAACACATGGAAAAACAATCTGAAAAGTGATGATCTGTCTCAGTTCCCTTGTCCCAAAGGATTACACAAAGACAGAGTCGTCAGATGCTTTATGGAAGCAATAACATTAGGGTAGTTTTTGTCTGAAATAATTAGTCTCGGGCATTTTTGAAGCTCATTTCCAATAAGCAGACAGTTAGTAACTTGGGATACCTTTCTCGAAAGCTACAGTCATTACTTGTAATCCATTAATAAGATAGTATAAAATATTTTCAAATATATAGTGGGAGATCCTTCTTCTCAATAAAAGGGAACTTCTCCTGGTTACTCAAGCCTTCAAGCTCGCCACCAGAGATGTGGTACATGGTGCAGTATTACATGCCCAGTCATGTTAGCAGAGACTTCATGGAAGGTGGAGTCTCTGGTTTCTCTCATGGAAAGTGGAGTCTTGCTGATGAGGCTGAGGCTAACATATGGCGAGAGAGAGAGAGAGAGAGAGAGAGATGGAAAGAGGGAGATGGAGAGGAAAATATAGTATATACCCAATTGCTCAATTAGGCATCAGCTTCAGTTCTAAAGGGATACTAGAGAGAGGGTCTGGAATGCTTAAGAAAGGTCCCATGGGACAAGTGGAACTCAGGCTGACCCTTCAATTGGTCACAGTCAGAGAAGCAAAAAGAAAAGTTATGCCAGAAAAGATAATTTTGAATGAGGATAGATATGCCAGTGGGATGGAGGTGGTGTTTCCCGGCTCCTGTGGGGCAATGCAGAGACGGTGCTAATTGTTGTAGGGACCGACAGCCCTGTGTTTGGTAAAGTACATCATTTCCTACATAAAAGCAGAAGATATTTAGCTTTCACAAAATAAAAAACTCCCAGAAAAACTGAATGCATTCCCTTAGGGTCAAACAAAGCATGGAGAATTTCAGTTCCAAAAGTAGAATTTTTCTTAGTTGAAGATAACAGAGGGAAGAGAATTGGAAGCCAGTATGTAGCCCTAGGAGGGAACTCACCGCGATGTGTAGCAGCTACACATTTTCCTTTTCTTTGTGTTAACATTACAACCATGCTCACATTTATTTCCTTGGGGATGGATACCTGTTTCTCGTTAGAACCCCTACTTTATCATCTTTTTCGGCATTCTTTCTCAATTTTAAAAAATTTTCTGCCAATTAATCTTATTAATAAAGAGCCCCAAGTGCAAGTAACCTTTTCTGTTGCATTTGGAATAGCTCAAGCAGACTAGGGCTAGAGTCAACTCAATCAGCTCTGTGGGCATTAATAAGGAAATCATAAAAGGATAATGCCTGGGAACCCAGTTTATGTTACAGAGACTCTGATACTATGATTTTTCAAAGATGTTTTCATATCATTTGTCCTTCAACATATGCTTCTGATCAATGTGTTTAATACAAAATTTTTAGCCACACAGCCAGACACACTGCCCTCCTCACAGGGTGCCAGACATCTGGTTGGAAGGAGAAAAGATTAGCTCCAAATTGATGTTTCCAAAAACTCACATGTTTAGATATTGTAGAGAAGACATCTGGGTGTGAGGGACAGTATTTATCCAAATGATTTAATAATTCTCATTGTTCCATTTGAATGATCCTAGGAAAATATTGATTACTATTTTTTTTTATTATCTTAGTATCACCACTACAATGCAAAATTGGTGTTAATCTTATATCATGATGCACATTTTTTTTTTGTGTGTGTGTGGTACTGGGGATGGAACCCTTCTACCTCTGGGCTACACTCCCAGATACACACACACACACACACACACACACACACACACACACACATATATATATATATATATATATATATATATATATATATATACAGGGTCTTTTAAGCCAGAGAGGCTGGCTTCGCACCTGCGCGATCTTCCTGTCTCCACCTCCCAAGCTCATGGATCACAAGCGTGCGCCACCACACCTGGCCATGACCCACATTTTAAAAGGCTTTTCCTAAGTGAGTTACCTAATATGCCTTCTTCTTATGAAGTGGTAGAACTATTTTAATATAATTAATATATAGTTTTTCATCTAGGGAAATAGCCAGTCAGTAAGATTAAATACCTAAGTATATACTGAGGGGGCACTTATTAATGTTTTCAATTTTAATCATCTTGCTAGAGACCTCAACATTCACTGGAACAGGCATTCACTTTACCTTAGAAAGAGAGGTATTCTGATCTCTTCGACTTAAAAATAGAAACACAGGAGCTCTCAATAAGCTTTTACAAGTAATATCATTTGGGGGGAATCTATATTTCTAAAGATTTTAGACTAAATTGAGAATAGCCTTCTAGATTCAAATAGACAAATGGGGCAAAGGAAATCAGGAAAGCAGGCTCATTTATTATCATTACCTTTGAGAAAATATACAACATCCTTTGCACCACAATATAACAATCCACCACAATATAACAATGCATTTGATGGGTGATTTTGTTTCTGTGTCATGATGTTCATAAAGGAGGGAGTGTCTGGCATACCGATATCACTCCCAGCAACAGTCTAGGGAATTAGCTTTCCTCTTTAGGAAGCCATAAATCTTGTGACTGTTTATCATGACCCAACAGGACCCTGTCTGAAGGAATGGCAGGCACATTCTGCCTCTAATCTCTGACATCAGCCTAGGCTGGCTGGTAACATGTGTTTATCCAGAGATGTCCAAAAGCTGTAGCATGTGACGAGTGTCACAGCCCTCCTTCCCAGGACAGCCTAATTGATGTTTCCTACCTGGTACAGTGGGGAAGGGGCTCGTGCAGGAAAGCAGGTGCTTTCCCCTCCTCTGGGGAAACTTAGAGGAGGGAAGGAGAGTACTTCTAAGGCAAAGTCTGAAAGCAAAGGGATGCACATGTGATTAAAAGGGATTTCAATGCTTACAATAAATACATTAGACAAAGCTTTAAAATCTCGTGGATTCTATCCCGGTGGGATCTTTAAACAGTAAGAGGACAACAGGATATAACTACAACCAAGGTTGACAGAAAACCGCACGGAGCTCGGGATTGGAGCTGTGAGAGAAACTGTCAGGAATCAGACCAGAGGAGGGTCATCCTCCCAGAAGGCAGGAAGAGGTGGGGATGGAGGCAGAGAGAAGCTTCCTGAAGGAACCGTAAAAGTGTCAGGCTGGGCCTGCCAACTACAGCATTAAGGAAGGTGGCTGGAAAATCAATATGGAAAGGGAAAAAATTTTAAAGAAGCCTTAAGAAAAATGAAAAACAGCCTCATTAAAACATTTGGAAGTGATTATAAAAACCACCTTGAAATAATCAGTGTTAAACACAGCTTTGGAAGAATGTACTGAGATGTAACTCAATTAACCCTTCCCATTCCACACTGATGCCAGTTCTCACAGACACAACTTAATGCTAAATATTCCCTTCCCACTGTACTGGTTTGAAATAGGATCCATTGATGCAAAAGAGAAGTAAGTCAAAATTGAAAGAGATAGGAATTAAAGAAACCATGAAAATTACCTCTGGTTTTTTTCATTAAATCAAAGAAACCAGAAAAGAACCCAAAACAACTCCATCGTGATTTAACATAAAAGGAACAGCTTAAAATAAAATGTTTGTAATCAACCACTGAAGAAACTATTATTGGATCAGGCTTTTTTGATTTATTTGTTAAATGACTCCATGCCTTTAGTAAGAAAAGAAGTCACAATGGAAATGAGACTTGAGAGAGCCAGAGAACAGCCCATGTGAGTTGCTTAGCCGTTCTCAAAGCACCACAGTCCCCTCGGCCTCCCTAGGTGAGAGCTTTAACAAACCCCAGCACTTCAGGAATCCTGGGTGAATTTTGGGTGTGTTTGTTTATACTGATTTTTTTTTTTTTTTGCAGGGTCAAAACGTCTTTTTTTCCTTTCAACAGCTTCTTAAAAGGAGTGTGTGGCTCGAAGAAAGTTTGAAGTTTCTAAGTGACTGCTATCACAAAGTGATAGGAAGGGCGTATGGCCCCAAGGACCAAACTCAAAGTACTTTACCACCTGTTCCCTTACTGCAAAATGTCACAATTAGAACTTTATTCCTGCTAGCTCGTGACTAAACCCCATTAAAATGAAAATCATGTGCATATATATAAATATAAACACACTTGTGTATATATGTGTCTATATAATATATAACATAAATTTATTATATCTATATTATATACATGTTATATAATATATGCATATTATGTCTATTATATAGCAAATTAATAATATATGCAAATGTAATATATACATAATACATATATGTATATGTAATATGGCATATATATTATATACACAATACATACATATATATTATAGCATTGACAACCTAGACACTAGGCATTCTCACAATCTATTAGATATATTATATTGCTCATAACCTATTGTGTCCGTGTGTGTGTGTGTGTGTGTGTGTGTGTGTGTGTTTTGTGCCTAGGTCTTGGTTCTCAACACCATCCTCCAATAAAAGAAACCAGAACTCTTTGGACAAATGGCTAAGATCAGGGTACTACAAGCATGGAGCATCATGTAGTATTAGAAAATAAAGATTTGCTAAAATAAATATGTAAATAAAATAAGAGGTTAGCGATGAGTCAAAGGGACACAGCAGCCACCTGAAAGAATTCCCACTGTCTAAAGCAATAACAGTTCAAACACAGAAAAAATAGTATTGGAGGCAATGTATAACATAAATATCCAAGAACTTATATTGACATAAATAAATGATTATATAAATAAATGAAGGAGAAAAGGTAAATTTCCCATGCAGGAACATCTTAAATTCTTGATGTAGATATCCCACCCTCAAGATGAGATTTACTCCCAAAGCATGCAATAAGAAAGGTAAAGGAAAAAATTATCTCTACAATGGACAAACTTAGAAACATTACCTCCACTATGTGATTAAGATTAACATAATAGCCATAAATCATGTGGATAAAATGTATCCTTGATAATACATAATAAAAATGGTCCTTTACCTCTGAATCCTCCTTCTCCAAACCCATAACGTCATGAAGAAATACTAGATAAGTCCCAGTGAAGAGGTTTCCTACAAAATCCCTAACTAGACCTGCAGAGACCATCTAAAACAAGGAAAATACAAGAATTTGTCTCACCTATATGGCCCTAAGGAGACACGACTACTAAATATAACAGGTTATCCTTTTATGAATCTTAGCACAGAAAAAGGACACTAAGTTACAATAAAGGAATTTAAAATAAAGTATGAACTTTAGTTAATTAGGAAAAATAAACTGGAAGGATGCTCGCCGATATCATGTTAGTTGGGAAGGGCAGAGCTGAACAAAGAGAAGGCAGGAAGTGAGGCTGCATGGTGGTTAAAAGGAATTCTAGCTGAACCTGAGATGCTTTATTGCTTCAAAATAGCAAGGAGAGACCCCTGGAGAAACCGGGCCTAGTATGACGCTGGGTTCTGGGCGGGGGTTGCATGCAGCGCACACCAACCGGGGCCCGGGTCGCGGGACCCTGGGCCCCGGGCCGAACTGCGCGTAGCACGCCAGACCCCTGGAGAAACCAGGCCCAGTAAGACGCTGGGTTCTGGGCGGGGGTCGCTCGCGGGGCACGCCAGATGGGGCCCGGGTTGCAGGACTCTGGGCCCCGGCCGCACTAAGAGTAGCACGCCAGACCCCTGGAGAAACTGGGCCCAGAACAGAAAAAGATAAAGAAAAATATCGGAGAGGAGGTAAGAAAGCCGTTGTGGATGCCAGGACACTAGAGATGCAGACAAAACTTATCTAAACGCACTGGAACTTATGGAAAAATTTGCCGTGAAAGAGGAGTGCTATTTCTCTATATTGTTAAGAATCTCAGACATCACATGTAAGGAGAGAGTTTAGCGGAGACCAAGGAGAAATGCGGTGTTGAAAGAGTTCTCCGCGATGGTGGTGGAGACTTGTATTCAGGAGAAGCAAAAACCGGATCTTACCAACTTTATTTTTTTGGAGAAATTACACCAAATGTCGAATGCTACCATCACGCATGCTTAGGAACACTGGACAACATTCAGAGTGGAAAAAGAGCCTGGGAAGGATTTGAAACGGTGGAGGCAGTGGCAATGCCAGTGGCCAATACTCAGGGGAGGCAGAGATCTGATACATTACACCTGGAACCTTTGAAATAATAACCACAGAGACAGTGATCGGAACCTGCTGAGGGGTTAGGCGGGTGCCGGGGCCAGTGGCCGACATCGGAGCTTGCTGTGAGGCAAGGCCACTACTGAGGCCTCCGTGGCCGGGATTGGAACCTGCCGAGGGGTTAGACCGATGCTGGGGCCAGCGAGGCCGGCATTGGAGCCTGCCATGAGGCAAGGCTTGTGCTGGGGCCTCCGAGGTTGGGTGCGGAACTTGCTGAGGGGTTAGGCCGGTGCTGGGGCCAGCGAGGCTGGCATCGGAGACTGCCATGAGGCAAGGCCGGTACTGGGGCCTCCGAGGTCAGGATAAGAGCCTGCAGAGGGGTTAGGCCGGTGCTGGGGCCAGTGAGGCCGGCATCGGAGCCTGCCATGAGACAAGGCTGGTACTGGGACCTCCGAGGCTGGGATAAGAGCCTGCCGAGGGTTAGGCTGGTGCTGGGGCCAGCAAGGCCAGGATAAGAGCCTGCCGAGGGTTTAGGCCGGTGCTGGAGCCAGCAAGGCCAGGATAAGAGCCTGCCGAGGGTTTAGGCCGGTGCTGGAGCCAGTGAGGCCGGCATCGCAGCCTGCCGTGAGGCATGGCCGGTGCTGGGACCTCCGAGGCCAGTATTGGAGCCGGCCGAGGGGTTAGGCCGTTGCTGGGGCCAGCAAGGCCGGCACCGGAGCCTACCATGAGGCAAGGCCGGTACTGGGGCCTCCGAGGCTGGGATTGGAGCCTGCCGAGGGGTGAGGCCGATGCTGGGGCCAGCGAGGCCAGCATTGGAGCCTGCCATGAGGCAAGGCCGGTGCTAAGGTCTCCGAGGCCGGGACTGGATCCTGCTTTGAGGCAAGGCCGGTACTGGGGCCTCCAAGGCCAGGATAAGAGCCTGCCGAGGGGTTAGGCCGGTGCTGGGGCCAGCGAGGCCGGCATCGGAGCCTGCCATGAGGCAAGGCCGATACTGGGGCCTCCGAGGCCAGGATAAGAGCCTGCTGAGGGGTTAGGCTGGTGCTGGAGTCAGTGAGGCTGGCATCGCAGCCTGCCGTGAGGCGTGGCCGGTGCTGGGACCTCCGAGGCCAGTATCGGAGCCTGCAGAGGGGTGAGGCCGATGCTGGGGCCAGCGAGACCGGCATTGGAGCCTGCCATGAGGCAAGGCCGGTGCTGAGGCCTCCAAGGCCGGGATTGAAGCCTGCCTTGAGGCAAGGCCGGTACTGGGGCCTCCGAGGCCAGGATAAGAGCCTGTCAAGGGGTTAGGCCGGTGCTGGGGCCAGCAAGGCCGGCATCGGATCCTGCCGTGAGGCGAGGCCAGCATCGGAGCCTGCCGTGAGGCGAGGCCAGCATCGGAGCCTGCCGTGAGACATTGTCAGTGCTGGGGCCTCCTAACACGGGAACGGAACCTGCCAAGGGGTTAGGCCGGTGCTGGGGCCAACAAGGCCGGCATTGGAGCCTGCCGTGAGGCTAGGCCAGTACTGGGGCCTCCGAGGCCGGGATTGGAATCCTGCCAAGGGGTTAGGCCGGTGCAGGGGCCAATGGCCAGCATCGGAACCTGGCGTGAGGCAAGTTCACTCCTGCGGCCTCCAAGGCTGGGACCAAAGCCAGCTTAGGGGTTACACCGGTGCAGGGGCCAGTGAGACCAGAACTGGGGCCTCCCATGAGGCAAGGCCGCTGCTTGAGCCAGAGAGGTCTGGATCAGTCCACTGAGTAGCAGGCCACTACTGGGACCATCAAGAGTGGGATCGGTACTTGCAACGCAGCATGCACAGAGAAATATCGCAGAAAATATCAATCAGACGCTTCTCTTAATCAGCAATAACTAGGAGGAAAAGGGCAACAGGAAGAGGTTGAGCTATAGAAAGGGCCCTATAGTGAAGCAACTAATGTGACCAATCAGAGAGTATGGAATACTGGAGGACAGAGCCTCTTTAAAATGCAGGAGGTACATAAACAAATGTATCAAAGTAAATCACCAAAGAAGTGTGGGATGGAGGGAGGGGGAGGGAATGGGATGGGGGCTGGAGGAGGGCTAATTGGATGATGTGTGCTTGTATATCCTCTCAAGTCTTGTACTCCAATGTGATTGATATATGACTACAATGCACCAATTTAAAAAATAAATTAATTTAAAAAAAATAGCAAGGAGAGCCGGGAGTGGTGGCACAGGCTTGTAATCCCCGTGCTTGGAAGGCGGAGACAGGAGGATCGCACAGGTTCGAAGCCAGCCACGCTTGGCTTAGGACATGCTGTTTCCAAATTTAAAAAATATATCAAATAGGTCTGGGAGTGTAGCCCAGAGGTAGAAGGGTTTCTAGGAACCCCAGTACCACCAAAATAAATAAATAAATAACAAGGAGACCTGTGCAAGGAGGGTAAGTCTGGGTAGATGCCATATTATTATAGCAATGTTGTTCTCTTTATTTGCAAATGTATCATGAAAAATAATTTACTGTATTTGACAAAAGTAGAATGGTCTGTAGAAAAGGCCTGCTGCTTCAGCCAGAGAAATCTGTCCCTGTTCATTTCATAACAGGGAGTAAATGTGTAATAAGGTCTTGTGTCCTTCTTGTAGTGGAGACTGTTGATTGTTACTTTTATTCTTAGACAAAGCATCCTTCCATTTCAGCAGGACACTTGACCATCTGGAATATAATTCACACCTCCCACTATCCCTTGCAGACAGGTGTGGCCATCTGACCACCTAAGTTCTAGACAGTGGGCTGCAAAGAAAATATCCATTAAAATATCCTCCTTAAAGAGAGGGTCATGCTCTCATCACCCACTCTTCTGGCTGGAATACGTATGTGATGCCTATAGCTCCTACATTTATTGGACACTGAACTACAAGCAGACCTTGGTAAAGTAAAGAATTAACGATGAAACAAGTTAGAACATGAGAAAGAAATGTGTGTCTTGTTCGAGCCAACAATATTTGATGCCTCTATTTCTGTCCCTTGCAGCCTAATGTAGTTCTGACAACTCTAAAGGAATGTTGCATGTTCATATAAAGCTATCACTTTTGAATCTATGAGGTACAATTATATCACACCAATAAAATTCAAAAAATAAAATAAAATGGGGGGAATTTAGTGAAGTACAGGGCAGCAGGGGTTAAAGCCCATGAGGTCCAACTGAATTACATTTGTGTGGGACCATAAACTCATAGGTTGTCAGGAGCTCAGAATAAACCCAACCAACATTCTCATTCAAAATATAATGAAGTGTTCGGCCTGTAATCCCAGTATTTGGGAGGCTGAGACAGAAGGACCATAGGTTCAAGACCAGGCTCAACAGTTTAAGAAGATTCTCAGCAACCTAGTGAGACCTTGTTTCAAAAAAATAAAAATTCTTTTAAAGGGATGGGAGTACAGCACAGAGGTAGAATGCCCCTGGGTACAATCCCCAGTACCACACATACACAAAAAGTAATGAAGTAAATAGAAATGTTAAATAACTTCCTCTGTTTGTACTACCACTTTATTTTGTTTTGTTTTGTTGCTTCTTGGGCTAGGGGTGGAACGCAGGGTGCTGTGCACAGTAGGCAAGTGCTCCACCACTGAGCTACATCCCGGCCTTGGGTGTGATCTGTTCGTAATACAGAAAAATCCTCCTGTCCCAGATCTATAGATACTGTGGGAAGAAATGCTTTAGGCAAATATTTGTAGATTATATTACAAAAGAGCAATTTTATGGTAGAACTGTGAGAGAAGGGGCATGGGTGACCACAGCTCTGCCCAACACTGCAGGAGAAGTTTCTTGAACTCTTTACATACACATCCATCACCAGCCAAAAGTTTGAGAAAGTGCGAAGTCTGGGCCCAGATCTTCCCTGGGACACACAGTGCAGGGGTCAGGGGACCCCAGTCTCCATCAGGGCTGCGGTATGGTGGCGACAACAGCTCCTGGTAAATGCATTAGGTTATAGGTTGTTTTGGATTTTTCTCCATGTGGTTTATGTCATGGATTACATACACACTTGTAGTGTTCTTGGACTTATGAAAAGGTTCATAGACAAAAGAGAGACATATTAATGACAGCAAAATGGGGTTTGAAGTCATTTAATTTGAAATTAATAGAGCGATGACCTTGTTTTGAACCTCTGGATGGTGAAGTGGGACATATCAATTACATGTGCAAGATTTCGTTTAATATAAAGTTTTGCTGCTAAAGTCAGTTTAGAAAATCACCACCTTATTGTGAATGAAAGCTGGAGATTTTACAGTAAAGAAGTTAAAACTTTAGACTTCAAGTCAGACACACGGGGTTTGAACCCCAGCTCCCCTTTCCCCTTTTTATGTTCATAGGCAATAATTTAATATTTATGAAGTTCCACTGCCTCTTCTACACAAAGAAGATAATTACACATAGCTTTCCCATTCTGGGGTAATAAGGACAATTTTACACACAGTGTGTGACGTGATGAAGGTAAGCTGGTAATCAAATGAGCAAAAGTGATTGACTGTGGGTGGTGAGGAGAATAATGGCTCTCCCAAAATGTCTACATCCTAATTCTAGGAACCGGAGAACATGTCACTTTGAATGGTAAGTAGAACTTTGCAGATATGATTAAGTTGAGGACTTAAGAAGAAAATATCATGTTTATAAGAGAAAGGCACATGTGTCAGAACCAGAGATAAGGAGATATTATACTCCTTTAAAGACAGAGGAAGGGGCTAAACACAAGTAATGCAGGTAGCCTCTAGAAATTAGAAAAGGTAAAGAATAAGATACTCCCTCAGACTCTCCAGAAGGAACTATTTCCTTCTAACAACTTAATTTTTGGACTTCTGACCTTCAGGACTATAACAAAAAAATTTGTTCTTTTATACCACTATGCTTGTGCTAAATTGTTGTTTCTGCAGTAGGAAACTAGCATGTGCGTACATAGAATAGTAAGTTCTGAGCAAATTTCATCAGGTGGAGCACAATTTTAAAGAAAACATTTTTCTGAATATGTGACAGGAATGTCAAATGAGATTGCCAGCTCACTGCCAGTACTGAGGAAGCAGCTGCATTGTGGATGGGTTGGCAGGTTTAAGACTGTTACTAGTAGATACAAGTCATTCTGGAAAGCCAGCTCCTAGAAGAACTTTCCTTATGTCACCAACAGAAAAACTCAGACTTTCTAAAGACAGAGATGTCTCTCTCTACACATGAGACTTTAACCAAGCTTTCTATCTAAGGAATAGTATACCAGGTTTCCCACCCACCTATTCAATGGTTGGCAAATGGCTTTCACCATGAGTTTCATTTAAAATATTTTTGAATATTTGAAATATTCAAATATTTGGTGTACTATGTTGGGAAAGAGCTGAAGGCAGACCAACCTTAGTAGGAAGGTGCTCTGAGTCTTCAGGGATACACTCCAGGGTGAACACATGAAAGGTATAAAAACAAGACCAATACTGCCATGCACTTACCATTCTTATTCCAGATTCATACAATAATATTCCTGTATATACATGTAGCTTGTAACGCCAGATAAATGCAAAAACAAAACCATAAATTTGGCCATGGAAAATAGAATAATTTCAAAGAATAATTCATGGTAAAAATAAAGATTATGGCAGCAGATGCTCATGTGTGGTAGTTAACTACTCATTCACACATAGTCCAGAAGATAATACCTGAGTATATGTTTATGTGTATCACATCTAAGCAGGCATGGCTGACATCTAAGTAGCTACAAAGTTGAGTGCAGTCCATCAATTTATAAATCTTTAAGCCAGATAAATCAACTTAATAACCTGTTCTAGAAATTCACAGATGATTTACCATGTTGGGTACAGAGAAGACCTGGAGAATAAGGAAATCCTCAAAAGGAGAGGATGTGTGTGTGTGTGTGTGTGTGTGTGTGTGTGTGTGTGTGTGTGTTAAATCTAAAGGCCTTCTACCTACCTCTGAGATATACTCCCAGACTTTTTTTTTAATAGGATCTCACTAACTTGCAAGAGCCTCGCTAAGTTGTTGAACTAGCAATCCTCCTGTTTCAGCCTCCCAAGTACTGGGATTACAAGCACGTGCCCACCATACCTTGCAAAAGACATAATTTAATCACAATTTCTGCTCAAGTTTATTTTGACTATCAAGACCACATGTGACTTCCTATTAGGTTAATAGTTAGGAAATAGAACAAGCCAAATTCCCAATAATTGAAATGGGTTTGGTTCTCTTTTCTTAACACCATTTCCCCTTGGCTTTCTCTGTAGACTGCAGCATGTGAGTTCAACATAACAGCAAAAACAAAATGAGTTTAAAATTATCACCAGTTGTGAAGAAGATCAAGAAATGGACTGATAAAAGAATCATATGCAAACTGCAACTTCAGTTACAACTTCAAGTTCAAACTAATTTCATGATCTGTAGCATCACAAGCCAAGAGGATTTAGCAACATTCTATACTGCTTTGCATGGTGTGTGTGTGTGTGTGTGTGTGTGTGTGTGTGTGTGTGTGTGTTACTGGGAATGGACCCCAGTTTCATATGTTTTATATATGTTTTATTAGCTGGTGAGACCTAACCAAAAGATCTCTTCACCTTTACTCAATGTACTTCTCTGCCCAGGTATCTTTGCTATCCCCATTATTCTGGAATCTTATACTTTCCCCTGTGAAGAAGAAATAAAGACTTAAATGCTTTCCCAACATTACTTCTCAAATATCATCAATCAGAATTAATCTCTTCTATTTCTTCTCGTATTCATGGAGTCACTTCTTTGCAATCATATCCACCTCTAGTATTAAGAAAGTAATCATATTCACTTTTAGTATTAAAAAGTATGTTTTTTTCTCCCTCACGAGATGCAGAAACTCCTAGAAGGTCCCCTACATACCCAACAAGATTTAGTGCCTTGCCCATACTCCTCACTCATATCGTTAGGAAATGAGTTTGATCACAAGTAATAAAACCACCCTTCTCTTCCCCCAAAAAAGGGCTCAAACAAATTAGAAGTCATATTTTTTTTTACTGAATGGGAAGTTCATGGCTAGAATTACAGCTGCACAATATCCTTTAGAACACAGGACCTTTGGGTTCTCTTCAATGATAACGTTACACTGTATTATTCATATCTAGCTCTCTGATAAACTCAGCACAGCTACTCGACACCCAGCACTGTGCCCACGTTCCAGAGAAGGGAAAGGATGACGGCAAAGAGCATTGGCCATCCGGGCAGCCTTTTCTGTAACCTTAAAGAGTTTCATGGGTGCCCAGTCTGTGGTATATTTTTCTATCTCATTGGATGGCATTATGTTACATGGCTACCCTTGCTACAAAAGAAGTTAACGAAGTGTAATTTTTTTTTAATCCATGTACATTGCCATACCAAGTAAAATAAGAGTTCTTCGTTTTTAATATGGAAAAATAGACAAATAGATGACACAGATTAGTAGTAGTGTTGGTGTTAGTTGGTGTTCTTGTGTCCTGAGAGGTTTGAGACAGTGTTGGTATAGCAAAAAAAAAAAAAAAAAACTATAAATAACACATACTTTTTTAACCTATAATTTTTTCTTATCATAGCCTTCAATCATTAGACTCAAATTCTAAGGTTTATTTTAATGTGGAATTCTCAAATTAACAAAAGAGCACAGATATTCACTGCTAGAAAAGTCAGCTCCAAATAGATTTATTTAAATCATGATAGATTTTAAAGATCAGAAATCCTCTATATAAGAAAATTAAGTGGTTAAATAAGCTTCAGTCGACAAGCTGCAATTATTCTCTAGATCACTCATTTGTCACTTAATTAAATATGCCTTCAATCATTTCCTTTCAATAGCACTGCGAGCTCTCCAGAGGACTCCAGCCAAATTCTATAATTCTTTGAACTCTCAATGCCAAGAATGCCCTACACTAAGTCAGTGCTTAAGGATTGCTTGTTGAGGATTCTGGAGAGGAAAGTATTTTCTAAAATTACTGTCCTAAGTACTGAATAAATATCTTGTTAACGCACGTTAAACAGAAATCTATCTAGATTTTTGTAAGAGATGAGGGCCCAATGGAAAACCATATAAATGAGGTTAATCTTAGATGAGAACGATTTTGCAATGAGGGTTTTGAAAAGTTATTAGTCTATATAATTTTATTTATTCTTTCTACACTTCAAAGATAAGAGATGTCTGTTTTAAATGAACTACAAAAGGACCTTAGCAATAACCTCATTCATATCTTTTATTCACACAAAGCAACTCAGACTAGGAGAGGTCAAGGGACATAAAGTCACTTAAATCTTCAGCAGCCCAGATTTCCTGGCTTCTGAGACTCTTGGTAAAATCAGTACAGTGGGCTTAATGTTCCATCTCTATTAAAAATTTTGCTTCCTAGCCGGCCTTGGTGGCACACACTTGTAATCCCAGTACTTGGGAGGCTGAGATAAAGGACTGCATTTCGCAGGCAGCCTCATCTACTTAGTGAGGTCTTCTGCAACTTAGTGAGAACCTGTTTCAAAATAAAGAATAAAAAAAAAATAGGACTGGGGATGTAGCTCAGAGTAGCTCAGAATGCCTCTGGGTTCCATTCTTTTCTAACTCGAGCAGCACCAGTGTGAAGCTGGCATAGCACACTGTCTCTGAGCCTTCATCTCAATATATCTGAAATACAATGGAACAATACATGTGGCTATGAAGTCCCTTGCCTGGTTTAACTTTTAAAACGTCTTAGTGGTAAGAATTCTATTTTACTGTTAAAGGGCTCACTTTATTAACATATCTTACTTTATGGGTAAACACATAAAAGGCTTAAAACCAAATTATGTTCTCTTTTTTATATGTTTTTTCCAAGAAGAGTACCATATTTTACCAAATCTTAAAATTATAATTCCAAACATGAGCCATGATTGTCTAGACCCATTTGGCTTATTAGACGATTCCCTAAGTCATCATAAAATTTACTTGTTCTTATTCTGGTCTGTTGTTTCATCCAACACTTTATTTTTTTTTTCTCCTCCAGTATTTTATTTGCATTACCAAATCAGTCAAGTAGAAACTGAATCACAAGCCTTTAATCTGGGAGGCACTGAGGTTTTTGACCAACATACCAAAGATGTGGGCTTTCCATTATGTTGAAATGAAAATAAGATAATTCCCCAAGCTGAATAAAATGGCTAACATGATACAAGCACTGCACAAACCAAACATTTAAATTCCCAAATACTGAGGGATGATAGAGTCATTATTAAAGGGAGATGATGGAAGCCTCCTCTTCTTATATCTATTGATTCATTTTTTTCTAGTCTCTTACTCAGTCCCTGAATCACACCTCCCAGAATAACCTGATTGGAGTAAGTTCAACACATTTTAGTTTAATTTTCTCCAGTTCAAATAGGACTTGCACAATGAGGTGAGCGGCTAACAATTCAAAGGAACAAACCATTAAATTAAAATTCCTAACTTGATTGTTTGAATCACACTGGGCTAAATTTACATCCTCCATAACACTGTGGGAATTCACTCTGTGGGAGACTTTTCTAGTTACATTTTTTTTTTTTGAGTAAACCTTTTCTTTTTTTTTAATGGTGAATTACTTCTCGCTGTACCTTTAATGATAAGAAGAAAAGAAATAAAACTTGGTTCCAGGAGAAAACAATGAGGCAATAATTTTGAAATTAAAATACAGCACATGATATATCAATATAATTGTCCTGAGTCTGTGAAGATAACTCTGCTTTGATGGTGTTATTTCCTGAGCACGCAAAACCTAATAAAATCTGGAGGGCTGAATTGATGAGAAATTCAGTGTTAGAGATTATGAAAAACACACTCTAAAATGGCCAAACAAAATTACTAAAAAAAAAAAAAACAATTTTAGTGGCAAATTATTTATCTAAGTAATGTGGTAAGATTTATAGAGATCTCCCAGTATTAAAATAAATTAGTTACCAGTAGCACTTAACTCCTTTGACAAAGGCAAATGTGATTATAAAACTAGCTGTTTGACCTTGAGGAAATCAGTAGACATTTCTAAATCTCAGATTCCTTAATGTTTATTATTCATCCTTGAGAAAACGTCTAATTCTAAAATTTCTCTTCTATGTTAGTGGTGACAAGATTTTTTTTCCCCTTGTCATTTATACATTGTATTTTTTTCAAAATGGAATCATTAATTTCAAAACCAAAGTTTTTTTTTTAACAGATGTTAGATGTAGATGCTAAAGTGAAACAGAATCAATCATAAAAGCATTTACATTTAAGCAACCAAGGTGCAAAATCCAAGGAAAAATATCAAGATACTAGCCATCAATGCACAAATAGAGTTTGGACACTCATTTGTTTGATGTAACCTTGCATATGTCATTTGACTGAATCTAATTTTCTTTTTCTCACATATTAAAAAAAACTCAATGATAATAACAACAGAGACAATCTAGCTGCACAGGATTACTGGGAGAAGTAAATGAGATGATGGATATATCATTCACCTGACACACAATAAATGCTCATCGTCATCCTCATTACTATAGATAAAATTTCAACTCTGATCCCTACTTGGAGAATAAATTTGAAGAAGCTGAACATTCCACTTACACTATGAATATTATTATTTAACATTAAGTTGGAAAAAATTTGGTAGGAGGAGTTCTTCAGTTCTTTATAAATAGCAAAACATTTACTCAGACAAAGAATAACTAATTGTCTTATAAGTCAATGCACTGTGATTGCATAGTAATAAAATAAGAATTGTCAAGTTATGGGTCTACTATAAAGAATAAAGGTGAAGGATAAAAAGAATTTTCTTTCTATCTCTTGTTATCACTCCCTAATTTTTGAATAATTTTTTCAGCTAATTAATCTCTTCTACTTATGAATCAACAAATCAGACTTTGTAAAAAATTCAAAGGTTTCGCTGGGCGTGGTGGCGCACGCTTGTAATCCCTGCTCTTGGGAGGCACAGACAGGAGTATTGTGCAGGTCCGAAGCCAGCCTTGCTGGCTTAAGAGACCCTGTTTCCAAATAAAATATAAAATAGGTCTGGGAGTGTAGCCTGGAGGTAGAAGGGTTCCATCCCCAGTACCACAAAAAAAAAAAAAATTAAAGGTTTCAAAAAATATCTTACATTTTTGATAACTGCCAATTCCTCCTGGCTTACGCCTCAGTCTCAAACACACACCCTAAGATTTGCCAGCTCACCTGACAATCATGAAGTTACAGGTCTTGCCTCTTCTGTCAAATGTTGACATATGCCAACATGTTGATGTTGAAATGCTGAAATGCCAAGGCATTTCCCTAGCCTTAACGCACACTGGTAATTCCTAGCCCTAAATTATTTGATTGGGGCAAATTTATTAATCTATCATAAATAACGGAGAAAATTAATAGAGTAGTTATAGTATTGAATAAAATAATAAATTTTATTTTACGTTTTATTTTTTATTTTTGTGGTGCTGGAGGTGGAACCCAGGGGCTTTATACTCCAGGCTATCCTTCCAGACCTATTTTAAATTTTATTTGGAAATAGGGTCTCACTAAGTGGCTGAGAGCCTCACTAAGTAGCTGAGGCTGGCTTTGAACCTGTGCGATCCTCCTGTCTCAGCCTCCCAAGCGCAGGGATTATAATCGTGCTCCACCACGCCCGGCCTTGAATAAAATAATAAATTTTAAGTAGATAGGAGGAGCAGTTGCCCAGAGTAGAGGACTAATAAGAGGCCTAACAAGATGGTAGCCAGCAAACAGGAGAAACAGTGGTCACTAAGAAAGCAAAGGAGGTTTTCATTGGACCATGAATGTTGTATGTTCATACTAGAGGCATCTGTAACACTAGAATGTGTTGTAAACTTGCACCCTACTATGTGTACCTGGCTCAATTCTGCATTCACACTCAACTTTTGTATACATCTTTTATCGATTTCATTTGGTACCATCGATCCCTTGACAGATAATGGGATAAAAGTAAAATATAGTGTCAGGGTGACAATTCGTGACAGCAAGCTCAGAGAAAAATATTTCCAGCAAAATTTATTGAATAGATGAAATGCACTATGGCCAGGGAAATCTAAGCTTCCAACCCCAAGGAATCTTGGAGAAATTAAGTGGGATCCCTGAGTTTCACCCCCATATGTGGAATGTCAGGTAAGATGAGTTACATGTGAATGTCAAAGGATGGGGTATTTCTAGGTCATATAGGTAAAGTACTTGGCAAGCACTAAACGTGGTTAAGTGCTTAATGAAATATCAGCTATACTATTAGTTATAGGTGTCTTGTTGTTGGTTTTTTATTTTGGGTGGTGTTCTATTTGTTATGTAATTATCATTTTTTACTAGGCACAAAATACACCCAATATCAATTTATGGAATGGAATCAATTTATGGCTTTCTTTATATTGTCATTTCTTCCTGACTATATTCTGGTCATCTTGAGTACATTCAGGAAACAATCCAGCCCTAAAAAAAAAAAAAAAAAAAAAAAAATCACTTCTTTACGCCTGCCATGGTGGCACATGCTTATAATCCCCGCACTTGGGAGGCAGAGACAGGAGTATCACGCAGGTTTGAAGCCAGCCTCACTGGCTTAAGAGACCCTGTTTCCAAATAATATATATATTTGGAGTGGGAGTGTAGTCCGGAGGTAGAAGGGTTCCATCCCCAGTATCACAAAAAAAAAACAAAAATTCACATTTCTACCCTAAAGAGAAACTTTTGCAAATACAAATAAAGAGGTATGAGGTAATTATATTAGAAGGATGGAGAAAGGGATAAACATAAAACTTCATCAATCTCCAAATAAGCAATTTATTTATTATGTTTGTTTATTGTGAGCAACAGAAATAAGCTCTGGCTAATTTAACCCAACATTTAAAAATATAAAAGATAGAAAAAATTACAATTTGTTGACACATATAACTAAAAAAAATTGGATAGTATATTTTTGGCATTATTTTATCTAGAGGCTTATATGTTAGAATTGGTGTCATATTTTTACCCAACTGCTTGTTTTATTCTCTTCCATGGGGAATTATCTGGCTTCATATATTGACTGTAAGGTTGCTAGGAACCTAGGAGTCTATCAACTCGGGCTTGATTCTACTAGAAAGAAACCTGCATCATTTGGACACTCCAGTGAAAACTTTGATTAGACTCAATTAACTGGTTTTGTCATAATTCAAACAATCACCAAAGTTAAAAAAATTGTGTTATGTTAATTAGATTAGTCATAAATTGCAGGTATACATAAATACTAAAAGTTATATCAAGAGTGGGGAGAAGGCCATTTTCCAAAGAATAAATAAGAATCGGATACCGAGGAAATAGTTAATAATAATAACATTAGTAATAAGACTAGAATTTTATTGGTCTTTTGTGTCTTACTGTAAACTGGAAATTCTTTTGTGTATACTCAGTTTTTCCATGCAATTATATATAATTACCATCTCATTTTGAAGATGAGGAAATTGAAACTCGGAGTAGTTTTTAAAACTTGCCCAGAATCGCCCAAAGAGTTCCTGGTATAGCTGAGATTTAAACCCAGATAGTCTAGAGTAAGAATATCTTTATAACCATTCTGATACATTATATGTGCTACCTCTAGGTGGCAAAAACATCAGTTACAATGAAATATTTTTATAGATTCTAACTGCGTATTTGTGTTCATTGATTTACCCTCAAACCCTGAACATAGTGTTTGATATATAAAAAGCAGTTATTGAATGAATGAGTTAATAAATGAATAAAGAAAAAAGTTGAGGGATTGGGGTCTACGCCTACTGCAGTGTGTCTCAGCAAGCGTTAAACATTAACCAAATTGTAAATTCATGAGGACAGTTATACCTTGTAAGTTTTCTGTATCCTATCCAAATTCAACCACCAAGTTATAGGTGTAAGAAGTTCTTTAAAATGACTTATTATTGAAAACATGGGGTTTTTTTGTTGTGTTTTTGTTTGTTTTTGTTTTGTTTTGTTTTGTTCTTTTTTGGTGGTACTGGGGTTTCTGGAAGCCCTTCTACCTCCTGGCTACACTCCCAGACCTATTTTACACTTTTTAATTTTTGTAAACAGGGTCTCTTAAGCCAGCAAGGCTGGCTTCCAACCTGCACGATCCTCCTGTCTCCGCCTCCAAAGCGTGGAGATTACAAGCGTGCGACACCACGCCCGGCTCTGAAAGCATGTTTTGCACAGTAAATTTTGCAAATTAGTGGCTTTACAGGTTAGTTGCTCTTTATAACATATTACCATTTTACAGATGACAAAAATTAATGCTGAGAGAAGTTGTGATATTCCCATGGTCACATAGCCAGTGATGTGGACTGGGATTACCTTTCATGTCCATGTTACTATCATAGATCTTTTCACCAACTTTCTCCCCCACTGTGCTTCTTCTCTAACCGTGAGCTCATAGGAGAGGTTATCTGTCATGACCAAACATTTCTATACTTAAAAAATCACATGCAAAAAGAGCTATATGTATGATAGTCTAAATATATATACATACACACACACATATATATATTATATATATATTTTTTTCAACATTTAAATGCACAAAGCTAATTTTGGAACCATGTCCTGCTAAGAGAAAGGCATGCTTTTTTATCACAGCGATAGAGAAAGAAAATTCAAAAATAATTTAATAGAAGAGAGGTGGTCAAAGAAACTGGTCTGATACCCTGTTGGGAAGGTGAATGAAAAGCTGCATCAAATGAGAATTTCCAAAGAAAAGCACCCTTTATTGAGAATAATTTGTCCTTCCTCAAGTCTTCTAAATTCAAATCTGGACTCTGTCAAGGGTGCTCAAATATGTTCAGCCAGTCAACCTCAATAAAGAGAATGAATGGGCTCCAGAACTTTCTATGTGTTACTTAACTCATTGTGAAAAATCTTAGAGTTTTGTTTCTGTATTAGATTACTTGTCAGCTAAATCAAAATTTCAGGACTAACAGTAAAGAATAAATCAGTAGAGAATGAATGCCTTTCTCCTCAAAGACTTCAATAATATAAAATTACTAGAGCTAGCTAAGTTGGAATAGACTGAATAACTGAATATATTTATACATTACAGATGGTGTGGAATGCCGCCAGTGATACCTTGGGGATAACTTAAAGTCTGGCTGTCCTAGGGGCAGAGAGATAAAATAGCCAAAATAGAATGCCTTCAAACTAGAATCAAAGAGATGGAATGAAAATGTAAACTCATTTAAAAACTCGAAGGACTTATCTACCCTAATACAAACCAAGGGAATAACTCAATACCTTTGGAAAAAAATATTGTTTCTTATCAAATCATCAGAGTAAAAGGTCTTTGGAAAAGTAAATAGGTCCACAATGCCACCACACAGGCTAAAAATCTAAGCCTGTATATTCAAAGGCAAAGTAGAGTGAGAAGAGATGAATCAAATTTTTTATAAAGTTCACATTAACTATCCTCCATTTTGAAGAGACTCGAATCTAGAATTAACCAGATTGGCAATGGTGATTTCACTCACAGAGCAATTTAGAATTTTTATTTATTAGAATCAAAAGATACTTTAAAAACTTAGTCCAACAATTTCATTGTATAGCTCATATAAGCCAGGTTCAGAGGGATTAAACCATTGGCCCAAGGTCACACCACTAGTTTAGCTGTAGAAAAAGAATGACAATCTAAGATGTCTAACTCTTATTCAACTGTTGTTTTTATAAACACTCTAAACTTGATTTGATTTCTATTATACTTTCTCTAGGCAGCCACACTTATGAAGGCATAGGTAAATATAAATACAAAACAGAACTTTAGGGGACTGAATTTAGTCGAGAAAGATGAGACATATGAATTTCCCTAAAATGGACTAAAGCATAGTTTATCATCATTGCATCAAGAGATCCATTGAACATTTGTGACATTCACAGTAGAGTTCAGCCAAATATTTTACCCTAATTTCATTTGGGAGTAATTTTAAACTAATGTTTGCCTAATACTAACTTTATATATCTACATGATAATATAATAAATCCATTAACTTAACAAGGCAAAATAATTTATAAAGTATATGGATGAATAGATATGTGCAATTATATATAAATATCTATAATATTTTATATATGTATGTATCCCCTTTGATGAGATCATGTTTTTCCTGCCTTTTCCATTTCTGACCTCATTGTTATTACAGGACTCCTTGACATGTTTGGAGTATAATCATGATACATGTTTAATTTCACAAAGATTATGCTCCAGTAAGAAATTTATCTTATTCTTTCTTTCATTGGTATAAAAGCTTAAATATTCTTTTCATAAGTCTGACTCCCTGTCATCAGATAATCTATTTTAAATGACTTTTTCTTCTTTTGGTTCCAAGATGCAAATTGAGGTAGGAACTCAAGAAACATTGTTCCCTTGTTTTTAGGCTGCCTTTCTCAAATAAGATGTAGATCTATCTTGCTACCATCAGGGCCCTTAAGAATCCCTGCTCACTTGTTCTGTTAAGTTCTGTCTAACTGCTGACCTATTGCTAATGGAAGCTACCCTAGGACTTGAATTAGACACAGAAGTCTTCACTTCCTATTCTAAATTGCAGTTACACTTCTCTCTGGATGTTGTTGCATATCATAGAGATCCTGCAACTATGGAAACAGTTTCGTCCAGGAGACTGACACCCTGCACACAATTGTTATGGACAGACACAAAGGAATTATGATTTGGATATATTTTCAGCATCAATATAAAAGTCCAGGCAGTTCCCTGAGATGGCCAATGTTAATCTCTTTATATTATTGATACTCTACTGTCTTTAATAGTATGGCATTTTTGGTTCTTGGGAAATAGAAATTCTCTTCTTCCAAAGGAGTGGGCCAGCCGGGCGTGGTGGCGCACGCTTGTAATCCCAGCGCTTGGGAGGCAGAGACAGGAGGATCGCGCAGGTTCGAAGCTAGCCCTGCGCGCTGGTTTAGGAGACCCTGTTTCCAAATAAAAATGCAAAAATAGGTCTGGGAGTGTAGCCCGGAGGTAGAAGGGCTTCCGGGAACCCCAGTACCACCAAAAAAAAAACAAAAACAAACAAACAAACAAAAATAAACAAAGGAGTGGGCCAACCAGAATTAATAAAATTCAAATGGCCACAATCCCAAAGGATTTTCCAGGTCCAGAGTTTGATGCTAGTTTGGATTTCTTTAAATAATAGCCCATTAGAGAGGAAAGTACTTCACATTCCCAATGGTTTATTGCTCTAAAAAAAAAAAAAAAAAAAAAACGCTAATGGAAAGTAGATGGATGGGTCCAGACTGTAGCTAGCATCTTCTTTTTATGTGAATTTAAATAGTTTTCAGTGTTTTCCTCAGATACAGATACAAAGCCACTGAACTGCATCTTTAAATTTCACTCTAAAATCAACTGCTAAAGCTCTCCATTAGTAATGGTCTAGTAGGACTAGCCGGGCACGGCAATGCACGCTTGTAATCCCCACGCTTGGGAGGCCGAGACAGAAGGATTGCACAGGTTCGAAGCCAGCCTAAGATACTTAGTGAGGCTCTCAGCAACTTAGTGAGACCCTGTTTCCAAATAAAATATATAAATAGGTCTGAGAGTATAGACCGGAGGTAGAAAGCCTCTGGATTCCATCCCCAGTACCACCTAAAATAAAATAAAATTAAAAATTAAAAAAATCCAGGCATGGTGGCTCACGCTTGTAATCCCCCGTGCTTGGGAGGCGGAGACAGGAGAATCGCACAGGTTCGAAGCCAGCCTTGCTGGCTTAAGAGATCCTGTTTCCAAATAAAAATATAAAAATGGGCCTGGAGGTGGAAAAATGTACCTTGGAGGTAGAAGGGTTTCCAGGAACCCCAGTCCCACTAAATTAATTAATTAATTAATTAATTAACTAATAAACAAACGAACAAAAGAAAATAAATTTTTTAAAAGTAATGGTCTAGTAGGACATCTGGAGTTACGGAGTCCCATACAGGGCATACAGTCTTCTCTCCACACTTAAGCCTCCTGTTGAACACTTAAGATGTCCATGGGGTATTTAAAGGAGTAGTCAGTAAGTGATCACTGTTGGATTTGACCAAAATCTCAAAAACTTGAGAGAAGCAAGCGGTTATTCATTCATCCTACCAACACTGATCTTTGTCTGGCCTTTGAAATTTTCTAGTTTTTGAAATTTTCTATTTTTTGAAATTTTCTATGGGAAAATAACATTATTTTTAAAGAATTTCTCTGGTTTCTCTTCTCCAAAGGACTGGTTTGTAATATTTTTTGTTTGTGGTACTGGAGGTGGAACCCAGGGGCTTTTCTACCTCCAGGCTATACTCCCAGACCTGTTTTTTATACTTTATTTGGAAACAGGGTCTCACTAAGTTGCTGAGAGCCTCACTAAGTAGCTGAGGTTAGCTTCAAATCCATGCAATCTTCCTGTCTCAGCCTCCCAAGCTCTAAAATTACAAGCATGTGCCATCATGCCCAGCTGGTTTGTAATATTTTGAAGAAGAGGCACAGACCCCTTTCAATAAAGTCTATAACTGTATTGAAAGCTATATTCCTTACAAAAAAAAACCCACCACAAAACAACTGTCTGGATAAACACACAAATCTTTACATAATATTTCATGCATTTTTTAAATGTGTCTAAATTTTACTGAAGGACACTCTGGATCGAAATCTTCCTGGGTAATCAAACACTGATGTTCCACACCCAGGGTCACACTCTCCCTTCTGTCCCCATGGGTGTTATAAAACTGAGACATGGCAATTACAGTGCTGATTTTGAACACACACACACATACACACACACACACACACACACACGTTAGGTTCCTCACTCTATTGCAGGACAAAATACACGTTCTCAAAAACTATAACATTTCAGTAGAAAAAGTAGAATAAGAATAGTTCTTTTGTATAAGCTGGATAAACATAAACTTTTACATGTCAAAAATTTCTAGACTTTAAAACTTACTTTAAAGCTTCATTTATGATGTCAACGAAAAAATAGTACAATTTTTTCCCAGCGGGAGAGGAAACAAAAAAGCCATAAATATGCACTGATAAAATTAATGATTCCCAATAAATTTTTCCTAAAAGTGCAGATTTTATGGTACAGGGTATCTGCACTTCCCCTAATTCCCTCTATCTCAGCCACACTGCTGCTTCTACCTTCCTGATTGGAGCTCCACCCTAGATTCTGATCTGGATGTATAAAAGAGATTCCTGGCTGCAGATCATAGTTTCTGCAACAAAGAAATTCTCACAACTGATGGAGTCTTGGGCCCCATGTGTCTCTTTCAGATCTCAGAATGCCGGCTTTGCTAATCTTTCTGAGCTCTAGAATGTACATTTAAAACTGGGAACAAGCATTTCGGAGACCCAGAAGTGGCACACTTTGCATGTGATAGCTCTTACCAAGAAAGGTCTTTGTGCCTAGAAAATTCAAAGAAAGAAGAATAATTAGTGTCTAGCACATCAAACGATCCTATATATAAGTCTACTGGCTTTGACAATTTTAATATCCATTATGTAAATCAAATCTTATATACGAAGACAAGCATCTTAATGTTAACGTGTCAATGAACTATATACTTGAATGTTAAGAAATTACTATTTATTTTTAGATTTGATAACGGTAATGTGATTTTTAAATGTATTCTTATCATTTGCAAACAGAAAAAATAGTATAGATCAAATAACATGATGTCTGGATTTGTTTCAAATAACCTGGAGAGCAAGGGAGTGATGAAGTATAGATAAAGCCAGATACGCCATGAATTGATAATGTGGAAACTATGTGATAATACCTGGGGGTTTACTCTATTATTCATATTCTCTCTCTCTCTCTCTCTCTCTCTCTCTCTCTCTCTCTCTCTCTCTCTCTCTCTCTCTCGCTCTCATTTGTGTTTGCATGTTCAAAACTTTTCATAATAAAAATGCTTTTCATAATAAATCACAAGAAAGTGAAAATAACCCAGATGTCCATCTGGGACATTTTTGTCCAGATAAATAATACGTGGTATCTCCAGACAAAGGAACATTATTTGGCTATAAAGAGAAATGACACACTACAACATGGATGAGCCTTGAAAACATGCTGAATGATAGAAGCCAGACACGAAAGACCACATAACTGTAAAACGTCCAGAATAGGCAGATCTCTGAAAACAGATGGTAAATTAGTTGTTCTCTAAGTCTGGGAAGAATGTGGAGGCCTGGGAGTAAGAGCTAAAAGGAGTTGAGATTTTTTTCAGGTTAATGAAAGTATTCTAAAAATGACCTTGATGATGGATATGTATCTCTGCTAATATACTAATAGCTGTTGAACTATGCAGTTTCAAAAGAGGATATACAGGGAACAATTTTAAAAATGTCAATGTCAATTATGTATTAGACCCCACTAGAGAACTGATAAGTTTGTTAGAAGGAATAACGGCATGGTGAATCTATAGAGAAATTTCTTATATTTTATGATAGCATACCAAAATACATGAGGATAAAATTTGATGTTTACAATTCTTTTTAAATCACCTCCAAAACCAGATGAAGCAACATGGAAAAATCTAAAGAGCTGTTATATCCATGTGATAATTATATGGGATTAATTATGCTTTTCTCCCTATGCGTGTTTAAAATTTCCAAAAATTAAAAAGCAAAAACAAATCAATGGGATATGGGGAAAAAGAGACATTTTGTATCAAAATGTTTTTTTTCTCTCCTGAACATTGCCATTTTCCACAGAGTACTAGCGCCATGTTAATACTAAAAGATGATATTATGTGTCAAATAGTATGAGAAACACTGAGTTAAAAATGCCCGCAAGACTTCAGGATCTTTCCTATGTGCAGATGAAAGGTGAATCGCCAACACTGAGCATACGCTATGTTATCCTAAATGTTTCACTATGTTATCACAAAATTTTTTCTCCGATACATGCTGTTTATTAGATAATATAAACAGCAAGAAGGCAAGATTGTCCTGTAAAATATAGCCCATTATTTTTTGATAACTGTAATCTGCTTTCTGCAAGCATCCCAGTTTCCTACCAGTACTAATCTTTCAATTTAGAAGCAAGGAACTAAAAATAGAATAATTTATTTCTTTAATTTCTCAAACTACTATTTATTTGAAAATATGACTATTTTCAGAACAAGCCTTTGGTTCATACCAAAGGTGTAAATTCTAAGTCGCATTAGGTATTGCAAAACTTAAATCCTCTCTGACTCCTACAGTTTTCCTCAACATGTTCCACGAACTGAATTTTTAAGATCTTGAAGGAATATGTGGTTTTGGTTGATCAAACCAGTGACCCAGACTTCATAACACTTGAGTTCCAAGTCACTTATGTCCTTCCAAATATATTGCATTTGCATAGCACAGATATGGGAAACAAATTCAATGTATATACAAACTATCCTATGAATCCTAGGATTGAATACCCTAAAGTATGATTCTATTAATCACTACTTTTGTCTTTATCTTCCTGGATCTTTCGGTGGCACCTTTATACTCAATACTTTTGTCATTAGAACTTGAATTGCAAACTAGTTGTCATAATTCTGGAGGCTGCAGTTACTCTAATGTAAGAAGGTACTTCTAAAAGATGTTAAATCTTGCCGGGCGTGGTGGCTCACGCTTGTAATCCCTGCGCTTGGGAGGCAGAGACAGGAGGATCGTGCAGGTTCGAAGCCAGCCGAGTGCGCTGGCTTAGGAGACCCTGTCTCCAAAATGAAAATGTAAAAAAAAAAATAGGTCTGGGAGTGTAGCCCGGAGGTAGAAGGGCTTCCAGGAACCCCAGTACCACCAAAAAAAAAAAAAAAAAAAAAAGTTAAATCTTGGATACATTTGCTTCAAGAAGATTATAGAATGGATAAAACAATTTAACGTTAACATTGAAACTAAGCATTGACTAAACTGGCTCATCCTGGGGATAATTGTGAAGGCCCTCTGGAGGCACTATTGTATGGGTTGAAAGTATCAGATCTGAAATCAGACCACATTTCAAGATCAACTTCATACCATATTAGCTATAAAACCTGACACACCTTAGTTAACTTTTCCAATCTTCACTCTCCTAAAAATGAAATATGATAGTGTCTACTTCACAGGGCATTTATGAGGACCGAGTGAAATAATATGGATAATATTCCTTAAATGTTCAGTATAATACTTTTAGGTGACTTGTCTAAATGGTAGCCATTACTATTGTTTTGTTGGCGTTGGTGGTGGTGGGTTGTTTTTCTTACAAATATCCATATTCATTTTATTTTATTTTACAAAAGTAATGACTGTTGTACTACCTACACTTGGGAGTAACACTGATTTGCACAGAATTAACTTCTGATTCTCAGCTTCAAGCACAGAATTCCTTTTATGGTGGTGGCTAGAAAAAAGTTTACTACTGAAAAAGAAGGATGAATGAATAAGTCAAAGTCTTCCAATCCTATAGATGAAAGTCTGCAGAAAGCTTTTGAGAGAAAGAAAGTCTCTCCTGCCCCACTGTACATTTTACGAAAAGAGAACAGAACACATTTATCCAAATAAAGTTTAATATGTTCTTGAAAAGAGCATCATGACCAAATTCCATGTTACATTGGCATCAGGATTTCTTTGAATCTGATTATGATCTTAAGCCACATTCCAACGAGCCCAAAGTATCCTGTGGGGGAAAATAATTACTCAATTGCTAGTAGTTGGCAGATATCCTATTTTAAAAGAGACTTTAAACTTGCCTTTGCATTCCTTATTTCAATACCAGTTAAATCAAAAGTGGGTTGTGATTAAAATGAAGGCATTTTTATGCACTAGCATTTACAGTATACATTTTCTAAATTATATTCTTTTGGTCTTATTTAATAAGAGGTTTAGTTCTTCTTGGTTTTTCCTTTCCACATGAATTAGATTTTAAACTTTTCTTTTTCTAGCAAGAAAAATATTGAGGCTCTACACATGCCCCTAAGCCCCTAAATGACATATGATCTACTGATGACTTCACTGCCCTTCATCCTCAGACTTTACATTTAGAAACATCTTAAATGAAGAATTATTGCTTAAAAACTGACCTCTTTGTTTAAAAATGTTCAAAAGAATGAATAGAACAGAAAATGAAGAACTACCAAGTTGTTTTAACTCAGAGGCACATGATTCCTAATTTACTTTAAGAGGCACATAACTTAAAAATCAAAATAAAAAACTTTCTAATTCCTCAGCAATTCTTAGGAATTTTTAAACATCTTTCTGGGCTGAATTAAGAATATATTAAAATAGAGATTATTGGTAGTTACCCATATAGTTCTTAAACTTGAAGTGAGAGTGGAGGGTAGAGGCAGGAATAGAGCCTATAATTTACTTCTAAAATTGCCAAATATTGCCTGTATTACTAATACTGCTTACAAAGTCATTCATGTGCTCAGTCTCCTCATTTTTTTAATGTAGGTGATTGAACTATATAACCACTAAAGTCCCTTTCAGTGCCATGACACTATGTTAGAAGCAAGAAAAGATTATGGAAACATCTTAGCCACTGTGAACTAAAAAGAATGTGAAGGAAGCTATTGATGGTAAAACATTATAAAACGCACAAACTTTACTGAAGGAAGCTATTGATGGTAAAACATTATAAAATGCACAAACTTTACTGAATGGAATCAGACTATACTGAAAACTACATCTGGATGTGATTGTTATAAACCAAATGCAAAAGGGAATCTTAATTATGTTAGATGTTCTACTGACCAACATCAGAAACTTGGGAAAAGGAACAATTTGAAAGAAAACAAAGCAAAACAAAACAAAACTGAAACTACCCATATGAAAAGAATGAGAGTAATAAGCCAGGGAAGAGTTAAAATAAAGAGAATGAAAAGATACTAAATTCAAGGAAACTTACAGGAATGGGAATATGAAATATCCTATGAATGCAATCTTTTACGTTGGCCTGATTGACTTCAAAAGATTTTATCCTAACTATAATACAAAATTATATCTTCATGAATTCCTAAAAAAACAGGTGGTACCCAATCAACAGTTCTGTTTTTAAAACATTAAATTAGATTTACAACTGTATTTGTCAGTCTGTTATATACTTCTTATCTCCTCTTCTGAGTAAAAACAATTTGTGTGATTACAGCTACTATATGTTCCCAAGTTGAGAACATTTTCACTGGTAGAGCTTAAATATTTGTTAGAATTTTCATTTCTCTAATTTGACAATCTTGAAAATCTCCCTAGGTTAATCTTTATCCACAGATCACTCAGAGTTCCACAACAGAAGAATCTTGTAAGGCACATATCAAGTCAAAACCTGAGGACTTTGTAACAACACAAGAAATAATAAAAATAACTTACCACTACTACCATTCATGAAAGCCCAGTACATATGCCCACTATGTAACAATATATATATTGGCCAGGTTTTACCTGTATATCAGAACTGAAAACACTAGCCAGAAGCTCAAAGATAAGTAAATTATGTAAAGTCACAGTCCTAGAAAGTAGCAGGAATAGAATTTGAACCCAGGTCAAGGGTTAGGACTAGCATGCACAGGTGTGTGCATGCATGCCAACAAGTTCTCAAAGTGAGAGTTCACTTCTTATATCTGATTTCTTGCAAAAGTTCATGACCCCAAAATAACAAAAAACTCCAACAATGAATTCAACAGACCCTGGCTGGTTATTTTGCTAGAAAAATAAAATAAAATAAAATAAAATAAAATAAAATAAAATAAAAGAGAACTATTAAGTTATTATCTCATTGCTTTATATAAGTTCCCATCTGCATACTTTGTAGGTTGTAGAGAACTTCAAAGATTACATGAATCCTTTTCTTATCCTCACCACAGCCTTGCTATTAATTTTTGGTTTGAACAGGAGGAATTAGGGGTTCAGCCAAAGGAGATGTGTCAGGTAAGAGCACCACACTTAGCAAAGACTGGGCTCTAGCTGGGTCCACTTGAGAGCCACAGCTACTTCTCTCTGCTGATGGCATCCCAGGAAGTGCTCTGTCAGACACTGTGGCTCTCTCCCTTAAGCTGAGCCTTGAGATCCCTTAAGTTCTAGAGTTCTGACATTACCGAGGTCCTTGCTGTATGCTCTAGAAAATATTACCAAGTCAGAAAAAAAATTCTCAATCATTTCTTCTGTCCAACAAAGAAGGAAAGAATTTAAGTTTCCATTGGAATTAGCATGGTTTGTTTTTGTTTCCAGTAAAAGTGAACTTAATCCCATTTTCCCAATTAGGAACAGAGTAATTTCAAAGTAATAGCAAACCACTACCTCACTCAAAAAAAATATACCATTTCCCTTCCCTATTTCAGGATCCAACTCAAGAAAAACTTGTCTTTCAGCAGTTAACCACCAGATCTAAATTGTAACATTGGTAACCTAATTTATGAATCTGTATAACTTGTATTTTTCTCACCCTTTCCAAAATGTTTGATGTAATTTATAAATCTGTATGACCTGTATTTTTATCACCCTTTCCAAAATGTTTGATGTACTATCTACATGTAGTTTTTGTTTTGTTTTTAGCTAAAAGAGTTAGCGATTTGATTTTCACAGTTCACAATGCAAATGAACTGTGGATTTTTTTTTTTTTTTTTTGGTCCTGCATCTTCCCTCCAGTCTATTTTCTCTTTGATAGACAGGGGAAGGGAGTCTTCCTTGTCATGTTGTTAGAAAATACCTGGAGTCAAACCACCACCATCTCCTGGAGAAATACAACAAATAATACAAAAGACACCTGCCCAGGACCCAGGACTAGGGGGATGTAGGATAGTCACCCTTGCAGGAAGAAGAGAGAGAATAAAACAGGAGGCAACTTTTCTTCTTGAAATGCAATGATTGTCAACCAGGCTCTGGGCTTGCTCTTCCATCCATTTCTGGAAGCAGTCTTCCACATTCTGTTTTTGTTTCCTACTACTGCGAAGAGTCTTCCTCACATATGGAGTCATGGGTTCAGGTATGTACTGCAGTAGGCACCAAAAAACTTGGGTGTAGTGCTCTGTAGGCTGTTTGCCACTCCCTCTACACATCTTTTAGTCTCTGATTAATTTCTAAGAATAGTTCCGTGTTTTACTTTAAGATTAAATATGCCAAATGTGCACAAAACGTATCAGTTGCTAACCCTCCTAAAGGGGAGGAGAGGCAAAATAGGAGCAGTGGAGAGATGTAGGTAGCATCCCAGGAAGTGCTCAGTCAGACTCTGTGGCTCTCTCCTTTAAGCTGAGCCTTGAGATCCCTTAAGTTCTAGAATTCTGAAATTATCAAAGTCCTTGCTGTATGCTCTAGAAAATATTACCGAATCAGAAGAGAAATTCCCAATCATTTCTTCTGTCCAACAAAGAAGGAAAGAATTTAAATTTTCATTGGAATTAGCATGGATTTAGCATTGGAATTATCATAGGATTGTAGTGCCTTGATAACTTTTCTGCAGTGGGCAGGGAAAGAATGAGAGAAAAGGAGGGGAGGGAGAGAGAACAAGAGGGAGAGAAAGAAGGAAACACATTCTAGAGACCCTGAAGGAGATCACAGCTATGAGGAAAGTAAAGCAGGCAAAAGATTCCCCTTGGAATATCTCCTCCTTGGAGTTACTCTAGTACTTTCTCTCCAGCCCTCCTACAGTGCAGGGTGGTGGGTGTGTGCCTTGCGGCAAATGTTCAGGTTTGTGGTCCTACGCAGGCAATGACCATCTGCCTATTTTTTTTTATTTGTTCTCCAGCCAATTTAAGCAATTAAATCTTACATGATTTGGAAACCAGTGATCAAAGATATACTGCCTTTTCTCCTATTAGGAACACTCCGATAAATCAGATGCTTCTAAAAGCTACCATTCCAGATTTCCATCTTAGCTAGACAAAGAGATTGGTTCTGGTATGGCAAGCCCATGCTTGAGGATTCTCCTCATCACAGAAAGGCAAAACATGATGTGAAGTATCTTTTTGGCACAACTTCTACCATTCCCTTCTAAAAGTCTTTTTTCTTTTTTCAGTGAGGGGTTAGATTCATGCCTTTTACAGATTCGTGGCTTGGCTATGCCTTTAACTGGTACGCTTTAAATAAGTGGGAATAAAAAGCAAAGCAAACTTAAACAAATTTTAGTTATTATCTCTTAGCATCAAGATTCTCCTTTTATGCTTTCCTTTAAGGTGATACTTCTAATCTCTAATAGGCCACACCCCTGTATCAGAGCCCCCCTCTCATCAACTCCATCAGTCATTTTCCTATACGAACTTCCTTAGATACAGTCTCATGTTCCTGGACTGTTTACAGAATCAGATAAAGAAAATGACTCCTCACTTTGTTCTTTTATACATCCATATGGCAGAGATGTGTCTAAAAATGGAAATTACAGGTCCTATCGGCAGACAACAGAAGAAGACAGAATGATTTGTGTTGGTCATGGTGTGGGATGGAGCAGGAAGATAAGAAAATTAAGCAATCGCTTACATGAGCCTTGTTCCCAAGGATGATTAAAAATAAACATCTGATCTCTCCTTCTGCTGAAGTGAAAGACTTGTACTGACATGTGGGTGGACAAGGGAGACCATTGCTTCTCATAAGCACTCTTGAAATCCAATCCATGAGAACAAACATTTATTGAATATTTTCTATATGTAACTCTATTAATAATTTCACCTTCTGTATTTGAACTAGCGCAGCTTTATATTATCTGCAGCTACGCTCTGTCTCTTTCTTATCCTGCCTGGTCATCTAACCTAGGGTCTTGCTAAAGCTTCTATTTTCCCATTTCATTCTAAGCTAATGTAGCATCTAACTACATCTAATGTGACTAACATCTGCTGTTAGTCACAGAAGCCACCTTTCTTCCCCCATGCATATGGACACTGAGTAGTTGGCGGAGGGCACATATTTACCAATATATACACTATGGTTCCTCGCAAATCCTTTTTTTTTTTTTTTTTTTTGCGGGTCTGGGGATGGAACCCAGGGGCATTCAACCTCCAGGCGGCACCTCCTGCCCTATTTTTTATTCTTTATTTTGAAACCAGGTCTCACTGAGTTGCAGCGGGCCTCACTAAGTAGCTGAGGCTGGCCGTGAACCGTGATCCTCTGATCTCAACCTCCCAAATGCTGGGATTACAAGCGTGCGCCACCACGCCCGGCTGCAAATCCCTTTTTATCAGCAGGGTGACTTAATGTATAAGTCAAGGGCTTCATGCAGACCTCAAGGGACATGTGTGACTGATATCCTAAATTTCTCAAGAACGTTGGTATGTCACAACTTTAAAAATTTCAAGTCTTCTATTTATTTATCATCATCAGTATCAATCATTTTCTGTACACGTAAGGCAAGTGCTCTATTACTGAGCTAGATTCCAGATCTTTTTATTTCTTATTTTAAAACAAGATGTATCTAAGTTGCTTGCCAAGGCTGGCCTTAAATTCACCACCCTTCTTCCTCAGCCTTACAAGTAGCTATTATTCCAGGTCTGTGCCATTCTGCTTGGCTAGTTGTAAAGTTCTTAATGGTGAGACAGGATCTTGAATTTCACTTCTATTCTTCACAAGCACTGGGACATAAAAGGATGAGAAACTCAATAATATGCATGAAGTACTTTATTCCTCCATTTTCTAGATGTCATTCTTTCTTGAAACCTGAGTTGATTCTATTCCTTTTTCATATACTATATGAAAATCACTTTCAGAGTTATGGCTTGTATTGCAGATATCTGTCCAACAAGAATAGCTCAGCCTCACACATAAAGATATATTTCTATTTATGCTAATTTTTCATATTAGATATGTTGCATGTTCTATATGATTTAAATAATAGGAATGCAGCCAGGCATTGTGGCATATACTTGTAATCCCAGCATTTGGGAGGCTAAGACAGGAGGATAGAGGTTCGCAAACAGCCTCAGCTACTTAGTGAGGGCATTTGCAACTCAGTGAGACCCTCTTTCAAAATAAGGAATAAATATAGGAATGTTACAGTCAAGGGAGTAAAGATAGATTAAAATTAATAGCCAATTAATAACTAATTGTTATGGACTCCACATTGAAGTGGCAGTAATGGAGTTTCTTGGCAAGAATGAAAAGGACCACCAATGAGTTAAAGAACCCACATAGGGCACAGCCATTTTCTCCCTCTGGCTCTAATATGAGTTATGATGAAGATAAAGTGAAATAATACATGCAGTAAGTGCTCAATAGAGGTTATTATTGCTTTGGGGGTTTGGATATGCTGGGAGGTGCCGGAAATACAACAGTGAACACAGCAGACTGGGAACCATTACTCATGGAGCAAAACAAACATGAAATAAACAAATATGCAAATAAAATTATATGAAATGTTCATAGGTCCTGTGATTTTAAAAAAATGACAAGAGACGAAATATTGTGTGGATGTTCTTGTTAATAGTGTGTTCAGGGAGGGTGAGACGGGCACATTTATACCATTTTGGCTACCTCAGCTGAGGAGTTGTCTTACACTATGATGTCTCATGTTCCTTCTCCAAAGAAATCTTATTCTTTTTCCCTTCCTTTAATTATAGTGTTAGAGTTATCATGAGCTCTATTCCCTCAGTTACTGTTCAATTTGAACCAAGCTCAGTTCTAAGTTATTCTTATATATTTTTTTCTAACTAATGATTAAGTGCCATAGTTTTGGGCATCAGGTAGATCTTGGTCAAATTTCATTTATTGATATATATATATATATATATATATATATATATATATATATATATATCACCAATAGTTGGAAGGCTGAGACAATAGGATTGTAGGTTCAAGGCCAGGCTTAGAGACTTAGTGAGACTCTATTTCAGAATTAATAAATTAAAAGGGAATAGGGGTATAGCTCAGAGATAGAATGCCCTTGAATTCCACTCCTAGTATTAAAATAAAATAAAACAAAACCCCACTTACTAATTGTGTACCTCTGGCTATCTTTTCAACTGCAAAAATATAGAAAATAAAATTCCTACTCTATAGAGATGTCTGGATATAAATGAAATAATTTGTCCTTACCGTAGTTACTGACCCAAGAGCTAAATGCCCAATAAAGATTTTTTTTTTTTTAGGTACTGGGGTTCCTGGAAGCCCTTCTACCTCCGGACTATACTCCCAGACCTATTTTTATATTTTTATTTGGAAACAGGGTCTCCTAAGCCAGTGCGCGGCTGGCTTCAAACCTGCGCGATCCTCCTGTCTCTGCCTCCCAAGCGCGGGGATTACAAGCGTGCTCCACCACAACTAGCTAGAGATTATTTTTAATAATAAAAATTAGAACTTTATTTCTAACCTTAGCCAGCTGATTATTGAACAATTGTGGTCATATCATCCTTTCTGTTGTCCTTCCTACCGTAATTTCACCTTCATTGATCTAAACACTTTCCAAAATAAAAAGAGATAAAAATCATATTAACTGCCCTCCAGTTATTAGTTAAGAACTTCATTGCTGGACATCTCGTGAACTAATGTAGAACCCACTTGGTTTGTTTCCCTTCTGTGGGTACCACTCCCCTTAGTATTAGCAAGTAACTGCTGGCCACAGGGATAAGTCGTTTTGGTGTTCACATAAATGCTGAAGTTTCCAAAAGAAAAACTTGCACTAAACAAGAGGGAAGGACCAATATCTCTACCAACTTGTTCCATAGAGCTCAACCTCTTCTGGTTTTGTTAGAGTGATGATTTTCCTTTTCTAATGAAAAATAAGAAGGTATAATTATTAGCTAATAAAAAAAAAAAACTAAGAAACCTGGCAATTATCACTGAGAGGTGCTTGAATTCAAAACCAACATCAAGTTTATCATATTTTCATCAGAGTGCACCTGAGGATTTCAATATTCCTTTCACAATGCATCTTGGCTCTCTTGAAACATTCCAGAGTGTTCTATAATGACTCTAACAAGTAAACTTGTATATAAACCATTGGATGCTATCCACTGCTTTTTTATAGTGAGAATCCTACTTTGCTGTTAACAGTTTACTGAGCCCTTGGGTCCATAGAGGCAGTGGGAATAACAAGTGATCCCAAGGACTTAAGCCATGCCCTCACTCACAAGAGTTAATATTCAGCTTTCTGAACTTTCCAAGGCTTTCTGGTGACTGTTTTCTCAGTCATCTTTCCAGTTCTTGGAGTATGGCAGCTGCCACATCCACAGACAGAGAAAAAAACTCTAGAGAGTATAGAGAATATCCAAAGCCCACTATCGATAATATTTATTATTTGCAAGAGTCTCATTAGCAAGCCATCTGAAAGAGTTTAGACTAGAAAGATTCCCTCATTTGGATAAAATAAAAAGTGAATATTTTTAAGCAATGCTTTGTCGGAATAGGCATTCACAATGCAAATGCTTATAGCTCACACACCAGTATAATCCTCAGGACTGTTGGCTTTGTCTAATTTGGATACGTTATTTCATTAAGACATGGAACTAATAAAGTTTAGATTGTAGATGAAATCCTCTCTCGGGTGAGTTATATTCTCCAAGTGGAAATGTGTCGGCTTTCTAGAAAGTCCCACTCCCTGAGACTAGCTAGATATTTCATAAATCCATGTTTATGATTACGGGGCATTGAGTTGAGGTAGTGTGAGTGCCTCAAAGGAAGCTCACTAGAGATTTCATTTCTGGAAATCTCTAAGCACAATTTCTTTTTGTTTCTTAGCAGAAAGGGGCAGATTTTTTTTTCAAATACACAAGTGTAGAGTATAAAATTTTTGCTCAAGTCTTATGTTAAAAATAAAAAAAACAAACAAAAAAACCTATCTGGGGATGGTGGCATATGCCTGTAATCCCAGCACTCGGAAGGCTGACACAGGAAGATTGTGGGTTCAAAGCCAGCCTCAGAATCTTAGCAAGGCTCTTAGCAACTTAGTGAGACCCTGTTTCAAAGAAAATATAAAATAGGGCTGGGAGTGTAGCTTGAAGGTAGAATGCCCCTGAATTCAATCTAACGCTACAAAAATAAAAAATAAAAATCCCACATGTAGTTCTTTTATATATCATCATGAAGGGTAGACATTTTTTAAATAGTATAGACCAAGGATCTGCAAACTACAGCTACCATCTGTTTTATAAATAAAGTTTTATTGGAACACAGCTATACTCATTCATTTACATTTTATCTATGGTTTTCATGCTATTTATTCTGGCACACAACATACAGCCCATAAAATCCAAAACATTTACTATCTTGCCTTGTATGAAGAAAGTTCGCTTACTCTTTCTATAAAATGTGATTCCCACGTTTTAGGCAGAATAACATCTTGGCCTGAAGAACGGCTCTGAAGTCAGTATTTGCATTTAAAGCCTGGCTCTGTCGCTGAGTGACTGAACCCTGGATATAAGTGTTTGACTTTTCTATGCCTCAGTGTCCTTATCCGTAGAACAGGAAGATTAGCAGCATCTACCTCAGAGAAATGTTGTAAAAACTAATTGAGATAGTACACCTAAAGGACTTCAAGCATTGCCTGGCATAAAACATTGTTATTAGAATCACATTGGCAACGGCTGTATGAACTGAACTCAGAAAAGCTTCCGCTGAGTTTCAAATGGCACTTAAACTAGCTTGTAAGAATTTCCAAGATTCGTCACTATGTGATACAAAGGGGACTCTCAGCCTATTTCCATTGACAAGCTATAGGCTGACAGAAGTGACAGCTTAAGAACACAGCCACTTTAGAGCCTTCCCTCGGTCTTTCCCCAAACCATTGCTTTTGATTTCAATAGCTTATGTCTACATATGTCATACATTAGTCTCTACTCAGACATTCAGACTTCAAATTATTTGATCTTCAAACTTGTCATTCTTCATGTTTTTCTTCCACATCTCATCTCCTTTGGCTTTTTTTTTTAACTCCAAGCACTCATTCCTCAATACTGATTTTCTAGCTCTCACAAGGTTTAGAGGTTATGAAAAGTGCCGAAGAAGGGAACCACTTTCTTCACTTTCACTTAAACCAATGGCACGCAAATATTAATGTCCTGAAGTCTCTAGTGATTATATTTAAAATGCAGGTGAGTCTTACACAGAATCTGATGTCATAGGGCTGGAATGGGCTGAGGAAATGGCCTCAATAGGGCTGAATCTGGCCTAGGCTATAGGTACATCACACTTTGAAAAACAATGCCTTCCTCTGCCTCTTTCCTACCTGATCAAGGGAGCAGCTTTCTGAGGTCAAGACATGTACCACCATGTTCCCTTTATCTAGAAAAAACTGACTTATATGTATGGGGGTTGAGGATAGTGGGAATTAGGTTAATACTTTTATGGGCCTACATTGCTCCCAAATGTATAGCATAAACGAACGTGCTGAAAAGAAAGCAGAACTTTATGCCTGCATGTAAGAACAGTATAGATTTTCTTGAGATGTGTAATGATGCATACGATGTACCAGAAGGTAAAATTAAGCTCATAGAATTTTTTTGCAGTAGTTGATACTTTGGAACATGAAGCCCATATAGATCAATTTAGACTATCTGATTCAACTATCTGCTTTAGTAATTACAGGATTTTTTTCTGTGCCAGTTTCAGTTTATAACTCTAAGTTTGAGAAAACCTTCTCAAGGAAAAGATTAGTTTGGAAAATCATTCTGCTCACCACCCCCTTCTCAGCAATATAATGAATTATTAGTAATATACTGAGGGCGTGCAGCTCTACCAAGATTTACTTCATGTTTCTACTTGGGCTGGTTTAGTATTATTTTTCCATGTTCCCAAATTGCATGTCAGAATTTATTTGAAAACATAACAATTTGGGAATGGATATCTTGCTAATTAGAGCATCTGTCTCTAGCTACAGTTCCTTTCTTCTCGTTGCAACATCCAGATTTATAATGATCATTTTACCTTTGCAAATATTGCACTGCATTTAGGAATTATGCCAAACCATTCTGTTTCTAGAATAACAGAAAGTCATCGTAGATTATTCTGCTACCTCAGAATTATCTCTGGGCTTTGTTCCCTATGGGTTTGGTTTGTTGCCAAAGTGTGATTTATGTTCACTTCTTCTAGACTATATTATCACGAGACTTTCATACACAGACTGATTAGATTTTATAGACAGATCTAACGCCACTCACTGAATCATGTGTGTTACATATGATTCCCTGTTTCTTCAGCCTTCCTCCTGGCTTCCTTTCCTGAAGTGGGATATGCAATCTTCATCTCCAAAGCAGACACTCTGACAATTCCATTTGATGACTTTGAAGCTCATAAATCATACGTTTCTAGAATTAGAAGCACTCCTTACATCTGGCATAGCAAAAGGTCTGGTAATATTTTGATAATTGGAAGTTTTTATCCAGACAGCTGCATAAACCAAAATGAACTCTGTTTGTATTCCTGGTTTTGTGCAGGTGTTGCTTAGGTTTCAACATGATGTGTCTATTCAATGTGATTCTGATGGAGCTGGGTCCTAGGGATGACCTGTAAGAAATACGGTCCTGGAGAAGGAAGGGATTTCTCACATGATCTAACATTTCTTCTCATGCAACAAACTCTTACCCAACATCCCTACCTGATAGCCATTCAGTGTTCCCCTGGTCACTTTCAATAATGAGGGGTTCAGTACTTTAAACAAAGTTGATATCATAGTTGGAGATTTCTAATTGTTAATCCTTTCCTCCTTTACAGTAAGATCCCAACTCCCCTATGTGGTAATCTTCACCCTGTCCTTCTTTTCTCTTTCTTTTTTCTAAGGCAGCTGCTATGGACTGAATATTTGTACCCTCAACCTCCAAGTCCATGTGTTAAAACCTTAATCTCAAATGTGATGGTATTTAGAGATGAAGCTTTTAGGAAGTAATAAGTGATGAGGGTTAGATCCTCAAGATGAAATTAGTACCTGTATAAATAGAATTGAGAGAGAGCTTCCTTGTCTCTCCTTGATTCATTCTCCCTCCCTCCCTCCCTCCCTTCCTCCCTTTCTTCTTCCTATCCCTCCAAATGAAGATATAAGAAGAGACTTTCACAAAGAACTCAACCACACCGGCAACCTGGTCTTAAACTTCCAGCCTCCAGAACTGTAAAAACAAATATTTGCCGTTTAAGCTATTGCATGCACGGCATTTTTGTTAGAGCATCCAAATCTAAAAAATTCCATGTGACAACTATTAAAAAGAAAAGACAAATTTTTCTTAAGCCTTTTCTTTCTCCAGAATAAACATACTCAATTTCTTCTGGCTCTTCCTCACATACATAATTTTCTAATATTTCTTTTTCCTGTTAAAGTTTTTAGAAATCACTTTTCTGTATTAATATTTTTCCCTACAACTAACAAGCTCATGTGATCCAGGGAATATTATTTAATCCATTCCTAACTTGTAATGGACATGCATAGGCTGAATCTTCCTACTTAAAAATACTAAGTCCTAAAAATTTCACAGAAGAAACCTAATGCACAAGCCAGAATGGCGGTATATACCTGTAATCCCAGTGCTTGGGAGGCTGAGACAGGAGGATCCCAGGTTCCAGGCCAGCCTCAGCAATTTGATGAGACTTTCAGGGACTTAGTGAGTCCAAATTTCAAAAGTAGAATATCTTTGGGTTCAACTTCCAATATAGAAAGAAGGAAGGAAAGAGGGAGAGAGGAAGGAATGAAGGGAAAAGAGGGAGAGAAAGAGAAAGAAAAAAGAAAGAAAGAAAACAAGGAAGGACTTACCAGACAAAGCACTCTACAGAACTCCATGAGAGAATTAAAAAATTGTGTGTGTATATATAAAGAGAGAGTATATATTATATATATTCAGTTTATATATCATATATTATATACACTCTCATAATGATTAATGATATTTTGTTCTTATTTATTTTTAAAAGAATTAGTATATTATTTTTAAAGTTTGAAAAATGGCATCAAAGTTATAATAATTTTTATATGAGAAAAGTATTATAGTTACTGTTTCTAGGTTTGCTTATTTGAAATTTCTCTTTTTTCTCCACTGAGCTAGCATTGTTTATATAAATCTTTTTAAGGTAGTCATAGTAAGTCCCAATACTCTTACACTAATTTGTCTATTAATTATTATGGCATAGATAATATGAAAAGTTTAAATTCTGGGCATTAGAAAACATGGAAATTATATATTAAACCTTCAAGCATAAAACAATTACAGTTTTATGATTGAGGCAGAATAATGAGAAATTATCTAAAGGCAAGGATTTGGATCAAAGAATTCATATAAAATGTTCAGGCAAAGCACTGCTCCTGGCTACATTGTATAAAACCCATCTCTTTTGAGACCTTAATGCAGAAGATACATATACAGTAATGTTAGCCTATAGTAACATACAACAGAAAATGTATCACTAATCTTGGAATACTTACAAGCATCCTTAGACAAAAATGCCCAAAGTAGCTGCCTGAATTGAGACATCTGGAAAATGAAGGCATTATGTGTTGACCTGGGATAATTTGCTATGATGCTGGTGATTTTCTATTCATTTTCTTCAGTACTTTTCAAAAGACTATTGTATTTAAAACTAAATTGCTGGCACCATGCAATTTCAAAAAAAAAATATACCAAGTACACAAATTACTGGAGAAAAATGCTGCCTGTAGTTTCCAACTAAGTTAGATCCACAGAAAATGTCATGTCAAAATCCTACAGGGTCATTCTTTATCTATTTGTGGATGAATTTATTACCTTATTACCCAGCCTATCCCCATTATGGAGCAAAAGCCACCCATGTAATGGAAGCTTATGCAAACATTGATTTCTTGTGGTTAACTTCCTAACGTCTCCAGATTATTCTCCTGCACACTCGGGGCTTATCTCTTCACCCAGCAGCAGACGAGCGAGTTAATATACAGTGCATGTGTGTCCATTTCCGTTGACACAGCACATGGGCTATCAGTCGCTATTAATTCCAGGAGAGTAAGGGCAGGGCTGAGGGCAGGTAAAGAGGAATCTCAAGGAAACTGTGAAAAGAATATACACTGTTGGATCTCTCTTTGTGGAGCAGTTCAGTTTGGCTCCACTGATCTTTTAAAGTCTCTGTTTGCATTACCTTCAATTACTTGCTGAAAGCAGCTCAGATTGGCTCCTACATGTCATTGTTTGTACAGCAGAGAAACATGAATTAAATCTGTCAGTCTTTTGATCTGCATGCCAAGTCAACAGTGTACTCATTGTAAGTACTTATCAAAAAAAATAAAAAGCTCTGTGCTCTGACACGAAGAGGGAACAATTTTTGCCCTTTTGCCTATTTTTGTATCACTCTTCCTGTAATATTCTTCTTTAAAGTGACATTTATTTATCAACAGAAAGTAATCTTGTCAAAGGCGGTTCTTAATTATAGATTTTGAAGTCTGTGTTACCTCTTTTTCCATTTAGTATGTAACCACACTAATGACAGAGAAGGAAAGGTAAACAGTAACACATTAAAAAGTACAGTTTTGCACTGATCCTGGTACAGTGTGAAATTTCTCCTCTTGGAATGAATATTCTAGAAACAGAAAATATAAAACAATCTTTTAGGAAAAAACGAGGAGACACTGGACTTCATTCAAGCTGAAACTAAGTATTTAAAAAAAAGTCCACTGGAAAAATGAAGTTGGCACTTTGGCACTCTTTATGAGTTTAATCACCAAAAATAAACATCTTTTTTCATGTAAAATGGTTCAAAAAAGAGAGAGGTTCTTTCCAAATAGTGTCTTTGAAGTTAAAAAAAAACCTTGAAGACTATAAATAAAAGTTCTCTAACTTTCTTATTTAGCCTGTATTAAGATTAACATAAAAAAGAAAAATGTGCAAATTTTACATGTTAATAGCCAGAAATAACCAAAAAAAGATGGATAACACTGATCATTGAAAAATCCTTAAACTTCAGTTTATTTATTGTTTCTTGTAGTCTAATAATAGAAGATTAATCCTAAAGAAACATTTGAAGTGAAAAAGGATGAGAAAGGCACAGAAGGAAGATAGTGGTATAAAGAGGGGAAATAATAATAATAATAATAATAATAATAATAATAATAATAATAATTTGTATCCTCTATATAACAGCCCAAGTAAAAGAATAAGGTATGATTTAAAATCATTTTTGATTATTATCCCATAATTATCTGTACAAAACAAATTGTAGGTAAGAAATCAGGTTCCAAAATTAATGAAAGAATTAATGTCTGGAGTTTTGAGGCCAACATCTTTAATGAAATCTGCATTTCTTTTATTTTAGGAGTTGGAATGAACTCCCCCATATGACCAACAATTAATCTAAACCAGTGAGGTACTAAAAATTGCTATGACCATAATTGGAAGTAACTATTAGAAATTGCCTCTTTTAGACTGAGATGAGAACAAAGATGCGGCTGAATATGTTGTCTTGGGTCTTTTTGTCTAGCTGACCTTAATGTAGATGAAAAATCAGTGACAGCTGTAGCTGTGAAGGGCACAAAGATCTCTCTCAGTATTCTGTATAATACACACACACACACACACACACACACACACACACACACACACACCTCGTGTGGCTTTGATTTCAGACGCATTTTATTCTTGAGTTTCAAAGCGGAGAGGGAAGAAGTGCCAATTGGAAGTCAAAAACCAAACAATGAAGATATATGCTTTAATAGAATCATCTGCATCTCTTTGTTAGCAATCTGTGAATCAGACTTCCATTTGTCCATCACTCCAATGAAAATACATCTGAGTCACATAAAGACGGAGTCTCTGAACAGTAAATTGCCATAGGAGGGTGAATAGTTTTGGATCCTCACTTCCAGCAAAATAAAATTTGCAAAGAGCAATAGAAGGTTTGCAGGTTTTGTTTGGGCTGGTCCTAGTGCCAGGTTGCCATGTTTGATTATATATATTAACCAAGTATTTCATTCCTCCAAAATGGGGTATTAATACCAGGAGACCATGTTTTCCAATTAATTTCCAGTATTCCCTGCTTTAAAAGAGGCAGAAATACCATTGAATACATTGTCTCTATGTATTTGTTTCATTCTCTCTCTCTTTCTTTCTCTCCCTCTCTCTCATTTCATTTCACAAATTCTCAAAACAACATGAATCTACAAAACCCATCTTTTGTGCTTTTGTTAATCACCAATCATTTTTTTAAACTTACTTGCTGAATTCCCTCATACAGGAATAGGAAATATTACAAGGAGTTAGTCTGATTGATATGTGAGGCTTATACAATTTCATTACTAATAATGTATTCGTTACTGTATTAAAAGATTTTTAGTCAATTAATATCAATAGGTTAAAAGTATGCTTTTAACAAATGTACCTGGTCAGCAAAAAATCAGGGAATTTCAAGTCCAAAAAGGAAAGGGATGCTATTTTGCATGCCTTATTAAAAAGCAAAAAACCAAACAAATTCTTTGACATAAGTAACACAAAAAATCTGACCTTTAATCAAAGCAGTAACTGCCATGTTTGTAGTAGTGTTTCTGAGTTTTATGGTCAGCAGGACAATAATTGATTTAGTAACCAGTCAAGATTCTGGGGAATCCTGCTATAACATTTCATACTCAAAGGTTTAAATGAATTGGGGCCCAATAGCCCATTAGTTATAAATTTGGAATCTGGAGCCAGACAGGTCTGAGTTGACATCACAATTCTGTCATTCACTGGCTGTGTGGCCTTGAGCAAATTACTTTACTCTCTGAGCCTGGGTACTCAACCATTAGAAGTAGAAAATAAGAGAGCTTTACAAGAGAGATTTTTCATTTGCCGGAAGGATTAAGAGAGAGAATTTCCATAAAACACTGTCAGGTAGTATGTGCTCGACTGAGGGCAGTAACTGTTTATTTGATTATTGTTGAATTAAAAGTTCTATCAGCTGTCAGTTGTCCCCCGGGGAACTGGGTTCATTGATTATCCCAGAGTAGCCAGTTCTTCACACTCAGTGAAATTTTCCAGTGGTTTCTGGAGAGGAAAATGGAGCAGAGAGAGACAAGAAGAGAGAAAGAGACAGAGAGTGAAATCTCTGCTGGTCAACGATTGTGATGTTGAATTTGAAGCTCTCTACCAAACGGAGAAAAGGAAGCTCCAGCCAGGGAGTTTAAGCTGAGTCCCCTGGATATCTTTTTCACAGGACACTCCAGAGATACTGGGGAAGACTGGGAGACTGAGGAACACATAACATTAACAAGGAAACCACAGTTGGGCACAATCTTAGCTCCTGAACACTATGCAGAGTGTAGGACAGAACAAGGGAAGCAACCAGGGGCAACTTACACATCGTTATTATGAGGGAATTCTGGGAATGTCACTTCTGGAAGTAGAACTATCGAGCCTCCAGAAACAGTGCACACAGTGATGTTTTCACATTTTCATCACAAACACACAAACACAAACGGCCTTTTTATTTCAGAAATACCTCAGCACACCCTTTTAGTTATCCAACAGAGAGATTAAGACCTAAAGGTAAGGGTCCAACACCAGTCTAGTACTTAGCACACAAACACTTATACCAGTAGTTAGAAATACAGTATGATATAATACTGTCTCACTGAATGGATTGTCAGTAAAAATTATTATAATCAGTGAAAAGCCAACCAGTAAATAGCAACAATTTTACACTTAGTTGTTAAATTTTATACCTAGCTGTTAAAATCACACACACACACACACACACACACACACACACACACACACCAATCCCAAAATTCTAACAATAATGTACTACTCACCACATCCAAGCCATTGGTACTCTTGTTTTGTCTACTCCAAAATCACAGTCAGCATGACATCACCCTTGACTGCCTTCAATGTTATTTGATTATCTTAGGCACTTCTTTTTCTACCTGCTTACTATCTGCCTCCCCCAGTCCGGAATACAAGCTCTATGAGAACACAGACTTTACTATATTGATCTCCAAGAATACCAACATGTACTTTTGCTGAATAAACATGAGTTGAGTGCTTATTAAGAAGAAACATGATGGTAAGCTATTTATTTGGATTATCTTATTTAATACTTCCCCAAATTTTTGAGATGGGTACAATTAGCATCCCCGTGTCAGAAGAAATATGGGATTTAGGATGGGTTAAATAACCTTCTCAATCGAACAGCAAGAGAATGATGGCACCTGTAATTTTAAAATCAAGTCTACCAGTGGCATAATTTATCTAGAGGGAATTATAAAGGAATTATAAAGGAACATGTTTTCTTTTAAGTGTGAAGTTAATAGGTTTTTGACAAATATACATACCTGTATAGCCACTGCCTCCACTAAGGCACAGAACATTCCCATCACTCCAAAGGGTCCCCTTTTGCTTGTGTACAGTAACCCCACACTAACCCTGGCCACTGGCAACCGATGACCTACTTTCTATTGCTGTAGACTACATACAGCATAGACTTCCTTACAGCATCTGTATTAAAAGCCATATTCATCAATTTTATCCCTAAAATCATTTGTGAAGTTATTTTGATACATAGGCAGTATCCAAAAGTTTATATGGAGTTGCTATATATTCCAATTTTTCCTCTTATAATAAAATCTAGGTAGATAAACATAAAAAGTAAACATCTATCAGCTATCACTGAAGTAAAAAGCTAAAAACTGAGACATGCTATATTAAAATTCTCTTTTTTCCTGTTACTAAAATTTGTGACCTTGAATTCATTTTCTTCACATGCCAAATCTAAGTTTCCTCATCCACAAAAAAGAAGAGATAATTATTGACAACTGCTGAATCAGTAAAAATATTATGAGAGAACATGTAATTAACACAAAGCACAGATTCCTACATATAACAGGCCATTGATAACTATTGCACACATGCTACTATTTTTCTTTCTGGAGAAATATAGTATGGTGGGGCCATGCTGCCTTAGATTCTCACAGTTGTTGGTCTTGTCAAAGTGTCAGAATTGCCTATGGAAACCCAATCATCTCTTTGAATGGATGAAAAAATTTTAAACATCGTTCAGCTCGAGAACCCAAAGCAAAGAACCCTCAAAGTGACTTTGGACAGGCTTCAGAAAAGCCCTTTGCAGAGTGAGGTCAAGAACTTGAGCTTTTTCCAAAGAGACTCAAAGTAATCAGCATCTGTTCTTCATTACTACTATATTCCTGCTAAGCTAGTAGGAGGGAAAAAATGGCTACCATTACTTTAATAAGCAGATAACCTAGACAATGACATAAGAATTAATAACATTAATAAGTTATTAATGTTAAATAATAAGTGAGTCTGTTAACTTTTCATTACAGTTGACCAAAATACCAGACAACAACTTAGAGGAGGAAAAGTTTATTTGGCTCATTATTTCATAGTGAGACACATAAGCCAGGCAGGCTTCAAGGCAGAAATATCCCCTGGCAGGACATGATATAAAAAAAAAAAAAACAGCTGCTCAGCTGAGAGAGACGAAGGAGCCAGGGATAGACATAGTCCTCAAGGCTATATTGCCAGTGACCTACCTCCTCGAATCCTATCCTGCCTCTGAGCCTTGCTGCAATCAAGAAAAATGAAGAGAATAATGAGACAGAAGGTAGATAGAAAGAACTCCTAAGACATTTGATGGAATAAAGATAAACACTGAAAATGGTAGAAGTTGTGAATATGGCCCATATGTTCTTCTGGAGCCTGAAATTACCCAGACAAATAGTGGGAATACATGACTGCTAGGCAGACAATGTATGAGAAATGCCCATTTAGGGATAGTGTGATCACAGTGTTATCAAGAAATGTATCTTCCGGATCATGGAGAATATGCTATCCCTATGATGACTCTGAAATTCCAAAATTTCTGGTTTGTGACTGCATGAAATGAGTTATTCGCTTGAACCAGAACAGAGAAGACATACTTGTGATGCAGAAAAGAAAAAGAAAAAAATTTTACTCTCTTTTAGCTAGCTCCTTGCAAAAGAATGTTATGATAGTTGGTGAAGAAGCACTTTCTAAAATAAGAATATCTGTTTTGGGTACAGAACAATTCTTAATATTTCCATGTTTTAAAAGCAGTAGTTTCCAACACTGTTTAAAAATTAATAGAGTATGATGTTCCAGAATTCTTGTGCCCTTTTCTAAAGACAGAGTGGAGAGGAGGGTTTTGCTGATATTAAGTCAAGAGCTATATAAAGCACACCTCTTGAATACATGCAGGCACTGACTTAATTCCAGTCCCTACACGCTAACCTACTTTTTTTGCTCTTTAAGATACAGGAGAATGAAGGCTATACCTTCATCTTTTTGATGGAGACAGAGAACTTCAGTTTTTAGATAGAAATACTTTCTGAGAATTTCTAAGGAGAGCTTATTCCCAGGAGGGCCAATGAACACCACAGGTCCTCCTGCGTCAAGGGCAATTTAAGAACAGTCCTGCCTACAAGCAGAATGACAAATCTTAGTGGGAGGGCTATATTTGAATTATGTTGGAATTCAGATCATGCAATAAGACACTAGTGTTTTACTTCAGTTCTTTCTTGCCCCTACCTCAAGCAATTGAAAGAACAAAACAATGTTCTGTAATGCTACATGCTTGAAATAGGTGGTGTGTGTGTGTGTGTGTGTGTGTCTGTGTGTGTCTGTGTGTGTGTCTGTATGTGTGTGTGAGAATAGGGATGGAAAACGTCACTTAGGGAAGTAGCACTTTCAGATTTCAAGCTTCCAAATTCAATTTGAACATTGGTCTAAGATCAAGTAGATAGCTGAGAAACGACAGAAGCTTAGCAAAACTAAAAAAAGCAGCAAAAGTAATCACTAATGTCTTTTTTTCTTTGCGATACTGGGGATAGAAACCAGAGGTATTCTACCTCACAGCTATGCTGCTGGTCCTCTTTTTTTATTCTTTATTTTGAATCAGGGTCTCGAGTTGCAAAAGGCCTCGCTAAGTAGCTGAGTTTTCTGCGAACTGAAATGATGACATGTTATTGCAAATCTATCTAGTTTTGCTTGCATAGACCATTTCAGACTTGTGCTAGTGCTCATCATTAAAAACAAAGAGTGTTCATATACAAATCATAATTTCACATTTTTTTTGTGGTACTGGGGTTCCTGGAAGCCCTTCTACCTCCGGGCTACACTCCCAGACCTATTTTTACATTTTTATTTGGAAACAGGGTCTCCTAAACCAGCACGCGCGGCTGGCTTCGAACCTGCGTGATCCTCCTGTCTCTGCCTCCCAAGCGCGGGGATTACAAGCGTGCGCCACCACGCCCGGCATAATTTCACATTTTTTAAGAACTAGAAGATCTAAGAATACTTGGCTCACCATTTTGCAAGGCAATAATTTGAAAGTGTACAGGCAAAGATGCCTTCTATAGACATATATATATATGTCTAATAATGTATATTAATTAATTAGTTTATCTAATTCTTAGAGGACTTACTCCAAATTTTTACTGTTTACTATGGTTAGGGACTTTCAGTCAATGCCAGAATGTAGCCCATAAAAACAGAATGAGTGATTCTGCGCTCTGAAGCACAGAGGGGACTTGAGCGACCTGGAGATGCACCTCTGTGCCGTTAGTAGTTGTACATACATATCTAGGCACCACTAAGTGCCCACAGATTTGGAGAATTATTTTTTTGTTTGTTTGATGTTATATTCAAGAAAAATACTACATTCAAATAACAATATAAGTCCATTATCCAAACAAATCAATATTGTCTTTTAACTGTATTAGAGACTTTGGTCATGGGGGTATTTAAAGATTGTCTATTTACAGTAATGTTTTAAACCTGACTTTGCTGCTATGTTTTCCCCTTACATTATACCAGGAACCTACCATTTTCCCTTATTCTCCCCCCCCCCAGTACCCAAGGTAATCATACAAACATATGACCACATCTATAAATGCAGGCATAGAAGCATTTTGTTAGGAGAAAATAAGGTCATGCTATAAATACTTTTCTGAAACATAACAGCACAACATAGGTAAGAGGAGGTTTACATAATTTAAAAATCCTTTGACAATGTTTCACAAAAAGTCTTAGGAACCCTTCTGTCTCTATCTATATGGTTGCTCCTGAGTGATACACAGACGTTGGATTCGCCTGAGGCATGGCTCACTGGGAAGGCCGCATTACTGAAAGCCTGGGTTTTGACATAGACAGGCCTTCCTCTGCCACTTTCTGATTCTGTCACTTCTGGGCTCAATGTCATTTAATCCAGTAAGCCAACCAGGAACCCAAGATCAAGACATAGCAGAACAAGGGCTTCTCAAGCTTATGCAAGTCCAACTTCAACTAACTTATCTATCTAGAAAGGAGCTATGAGAAACTCTGAGCTGGGCGTGGTGGCGCACGCTTATAATCCCCGAGCTTGGGAGGCAGAGACAGGAGGATCGTGCAGGTTTGAAGCCAGGCTTGCTGGCTTAAGAGACCCTGTTTCCAAATAAAAATATAAAATAGGTATGGGAGTGTATCCCGGAGGTAGAAGGGCTTCCAGGAACCCCAGTATCAAAAGAAAGAAAGAAAGAAAGAAAGAAAGAAAGAAAGAAAGAAAGAAAGAAAGAAAGAAAGAAAGAAAGAAAGAAAGAGAGAAAGAAAGAGAAAAAGAGAGAAAGAAAGGAAAGAAAGAGGGAGGGAGGGAGGGAGGAAGGAAGGAAGGAAGGAAGGAAGAGCAAGCTCTGAAAATAAGTTAATATTTTAATTTTAGCACACATGAACTTATTATGTTACGCATTATGTTTATTTTAAATTACACATGGAGGTGGTACCATAATCTTTTTGATGTTGGGATATTCCAAAGATTCTAATCATGGCTTTGTTGCTCTTGTCTCTAGTGAGACAAAGGTTTTCATGTTATTTGTTTGTTTTTGCTCTAGTGAAGACTGCCTCAGAAAAACACAAGAGAAGTGTTCTGCTCTGTACTGGCAGGATGGTTGTTCCTCAGTAGTTCTCTGATGCAGCCTCTGTTGCCTTCCTGTTTCTGTACATTTCCTCCATTTCAGCCCTCCAGGTTTGTCCCTGGAAAACAGAGCCTTTGGCCCTGTGTTCCAACCCTCTCCCTTTCCTTCCTCCTCTTTAACACCTATCCAACGCTTTTAGTATTTCCTTCACTGACACCCTTCTCTCTCCACTGCCAAGTTTGAAGGCTCCTTGAAGTCAGGACCTCCATTGCTCCATCTTTTTTTTTTTTTTTTTGGTGGTATTGGGGTTCCTGGAAGCCCTTCTACCTCCGGGATACACTCCACGTGCTACACTCCCAGACCTATTTTTTAACTTTTTTTTTTTTTTTTTTTTTTTTTTTTTAATGTGGAAACAGGGTCTCTTAAGCCAGCGAGGCTGGCTCTGAACCAGCGCGATCCTCCTGTCTCCACCTCCCAAGCGCGGGGATTACAAGCATACTCCACCACGCCCAGCCATTGCTCCATCTTCTAGTGCTGTGTCCTGGGGCTCAAGCCTCCAAGTCTAAATGTTGAACATGGGTACTGTCTTAGCCTGTTAGCAGCATCCTAGTTTCCCCTCCTTTCCCTCATCCCCTTGCCAGCCTCTGGCTGTTTTCCCTGCTTCTAGTAGGCCTGTCTTTTTAAGTTCAGTGGAGCACATGTGTTAAATGCCTTGTTAGCACCTTTTTTCTAGTGACTCCAGAGCAGATGACCTCAGTGGCTCTTAAGACTAGAGGCACAGTCAGGGCTGGGTTGTGGCAACCGGGCAGGCATCTGCCCTCATGCTTAGGCCTGTCAAGGATGCGCAAAAGCAAAAGACATCTGTCCCGGATGTTCCAACAGCCTTCATTTTGGGCTTCCAAGAAGTGCAATCTGGCTTTTTTGTGTTTTTCAAGGAAGCCAAATATATTTTTTATGTACTGTTTAAAGTAAAATACAGGCTTAAATAGCCAAGCTAACATTTTTTTTTATAACTTGCTAGTTGTTCAAAATAAAATTAAGTAAAGCCGGGCGTGGTGGTGCATGCTTGTAATCTCAGCATTCGGGAGGCTGAGACAGTAGGATCGCGGTTTGAGGACAGCCTCAGCTTCTTAGTGAGGCCCTCTGCAACTCAGTGACACCCTGTTTCAAAATAAAGAATAAAAAGTAGGGATAGGGGTATAGCCTGGAGGTAGAATGACCCTGGGTTCCATTCCCAATACTGCAAAAGAAAAAAAAATTAAGTAGACATATAATGAAGGGAATCTTTTAAAAGGTATTCATTGTTGTAATTTTTCCTCTAAATAATAACAGATGAGCTATGATCTTTTTATCAAAACTTTCTGCTGTCTTCATTTTTTCCATGACACAGGGCCCAAGACCTACATTATTGCATTAAGTTTGCAAAGCTATTGAGATGCCCCTGAGTAAGATTCATCATCTTGTCCTAAATTCTCTACACGCTCCACTAAAAGACTAGTGGCAGACGGAAGGGATTGTCAGAAAGCATAAGAGACAAAATAAAAATTTTATGCTCTTTTAGGCAAGTGAAGATTTGCCCTATGGCAATTTCTGATATTAACTCATTAATCCTCACAACCTATCCAGAGGATAGATTTCGTGAAAGAACAGCTCTTGTCATCTAGTTCGCTATCAGAACTTATACCAGAGGGTTGGCCCTTCCCCTGGGCTTGGTCTCAGCATCTCCTCAGAGCCCAAAAGGAGTGGGAGACAGGGACAGATGGGATTCTGAAGCATCTTTGGATTTTCTTCTCTATATGTCATCAGGACAGACAGTCACACAGGCCTTGCACTGGGTTTGATGCTCTGAGGTCACCATCTTGAATCCAGCAACCAGGAACCTTGTAAGATATAGGAGCCCTGTATTTTCATTTTGCATCAGGCTCTGCAAATTATATAGCATCCAAGCTTGCCTGTCACACATCCTAGGAGAAAAGACATTAGTAATGCAGCATTTGGGCCAAGAAATGTTTCTCTGCAGTCCACATTGATGCCAATAATAAATATAGTAGTAAAGCCCACATTTTCTATCAACTCATCAGTACTTTGGTTTTTCTCTACTTATTCAAAATTAAATTGGGCTATGTGCTAAGGATTTAATCAAGAACATAAGACTTGATACCAGTTTTCCTTCTAGAGTCTATTTATGCTACATTTACTTCGTGTTTTCTTGGTTTGAAACCCTGTTTAATTTACTGTCCGGTGTGTTTAATTGTTGCCATATAATCCCACACCTTCTTTGCATGTGGCATTTCAACAATGTGCAATTTCTAATAGTCAGCATGAAATCATAACTTAGAAAAACATTGCTGAGCTAATTACAGGGACTATCAAAATAAATCCAAATCTTTTCTGGGCCACAATCCATATCTGAATCATAATGAGTGTGAAAATGTTTACAAATCATTACAAATTTTCCACATAGCTTTGCTCAGTGTTAGGACCAGTCGTGTTTTTTTTTTTTTCAGTCATTTCAGTTGACATGTTGGATCATCTCCAGGAAGAATACTGATTTTAGAAGCACTCAGCTTATCAGTGATTATAAAAATGAAAAGACAGAAGTAAAATAGCTTTTAAAGTAGAAAATGTAAGAAACATTCTTCATGGAACAATTTGAATTCTCATATAAATATGATATATTATTTATCTTTTAAAAAACATTTCAGTGGAGTTATAAAGGCAAGAAATTGAAGAAAACTAGCCAGGCATTTAAACTACTCTGCACATTCTATTGAATTCACATATTAAGAAAACCCTAGGTAGAAGCCTAAAAATTATATGGGAGTGAAGTTGTTTGTTCATAACAAAATAACATAAAGATGAATTGTTTTAATAAGTATTTAGCTATTGTTACTTTTATAACATTAAAGTTGAGTTTCTACCTCTGCATAAGATTTTTTATATTTCATATGAGATTCATTGTACCTACTGTGTGCAAGGAATTAGAGGAACCCATCAATACTCCACATTTCTTACTCCTTTCCATCTTCTTCCTGTGAGATTGAACTACTAGGAATATATTTTGGGAAACAATGAACACAGTTCTTTCAAATCCCTAAAGCTATTCCTGTAAGAAGCTAGATATTAAATTTTAAAATTCAAGGAAGAAGGGCTTAGTTTTGCATTCTGATAAAAATGGTTTATGTATGCTTTTATAAATAAGCTTTAGGGAATCCATGAAAATTTGGGGTAGAGAAGTACTTTTCTGGGGTGAGCATTTGTATCTTTCATCTGACTCAAATAATTTGTGACTCGAAGTACTAAGAGAGAGCCCCAAATTCTGCATTTATCTAGGCTACGCAATCACTATCACAAAACCATAAAATCCAAAATAAATCAAATGCCTAATTCTGAAAGTTCTCTGAGTTCTATGGCTGTATCATTTTGTTGTGCTTTGGTTGCATTTGATTCTGTGATGATTTCTTTTCTTACAAATTAGTTGTATGTTCTCCACTGGGGACACGAACTACTTTGAAGCCGTAATTATTTTTAGTCAGCTTAGAGGCCTTTTATCCTCATACGTTCATCAGTGTGATCCATAACTGTTTAGAGGAGGTCAGAATAGAAAACATACATTTCCCTGATGGAGGCAGAAAATTATTTGGCTAATGTTTTCTTAAATAATATGTGGGGAAATAAGAAAGACTACATGTTGATAACACTCTGATTTGCTAAAAGTAGAAAATACATTTTCGGCCAAAACAATTCAAGTGAATACATTCTAATTTCACATTCTAATTGTCTTGCTTACTAAGACTTTTCTCTAAAGAAAAAAATCGTCACATGTCAATACAAAATAACACCACTAATTTATCTTTGGGTTCAAAGCTTCAAACACCACCTTCCAGATTCACCATTTTGAAATGTGACATACAGTATTTAATATTTTTCCTTAGATTCCTTAACAATAGTACACTCACCCATGAGTCACTACTTTGGGAAGAGATTGAGAAAATCTGACTAGTAATAGATGTAACTCTCTAAATATCTCTATGCTGTTATTCTCATGTTCATAATGATTATTTTAATCTGAGCAAAAGCAAAGAGTGTGGTGTTACAGCAAATAAAAACTTGGTTCACATCTAACATTTGATTTCAAATTTGAGGCATACAAGTAGCTTTGGAGAGCTACACTGGACATTTGGCCTACCCCCTGTGACCCATAGTTCTTCCCTCTTAGTAAATATACCCTAATTGTTTTTGAGTATTCTTTCTTCCCCAACTCTACACACTTAGCTCAGGAGAAGCCGACTATATCCCAACACCAGAAATGGTTCCTGGCTGACCAATCAGCACATCTAGTCTCTGATATAATGACCAGAGCCTAGTGAGGAGCAATGAAATAAGAGATGATCTGTCCTAAGAGTTTCTCAAGAAATTGGTTTCACACCTGTTCTTTGAGAACCACAAGAAGAAAGCTGTATTCTTTTACTGCTTAATGTGAATTAGGAAGCATTCAGTTTCCCAAAACTGAGTCTTTTTTGGAAAAAGCAGGAGACAAAGAGGATAAACAAATAAAGTGGGATCTTTGGTAACATAATTTATTAATTTTTGGATCAAATCTCACTTGAATTCTGACTTATGTCTGTCTGACCAGTGAGTTATTAATTACCTTTTGGATTATGTGTTTCTGTATTATTCAGATAAGTCACCAGAGGTAGGTGGTGAAGTCTAAATCTAGGAATATTACCAACAAGGAACATAATTGGATATATTTATAAATTTTTTCTTTAAACACCCTCACTGTCACTTTTTAATAATATGAAAAGAGAAGTATTTTAAAGTTATTTTTCCCATAGTCAAATATGGCCAATGAACATTTATTGAAAAATAAAAATATAAAATATAAAAATAGGTATCTGGGAGTGTAGCCTGGAGGTAGAAGGGTTTCTGGGAACCCTAGTACTACCACCAAAAAAAAAAAGAAAGAAAAGAAAAGAAAAGAAAAATAATGAGCAATATTGGTTGACTACTCACTGTGCTCACAATTATAAACAAATACTATTTTCCTCATGAAAAAGCTAAGGCTTAGGTTAAGTAACTTGTCAAATATCATTGAGCAAGTGTCAGGGCCATGGCTCGAATCCATGCCTGTCAGACAGCTTAGCCTGTACTCTGATCCCACCATATATTTAAGCTTCAATAGATAAAAATAATCAATCAATATTGAAAGCAATTGATGAAAATTGCTGTTTTCCTTTGGAATATATGCCTCACGAGAAAAAATAATCAAAGAACCATATGATACCAAAGGGCAAGAAAAAAAACAACTTAACCACTAAATTGTAGAACTCCCATACCCTCATACAAGTGACAGAGTGGGTCAGAGACAATATATGGCCTTCTTGCAGGAACTTGGATAAATCAAAGACTCACTTGCAAACAGCATGATGAACTAAATGTTGTTTTTCTTTCTTTTTTCTTTTTTTATAAATTTTTAAATTGGCAAAAATTTAAAAATTATATAACTATATAACATGAGGTTTTGAGGTATGTCTGCATCATGAAATGGCTAAAAAGTGAATTAACATATATATTACATCACATACTTATTATTTTTGTGATGAGAATACTCAAAATCTACTTTCTTAGAGCAGGGCGTGGTGGTGCACACTTGTAATCCCCGCGCTTGGGAGGCGGAGACAGGAAGATCATGGCAGGTTCGAAGCCAGTCTCAGCTGGCTTAAGAGACCCTGTTTCCAAATAAAATATAAAATAGATCTGAGAGTGTAGCCCAGAGATAGAAGGCCCCTGGGCTCCATCCCCAGTGCCACACACACAAAAAAAAAACTACTTTCCTAGAAATTTTCAAGTATACAATACACTGTTGTTGTTGCTGTTGTTTGTGGTACTAGGGATTGATCTTAGGGGCATTCTACCTCTGAACTAAACGCCCAGCTTTATTCTTTTTTATTATTTTAAAACAAGATCTTGCTAAGTTGCTGAAGCAGACCTCGAGCCTGCTAACCTCCTGTTTTAGCCTCCCAAGTAATTAGGACTACAGGTGTGTACCACTATGACCAGCTCACTCTTATTAACTATAGTCACCATATGTAGAGTAGACCTCTTGAATTTATTCCTCCTAGCTAACTGAAACCTTTAATGCTTTGACCATCTCTTCAGTCCTCTTTGTCCACCATTCTGTTCTCTACTTTTATAAATTTGGCTTTCTTAGACCCCACATATAAGTGAGATCATCTAGCCTCACTATGCCTGTTTATATCTGGTTTGTTTCACTTAGCATAATGTTCTTCAGATTCATCCATGTTACTGCAAATGGCAGGATTTCCTTCCCCTTTAGGACTGAATCGTATTGTATTGGGTATATGCATCACATTTTACTTGTCTATTGATCTACCAATTGGGCATTTAGGTTGCTTCCCTGTCTTGGCTGCAATGAATAATGCTGCTGCAAAACACATGGGAATGCAGACAACATTGAATACAACAATATTCTCTAACACACTGACTTCATCTCCTTTGGATATATATATATATATATATATATATATATATATATGAATATATATATATATTTGAATATATATATATATATATATATATATATATTTGGAGATACACACACACACACACACACAGACACACACACACAGTAGTGGAAGAGCTAGATTATATGGTAGTTCTACTTTTAATTTTTTTAAGAACCTCTATATTGTTTTCTACAATGTTTGTGCTAGTTTACATCATCACCAACAGTATGCAAAGATTCTTTTTTTCCACATCCTCAACCTTTATTATATTTCATCTGTTTTATAATAGCTATTCCAATAGGTATGAAGTAATATTGTTGCTTCAGTTTGATTAAAATCCTAATGATTAGTTATGTTGAGCATTTGAGCTGAGTAATTTTTAACTTCACTCCCAGCTCTTAGAATCGGCTAAGCCCTGTCAGAGGAAAGTTTCACAGCAACCTCATGTGAAGTGATATTTTTAGTCTTTAAATATGAAGCTAAAATAATCTGTTTGGAGTGATAATTAAGTAGATATTTCTTTTACAATTTTATTTAAAAGCTTCTCAGCCATAGTTAGATTACTTTAATCCCTAGATAAGTTAGCCTGAAATAATGCAACCGGGAAAATAAGATTCTACTTGAAGAAATGGGACTGGTTTTCCTCCGTGTATATAACAGTGTTTGGTCTAGCTCTGATGTTTTTGATCAATTGCTGGCTGATGCTGTTATATTGCATTATGTAGATCTTTAAAATATGTTGCCTCTAACACTGGGAGTTTTCCTGCCAATTACTTCGTGATTCTTGAATTTTCAATAGGGGAATCAGGCAAAGGATGATTATTCATGGTTGAATTTTATTATTTTGGTCTTAACACACTGTTTTCAAATTGACTCAGCAGTTACAAGTTGAATTCAGATGTTAAAGGGAAATGCCACTCTGATTGATTGCTTTCAAAGGCTCCGTCGAATAAATGTGTCACCGTGTTCCTCTGTTGCTGATGTTTTAGATGAAAAGCTAATATCAAGTCACTGAATTAAGACCTGATTTAATGGTTTTAATCATCATAATAATCCATCTTCTATGGGCATCCACTGGGGTTAGGACAGACCAACAAATACACGTTTTCTACATCTTTCACCCCCAAGAGCTACAGCCCCCATCACCATCAACCATCCAAATTACTAATGGATGGTTATTCCACAGATCTTTTTTCGAAAGGAAAACAAATTAGGGATATTTTTAAGTACTACACAGAATAACCCAATTTGACAAATTGACGTATAAAATATTGCCACAGAGCAATAAATAAGCACGCTAAGTCTGTGGGTGACTAAAATTCACACGAATGATTTCAGGTCTCTTGGGTCCCTTCTAGTGAACAGAAAAAGTCTTCTATTACATAGTCTTCTGGCTACGTAAAATCTGATATGTGGCTTCAAGGAGCAAGTTACTTTCTGGGGAAGTTGGGCTAATTGAGTCCTTTTAGCCCTACTCTTATCAATTGAATGGAATTTATAGAATTCAGAAATGACCCGGGACCTGTGAGATCTCCAGAAACTCATGATTCTGATATAATTCCTCCCTAAATTTGCCTCACAGAGTACCATATAATAGGAATTATTGAGATAGTAGTGAAAATTGGGCTGACATGAAGAGCATTCAAATACTTACTGAAATAACATCCAGAAAGCCAAAAACATCCTATATGTAACATCACACGTCCATTTTTAATGTATTTAATGACAAGGATTTGTACTTATGCAGCAAATTATAGCTCTCAGAAAGGCCATAAAAACATACAGTTGTCCAGTTTGCACTGAGGTCAAACTGAAAACAGTGGTAGTCTATGTATTTAGCATTTGCTAACTGATGAGAGAGCTAGTCATCATTATTTTTGAAAAAAATAAATACACCAGTCTTTATCTCTCATATTTTCATGAATATATTTATTGAATACAGTACACATCAGGTGATTTTTTTTTTACTTATTTGCACCACTCTCCCATAAGAATTTTTTTCAGATTGTTTCTATCAATCGGACTTTATCTTCCCATCATTCTTCTTTTTGCATCATTCATCATTAGTATTTGCATACTGATCCCACAACTGGGGCTGAATCTCATCACTGTCACATTGGATCCAACCTTTAAACCCAACTAAACTTATCACCATCCCCTTCCCATCCAAAGAGTGTCTGTCTGCCTTTTGACCTCAAGAATTGTCATCTTATTAGTCCTGGCCAGCTTCCAGCGGTTTCAAACAATCCTCTCTAGGCACTATGGAACCTGTTTGTTTGTTTGTTTTTGTTTTATCCCATAGCATGCACTGCATGGTCCCTCGCCTAGCACTCCTTTTCTTTCTCAGTTATCTTTTAACTAATAGTTTATCATTGTCTTTCATACAGAAACTGTGCCTGGTCTCTCTTGGCAAACCTCACAGTATGTAAGAGAATTGTTATAATCTACTCTCACTACTTAGATATAGGAGAGTGACTTACAGAAGCAAAACCTTTTTTTTTTTTTTTTTCTAATCACAGGTCACATCTAAGAGTGGTGGCACATGCCTGTAATCCCAGTACTTGGGAGGCTGAGAGTTCCAGGTTCACTGTTAGCCTCAGCAACTTAGTGAGGCCCTCTGCAACTTAGTGATATCCTATTTAAAAATAAGTTTGATTCATTTGTTTATGTATATCATGCATTTTGGGATGGGGAGGGGATAAGGGCCAATTGGATGATGTGTGCTTGTACACCCTCACAAGTCGTGTATTCCATTGCGATGTCTGACTACAATGCACCAATAAAAATATATTTAAAAATAAGTAATAAAATAGGGCTGAGGGGTGTAGCTCAGAGGCGGGATGCCCTCGGATGAATTCCCAGGAACACACACATGCAGACACACACACACACACACACACACACACACACACACACATCAAATTGCAGCTGACATGGTGTTACATGCCTATAATATCAGCATTTGGGAGACTGAAATAGGAGGATTGTAGTTTCAAGGCCAGCCTTAGCAACTTAGCAAGACCCTCAACAATTTAGTAAGACCCTATTCCAAACTAAAAATTAAGAATAAAAATAAAAAAAGAGCTGGGGATATAGCTCAGAGAAAGAATGTCCTGGGTTCAGTACCCAATATTATATACACATATACAGAAGTCAATTCGTAACTGGTCTCCCAAATGCTGTACAGATATCATAACTATATCCATTTGTTGTTTTTATATCATATAGAGGGTTAAGAGGTCACATCAAGTAGACAGCTGTGTTGTGTGTGTGAAGAAGAGGTACTTGGGATTGAACCCAAGGACAGTCTATCTCTGAGCTATACCCGCCAGCCCTATTTCATTATTTATTTTGAAACAGAGTCTCACTAAGTTGTGGAGGGCCTAAGTTGCTGCTGATGGCTATGAACCTGCAAGCAATCCTCTCGTCTCAGCCTCCCAAATTGTGAGATTACAAGCGTGTGCCACTACACCCTGTTTCAAAATAAAGAATAAAAAACAGGGCTAGAGGTGTAGCTTGAAGGTAGAATGCCCCTGGGTTCCATCCCCAGTACCGCAGCAAAAAAAAAAAAAAAAAAAAAAAAAAAAAAAAAAAGTTTGGTAATGAAATCGATTGCTTAAAAAGAAAATCCCAGCCGGGAGTGGTGGCGCACGCTTGTAATCCCCACGCTTGGGAGGATTGCGCAGGTTTGAAACCAGCCGCGCTGGCTTAAGAGACCCTGTTTCCAAATTTTAAAAAGTATAAAAAAAAAATAGGTCTGGGAGTATACCCCGGAGGTAGAAGGGTTTCCAGGAACCCCAGTACCACCAAAAAAAATTAAGGTGAAGTACTATGTTTAATAGATGCAGCTGAGGAGTAAATATGAGAACACTTATAAGCTGCAGAGAGGAGGCCAGTAGATCAGGAGAGACGACAAGGCAGGTGAGGATCCTGCTTGATGGGTAACACCTAGGGAAAGGTTTAAGAGGATGGATAGAGGTAGAAGAATTTTAGTATAGTTTGTAAAAAAAAAATACACACACACACACACACACACACACACACACTTGTGTGCATGCTAGGAAAAAATAGGAGCACATCCAAGTTTTCAAACAAAACAACTTTAGCTGGCCAGTACACTGCTAGATGTCCGGCACATGTTAAGTGCTCACCATCTACTAGACGCCAAACTGAAACCCTCTTATATACACTATCTCATTCAGTTACCACCCTAGCAACCTAGCACGCGAATGCCAAGAAGTTATTAGATACAGCATAAAAGACCTCCACCAGCGGTGCTTATCAAAAGGATTATTTTGTTGTTGCTGCTGTCGTCGTTTTTTCACTGAGTTGCAGCAGAATGTCCCAGTGCCATTTGAGGGAATTGAAGAGCTGTATTTACACGGTGCCTGATTCCAGAAGAGCTCCCTCCCTTCGTGAGGAAGTTCCCACCAAGGCAGTTACGGGGCTGTTCTGGAGCTGCAATAAAGCAAATGGTTCAGTAAGTGAATCCTTCCATTGTGTGATTAACAGAGACACAGAACATTACACCCATCACCAAATTGCAGCATGCCCAGAACGGAGCCCAAAGCCCCGCAGCCTCAGCCTGAGAGTGGGGTAGCCGGGTGCATGTGGCTGTCCAGATAAAACAAAACAAACAAACAAACAAACAAAAAACGGCGTCGTCTCTGGGAGAAAGGTTTAATTAAAGTAGAATCCAGGAACAGAGTTTTGTTATTGTTGCTGTTTTGATTTGTTTGTTTACTATTTTTCCTTTATTGTGTGGATAAAACTAACCACCACTTTGGGTCCTTTGCTATTATTGTTTTCCTAAATAAGCATACATTTTTCAGGTGATCTTTTATATTTTTCAACCATATTATTGAGAAATATGCTCCACAAATACACGAACCAATTGGCCATCTTTTGCTGATTAGTCTCAGTATTTATGTTCTAAATTATAAATCAATAAATATTATATTACATTAGTCTCATAAGTATTTATAGTCTGAATCACAAATCAAAAAATATTTACTCCTCACTGGGATGAGTTCATATGTGAAAATGCAAAGAAGCAGACAAAGTTAAATAAATTAATGGACTATTTCAAAGTTCACAGAGGGAAGTATGAAATAATTAAAATGTAAAGATGGCCTGCCGGGCATGGTGGCAAACACCTGTAATCCCAACATTTGGGAGGCTGAGACCAGAGGATCACAGTTCGTGGACAGCCTCAGCTACTTAACGAGGTCCTTTGCAACTCAGTGAGACCCTGTTTCAAAATAAAGAATAAAAAATAGGACTGGGGTGTAGCTTGGAGGTAGAAAGCCCCTGGTTTCCATCCCCAGTACCGGAAGAAGGAAAAAAAAGGATGGTCTAATATCAAGATACCAGGCCTAAGAAATGCAGCGTCTCATTAAAATTACTTTTACTCATCTACATCAGTGTCAACCCAAAAGCGTTCTATTCTCCCAGAGCTATCAAGAACAAACCTTAAACTCAAAAATACAGGCTCACATCACGCCTCAGACTCCACTTCATTATTCCACATGCCCCAAATTCTTGAAACAAAATCAGAACACAGAGACGGAACAAGGCAAAAAACAGAGAATGAAATATTAGTCCCTACAATACCTATAGCATTTCAAAATCCAAAAGGAATAAATTATAACATGATGGGACTGAAAAGAAGAATATATTTATATATAAATATACATGTATATATACATATACATTTATGTATATGCATATATTTTATTTATTGTTTTAACTCAGAGAGTAGAAAATTATATTATAGCCAGATTTTATTATTCTGTTCAACACACATAGATTATTGAGGTACTATATCTACCTTGTGTCTATAAATAACATTAAATGAAGTAGGACTGATTCATGGCTGACATAAATTTTTTTCTGTATTACTACTTTCCATGGACAGTGCTGCTTTAGGGTTCTCTCTCATACCAAACACACATCCACAATCATAACCATAAACTAAATGACTACATACTCAGAATAGATGGTTGTTAGAAAATACTCACACTAATTGATAATGACATCATGCTGGTATGCACATTACAATGTAAATGAGGCTTCCAGACTCATTTATGGCTCTTTTATTCAAAGTTTAGTACTTATTGCTTTTTTTTTTTCTTTTCCTGGTTTAGAAGGTTCTTCTTAAGACTGTGGGATTACTTATTCCTGCTGATTTTGCCCTTTGGAATTAGACCAAGAGTACCAATTTTTAACTGTATTTTAAAACAGATGCTTACCAGCAATGAAACTGAATTGAAATGGATAATGGAAACCACATTACTGAAAGAAAATGAGTAAGGAGAAAACTGATTAACAGATTTATCCAGGCAGCCATTTGGCTTTATTAAAAATTGAATTATTCTTTACATCAAAATATAATATCACTGTTGTTGTCTGAGTGTGCATGAAGAGAAAGCACCCAAATAAACACTTTTTATTACTGATATATTTTGAAAGGCAGTTTAACATCCATCTCAAATACATCTGTAAGCTTAAGTGATTTCTCAGGGTCATACAAAAGATCTAGGAATCAAATGCAGAACTCTGACTTCCCCTAAAGTGTTTGCAAAGCTCGGCCAGATTTAGCAAAACCGGGAAAGAAAACAGTGCTTGATAGAATGCCCAACTTTTCTTTGGCTCATATGTGTGATGATTCACAGCAAGACCACATGGTTTCCCTATGTCTCAACTTCTTCCTTTTCTAAGAACTCATGTTTCTAGAAGCCTCCATTTTTTTTTTCAACTCCAGGGAGTGTGGAAGAAAATTAGAGAAATGAAGAATCGGGATCTTGATGGAGATTTTTCTTTTCTTTATGATGAAGTTGTAAAAAGCGAATCAATCACATTTTAGTAGTAAATTCGTAAGCCCAGTAAGGCTTATTTTACTGAGTTTAATTCACTTATGAGAACCTTCTTGTAGTTGTAGATGAATTGCATATTCCATAGATAAATTATAGCATATAACTCATTGCCCAGACGTGGTTCATCTATTACTACAAATGATAAAGGAGGGAGGAAACTGCATGTGCTCTCATTCTCGGAGCTGAACAAGTTAAAAAGATAATAATAATCTAAGCTCTACCAAAGTGAATAAGGAGAAAACACTTCTTTACTGAAAATAAATTGCTGCAACGTAAAATCGGCATCGAAAATGATGGAAACATTAAGAGAAGGAGACGATGATGATCTCACCAAGTGAGATCATCACAGTCGTTTTTCAGTGCAGTAGTGATTTGGCAGAGGGATGCTCTGACAGTAGCTCTTCATCCTGCTTAGCTGAGAGCTTCCCTGGTAGCATAATACATCATGAAAAGGAAAGCACTCAACTTTGTTTTGCAATTCACAATTCAGCCCAGGTGGGCCACTATTACACAATAACCATACAGCTGTTAGTATCTGTCGCCTAAATTGCCCTTCCTTTTTAAAATTTACAGGATAATCTGTTCAACCAACAGACACTAATGTCTAAAGACTCAGCTCTTGTTTGCCATTTATTCCTTAGAAAGGTCCAAAATAACTAACAAATCATTCTCAAAGGAATTCCAGTTATGCTGCTCGTTCCCTTAAAGAGTATAAAGGAGTAAAATGTCAGCATCGGATGTAAGAAATGAAGTTCTCACAAGGCTTGCTCAACAATGTACAGTGTACACCATGCAAAGAACTTGGCCTGCAATGCATTTCTGGAAGTCATTTCAGGAATTTAAAAATACAGTTCTTGGCCTATCATTTCACTCTTGTCAAGACTCTCCCAGATGTTACCATTTTTATCTGAATTGCCTGATGCTCTGTGTTTGACATTAACTTGGTGATGGGGGTGGAAGTTTCTAGAGACAAAGGTTATGTCACATACATAGATTTTGTCAAAGTTAATGCTCATAAGAATTAATGGTTTCTGCTGAAACTTTCCAGTCCCGATGAAATCATTTATTTACTTAACTGATTGTCTTTGTCCCAGATCTGTTGAGTACACCCAAAGGCCTTTGTTCATTGTGACAAATGAGAAGTAGAACATGTATTTACACATTTGTTTTCAAAGCTTTGAAAGCACATTTTTTTTCAAGTTCTAAGGGCTTTCAAAAAGAACAATGAGTTAAACAAATTAGTGGAATGAGAATAGAAAGGTCAAACCCAGGCATAATTTATGATTTAATAAGCAGTAGCTAAAATCAGACAGAATTATATTCTGTGTATTTTACAGGTACTGAGTACAACATAAAAAAGCATCTCATTCAATATAGTCTCACTTAACCAGTACTTTTGGCATTTTTTTATCAGATTTTTCAACCAGAGAAACTTTTTTCTCATCAAATTTCTGCAATATCACAGGTAAGATTAGTTCAGTATCAAGCAAATCTACTCATACTCTTCCTCCCCGTGAGCATCTCCCTTCAGCATCACACCATGTGGTCCTAACATTTATTTTCTGACTGCAGTGATGCGTCCCTTTGACATGGGTATTTCTGCACGACAACATTTTACTAACAAGCGTGTGAATACACCTGGCGCAGCCTCTGACTATAATCCTTACGAGCGATTTCTCAGTATGTGTTACTAAAAAGTTATCTGATCCTGATTCTGTTGTTTTCTACTTCCTGAAATAGCTTTTATTCATTAATTATTTACTTGATTTATATGAAGTATGTTCACTGCCCAAGGACTTCAGGGTTCGCGCATAAAATTTAAACTAAATTCAGCAGCTAAAAATCCCTCTTAAACTCTAATGAAATTACCAAGTTAATGGAGCGGTGTAATCAAACCAGAGTTAATAAATATGGTGTGGCCTTAATAGATGCCATAAGAAGAAACGTCAATAGATATTGACAATTTGCCATGTGAAAGCATGACGTTTATTATGTTTATGCTCATGTCGCCATGCATTTATTATTTTTATGGTCCAGTTATACTGAGTGCCTTGGAACCACAGTCCTCGGCCTTATGGAAATAAAAGAAATAAACAATTTTCCACTTTCCAAAAGTAAGTTATCTGGATTTAAAAAAAAAATAGCACACATTAAAGTTCGCCAGAGGGGTTAGTCCATCAAAATGCACAGACTTCCTGCTAACACACAGTGTGAAAAATGTGCCTTTAAAGCTTGGTAGAAAAATAGAAGTATGGAAGACAGGTTTTAAGTTATAAATATATTAGAGGGTGCTTGTTGCATCTCTTTGTGTCTTTTATTTTTCAGTAGGGAAATATTTTAAACTCCCAAGAGTCTTTTTTTAGTGTGTGTAAGCACATAATCTATTGTTGCACACGTGATTCTTAGCTTCTTCTTGAAGATTTTTATGAACATCTGTTGGCATAGCACGTACTGTATGTGAACATCTGAATTCAAGAATGAAAGTGCTCCCCAAACTGATTGCAGAGTAGATAGGACTCTTTTAGTTAAATGTGCTTTAAAAAGTTCTGCTCTAACCCCTGAACTTGATGAAGAGAGGCGGAGAGGAACACGGAGATCTGGCTCCACCACCTTTTGGATCTCGCTTCTTGTTTATGCATTCAGAGACACGACGCACACTGCCCGCAAACAGAGCTCTGTCCTTCACTTTGAAATCATATTATTAATTCACTATTTCCATTAATGACACTGAGATGCTATTCGCTTTCTCTTCAAAAGATTTTGGTGACTAAGTCAGTGCTTTGAATACAGTACCTAGGTCAGGGAAACAAGATATTTTTCAAAGGAAGATAAAACAAATTTGCTATAAAGAATCACAATTAGTCAGTAGCTCCAGGGTTTGAACACAATGTTTTCTGGGTAATTGAGCTTCTTTTACAAACAAAACAAGCCGGGCGTGGTGGTGCATGTTTGTAATCCCACGCTTGGGAGGCTGAGACAGGAAGATCGCACAGGTTCGAAGTCAGCCTTGCTGGCTTAAGAGACCCTGTTTTCAAATAAAATATAAAATAGGTCTGGGAGTGTAACCCGGAGGTAAAAGGTCCCTGGGTTCCATCCCCAGTACCACCAAAAAATAAAGCAAAACAAAACAAAACACAAAACCTACAGTGGGAGGTCGTGGGAGTAGAACTCAGTGTTAGAGAATTCGCCTGGCATGTGCAAGGCCCTGGGTTCCATCCCCAGCACCCCCCTAAGTAAAACTCTAGTTGATAATTGTTGAAATGGAATAATAGATATATGCACTTTTATTAGACTATTCTTCCTATATTTTACATATTTGTAAATGTCTATTTAAAAACAAAGTAATGCTTATATGTTTATTGCAGAAAATGGGCAAATTATAAATAAAAGAGACCAAAAATAGTTTAGTCAATATATCTTTAGTTCTCTTATTACGTAAATAAATATATTACTATAACTATGGAGACAGATCTATAAGTGAGTGTATAGATGTTGTATATATTGTTCTTTGTACTATTACTCTTTCATTTTAAAATTTTTGGTACTTGGAATTAAACTCAGGGCATTCTACCTCTGAGTTAAAACCCCAGGCTTCATTATTATTATTATTATTATTATTATTATTATTATTATTATTATATTTTTTGCGGTACTGGGGATGGAACCCAGGAGCATTCTACCTCTGAGCTCCACCCCCAGCCCTATTTTTTATTCTTTATTTTGAAACAGGATCTCACTGAGTTGCAAAGGGCCTAAGTAGCTGAGGCAGTCCACAAACCACAATCCTCCAGTCTCAGCCTCCTGAATGCTGGGGTTACAAGTGTGTGCCACCATGCCCAGCTTATTATTGTTTTATTATTGTATTATTATTATTATTGTATTATTATTGTTTTGAAACAAGTTCTCACTAAGTTGCTGAAGCTGACCCCAAACCTGTGATCTTTCTGTCTCCCAAGTACTGAGATTACAGGTGTGTACCACCACACCCAGGTCTGATTGCTCTTAATTTATCATAAACAATTTCTCAAACATGTAACTTTATAACTGTATGAAATGTTATTTTATGAATTTAATTTGACTTACTCTATCATCCCCTCATTATTGAACATTACTTTATTGCCCCCTTTCTCCAAGTATAAAAAAATCACACTAAAAATTATAGGAGATAATTTTCAGATATCTATATCTATATATATATATATATATATATATAGATAGATATATATATATATGTCCTTAGGACACATGTGTAGAAATGTCATTTCCAGGTCAAAGAGTAGGTAAACTTTCAAATTTTTATGAACAAATATAAATGCTATCGATTGGTATATTCACAAAATGTTCAAGAGAGGAACTACTGACCTTGCACATGTTTGCCAATCTTTCTCTTTATTTGGAGGGAGGCCCTATTTTATTTTTTTGAAACTGAGTCTCTGTTGCAGAAGATCTTACTACATTGTGGCTGGCCTTGAACTCAAAATCCTCCTGTCTCAGCCTCCCAAATACTGATATTACGAGTGTGTGCCACCACACCCAGCCATGCTGGTCCATCTTGACCGGAAAGAGATGTTATGATTGCGTCACCTATATTTCTTTCATTATTATTGGGTTAGAACACCTTTCATATGCTTCTGTTCTTTAATATTTCATCTTTTGAGCTGTCCCCATTTACACTCTTGCTTATTTTCCCATGGGGGTTTTTGTCTTTTTTTCTTACTACTTTATATTTACTTCAGTAATCCCACTAATTCAAACAAAATGAGTGTTTAATTTTTATCTTACTTTCCCCTACATGAGGACATAATTTACACATAAATGAAGCCATCCTTAACATATTAATCAACCACTGGAGACAATTTACTTTAGCCAACTAAATCATAATTATGGAAATGGTATTAAGAATGTCCACTGACAAAGAAACAGCTATATTTTGCCTGAGTAAAAGGATAAGCTTTGGCTATCAGTCCACAAGTGAGCCAAAGGATGATGAATCAAATTATGGAGAGTCTGTGGACATAGAAGTGACGACTTTAAAATCGGGTGGATTGTCCCTTTATCCCCCCATCCCAGCAAGAGCTTCCTTCCAAGTTCAGTCATCTGAACTCTAGGATTAAGTATTGCAATCATGAAGGTTTCCATGCTATTCCACTACCAAATGGTAGAATTATATAGGTTAAAACAGGCGAGAGAAAACACTATTTTGGTCATTGGATTGTTTATATTCATGAGAGGATCAATATTCTCTACTTTCATTTAGAGAAACTATGGGCACATTCTACATCATTTTCTATTTCTTTAGGCAGTTGCACTTTAGAAATCCACATTTATATTTATATCATGGATTTCAGCCTATGTCCTTCCTTTTTTGTTGTTGTTTTTTTAGAATTAAACTCTAACAGGTAGGTTAACAAACACCATATTATTTCTTTTCTTTTCTTTTCTTTTCTTTTCTTTTCTTGTCTTGTCTTGTCTTGTCTTGTCTTGTCTTGTCTTGTCTTTTCTTGTCTTTTCTTTGTTTTTGGTGGTACTGGGGTTCCTGGAAACCCTTCTACCTCTGGGCTACACTCCCAGACCTATTTTATACTTTTTTATCTGGAAACAAGGTCTCTTAAACCAGCGAGGCTGGCTTCGAACTTTCATGATTCTCCTGTCTCCTCCTCCCAAGCACGGGGATTACAGGCATGTGCCACCACGCCCGGCCCATATAATTTCTATAAATATGTTTTATATAGTCTATGTTGGCATGTATTTATTATCTCCATAAGCATATATTTACTTAGTATAGCATCATTTTTTATAGCTGTAGAAACTAATGTAATAAGATCCCTCTCAGCCATGTCAGGCTCAACCTTAAAATTGTTTTCAGTATTCTGACTTGATTTCCTAGTATTGAAAAAAATCCACTTAATCTGCATAAATAATTGCAAATCATAGTTTGAAAAATAAATCTTCCCAAGGAGTCTTAGGATACTCTTCAATTAAGTAATTCAGAGCTTAAAATAAAATCAAGTTTTAGTCACTAATTATATCTTAGGTTTTTGTCAAATATAAGTCAGGCAAAAGTACCTACACTTAAGAAACAGTACTCTGATGGCTACTAATAAGGCATAGGGGCATATTATGGCTTCCCTTATTAATAAGTTACCCATGATTCTGCTGTGATCCAAATACGTAACCAGCAAACATACCTGGTTCTACTTGGTGCTACACTTGCTCTATTTTACATTTTTATGAGACTAGACACACTAAAGGCTGACCTTTTTTTAATTATGCAAATTTGAAACATTCCTAACCAATGAAACATTTATACACTGTCCAAATGCAGAGATTGGAAACCTGTTTAGGAGGTTGCAGCACTCCACTATATTAATATGTAAATCATAGTATATTTGGATATTTGGATACAGTTTGAAAATATGGCTAACAATTGATGCTTTAAAAAACTAATATAAAGTCAAATCTTGGTATAAACTCCAAACACAGCTTGTAAACTATTGCTTTGAGACATAGTACAGTATAGTGAAACTTGGGCTTTTAATTAGATAGTCCTGAGTTTAAATTCTATCACCTCTGCTAAATAGCTCTGGTAATGCTGGGTAAATAATTAGCTTCTTTGAGCCTCAGTGACTACATCTGTTGCAATGTTTAAGGAAGATAATACACACACACACACACACACACACACACACACACACACACACACACAGCATGTTGTTTATGATAAGGACAAAGGTAAGCTTTATTCAGTTCACATTTTTCCTTCCAGGCCTATCCTAAGTATCCTGTTTAAAACTACAACATGCCCAGATAACCTCAACCCCAAACTTCCTATGCCTCTCAATCTGTTCTATTTTTTCCATGGCTCTTGCCACTTTTTAAGACACTATTAACCATCAGCTGGTGGGATATAATTTCCAGTTTAAATAAATCACATAGGATATCAGGCTCTTTGAATATCTCAAATTCTCAGACTTTCATAGACAAAAAGCCATTCAAAACAATAATTAGCGAGTTCTCAGATCTTAAAATAGAATCTAGGTTTATGAACTCACTAGAATAGATTTTTCTGAGAGGACAGAAAGTTTTTGTCTCTTCTTGACCAAGTTATTATTAGAACGATGTCTGACACTATATCCAGTAGTCTATAAAATTTACTTAGATGAAGGGATAATAATCAGAAAGTGCCTAGAAACATATTGTCAGAGATTTCAGATGATTTTAAATTGTAATGAAAGTTCTTTTATCCCATCATTTGTTGATAATACTCAGCATAATAGTATAATTAAGCACTAATCACTGGAGGTAGAATTAGAAGCAAAGCTTTAATATACAGTTTGTCTGTCTATGTATGGACATAACCCAAGCCAGATCCATTGGCATCCTTCATGATTTAGGATTCCAGGAGGGAAAAAGCAGCTCCCTAGGCCAAAAGGGAAGCTAAGATTTGTCCTGTTGATCCAAGCACAGCCTAGCATATGCTTCTACCAAAGAAGAGGTAGAATTGTTCCAACAATCTATGTGTACACAAGAAAAATGGGCCTGTCTTGTCCAGTGGAGGGAAGAACTGCCATTCTGCCAATGGGTTTCAGAGGATGCCACCGCAGTGAGGTGAGAAACATACCCGGGCCTGTTGCTACAAGCTCTCCTTGGACCCGGGAGCTGTGGACATTGGCTCCACTACTTATAAGGTCCAAGGAGCAGTGTGACTCTTCCTAAGCACAGAGAAGCCTGACACAATACAAATGGCCAGCCATTCCCAAGGCAGCTTCTGAGGCAGGCGTAACCCAGGGGTCCTTTAAAAACCTACATTTTCAACATATCTCTGCTTCCCAGTTCAGCTGCTGAATGGTAATCAAGTGGCATCAGTCAGCTTTGTATTTATGGTCATGGCATCAATTATTTCAAGAGAGTCTAATGATTGAAGGCAAAAATAGTATCATATCAGACTGCTTAAATGATGCGGATCACAGAGAAGGCTCTGTCATAGCAACCCTCCTACTAATGACCGTGCTAATTCCAAATCAAAGCAAAACCTAGGAGAACACTGTGGCCTAACCTTATGGAGCAAATTCCAAATGACATGGTCTAGTATCATGGTGTTTCAACTCAGCTTTTCTATTGGACTTTTTTAAAATGTATATTCCTTTTAATAATGTGTTTTGCAGTAAATCTTATACATATTAAAATAGACTGTACTGTTTGATGAGACTTACAAATGCACATAACCAGGTAACTGATACTACAACCCATACATAGTGTTTTTACCTTCCAATTAGTTACTAATACTAACCCCAAGAGAGCTAATGGTTAGTTTTGTTTGTTCCTGAATCTATTTAAATGAAACCACACAATATGCAGTTTTGGGGATTTGACTTCTTTGGCTCAACATAATGTGTTTGAGATTTGCTCACGTAGCAACGTCATTCAGTCTTCTGTACTGCTGAGTAGAACTTCGTTAGATGATTATACGCAATTTTCTTAGGTTACCTGTTCTCCTGTTGATGAACATTTATGTCTAGTTTGGGGTTATCTCGAGTAAAACTATTAGGTATCCTTGTCCAAGATTTTTGTTTTATTTTGTTTTGTTTTATTGGTGCATTATAATCATATATCTTGATGAAGTTCAGGGTGATAGAGGCAAACGTACACAGAACTCAGTGAGCCCTCCCCCAGTTCCCATCCCACTCCCTCTCCTGAAACACTTCAATGGACATGATGTACAGAATCCATTTCTCTCTGTCCCAAATCTGAACATTAGCTGGGCATGGTGGCGCATGCCCATGCTGAGGCAGGAGGATCAAGCCCAGCTTAGGTAACATGATGAGGGGTAGAACTCAGAAGTAGAATATCATTAGGTTCAATTCCCAGTACAAAATAAATAAATGAAATTTAAAATAATAATAATAATACTTAAGATCTATCATTTATTGTACTAGAACTGAGAATAACCATAGCTACGTGGATATTTTTATAGGTTAATTTAACTTTACATCATCATCACGTTACACCTATTTATTGGTGCCGACCAAAGCATTTTATCAGATCTTGTGGTGTGTAGAAGAAATTATAGTAATAGCTCTGACCCTGGGAGATAGAATTGAGTCTCTTTAAGGTGAGGTCTAAGAAGGTTTCAGAAAAAAATATATATATATATAAAACTTCCTGTTTCGAAGATAGAAAACCCAGCATTTTGCAATCTACTATTAAAACCTTTTTCACTGGAGCTGTAAAAGAACTTTCTATCTTCAAAGGCCTCCTAGTCAAATACAAATACACCCGGGTAAGTGCGGAGCCATACTATCTCGTACGTTAGTTGATACTATTGAGGTGGCTGGCTAACCTGCCAAGAGTAAAAAGCTAAATGACGTAACAATTATTGTAAAGGTGCTGGGGATGGTGGGCAGAGACAAGAGAAGAATCATAGAAAGGGAGTATGGAAAGGCAGCAAATACAAATTCCATCTCCTCGCCCAGGCTTGGGGTACACAGCTGAGGTAGTATGACATACTGAAGCAGAGCGATTGGGCTTTGGAATTATGGGAACTCGTTCACACCTGCCTGCTCCCTTCTCAGCAGTGAGGCCTCAGGTTAGTTTCCTCTCCATCTGAGGTTACCTCAGCATCTTCATCTACAAAACAAAACTAATGCTGTCTGCCTCTTAATGTGATTCTGGTGATAAAGTGAGACAATGTAGGTTCTTTCACTTCCTGGGAATTATGAGCATAAATATGCACCAGAAATGTTTAATAACAGTAATGCTGTGTATTTGGCAAACCGATGTCGCAGGAATGAATGCTTTGGGAAATCATAATGTAATAGAATTTTCAGAGATGAAGCTTCCGTAGAGATTTTCTCGTGGCTTTCAAACTTTTTAAAGCGCAAAATCCTTTCTTCTAACAAAATGTACATGAAATCGCTTATGTAAAGCAGATAAAATAGGAATTGCTATATTTAAGAGTGGGGTGGGGTGACAGATACAGCAGAGAAGGGACAATGCTTGCTCAGTCCAGGCACTTCCAGAATCGCCCAGGGGAGGGCTCCTCAAACATGTATCCACAGAGCAATGGAGTCCACTGTCTTTAATTAAGTGGCACCTGGTCGCTTTTAGACTGTTACAGAAGGAAAAAAAAATTTGACGAAACTGTTTTGATCGTACATATTTCACAAATTTAAAGTGTAGGAGGGATTTTGATTTTCACAAAAACTTTGTACTGCTAGCTAAAAGCATGCATTTAAAGGTTCTGCTTGCACTTTAGGAATTTGGATCAGTCTGCCTTGGCTAACATTCTGGAAACGAGTGTGGGTTTTTTTCTCAGCTGAAGCATTTTCACACGGCATGTGTATCATTGCTTAGGGTTGTTGACTAGTTTTTGTATTAATTACCAGTTTGCAAGTATAGATTAATGACATAAAATGCTTCACCAAAGCCTAAAAGGTGGAATGAAACTATCAACAAAAATACTGAGATAACCAATGGTTTGCAAATGAAAATAATTAATAGGACTTGTGCAGAAATATAGTTCTAAACCTAAATATACTGAAAGGAGTGAATCTGTGAATAATAAGCATTCTCTCAAGCAGCTGCCTGGTCTTGTATGGCCTTCCTGGTTTCCAGCGAATTCTGAAACAACACATGATATAGAAAAGGTTTTATTGGGAAAGGTCAACGTTTTGAAATCAAGATCAGAAAGTAGAAAAGATGAGGCACTGTTCTTTCCTTTACTCGGTATCCATGAAGAGGCATGACAGGGCCCAGGTGATCTGTTGTTGTACCTCTTTATGGGCAAGTTTTTAAAAAGTCATGTCAACAGGGTAACAATACAGTCTTCTTCGCACTGGAAAGTTGAGTTTTGGGGAACCAGCAATTTGTACAAGTTGTCTGAAAAAGCAGGCTGCTCAGAACATGGTTGGCATAGGCTCCTTGGGTTGTTACAGTATCCCTGTCTGCCATCAATTCTGAGGGTAGTTGAGCAGGTGCGTACCCTCTCCAGCTGGGGTACAATGGATGCTGGGATTCAGCTCTACCTAAATAATTGCTCAGAAATCCACAATGAGCACCCAGGTTTACTTACAGACAGCTCTGTTCACTGAAGAATAAGAGATGGGTAAGCCCAACATAACTTTCCTCCTTTAAAAGTTCTGCAGTTCATGGTTACTGATATCAGTCGAGGTCCCACCAAGAAACAGAGAACAAAGCCGGGCGTGGTGGCACACGCTTGTAATCCCAGCATTCGGGAGGCTGAGACCAGAGGATCACGGTTCGCGGACAGCCTCAGTTACTTAGTGAGGCTCTATGCAACTCAGTGAGACCTGGTTTCAAAATAAAAGAATAAAAAATAGGGCAGGGGGTGTAGCTCGGAGGTCGAATGCCCATGGGTTCCATCCCCAGACCTGAAAAAAAAAAAAGAAAAAAAAGAAAAAAAAAGAAAAGAAACAGAGAACACAAATTTGGGAGCTGATGTGAATTTGGTAAAGCTAATTACAAAGGAAATATAAAGAGCTATTTCAGGAGAGAACTCAACAAGGGATGGTGAAGCACCCCAGGGCTAGTGGTTGAAGGGATCCATTACCACCCTTAGGCCTGAAAGAGAGAAATGGTTTCAGAGACCCAGAGAGAACTGTAGCTATGGAAGAGGTCAGAGACAGGGGAAGCCTTTAAGGCCCTCTGTGTAAGGACCCCACAACCTCTAATCCAGCGGGGAGGGAACTGGGACGATAAATATCCTGACCTTACTTCTCCACACTCCAGTGTCTTGTTGATGCTCCTAATGGCCAAAACCAATCACAAGTTAGAAGATAAGGAATACGGTAGATTCAGCTGATGAATTTCAGAAAGATTAGCCTTCCAGGAAAGGGTAGAGAATGGATGTGAGAAGCAGAGAGAATGTCCATGCACCAGTGGCAATTCTTGATGGGACAGCTTTAGGAAAGAAAGGAGATAAGAGAGATTGCCGGGCATGGGGAGTTAAAGGATGAGAGAAAGACCACTTTTTCCATATGTTGGCCAAAAATAAATGGAACAAGTTACAAATTTAGCTTAAAAGAATCTCTGCAGTAGGAAAAGATAATACTTCCTGATTTGGGGGGAAAAGGCTTTGAAGTTTCATTTGATAGTGTAAAGTGGGGTGGCTGTAGAGAACAAATGATAGAAAACAGACCCAAAGTGGGAGAGGATAGAGTTTTGAAGATAAGTTGAATTACACAAATAATGCAAAAATAGTGCCAACTGTTTACCATTACTCATTACCCAGCCCATCCTCAATAACAGCCACTCTTAGAATGCACACTACTATGGTAGGTTTATTAGCTTATCCCCTAAGTGTGTTTATGAAGGTTAGACCTTCCAGTGTTCTCCTGTGTGAATTGCAAAGAAGAAGGTGCTTGATTAAAATGAGAAGACTAGATTTGAGGATTAGGTAAAGGTTAAGAAAACTTGAAGTGTATTTCAAATTAATTAACAATCAGAATACTTTCTTTGCGAAAAACGCAACAATGAGTACAAGAAATTACATATAAAAATGTTTTTATTTTTTTTCTCTCTACATCTAACGATGTTACTTCATTCCAAGGCTAGATAATAATGTGCTATCTAAATGCCATCTGAAAAGTTCCCTTTAAGGAACAAATTGGAATTTATCCAGTGTGATCTCCTTAAGACTGTCTTGGGGAATACTTAATAGATAGGAGACCTTATAAACCATAATGTTGGACTATTAATATGCCATTAGTGTCATTAGTATCATTTTCATTTATTATAGAAGAACCTGATTAATAGTCAGAATGAGCTAGGGACATAGGAACGACGAAAAGTGGAGTAGAAATGTTTACCCGTCCTAAGAAGACTGCTAAAATCTCACCATCACTACTATTGGTTGTATTTTGATATACCATGTCATCCATCAATGTTCATCATAAAATTATCTAGCCCTTTCCTATATGTTTCTCTAGTTATTAAAATTATGCTTTATATGAAATTTATCCAATGCTCAAATTGGTCAAGTTATGGAAATACTTCCACAAAAAACTGCTCCCATTTGTTAAGTGCTTTACTTTTTACAGGTTTGTAGCTGTGTATATATTGAAGTTCGTTCATTAGAACAGGTGTCAATCTAATTTATTAAATAATAATATGAAGGGCCCTTGCATTTTTCCAATGTGCCAAAAGCCAGAGGTCTTTAAAAAAAAAAAAAACTGTAAACCCATATGCTTTCATTTCTCTTCCAGCCCTAAAACAATAAACTGAGATAACAAGTGGAATTTTTCAGGCTTTGGTTAGAAGCCTTTATCTTCAAAAGAGAGCTGAGAAGGAAGACATAACACCTTTCCTGTAAGAAAGCACAGCACCCACTGAGATTTGTCTTCCTCGTTGGCACTTCTCTACAAAAGAAGTGGGAGGCTAAAATAAGCCTCAACGTGTGCAAATTAAAAGTAACCTTCAGGCTAATGGGTTTTCAACACCAGTCCTTACTGAGCAAAAAAGAAAAAAAATTCTGCCCTATAAAATTAAATTACCTCCTCAAAACTGACTTCTCTGATAAATTACAACATTAAATATATTAACGTGAAAGTGGAATTCCTACAAAACAATTCTTGGCTTCCTGAGATCAACCTCCAGTTTCTGTTAGAATTGATTCCATCTTTAATGGAATCCCCCATCTAGTTCTGCAATCCAAACCCAAAAAGGGGTCCAGAAACCTAAAGACTGCCATGTCGGTGAAATGGCAGAACAGCCGAAGGCCAGGATCATAAATCTTTGGGGAAATACAAGCTTCAGTGAGAAGTGTTTTAGCTCTTCACCAAACACTAAATTTAAAGAATATGAAACATCCAAAGCTCTCTGAAGGTGACCAGATACTTCCAATCTCTTTGGAGTACAAACAGAAACAATCAAAAAAGGTAAGGGTTGCAATACATTTGTAAAGCAGCAGGTTCTAGCATTAACTCTGGCAATCACTAAAAATCGACTCGATTTTCTCTAGTTCAAAAAGTTCTAATATATTCTTTTATTTATTTATTTATTTATTTATTTATTTATTTATTTGTTTGTTTTAGGTGTTGCTGGGGATGGAACCCAGAGGCTTTCTACCTCCGGGCTATACTTCCAAACCTAGTTTATATTTTATTTGGAAACAGGGTCTCACTAAGTTGCTGAGAGTCTCACTAAGTAGCTGAGGCTGGCTTTGAACCTGTGTGATCCTCCTGTCTCAGCCTCCCCAGCACGGGGGTTACAAGCGTGGGCCACCACGCCCGGCTGTATTTATTTTTAAATATACTTTTATTGGCACACTGTAGTTTCACATCATCATGAAGTTCAGAGTGCTAGGGACAGACAGGCACATAGCATTTGGTGAGCTTCCCCACCCCCCTCCGATCCCACTCCCACCCCTTCCTGTACTCAATCTTAAGAATGGCATCGATCATTTTTTCTATGTATATAGCATCAATGGAAGTGCCGCCCATCCTTCAGGAATACAAGGTTGGGTTGTGGCAATACTTTGAGAACTGAACTAGTTCCTTTAGGAGTAAACATATATTGAAGGGGGATGAATACAACCCACTTAAATGGATGAGGTATACATACAGCAACTAGAGGCGACCCATAGGTCGACAGTAGCAGTGAGATGCATAATTAAACCATGATATCATAGTTTGGGGGAAAGGTACAGGTAGGAGCTTATGTGAGGCTAACATGTGAAATTTAGTCTGAAAGGCAATTGGGCTAATGTAAAGGAGAGAGAGACCATGACGCTGTGTCCTGGCAACTGTGTGCAGGATGAATTCAAGGCTGGAGAAGAATACTACTATCTACCACTTACAGACTGCGACTAGGTGCCAGGACTCATCCCCACACTTTACACAACTCATTAAACCATCACGGTAATGTTTTGAGGCCAATAATATTGTTATGATATTTTACAGGTGAGGGGGGAGCATTTAACTAATGTCTGATTTCGACAGTAAGCATCGCCCATTGCAACCTCCACGCAGGTAAATATAAGCAGAGTGCATTTCATTTTTAAAGCAGTTGTTGGCCAAGCACAGAAAGAGAAGGGACTTATGTTTTCTCTAATATGCTCAAGCTAGGGAGTATTAGGGATACCAGAGGGACTCCAGACAACAGAGGAGAAACCTCAGCAAAGCTAAAAAGGAAAAGTAGGAGAGGAAGACGGCTGAGGTTGATTAATAGAGGAGCTACATCCGAATTTGTGTAAAAATATAAATGTAGCATGATTGACCTGGAGACTCATTGTTGGGAGGGAAAAGGGTTAAGGGGTAAGGGCACCAAGCATAGTCTGAATGTATGCCATTTTCAATATGTTCCACATAAAAAAAAAAAAAAAACAGGTGTTGGCTATCCAAAGAAGTGTGTTCAAACTGCCATGCAATATGTCTTGTTATTGTAAATTATCTTATTATAGAATATTTTCAAAGCACGCAAAAGGGCATAGGTAAGGAGGAGTGGTATGGTAGGTAAATGTATCTCTGAAGATAAAGACTTTTTTTTCTTTCAAAACGTGATTACAATGCTATAATAAAACCAAAATACAAAAATTGCTGAAGACCAAATATCAATCAATGGTTCTAAGTTCTTTTTCTTAGTTCATGTTTATTGAGAATTTGAAGATTTGGTGCTTTCACATATACTAATTCATTGAAACTGCTGTTATTTTAACTGTGTTTCCCTCCCAGCGTTTATTTATTTACGTATTCATTCATCTATTTATTGGTGGTACTGGAGATTGAACCCTGTTTGTTTTTTGAAAATAGTCCCACCAGGTTCCTGAGGGCCTCAATACGTTGCCTAGGCTGTCCTCGAACCTGTGACCCGCCCGTCTCAGCTCCAGGCTGCGCCACCACAGCTGACTAATGTAAAGGAGTGAGCCTTCTCTGCCCGGTGGAGGCTCCTCCATGGAGGCCTCAGCCTCTTCCCAGGAGGGGCGGAGGCTGGCGCGGTCCGCGGGCGCCTGAGCTGGCCCCGCCCCCGTTGCCTAGGCGACGAGGGGCCGCGGCTCTGCGGCGGCATCATGGCGACTTCAGCGGGGTCCTCAGGTGGGACCGCGACCCTCGCGGGGCCGACCCCCGCAGGGAACACGCAGGAGACCGAGGTACGCCGGCCCTTCCCGCTGCGGCGGGGACGCGGGCCCCAGCCCCAACGCGCCCGCGATTGCAAAAAGAATACATCCTTGCGTGTGTTCCGTTCCATCCCCAAACATCAGAACCAGGCGCTTTTGCCTCTTATTTTTAAATGTATAAATTAAAACGTGATCTCAGATTTTTCAAAGGGGTCAGCCTCTTTTTGAAATTGCTACTAATCCTTCAGACGCAGTCGAGGTTGCTAGGTGTCACCGAATAACAGCTGCCTGCTGGGCGTGGTGTTTCTGTTACTATTTTGCCATTTCTCTGAACAAATAAATACATGGCAGGAGACCGGAGACAGGACAGTGGCTTGGAAAACCCATCTCCTGTTGCTCATTATGAAATTGTCTTTAGGAAAGTTGTTTTAATTAACCTGGGCCCCCAGTGGCCTCATGTCTTTTCCCCCTTCTCAACACCAGCTTTCAGTAAGAGGTGGGTTTTAGGCAACTTGACTAATAAGCTTGCCATCCTGAGGTCTTAACTAACAACAAGCACATCTGCCATGCCAGACATTAACAAAAAATACTGACATCTCCACTCACTGAGTCTATCATATAATGCTCATAGGAAATTTTTTCTTCAGTTTTTTTAAGGCTCTAAGGTGAATAATAATGTGTTAATTAACATAGCTTTGCCTAGACTCCTTATTAGTCTAAATAGCATTCTTTGTGTAGAAGATAAGTATTCACTGCAATGTTATAAATGAGGAAATGAAAACAGTAATTTTGTGCCTTGCTCCCAGACAGGCAGGCTGTGCCCAGTCCTCATCTCTCCCAGTGCCAATGCAGACCGCTAAGGCTGCTGGCTCTCATCTGAGCCTTCTGAAATGTAATTAGCATACATTGAGTGCACATTTTAATGTGATAAACTGGTTTCTAAGCCAGTTACTCCCTTGTGATCTCTAATGTGAGTAATACAATTTCAAAGTAGCATAGGAAAATTTCCAATTAAATTGTTATTTAAACATGCATAAAAACTTAGGAGAATACACAATAATCATTGTACACATACATGTACTTATTCTGGTAGATTATACCATTTCTAAGACTGTAAATTTGGGGTCTAATGAATGTGTACTTTGGTTATATATGCATATATATGGAGAGATATTTTATATTTATATATATAATGCTTTATATAGAGATATTCTATATATTATATTTAGGTAATTATAGGATTTTATATATGTAATCTATGTATATAATATATGGAATATGTATATATCATAGAATATATTATATGTGCATATTGTTACATATATGTATATTTTTTCTTTATAAAGGACTTTTACTTACTGTATTCATGCATATATTACACATGTGCAAAATAGATATATATAATATATTATATATAAACATATAGTAACATACTTTAACATATATTCTTTGATAGGATCATATTCTAATATATGTTATATATATAACATATGTTATATATATAACATATGTTATATATATAAACATAGGTACATGAAGTAGTGTCATGCTTTAGGGGAAAAAAATCACATTTTATAAGAGATGAATGAGCTAGTTATAGACCTTAGAAATCTACCATTGTAGGATTGTAAGCTTACCCATTTGTTAACTTCTAGATATTCCTATGACATGCAACTCAGGATATACTGAGTCTTTTTGTGAGTAACATACTGAGGAAATCAAGTAGTAACTTAGACTCAGTGGTTCTCATTTACTAAGAAGACACATTAATACACTGTGCGGTAGAAACTCCATTTTCTATTCTAATAAAAGCAGAACTCATGTAATTCACAGAGAAGACAGGTGATCCACAGAGCTGTGTCAGTCATTAGAATAACAAATCCTGCCAGTCGCCCATTGTTCTTACTGGGGGGTTCAGAGGTTGGATGGAAAAAATGGCAAGATTCTCTCATGGTCTCTTCCCAAGACTGCCACTGTTTAGTTAGATACTGAAAAGTTCTTCTTAGATTCTTTCCAGCATCGATCCCCCAAAAGCCAGTATCTTATGCTGTCACTTCTAATAAATTCATCATCATAATTGACTGACTTAGCCAGTAGATGATCTAGTCAGCTGAGCTGAGCAATAGTGAAATATCTTTTTTCTCACCAAGTCTGTCAGAAATAAGTATAAACTTTTAATAGTCTGAGATTTCCCACTTATTGGTGATGGCCTACACCTAGAATGAAAGCAAATAATTATCCTAATCACAGAGTTGACAATTAACTATGATTACTAGTTAAAATCACGGGTGATTTGAAGTGAGCAGGAGGTAGTTATCACAGACCAAAACTTGCTCCGTGCGATGCTGTGGACAAGAAGATACAGGAAATGATCTGCTCCACTTGACAGCTTCTTGAATTCAACATTCTACTTTAGTCACGTTGGAGAAAATAACTCCCTTTGAAATGTAAGACTAAACTTTTGGTGTTTGTGTGTATGAATACATAAAAAGAGAGTAAAATGAAAAAACTCAAAAATAAATGTTTGTTATGTATAGACCTATAAGTGAAAGGAGCTAAATGCATCTAGAAGCCAGTGATAAGTCTTCTATCTATACTGTGTTCAGAATCCGACTTGCTTAAGTCTTCAAAAATACCATTTGGAAAATAGGCTCATTTACGCAGTATAATTAAGAGGAATATTCTTCAACTCACATTAGAGACTTAGAAGAGAATGCAAATAATGAGATCCCAATTGCTTTTTCTGAGGAATGCCTACTAAAATGTTAGCACACCCCCAAACAGGTGATGTTTGATCAACGCATTTGGGGCTTTATCATGTACGTAATCTCAAGTGGAAAGATGTCCGTCCTCACTTGTCTCAGAGATAGTCAACAGGTCAAGGTGTCCATTTGCAATTCTTTCCATGTTAGGCGGTCCCTACTAATGTTAGAAATCAGATCCCACCTCATCATCGGTAGGTTAGATTAAAAAAAAAAAAAAACCACTTGGAGCTCAGCTTGAACAGCAAACCGGTCAAGTTTCTGCAACTGCAATACCATTTAAGAAGTATTTGTTGAGCCGGGCGTGGTGGCACACGCCTGTAATCCCAGCATTCTGGAGGCTGAGACCGGAGGATCGCGGTTCGCGGACAGCCTCAGCTACTTAGTGAGGCTCTTTACAACTCAGTGAGACCCGGTTTCAAAATAGAGAATAAAAAAAAGATAGGGCAGGAGGGGTAGCTCGGAGGTTGAATGCCCCTGGATTCCATCCCCAGACCCGCAAATAAATAAATAAATTACTTAATTAATAAGAAGAGTATTTGTTGAAATTATGAATAATTAAATGTGAATGAAAGTATTGTACTCACAAAGTATAGAAAAACCTGTGCAGGATGTGGGGTGATGCAAAAACAAACAGTATTAACAGACCTCAAAATGGTAGTATGAAGTAGTAGTATTTATCAGACATTTAGGACCTCTAGCAAATACAAGGCTGAAGAGGGGAGATGCTGACATACATCTAAGCCTGGCTTTCTTCTTAACTATTGTTTTTTGGGGGGTTACCGACTTGTTAAAAAGGTCATACTCCTTCTCTGTCTTCTGCCCACTCCTTAGTTGGCCTTAAATAATCTTCAATCTTTTCATAATATTTAAGGTCTTGTTTTACTAAACCACGTAGCAAATCTAGAGTTAATTTTGATAGATGCATTTTATATATATAAAATGAGGGTCTATTCAGTTGAATCATGATTGAATCCCTCACCTGTTGGCTTCATTTACTGCTGAACCATGTGTCTCCTCCCATTGAGAATGAACTGACTATTGCTATCACATTATGTGGATGTACAAATGGGAGTGAGAATGGGCAGACGGGTCAGTGGAGCAAAAGAGAGGCCCAACATTTAGTTTATAGCCTGTATACATTTTGGACTCTCTATTCTGTTCCATTGATTCATTTCTCCATTGTTTTATTAATATTTATACCATTAAAATTATATTCAGCTTAGTATCTAGTTTGGAAAAGTCTATCTCAACTTTTTTTCTTTTTCCAAATGTATATATCTTCCCATAATAATTTGTCTTGCCAAGTTCTAGAAGAATCCTATTACGATTTAAGATCATTATTGTGTTTTATTTATTTATTTATTTATTTATTTAATTTTTTTGTGGTACTGGGGATGGAACCCTTCTACCTCCGGGCTACACTCCCAGACCTATTTTGTATTTTTATTTGGAAACAGGGTCTCTTAAGCCAGCGAGGCTGGCTTCGAGCTTACGCGATCCTCCTGTCTCCGCCTCCCAAGCACGGGGATTACAAGCGTGCGCCACCATGCCCAGCTGTGTGTTACATTTATAATGTGGGAAGGGTTTGGTATTTTGAATTAGCTCTTATCTTTATACTTATCTTAAACTTTTGATAAAGTTTTAGAATTTCTTTACCTAGGCCTTATACCTTTTTTACTATATTTATAAACAAATATACTTTAATCACTTTCTGCCATCTCTATTTTCTCATATAGAGAAGCAAGTGGCATATATATACATATATATATATACATATATATACATATATATACATACATATATTACATATAGCCATTTTTTTACCAAATTTCTTATTAACTCAATGTTAGTTAACAATGTTAGTACAATGTTAACTTTGTTAGGTAGGCAATCAGGTAATCTTCAAATAAAAGTTTTTATTTCTAATATTTAAGAAACATTTAGTTTTCTTATTATCTAAGAAGTTCCACAGTATGTAGAATCACAATAATGTTGCTAGTCATAGTCCTGTTTTAGCTCTTAGTGTTTAGAGGAATGATTATCAGTATGATGCTTGTTGTTCATTTTGACAAATTGTCTCTTTCATATTTAGCTATTTATTCAATTTATATTTACAGAGCTTTAATGCTGAATTTGCAAAGTACCTGTTCCACATTTATTTGTGCAATAAATATTTGTATCATTTAATTTGTATCATTTAATTTGACATAAAATTATGCCAGGGCTATTAATGTGATGCATCTTTTATTTCTGAAATAATCATATTTGGTCAGAGTGATCGCTTATTCTTTAGTATACTTCTTGATTCAATTTTTCAAAATATTATTTTAATTGTATTTTTGCATCTGAGTTCATTAGCAATTTCTCTTTTTAATAATTCATGGTTTGTGTTTATTCTGTTATCTTAAAAGTGAACCCTCAGCTGGGCATGGTGGTGTGGCCCACACCTGTAATCCCAGTTTGGGAGGTTGAGGCAGGAAGACTGTAGATTTGAAGATAGTCTCAGCAATTTAGCAAGATCCTGTTTCAAAATAAAAAGTGAAAAGGGCTAGGGGTGTACTTGAATGTAGAATGTCCCTGGGTTCATTCTCCAGGAACACACACACACACACACACACACACACACACATGCACTCACACACTGAATTATCTACTGTCTAAAATTACTAGACTATATAGAATCTATAGTATGTCATGTGTAATACCATCTGGGCATGGTGATGTTATAAAACCAGACTTCCAGCTTGTGTTTGGTCAGCTCCACTTTCTCCCTTACCCCAGGCAATTGTGCTAATACATTTTCCTAGAAAAACCACCCATTTCCTTTCAACTTTTAAGTGTATTACCACTTAATGTGACATATATTTATTTTCTTTGTTTATCCTTTAATCACATATGTCAAAGATTTGCCAGTTTTATTCATATTGGAAGAACAGCTGCTTTTTATTTTTTACTTATTCTTCTGTCATGTATTTATTTTCCTTAAAAAAAAATTAATTGGCTCCTAGCTCCTCAGTAAGATTCTGGCAAGGTGAATGGGTCACTCTCCTTGAGCACAGAATTTAAGGAGATGCCAAGAACTCAGTAATTCAGACAAATTGTGTTTTTATGCACTACTTTAAAAAATAAAAATTAATGCAAAAAATCCATGGTGCATCACATTTTTAAATAAAATTAGGATCAGTATTACTGATGTTCCTTTTGCTTCAGGCTCCAATATGGCTTAGCACAGCACTACTCCTTAGTTCATTTATTTTTGGGCAAAACAAAAATTACAAAATCTGAAATTTGTATACAGGCTCATGTTTTGTGTGACTAGGAAACCCCAGCATAGTAATTGCCCCAAATCTGCTATCATCCTTTTAATTAACATTCACAGAGAATTGTTTTTCTACAGAAAGTATTACCGATATTGAATCCAAACATGTGCTTTAAAGGTCACGTTCTAGAAGAAGACATACGTGCTTTTATTATATATGTTGATGAGTTAGGTGACTCTGATTTCCACATTGGCATAAAATGAAAGCAGAGGAAAGATTATCTGGTAAATAATGACAGGCTTAAAATTTTATTGCTCCTGGAATAACTGCTAAAATCCACCAGGTGGTGGAGTAAAATGAGTTAACAGTGCAGTTTAGCTTACGTATTTTCCTAGTTGGAGATGTAATTTTACAGAGCAATTCACAATTACATATCCACATTTTAGCCTATTTAAGTATTTTCTATTTTATCTTTTATTCTTACAAATCAGAATGTATATGTTAAAAATTTTAACCACATAATACTTTTTCTAGTACAAGGCAGTGCATAAACAAACAGAAGAAAGCCCTAGTTTAACTCGGTTCACAAATACAAATTAAAACAAAAGAACAAAAAACCCAGAAGCAAACTCTACTAAAAGGACAATTAGCCCTGAAAGTTTTACTAAAGAAAAAAAAAGCGACACTAATATTAAGCATCTTAGCTGGATTTATTATTGTTCAAAAGCTTTAGATTGTTGTATCCTCTTTCATATAGTTCTTATGTGACCTACTTTTGTCCTATCTAAAGACTTTCAAATTAAATAAATTGATTTGAATGTCTATACAGTTCACTTTGTGCGTATATCTTTATTCATTATTAATAACGACAGCAATCTTGTGCATATTAAAATGTATAAAATTATTTTTAGATATGGATCCAAATAGAGGATCAAATGACTTGCCTCAGGTCATGAAGTTAATCAGTAGTCAAACCATCACGAGATCCTGAGTTCCTCTAAGTCCAGCCTTTCATCCTGCTCCACCATCTACAGGGCCATCATTTCATCATGTGATTAAGATGAATCCAGGCAGTTAGCAACCTGTGTTGACACCCTGGGATCTGCAGAATTCTAAAAAGAGGGGAAAAAATAATTGAAGGGCTATTCCTGAAGTACTTACAGTATAATAGGATTGATAGTATAGGGGTAATTGTATTTTACTGCTAATAAAAATGAATGCAATAAAAATTTTAAACAATTGTATAGTCCCATAGCAGGGACCAAAATACTATCCTATATAATATCAAATGATTTAATTTAATTTACAAGTATCTGAGTGCCTAATAGATGCAAAATATTATATTTCCTACTAAAACAGTTTTTCTTAATGAGCTCATAATCTAATCTTATGGCCTAGTTTAGGTTAATTTGCTCGCCCTAGATTATAAAAAGATGGCTCATGATGTGGCATATTTTATTTCTAAATTAGGTTTTTAAGATAAAAATACAATATAATAACCCAATATTAGATTACAGACACTAAAGCAATAACCATAGCCAATAAGTGTTAGCTTTGAGTTTTACTTATTTTTTTCACTATCAGAAAGGAGTAAGAAACATTTGAGATGTGATCTAGTCAACTAGAGCAAAGCATTTCTTTGCTGCCCTTATGGTTTGGAGCCTATTCACTCCAAAGGCTTGAGAACTATTTGGGGAATTGAAAACATTTGCCCCCTTTCTCCCCAAATCTCACAGCCTGCCTTTTTGCATAGTTGCGTTGTCTCCCGTGCATTTCCTGGCCTGTTCTACCATCTCTTACTCCAGGTTTCTCTACTGCTTTGGTTCTACCGTCCCACTCACAAGTGACTCCTGAACATCGAACATCTCCAGCGTTCCTGGTTAACTTCTAAATATTTCCACCTTGCTATGCACATTCCGTCTGATGCTTCACCACTAAAACCAGACTTAATTAACATTTTGCCTTTTTAAAAGCCAGCCCCCACCCCCTGCTGCCTTCCAACAGTCTGATTTCCACTGGTGTAACAAGTGTGGGGGCGGTGAAGATCTGTGCAGGTTGCACTCAGAACAGAAGTACGGAGCTGAAACTATTTTCACTCGTGATGTGACATGCTTGAGCGCAGGGCTATGTCAGCCCTGGAAAGGCCTCTACCTGCTTCTTCCTCCCAGAGAGGATGATTTTGTCTAACACACACAAAGGTGGCAAGTGATGGTGAAGGACCCAAGAAGCACCCCCCCCCCATTTTCTCCAAGTCACTTATTTCAGAAACTCAAAATCTCTATATTATTTATTTATTTATTTATTTATTTATTTATTTATTGTTGTTGTTGGTACTGGGGATGGAACCCTTCTACCTCTGGGCTACACTCCCAGACCTATTTTTTAACATATATATATATTTTATTTGGAAACAGGGTCTCTTAAGCCAGCGCGGCTGGCTTCAAACCTGTGTTATCTTCCTGTCTCCACCTCCCAAGCACGGGGATTACAAGCGTGCACCACCATGCCCGGCAGAATCCCCATGTTTTATTTCCTCTTTTAGCCCCCATAAAATAACAGATCACATTCACCTCTTTTTCCCCATCTGTACTGTCAGGAGATCAGTGCAGCCCAGGGTCTTCTCTGAACTATTTTAATGGCACTGTCTTCATTGAACTCTTCTCTGTCACTCTTCTCTGTCCTTTCTCTGCTCCTGATTTTCCTTCATCCAGCTCCAGATTACCCTCCCTTATAGCATAATTTTATCTTGTCATTGTCCTGCTCAGAAACCTCATGATTTTCCTGTTGTCTGCATTATTAAGAAACAACTTCTCAGCCTGTCATTCTCCCACCAGGCAGGGTCTAAAATATTTATGGCCCCTTGAACAATATCTTGGAACTCCTAAGCACTCATTAAATACTCGTTGACTTGCTAAATATAAGATTTCCTACAATATGTTCCAAATGCTCCCTGCCCATCTAAGTCCCACTAATTCCTTGTACATACCCTAGGCACCATGGTAAACTGCTTGATATTATCAGAACCCCCATCCTTTACTATTTTGTGTGTATATCCTTGGCATTGCTGATTTATTTACCTAGGGCCTTGTCCATACCCAAGTCAGAAAGCCCACTCCCACACCTCTCTATAGGCTTTCCTTGTCTGATCTCTGTACTTATCCCTTCTTTTATTTTTTATTTTTATTTTTTCATTTTTATTTTTTTCATTTTTATTTTTTTGCGGGTCTGGGGGTGGAACCCAGGGGCATTTGACCTCTGAGCTACACCCCCTGCCCTGCTTTTTATTCTTCATTTTGAAACAGGGTCTCACTAAGTTGCAGAGGGCCTCACTAAGTAGCTGAGGCTGTCTTTAAACCGCGATCCTCAGGTCTCAGCCTCCGGAATGCTGGGATTACAAGTGTGCGCCACCACGCCCGGCTTATCCTTTCTTTTAGACTGAATATCCTCTTTCTTATAGTTCATCCATCATGTTATTTTCTCATTGTAGTCATCCTTGGTTTGTTGCTTTTACCAGATGTTAAGCTTTTCAAGAGTAGCCGTCCTTCTTACTTGTCTTTGCCTTGTCTTGAGCCCCAGGTTTAAAGAGAAATATACTGTAGACATTCAATAAATATTCATTGAATTGTAAACCTGCAATCAGTTTTACATATGCCCAAAAGACAAACTGATCAAGCATTTGACTTTTCAGGGGAGAGGTACCATCATAGAAAAATAGAAAAGAAAAGTGATTAAAGAGACTTTAATTTCTGACAGCAGTGAGGTCACAGAAGAACAAATTGTATATTATTGGATTTAATATGTAAAACATACAAGTAAACATACACTTTACTTTTTTTTACAGAAAGATGCCGAAGTACAGGAGCATGAAAAGATTTTGTCTTCTGATTTTCTTTCAACTGCCCAAATTGCTGCCTTGCTAACTGAGGATGTAGATGGAGTTCAAGAGTAAGCATTTCAGTATTACAGCAAAATAACCAGTTCCAGTTTTCCATTTATAAATGACCATTATATGTTATTACATATTTTAAATTTTTAAAAATGTTGTTATATTTTGCACTGAAATACAACTAGACTCTGGAAGCCAAAAGCTTTTAAATTCCTGACTTTTGTGCTGCTTGGCAGCCTTCTTTATGGGAGAAATACACTGCAAACCAATTTATTTTATAATAACCCAAAGTACAAATTTATTACTAAACTCCTCTAGCAAATGCCATCTTCCATTTCTCTATCTCATTCACAAAACTGTCAATATGAATAAATCCTAAAGAGTCATGTTTTCTGTAATATTAATAGTCAATGCATTTTATTATTTTAGAAATTCTGAATATTAGCCACCCATCTGTGATTTTTTTATAAAAAATGAAGCTATACTAAATACTTTGACTGCATACATGTTACTAAAAATGTAAATATCACTAAATTTATAGATGATAATTCTATGACATATACATTAGGCCATTTATTTACAGAGTAGATAATTTATTTAAAATATTAGTATCAGATATATCAAACACAATATTCTAAAAGATATTTTAAAAAATCATATCACTTTAAAATGAAATTCAAGGAAGCCGGGCATGGTGGCGCACTCCTGTAATCCCAGCATTATGAGGCTGAAACCTGAAGATCACAGTTTGTGGGCAACCTCAGCTACTTAGTGAGGCCCTTTGCAGCTCACTGAGATCCTGTTTCAAAAATAACTAATAAAACATTAGGGCTGGGGAGTGTAGCTTGGAGGTAGAATGTCCCTGGGTCCCATCCCCAATACCGCAAAAAAAAAAAAAAAAAAGAAAGAAAAAGAAAAAGAAAGAACGAAAGAAAGAAATTCAACTGGCTGTATGTGTGGAGACTGGGATGACATAATGTGCTGGACCAGAGCATCCTGTTATCTAGTCAGGACACAGACATGGAGTCTAGACCAGTGGACAAATGACTCTGTCAGCAGTTATCATTGACAAATCTTAGAAATGTTATGAAATAGTGGCAATTTGCTACTTAAAAGGAAACACGACGGCTGTACTGACTGGAAGAGAAGACGTTTTGAGAGCAGGAGAGAGTGCAAACCTTTCCCAGCAGTGAAACCCTGTGAGTTGGCCACACCTCCTGCTGTCAGAGAATTAAATTTCCCACAGATTAAAGCAACTATCTTGTGACAGTTTTACCATTTTTTATAGAAATGAATGTTCACTGGGAATTCTGATTCTTGGTGTGAGAAGATGATTGTGTTTTTGTGTGAAATATTTTCTAATGCTTTTGAACATTGCAGTGCAAAACAACAGGTGTTGAATACAGGGCAAAACTAATGCAGTGCATATAAGACCTATTTGTTTACGATTTATTTGTATTCAGCACTGAGTAAAAGGTGTAATAATTGCAATTAAGTAACATGTGCATTTGGCTTTTTAGAATTATTTCTCATCATATCATCACTTGTGCTATGTATTGTACTTTTTATCTCCAATTATTTGTTCTTTTTGTTGTTAAATATCCAAATTCTTTTTTTTGTGTGTGTGTGGTACTGGGGTTCCTGGAAACCCTTCTACCTCAGGGCTACACTGCCAGACCTATTTTATATTTTTATTTGGAAACAGGGTCTCTTAAGCCCTCGAGGCTGGCTTTGAACCTGCGTGATTCTCCTGTCTCCGCCTCCCAAGTGCGGGGATTACAAGTGTGCGCCACCACACCCTGCCCCAATTCTTTTTTAAATATGCTTTCATTGTTGAAATGTGTTTGTTTGTTTCCTGTCATTTTGTGTTCTATCTTCTGTTGGATATAATATTATTTCTTCATACTTTGATGCCCTGCTGATCAACTTCATCTCTTTGCTGGTTCTGGAGTCTGCTTCTTTTTTCTTCTTTGTGGTTTATTTCTTTAAGTATTTCCTCTAGTGTTGACTTAGAATTCATGAATTTTTTGAGGTTCTGCTTATCTTGAAATACTTTTGTTTCTCTATCAATGTTGAATAATAGTTTTGCTAGATAGAGCAATTTTGGTTGGAAGCTGTTTTCTTCCAGAGTCTGGATCACATCATACCAGTCTCTCCTGGCATTCATGACTTGGGATGTGTAGTCTGGGGTGATTCTTATTTTTTTGCATCTATATGTTACCCGTCCTTTTGTTCTCACTGCTTTTAAGATTCTTTCCTTGACATCTATGTTGGTCATTTTGATTATTATATGACGTGGGGATGTTCTTCTTTGATCTTGTCTTAGTGGTGTTCTGTATGTCTCCTGAACGTGAAGATCCAAGTCTCTTCCCATGTTTGGAAAATTCTCTGAAATTATTTCATGCACACCCATGTTCATAGCAGCACATCAACCTAGATGTCCATCGACAGATGAATGGATTGCAAAATTATGGGAAATACACACAATGGAATTCTATTCAGCCATAAAGAAGAATAAAATAATAGCATTTGCAAGAAGATGGAAGGAACTGGAGAGCATTATGTTAAGTGAAATTAGTCAAGCACAGAAAGAGAAGGGACATACGTTTTCTCTAATATACGCAAGCTAGGGAGTAGTGGCAATACCAGAGGGACTCCAGATGATGGAGGGGAAATCTCAGCAGAGCTTGAATGGAAGGATAGGAGAGGAAGAAAGCTGAGGTTGTTCAATGGAGGAGCTACATATGAATATGTGTAATAGTATAAATATAACATGGTTAACCTGGACACTCTTTATTGGGAAGGGGTAAGGGAAATGGGGGGGAAGGGCACGAAGCACAATCCAAATGTACACCATTTTCAATATGTTCCACTTATAAATAAAAAAGAAATATATATATATTTAAAAAATAATGAAAAAAATAAAAAATACATATTTTTTCATTGGTGTATTATAGCCTCACATCATAATATAAATCATGTTAACAGTGACATATATGCACACAGTACTTGGTGGCACCTGCCTCCCATTTTCTCTTAATCCAGAGTACTGAGATTGATGTTGGTCTATTCACATATGTACACATAGTTGATGGTAGTATTTCCATTAATAAATCTTTAGTGAGGCAGTGAGGTCTAGGACAAATAAATGACATAGTAGGTGATGCAGAAGTTAGCAATATAAAAATAGTGGGGCTGATTTTTTGGACTGTCTCTTTCATATAGAAATCACCTGAAGCAATCTCGAATTTAGAACATCATCTTTGGATAAACTCCAGCGGTGTTAGGAGCTATTTCACTGTCACTTTCTTGTTCTTCTTTATATGACTCTTGTTAACAGTAATCCTGATATATTTGCAATCAATCACTTACTTTCAATTTAAAATAGCATCATTATAAATAGGGACTATATACCTTTCAAAATGACAAATATTGTTTAGCTATCCTGTCACCAAGTGACAGAAGTATGCCAAAACCATGAAGTATACAATGCTATAAGCCGACTGAACGATAAGAAATCAGTGTATTTCCCTGCCTTCTGAAATTAGGAATTTCTCCCTGTGAAAGCAAGCAGTCAAATTAAACATTATAATTAAATATATTTTTAGAATTCCCTTTTCTTCAGTAGCTAAATGTCTGGGTACACTTCTCATGAGCCCGTAGCTGTTATCAATCATACATTTTTAAAAATGTAAACCTGACTTAATTTGCAGAACCACCCCATACTTTTCAAAAAAAGGAATTAAATTAAAAATAACTTCATAAAACCAGAAATAATATGGAGGCATCTTTTAGTATCATTTATCTAGTTAGGCCTCTACAAGCTGGTTTCGCTTGTGCTATCTGGTTGATTTCTTCTTGTTATCACTCCAAGTTCAAGAACACACAATATATGATAGTTAACTGAAATTCTTGGTATTACAAAGTAAATAGTCATATCACCTATTATGATCACAAAACTTAATAAAACAGTGTTAAGCATCTTTCATTGTCTGCATTCTCTTATACTATAGCAATGACCATCTCTCCCACTGCCCCCACCTTGTTCCATCTCCCCTTATGTCCAGAGGGGGTGCAAAAGGCTAGCAAAATACATGGAAACTTTGCATTCACACTGCAGCATTCTTACTCCAAATGCCCCCTGCATACTTTGCTTTGGAGTGAAATGACTGAACAAAAAAGAAAGGATAAATCCTTAAAACCCTGTGGCCCAAGTTATTGTGGAAGGCTCAATGACGCTATGGAAGGTGGTATAGGAAAGGTTAGGAGAGCCAGGGTGTCAAAGAAGTGTCACCAAAATGTTCTTAGAAAAGTGGTTGCCTTCATTCCAACACAAACATTGAAAAATAAATATAGAAAGCAAAGAATGTATTTAAATATTCAGGCCAAATATTTCATTAACAAAACACAGCATGCAGACGGCAGATGAAGGAAAACTTAGAAGTAGAGCTAACTGCTTGTGACAGAAGAAACTGTTATGCAGAAACTGTTGATTAAAGAGGGCATCAATTTCAAAAACAGAGAGGTTAAAGAAGAAACCGTAAAATACATAAGGAAGTTACTTTTAGAACTAAAGCAAGAAACTAAGGGTAAAAAGTAAAATCAATGCAGAAATCACCTTGCTATAAATCAAGTCATTAATAATGGAAGACAAATTTAAGAAAACTAAAAATGCAAATCACAGCAATTAGAACATGTTAGAACATACATCTGTCATAATGAATCAGGAAAAAGTTAAACTTCAAAGTAAATGTTTTAATTTAATATTTTGGTAGAATAAAATTTCATGTATTGCCTTATTTCTAGGTTAAAGAGAGAAAAATAAACAGGGCTCAGACTGCTAAAATGTCAGGCAGCAGAAATGAATAAATTTGACAAGTCACTAAAATTTAGGGCATTGACAAAATATGATTCCAGGACAAAATGTATTGGTATTCTTCTTTATGATTTGTATTTATTTATTTATTTTTATTTTTTATTTTTCTAATTTTAATGAGCATTTGTCAGTGAATTATAGTCTCACATCATAATGCAAATCATGTTGGCAATGACATTCATGCACACATCACTTGGTGGGCCCTACCATCTCTCCATTTCTCCCCCAGCCTAATAGAGATAATTTGTATTTTTTAAAGTCTTACCAAGACATTCTGACCTACTCAAATCACAGTACTATATTTTCCTAGTAAGTCTGTGATATTTGCTATTAGCATTTAAACCTTTAATCCATCTGGATTTTATTTTAATGCATTAGGTGGAGTGGTATTTTATTTTCTATGATAATGGACAGTTCACCCACCATCACAGAGTCTATACTTTCTCACCGTTTCAAAGTATTACCTCTGTCATATAACAAGCTCCCATGTATAATGGGTCTGCTTCTGGGTTTTCTACTCGTTCCATTGGCATACTTATTTATTCCATGACAGAATCACACATTTTTACCATCATAGAAGTATTTTCAATGGCTTTCTCTCAAGACTAAATGATGTCATACAGTAAATACTGAAAAGGAAATATTGCTGAGTAATGCCCAGTGCAGATTAAAGATGCCTGACCAGTAGAGTAACTGCCCCTCCACTAAAACCAACCTGTCTGCTTGTATCCACCTCTACCAGTAGAGCTGTGTACTTGATGAAATATATCAAAAGGTACAACCATATGATAAGGAAAGGATCATAATGACTTAAAAAATAAACATTTGTGCACGTGTATGTGTGTGTGTGTGTGTGTGTGTGTGTGTGTGTGTAATGAATGATGGTACTAGTACCCAGGACTTGACTCAACTTTGAAATCAACCTTTCTCTGAATTTCTAATTGTGTGATATTTTATATAGTAGTGATAAAATCATTGCCAATACAGATCAAAGCTACTTAACCCTTTTTTATTTTTGTTCAGTAGAAAAAAATAATCTCAAGAATCTCATCATTAATTACAAATTAATATTATTTTAGAGATTTTATATATACTAAATGGTAATGTAAGGCATTATGGGAAAAGAAGTGAGATTAAAATAATTGCTTCAAGTAATCAGAACTCACTTTTGGGTTTGAGATTTACCCTGATAACACTGAACATGAAATGCATGTTAAAAAGTTAAACACATTAATTGCATCCTTTATCTCTTTTTGGCTCTCTCTGAGTTCTTTTCGAAGCACCTCTATTATTTCTACAGTTATTTTCCTGATTTGATCTTCTAGAAATCTCTGATTTTCTGTTTTATCGGGTTCTGATGTTGTGGGGTTGTGGGCATTCATTGCTCCAGTATTATTCCTCTTTCCCATGATTTCGGAAGTTTGTGCCTTCTCTGGGTTCTTCCCTTGGGTCACTATGACTTCACATAAGGTGTTTTGGATCTCGAGTCTGTAGTATCTCAGACCCCACTACTCCTTTACTGGGTTGTATCACAGAGTCTCCGACCCAGAGAGTCGATAGAGGATGCTTTAGACTGTGGGGGGTGCCAGGTTGCACGTTCTCCTATGGTGTGATATCTCTGCCAACGCCCCTCCCCCACTGGGTCAAGTCCCAGGGAGTACAGTACTGGGATTTCTCCTCTGTGGCCCGCAATTTGACTCACTGTTCTTGAATACGCAGATGTAGCTGTACTGGATTCGGGTGAATTCTCTGCTGCTGCCGCCAGTGGCAATATGGCTTCGCTGCTACGCCCTCGGCCGTGAGGCTGGCGTATTTCTTCTTGGTTTTGATTTCCACTCTGAATCGCTGCAGCGTGTGTTGAGCTCAGCCACTGGGAGCTTTAGATTTTATCTGCGGCGAGAAATCCCGCCTGGCTGTTCCGCAGAGGCTCACCTCAGCTTGCTGTAGCCGTCCAGTGAATTTGCCGCTGCCGCCGGCAGTATGGTGCTGCTGCCGCGTCCTCGGGCATGAGGCCGGTTATCTCCTCTGTGGCTCTGAGCTCTGTTCTCAGTCCTCTTTCTCTCTGGAGGCTGGTGATTTTTTGTTTCTCTGGTGATGGTGTTTTCTGGCTATGAAAGGCGCTGATTTTGTGGTAATGGAGATTGGTTGTTAGCGGGGCTCTTAAGCCCTGCTTTTCTCGGTCGCCATCTTCCCGGAAGTCAACATCAGAACCCGATAAAACAGAAAATCAGAGATTTCTAGAAGACCAAATCAGGAAAATAACTGTAGAAATAATAGAGGTGCTTCGAAAAGAACTCAGAGAGAGCCAAAAAGAGAAAAAGGATGCAATTAATGAAGTAAAGGCCTCAATTCAAAGCACAAACAACCGATTAGACCACATGGAGAACAGAATCTCGCTCTTAGAAAATGATCATTCCAAAAATGAACGCATAGTTTCTAATCTAGGAAAAAATATCCGACAGCAGGAATATGATATTGAAGAAATATGGGCCCATTTTAAGAGAGCTAACCTAAGAATAATTGGAATAGAGGAGGGAAAAGAAAGTGAAACCAAAGGGATCAACAATCTCTTCAAGGAAGTAATAGCAGAAAATTTTCCAAACATAGAGCAAGAGGTTGATACACAGGTCCAGGAATCTTATAGAACTCCCTTTAGACAGGATCAGAGAAGAGGATCCCCACGCCACATAATTGTCAAAATGACCAATGTGGAAGCCAAGCAGAGAATCTTAAAGGCAACAAAAACAAAGGGCCAAGTGACATTCAGAGGCAAACCAATTAGAATCACTCCAGACTTCCCAAACCAAGTCATGAGAGCCAGAAGGGCTTGGAGTAACATATTCCAAACTCTGAAAGAAAACAACTTCCAGCCAAAAATTTCCTACCCAGCAAAACTTTCTATCAAATTAGATGGAGAAATAAGAAACTTCCATGACAAACAGAAACTGAAGGAATTTTTGTCTTCAAAACCAGCACTAGAGAAAATACTCAAAGAGATTAACTACAAAGAAGAAATAGGTAACACACACCAGAACCAGAGAAACAAGATTTTCCATCCAGCAGTCAACTAAGATTGGTTACCTGTGGAGATTCATTACTTATGTTAGTCTTTTACCTATCTCTAAATGGTATTGTTTGCCTTTATTGTTGTTAATTTTTAGGATGTCTAGTTGGAATATTAATATACCTTCAGATATAGCATTTGGAAATATTTTATCCCATTCTATTAGTAACTGTTAACTCTGTTTACATTGTCTTTGAATATACAATATTTTTTTTTATTTTTTAGGGAGTTTGTATACTCTTCTGTTGCCTGTGCCATTGAAATCATATCCAAGAAATCACTGCCAATTTCAGTGTTGTGAGGTTTTATGACCCAGATTTTCTTCTAAAAGTTTATAGTCTTAAGATTTATATTTAGGTCTTTTATCTATTTTGAGTTAATATTTGTATATGGGATTAGGTAAGGGTCCAATTTTATTCTTTTCCATGTAATTATTATCTTTCAACAATATTTAGTTAAAAGATTATTGTTTCTACCTCCAAATGTTCGTGGAAACCTTGTCAAAAATAACTTGACAATATATGGAAGAATTTAGCTCTAGGCTTTTATTTAACTCCAATGGTTTATATATCTGCCTTTAGAATAGTACTACACTGTTTCAATTATTGTAGCTTTATATGGTTTGAAATCAGAAAATATATATCTTCTAGCTTTGTTCTTTTTCAAGATCGTTTTGGGTATCTAGAGTCCATATTCCATATTAGGATAGAGTTTTTTTCTGAAAAATAAATATATAAGTATATGATAGTTTCACCTAAAAAATAGAAAAAAAAATATTCTCTGGTAAGAAAGAAAGCAAAAAGAAATATTGAAATGTTATTTTTAAGTCATCAAAAGCTTGGTATCAGACAAATGAAACTGTTATGTGAGATTATAATTTTTAATTTTGGATAAATTGCTATAATACTAGATGTCAACCACTAAGCCAAGCATGGGAGGGAGGGATGGGGAGAGAATGGGGTGGGGATCCGGTGGGGGCTGACTGGGCGATGTGTGCATATATGTCTACAAAAGTTTGTATCCCACTATGATGTATGAATACAGTGCACCAATAAAAAATAACAAAAGAAAAGAAAAGTTAAACACATATTAACATAAGTTTTACTTGTTCCCAAACTTGTTTAATCATGCTGTGTTTGTTACTTATTTTATTATTACATAACTTATTTTAATATTATAAATAATAAGGGATTCCTTTGTCTGGGTTTGTGTGGTGCCATGGATTGGATCCAGGGGACTTCTACCTCTGAGCTACATGCCCTCAGCTCTATTTTATTTCTTACTTTGAGGCATGGTTCCCCTAAATTACTGCGTGCTGGCCTAGAACTTATGAAGATCCCCATCTCAGCCTCCCAAGTACTAGGATCACAGGCCTGTACCCCTATTCCAGATGTGGGTTTCCTTTTTTGAAGACAGCTGTATACCACTGTCACTCACATTCTCCCCCCACCCCGCACCTCAGAAATAAGCTTCCATCCTGGTTCCATCCTGGTTAAAACAAAGAGAAAGATGAAACACTAAACCACAAAATAAAAAGACAATTGCCACAGTCATTATAAATCAACCAACTATAGGAGAAAATGTAAGATACACATAGTTTCAGATTTTAGAATGAACTAAAGTATATATTTATTCTCCCAGAAAAAAGAATCCTTAAAGCGCAATTTTAAGAATCCTTATTTGCAATAGTAGGACCAGGGTTTTTCAGGCTCCGGGCAGAATCTTTTGTGAATCACAGGAAGTCAAGTGTTTATGTGCTGATATTAAAGAGAACCTACCCATACTTTTTTTCTTTTTCCCACTAATTAAAGAGAAAATAATTGTTAGGATAATTGGCAGAGAGATACTTCAAACAGGAAAGGTCTGCTAGTTTGCAACATGGCCAAGTCTCCACCTCCAATGTATTTTCTGAAAGTAGCAATACAAGGACAAAAACTTACCTTCATTTAAAGATGAGTAATGAACACAAAGAATAGGAACACAACAATATTGTAAGGGGAAAAAAACAAATGAGGGGATAAATAAGAAAAAGAAATAGCAGATAAAGAAGACACAGCAGATACAGCAGTGAGCAGACAAAAATATGATCAGACATTTCCTCATAAATTTTAAAAGATTAGGAGGCACTCAGAAGAACATGAAACAGGTACAAAAATTCGAAGAAGAGATAATGAAAAAATGAAAGGTTATAATGCTTGTAATAAAGCAGTAGAAAAGTAAAAACCTTACAGACTTTAAGGTGAAATTTATAGTAGCCCAAGGAAGAAATAACGCAGATAAAATCACACCAGTGGACAGAAAAGACATAATTAGGAATATAAAAATTGCAAAGAAAATATAGTTAAAAGAATCTGAAGGTTAAAAATTACAGATATAGATATAATTAATATAAGTAAAATTCTTTAAAAGAAAATATAACAGAATATTTTAACAATCTTGTTCCAGAACACATTCAGAAATTTAAAGAAAATAATTGTATAAATAGAAGGAGATATTAAATATCAAAGGCAAAAATTCTAACTTCAAAGATAAGGAAAGTAAGTACAAGGGAAAAGTGAGTAAAATTAGAAAATAAAGAGGAAGGAATGGGGAAAAATAGAGCTCTTTCTCTTTTGAGTGTCATTTTGCACTTAAGGATTTTTATGTAACTGAATATTTTTAGATTTTAAAAATTATAGAATTGCAGGCATGGTTGCCTACTATTGTATCCCAGTACTTGGGAGGCTAAGATGGGAAGGTAGCAGATTTGCATGCAGCCTGCCTCATAAATTTAGTGAGGTCTCTGAAACTTGGTAAGACCCTGTTCCAAAAATAAATAAATAAATAAATAAATAAATATTATACAATTTTTTACAAAATATATTTGTTTTCAATATTTAATCTAATTTAATATCTGGATTTTTCTTTTTGTTATAGAAAACTGGGAATGTTTCTGAATTTCAAAAATCTTCAGACTTGCTTAAAAGATGCCATTATACTGGATTATTATGTGTCTGGATTTTTGTGGGCCAAAGAAATGGACTTTTCTATTACTCAGTATTCAAAATACATGACTTTACTAAATAAGTTACTTCATAATCTCAGAGGTAAGTACATTATTTTTCTGTTTTTTTAAGAAAAAGATATTTAGTTTATCATCTAACTTAATGATCTTAAAGCAAAAGTTTCTGATTTTGCTGGAATTTCCTCAATGAAAATTATGGGCTTTTTATGGATATAGTAAAGATATGGCTTATATCTTTATATAGTTGTAAGTCCTCAAGTCATACTTAAAAATACTAACTTTCTCTTAATAATCAATTTGCCAAAGATAAATTTTCTTTAAAAGTTGCCAATGCCATCATCTTCAAGCATCTGAGAACTCTGTTATATTCTTGCAACTTTTATGTATATATAAAATTAGTCTAAAATTAAAAGTTTATCAATAGATATTTTAACCTGTCCCTAAAATTGAATAAAGAGGAAAGAATAAGGAGGTTTTCTATTAATTATTTAGAAAATTACATTTTTATTAAAAAAGCAAAGTGAAAAATTATGTGCTTTTGTTTATAAAAGAGACAAAAATAAGAATTTATATGTTTTTATTTGCACATACACAAAAAAATTACTAAAGGAATACGGGAAAAAACCTAATAATTACAATTACCTGTGAGGAAGGGTAGTAGGAACTGGGCATTTGGGCATAGTGGTTGGAGGATGTCTTTTCATAATAAATCTATATATATAGCTATTTTTGAAACATGAATATATAACCTATACAATTTATTTATTTTCTGTCTTTTTTTATGCTGGCAATTGAATCCAGGGGCATTCTACCTCTGAACTACACCCCCAGTCCTTTTTATTTTTCTATTTTATGTATATATTTATCTACTTATTTTTGGTGGGTTCCTGGAAACCCTTCTACCTCCAGGCTACACTCCCAGACCTATTTTATATTTTTTATTTGGAAACAGGGTCTCTTAAGCCAGCGAGGCAGGCTTCGAACCTGCGCGATCCTCCTGTCTCCGCCTCCCAAGCGCGGGGATTACAGGCGTGCGCCACCACGCCCAGCTTTATTTTTCTATTTTAAAACAAGGTCTAAGTTGCTGAGGTCCTCACCAAGTTGCTGAGACTGGCCTTAAACCTGTTATCTTCCTATCATTTCAATTTCAAATTTCTGAGCAGAGTGCTCATCAATAGAAAATAAAGGGAATGAACGAATGAATCTCAGACTCTAAATTGAAGAGAATATTTACATCTCAAATTTTTTTCCATACTTTAAAACCAACTCAAGAATATTCCTTTGAAGCGAAACTTTATACCGTTGAAATCAGTTCCAAAATGAATGTTTAGAACTGGTGCAGGATCCATCTAACTATTCACAAACCACGAGGAACACAAGGATGTTAACAAAGTTATAGACAAAATCAGTGAAGAGTGTAACCTCAGTGTGTCTGCCTATTCAAGGAGGGCGAGTGTGTTTGCTTGAACTCAGTGGCTGTAGAGTCCTGAGCTCAGCCTTCTCATTCCCAGGGCTTGCTAGGAAAGCTCAACCCAAGCCCAGGGTCCTGTGGCCCATCCAATGTGGAACCAGCTTGCAGTCTAGCAAAGTGCTAACTCGGTGTCTGATTTGTTTCTTGCCTCTGACTCGTACTGCACTTCTACAAGGCATTGTGCAGACAAACCACCTAGAACCAGATTGGCTTAAATTAAGAGACTCTAAAAATAGAAACAAAGCCTAAAATGATGGCACACACCTGTAATCCCAGTACTTGGGAGACTGAGACAGGAGGATCTCAGGTTTGAGGACAACCTCAGGAAGTAGTGAAACTCCCATCAACCTAGCGAGACTCTTGCTTCAAAATAAAAATAAAATAGGACTGGGAGTGTAGCGTAGAGGCAGAATGACCTGGGTTAAATCCCCAGTATCACACACACAAAAAAAGAAAAGAAATAGAAAAAGATTATAGAAATAGGATCTGTAGAGTTATCTTAACCGTTGATCCTCATGGAGTCCGCCAACTGCAGACAGAAAATATTTGAAAAATACGTGTCAGTACTGAACATGACCAGACGTTTTTTTCTAATCATGATTCCCTAAACAATACAACAGCTATTTGCCTAGCATTTGTAGTGTATTCAGTATAATTAGTAATCTAGAGATGATTTAAAGTCTATGGGAGAATGTGTGTAGGTTTTGTGCAAATACTATATAATTCTACATAGAGGGACTTGAACATCTACAGATTTTGGTCTTTTTCAGGGATTCTGGAACCTACCCTCTGTGAATACCGAGGAACTACTGTACACGTTTGGGGTCTAGGTTTTCTAGGGCCTGACCAAAGGCAAGCTGTAGAGTATCATTTAGACAAGATATTTGGCTTTTATTCCTGCTCATAGGTCTAGATTGACTCTCCTGTGCATAGCATGATTATTCTTAAGTAACTACAGGATTTTTTTTTTTTTTTTTTGCAGTACTGGGGGTGGAACCCAGGGCCATTTTACCTCCGAGCTACACCCCCAGCCCTTTTTTTACTTTTTTTTTTTTATTTATTCTCTATTTTGAAACAGGATCTCGCTGAGTTGCAGAAGGGCTCACTAAGTAGCCGAGGCTATCCGCAAACTTGGATCCTCCTGTCTCAGCCTCCCGAATGCTGGGATTACAAGTGTGCGCTACCACTCCCAGTTTATAGGATCCTTTCTAATTCTTATGATGCTAAATTGTTTCACCTCAAATATAAATGACAAGAGCAGGTTGCATTTATGTAGAATTCATTTGTGTCAGCCAGGATACCAATCACATTACAAATAAGGTCTTAATTCGCATACAACTTTATGAGAAAAACAAATAAGACTCAAAGGCCTTGAACAACTCTCTAACAAGATGGTCATGCTGCTGCACACACATAATCTCAGGATGTGGGAGGTTCAGACAGGAGGATCGTGGGCCAGCCTCAGCAACAGCGAGACCTGGTATCAAAATAAAAAATAACATGGGGTGTAGCTCAGAGTTAGAAGGCCCCGGGGTTCAATCCCCAGTGCCACACACAAAATAAATAACTAAATAACTCTGTTAACATCACGTAAGTCCAGCCTCAGCAAATGAGAGCCCGTCCTTCTGACAGCTATATCAAATATGCCTCACTTTGAGATGATTCTAGACAGCACTACCGTAAAATACTAGAATGCGCATATTTTCAGTTTACTAAAAGTTTTATGTGCATTTCTTATTTGATCATCACAGTAGTACTATAATTTTGAAAACATATTATTATTCTCTTTTCATGATAAAGAAAAGAACACTCTGGTCATCTATCTAGTATCAGTTATGAAGTACTATCCTAAATTTCCCAATTAATTATGAACTTAGTTTATTCTTTTGTTATCTTAGTTTTTCAAGAATAAATTTTATTTCTATAGCCTTACTATTTAAGTGGTTTAATCATATCACTGAATGCAACTTTTAAAAGAACAAATGTTTCAGTTAGATAAGTGAAATGATAACTTCCCTAATTTTTAAAACAATTATCTACCGAAAGACAGACGCAGAAAAATAGTTTGAGTCAGTTATTTTTCAATATAAGAAAACAGTATTATAAATGTATTTTTATATTTAATAAGTATAATTTAATCTAGATTTATAATCAATTATCTAAGAATTCCTTTTTCTCTGTCTCTAATTAATGTAATTTTATTAATAAAGTGATTCAGATTTTCCATTCATTTATGAATTGCTCTTATTTAACAGATTTTTCATTTCTTAAGTTATTTCCGCTATTTTAAAAAGATGTTTATAATAGAAAGAAAATGTATAATTGAGTTAAATTCCACTTGGAATAATATAGAAAATTCTAGTTATCCAGCAATAATTCAGTGTATCTGACATGCATAAAAGATGTTCTCAAGGGAAACTATGAGAATGGACCAATTGTTATTCATTAAAGCAGATTTTAATTGCTATAAAGTTTTATGCTTCTAATTTCTATAAGTAGAAAAGAATCGAGACTAAACAAATTATAAAGTAGTGTTCATAGTATCTTTCTGAAAATTTAAAGTTGCTATTTATTTTATTAATAATTTTGATGTTTGGGTTACATCATATGTACATCTCCTAAAGAGTAGCTAGTCTGGTTCAGAAGTGGCTGGGTGCACTCACAATTTATGTCCATCCCCATCCCTCCAAAACTCCATTCATTACAAGGAGCAGAACATTTACTAAGGGTTTTCTAAGAGAACAAAATTTGTTTGGCAGGGTGCAGACTGAGCAGTACAATGCCATCATCCCTATCCCATTCCCATCCTCAGCTGACTCACCTCCCCTCAACAGCTAGCCCAGAGTCAGTTTCCCCAGAGCCTTTCAGCTCTTCACCCCCAGCCACCTGAGTTTTATGCACCCACTATAATCAGAAAACAAAGGACCCTCTGGATCCTCCATTTCCCTGAATTCACCCTTCAGGGTGTTGAAAGAAAGTGTGTGTGTGTGTGTGTGTGTGTGTGTGTGTGTGTGTGTGTGTGTGTGTTTACATGTGTGCACTCATTCTAAACATTTTACCTGCCTCAAGTAAAAATGAGCATTATATTACCAAACAAGGAAAAGACAATAGAAATGAATATATTATAGATACTCTAAAAGCTAAGTCTAAGGGTTTTTACTTTTACTTTTTCACTGAGACAAATGCCACAGAAAGTGTTTGTTTTTTTGTTTGTTTTTTGTATCTTTGAGTAGACAAGAATCATTCAGCTGCTCATTTGTGGTTATGGTGGTACAGTGGTACCCTCTTTTTGTACTTCTTCCAGTTTTCACCAACATCGTTGTGGGAACATTTGAGAATCAGATTGCATGATTTCTAACCTGTAAGCTGTGGGGAAAAAAAGATACTTTGAATTTTACATAAATATCCGTAGTGAAAATCTTCAGGCCCAGATTCTCACATGGCATTTCTGAACTCCAGTCACTTATATTTTAATCTCTGAGTTCAGCTCCGCTGTCTGTAGCAAACAAGCCTACCCATCTGGGTTTTGCTAACCATCTAAGTCAACCAACTTTTTGTAAATCTTATATTTTTTCTAAGATTATTTTAAAAAAATTTATTGGCGCATTGTAGTCATACTTTTTTTTTTTTTTTTTTTTTTTTTTGCGGTACTGGGGATGGAACCCAGGGGCACTATACCTCCGAGCTACAGGCCCAGCCCTATTTTTTATTCTTTATTTTGAAACAATGTCTCGCTGAGTTGCAAAGGGCCTCACTAAGTAGCTGAGGCTGTCCTGAGGCTGTCCTCGAACCGTGATCGTCTTGTCTCGGCCTCCCAAATGCTGGGATCACAAGCGTGCGCCACCACACCTGCCTGTAGTCATACATCTTCATGGCGTACAAGATGGTAGAGGTCTACATGTACACATCATCCAATTAGCCCTTACTCAATTCTCACCCCATTCCCTCCTCCCTTTCTCCTTCTCATGTTTGGCTTAGTGATTGGTATGTTTTTGAATGTACATCATGTACATTAGGGAATTTTCCTCTCCCCTCCATCATCCTCAGGTCACCTTATTGCATATCTATAGTTTCTCTTTCTTTGTCTAGACTTTATCCTATGACCCATTTTTATTATCCTAGCTTCTGCATATTAGGGAGAGCATCCAATTTCTTATTTTTTTGTGACTGACTAATCTCCGCATAATATTCTCCAGTTCCACCCATTTCCCTTAAATGATGTAACTGTGTTTTTCTTTATGACTGAGTCACATTCCATTGTGCACATATTCTTAGTTTTGTAATCCATTCATCTATTGATGGACACCTTGACTGGTTCCATAGTTTGCCAATGGTGAATTCTGCGACTATGGACATATATACCTATGCATTAGTTTGGTATTTTGGTTTCCATTCTTTTGGGTAGATACCCAGAAGTGGTATTGTTGGATCACATGGTAAGTTCGTTCTCATTCTTCTGTATGGAGGATCCTTCATACTGTTTTCCAAAGTGGTTGCACTAATTTGCAATCGCACCAACCAACAATGTATTAGAGTTTCCACTTCTCCACATCCTCACCAGCATTTGTTTTTTTTTTAATTAATGATTGCCATTCTAATTGGAGTTAGGTGAAATTTCAGGGTGGTTTTGACTTGCATCATTCTGATTGCTAGTGATGCTGAGCATTGTTTTCATACATTTATTGGCGATTTGAATTTCTTCTTTTGTGAAGTGTCTATTTAGTTCAATTGCCCATTTTTAATTGGCTTATTTGTTTTCTTAGTGTTGAATTTCTTGAGTCTCTGTATATTCTAGATATTAGTCTTCTATTGGAAGAATAGTTGGCAAAATATTTCTCCCATTCTGTCGCCTCTCTGTTGAGGTTCTTAATAGTTTCCTTTGCTGTACAGAAGCTTTCAGTTTAATGCAATCCCACGTATTGATCTGATTTTTAGTTTCTTGTGCCTTTGGGGTCTTGTTGAGAAAATTTTTATCTGTGCCTATGTGTTGCAGTGTTGGACCGATCCCCTTTTTCAAGGAGCTTCAAGATTTCTGGTCTTATTTCTAAGGCTTTGCTCCATCTTGAATTGACTCTTATGTAGGGTGAGAAAGTGGGGTTTATTTTTATTTTTCTGCATAAGATTAACCATTTTTGCCAACAGCATTTGTTGAACAGGCTTTTGGACCCTTTGTCAAAAATCAATTGGCTGTAAGTGTGTGGATTTGTTTCTGGGTCTTCTATTCTGCTCCATTGGTCTATGTATTTGTTTTTGTGCCAGTACCATGGTGTTGTTTTTTCTTTTTTTAAGTTTTTATTGGTGCATTATATTCATACATCATATTGGGGTAAAAAACTTGTGTGTACATACATGTACACATCACTGATTTAACCCCTACCCAATTCCCACCCCATTCCCTCCCCATCCCTCCTTCCCTTGCTTGGCTCAGTGATTGACTTTGATATGCTTAAGTACATTGTGTGTTTTAGAGATTTTCCTCTTCCCCACCCCTTTCTCCTCCTTTAAGTTGTCTTGTTTGCTCCTCTATAGGATTTCCTTTTTCATCTAGAGTTCCTCCTATGACCCATTTCTCCTTAACTCTCACATATTAGGGAAAGCATCTAATTTCTTATTTTTTGTGACTGACTAATCTCACTTAGCATGATGTCCTCCAGTTCCATCCATTTAGCTGAAAATGATGTAATTGAGTTTTTTTAATGGCTGAGTAAAATTCCACTGTGTACATATCCCACAGTTTTGTAATCCATTCATCTATTGATGGACATCTTGGCTGGTTCCATAGTTTTGCTATGGTGAATTGTGCAGCTATGAACATAGATACGCATGCATTAGTTTAATCCCAGTACCATGGTGTTTTTACTACAATAACTTTGTAGTATAGTTTAAAGTCAGGTATTGTGATTCCTTCTGCATAGTTTTGTTGCTGAGAACTACTTTGGCTATTTGGGGCTTCTTGTCCCAAATCAATTAATGGCACAGTTAGAACATCTTGGATTATTTTGCTCTTAAAAAATCATCATAATAATACTTAAGATGTCCCTGGATTTTATTTCAGCACTACATATGTCCTTAGAGAACAGCATAAAGTGGCTGGGGGAGGTCATGGCTGAAATTGGACCAAACTATTCACAAAAGAACGAGGAACAGAATATCTTTGATGTAAAACAAGCCAATGCTATCGTTGACTACTTAAAACTCAGGTATGTTTGTTTTTATAGCATTATAAAATGTCTACCAAATACAAACTAATTCAGTTATTACAAAGCCAGAATTACAGAATGTATGCAGTACATAATCCAATGAGCAAACAAATAATATTCAAATCTCTCATCTATTAAATAAAAGTCAGGATATTGAACATTTAAGCCAATGTTACATTTTTTAAAATGGTCTGTGTTTAATAAGTATAATTTTTCCAGGTGTGGTGGTGCACCTTGTAATCCTAGTACTTGAGAGGCTGAGACAAGAGGATCACAGGTTCAGGGCTATCCTCAGCTACTTAGTGAGGCTCTCTGCAACTTAGTGATACCCTGTTTCAAACATAAAGGATAAAAAATTGGGCTAGGGATGCAGAAACCTTCTGGATTCAATCCCTAGTACCACAAAAACAAATAAATAAATTTAATTTCACCTGAGATTATAACAAATTACTCAAGGATTTTTTTCTGCATCTCTTATACCATTTTATTAATTTTTGTGATTAATTAGGCTTAATTATAACAGATTCTTTGTTTTTGGTAATTGACCTTTCCAACTTCCTCACTTTATTTATTTATTTATTTATTTATTTATTTATTTATTTATTTATTTATTTATTTTGAGGTACTTGGGATAGAACCCAGCAGCATTCTACCTCTAAGCTACACCCCCAGCTCTATTTTTTTTTTTTTTGGCGAGTTTTGGGGATGGGACCCAGGGGCATTTGACCTCCGACCTACACCCCCTGCCCGATTTTTTATTCTTTTTATTTTGAAACAGGGTCTCACTCAGTTGCAAAGTGCCTCACTAAGTAGCTGAGGCTGTCCACAAACCTCAGTCTTTGTGTCTCGGCCTCCCAAATGCTGGGAATTACAAGTGTGCACCACCATGCCTGGCTCCCAACTTTACCTCTTAAGGAGCAACATTCATTTTTATTTAAATGTTTACTTTAAGTCCTTTGTGTTAGAAATGGAAGAGATTTATGTATTTTCTTAATGTTTTTACGTGCCATAAAATATTTTGTGCAACTGACCTATTAAACATATTATTAAGCCTCACTCTCAACTTGCAAAATTATGGCAAATGGAAGTGAAGTGCTTTCTGTAATAGTGATTCTTCCTTGGTGAACTAAGAGATCTGTTTTTACATATAGTCTAACAGGACGTCTACATTACATTCATGTGTTTCTCCAAAGGGACATTTTTGGAGTTTGCAAATATTCAAGCAGGAGTGGGTAAAAATTTTTCTTTTCCCTGAATAAAAGTTTTTGCACAGTATCTTTGTTCCTTTTATGCTATATACTTGAGTATTTTCCAACTTTCAAATTAAAATTTTAAAATAAAGTGTGCCAGAAGAAATCCTAGACATGTTTGTGATTTGCTTGGCTAGGATCCTGGTTGTAGTCTGGAAGCTTTATAAATATTAGTGTGTTTAATATCATAAAGTTTATACACTGGCTTCTGGCATGAATTAATAATGGCATATGATATATTCTTTATATAATGGCATTTGATATAATGTGATTTCTTAACATAAAAATTATCTCCTAATGAATGACTCTCACTAAAACCACAGTAGCTGTTGTGCCAGTTAGATTAAAGCAAGGTACATGGATGTGGGGAGGAAAGAGAAGGCTGGAAATCTGGAGTTGGATGAGAACCTGTATGCCTCAAAGTCTTTCTGTGCCCATCAGGGTTGAGAATCACTAAGCCAGAGCATTCTACCCTGCACATTCGTATTAGCATCCTTCTCCTTTCCCTCTGTTTGAGCATGCCAGATTGCTCTTGCAGAACACATTTCTACAGCTGAGTTCAAAACCCAGGAGGTTTATAATGGGCACAGAGACTGATAGCTAATCATAGCAGCAAAACTCACACAGGCACCATCAAGACAGCTTCTCAGCAGTGAAGGACAGCTGCTCTTTTCCATCAAGTCTCATCTCTAGGCAAATGCTCATTAACAATATGCATCTCTTAACATATTGTTCAGAAAATGGTGAAGTTAGGAGGGGGATGCCAGCATTAGTCACCTTTAGATCCGAAACACAGTAATTCAGTATACCAAAAATCTCTAATCCGATATCTCTTAAAATTTATTATTTAAGAAATTACTCAAATAGAGTAAATTAAAAATATTATTAATGACACTAAGTTTTGTGAGAGGTACTAGGAATTGAAGCCAGAGACATTCTACTTGCAAGTTACCCCTCCAGCCCTATTTTATTTTTTATTTTGAAACAGGGTCTCACTAAGTTGCTGAGGCTAGCCACATACCCCCGTCTTCCAGTCAACGCACCTGGTTGATGTTAATTCTTTATATCGCAATTTCAAATAAACTATGCATCTTAAATATCCTTATTACAGTAGGATAAAATATCAGTTAGTAGAATATCTGGAATTGATACTGAAGTTGTTGTAAAGGGAAATGTGCTACAACACCTGTTCAGAATCTCTCATGGGGTCACAAATGTAAGTTTAGTGGCAATTAAATCACATAATATATTATTTCGATGTTTGCAAGGCAGTTTTATAAATAGTAACTCAATTATTAAAGTATAAATGTGTTTCAATTTCATCTGATAATAAGTTTACCTAACCACTGAAAACCCTAGTCAATTTAGGAAGATCAGTTTGTAGAACCTGAACCATAGCACGGTAAACGTAACTTGACAATAAGGCTAAATTTCATTGGCTGCTCTTAATACAATCTAAATTTTATTGTCTGTGATGTGTCTGTGATTTGAAAAAATTCCTCACATTACTGTTAAATCTACTTGCATAATATATACTTTTGTATGTACATGTTGTATAATCCCTACAAATGTAAATGCAGTTATAAATACTACTGTAGCTTTTCATATGCAAACCTACATATGAAATCATATATAAATATAAATCAAATATATCTATAGGCATATGTATATCTACTTGTGCAATTGTATATATTGTATAATTCTGACAAATAAAGTGCAGATATAAATACTACTGCATCTTTCTAATCTACACATTCATATATATTTATAATATATACATATATATATATATACATACATACATATGTCTGGTTCAAATACACTACTTTCATTCTTTCATTGTGTATTTCATCTATTCTCTGATAATTAGACAAAGTTAATATATGCAGACATATATCCAGGATAAGAAAATCAACCCTACGCCTCTGTGTACAACAGTGTACAACATCCTGGCATGGAGCCAGACATCTGACTCATTTCCATTCCATCTCCCTTCCATTTAGGACAGACTAGATGTTTAAACCAAATAAGCAAGGAGCTTGATCACTCAGATGTCTAAGGGTAGAGAAAGAAAACGGCCTCATACGGCTGAAATGCCACTTTGTTATCACGTGAGACCTCTTACTGGTTACCTGTAAAAGCTGGGGAGTGAGGTGAAGCCGAGGTGGGGACTCGGCCTGGTCCTGAGGACGGGGCTCCGTGTGCCCCTCCCCTGCGCGTGTCCTCGTAGTCCTGGCCTGTCAGCCCTGCATCTTCGGCCACAGCATCCAAGTCATGCACATTATTTCCATTGTGAGAATTTAATTCTCCTCTCGACGTAGGACCATCTAATTCCTATATGCAATGAGGAAATTGAGGCTGGAAGGTTAAGAAATTGGAAAGAAAATTCCAATTTAAGTTCTTTGTGTTATACAAGATGGAGAAAGTAATTTTACCCTAGTTCACTTAGAGGACATGAAATACAATCTTTAATTTTTCTACCCCAAATCAGTTATGGCCAGTGTATTATTTTTGACCTTACAGGTTTCTCTTGGTCAACATTGTAAGGGAGGTAGAATTTGATTTTTATTTTGCTCCAATGAATTATCAAACTACACTAATCTAAATGCTTTTTTGTAGCCAAGCAAAGTGATTTCAAAAGATAATTTAGTTTTGTGAATGTTGATGAGTAATTCAAGTGTACAAGTTAAAAAAAAGATATGCTTGCTTCAGCATATATATTATATATATACTAAAATTAGAATGATACAGAGATTAACATGGCCCCTGAGCAAGGATTACATGCAAAATCGTGAAGTGTTCTACATTTTTTTTCAGTAAAATCAGAGGGAATTATTTTGTGTTGCATAAACTTGTAGTCAGAAAAACTTAAAAAAGAAATGACTGAGTCTACACACCCATTACTTTTAATGGATTGTGTTAGTTGTGAGATCAACTGCTAATATAACTCAAAAAGACCCAGCTGCCTGAGGATTTCTTCATTGATTTCAAATGAATTGAAACTTTGATCCATTACAGCATTCTGGAGAAGCCATTATTATACATGCTCTGTAGCTACATTTTGCAAATGTTAATTTCTCAGTTATATTAAAATCAATTTTCTTAAATAGCAAAAGGCACCAGAGTGAAAGAGAAACCACTAAGACAATTTTTTGTTCTTGGGCATTTTGCTATATTATGAGTCTATTAATTTTCCTAACCAGCAGGGAGAGAATTAGAAAAATTCAAATATTATCACAAACAGGATATTAGAAGTCAGCCTTTCAGTTAAATTTTTAACTCTTAGTGATACATTGCTGAGCTCTTTAAATTTACTAGAAATACTTATTTTTAGAAACTCCTGTCTTGGAGCTCTCTGCAGTTTTTACACATTGGGCACCTAGCTTTCAGGTAGGAAGAAAGTGAAATGGTCCCTTTTAAGTTTATTCTACCTAGCCGGGCGTGGTGACGCACGCTTGTAATCCCCGTGCTTGGGAGGAGGAGACAGGAGGATCGTGCAGGTTCGAAGCCAGCCTCGCTCGCTTAAGAGACCCTGTTTCCAAATAAAATATAAAATAGGTCTGGGAGTGTAGCCCAGAGGTTGAAGGCCCCTGGGTTCCATCTCCAGTACCACCAAAGAAAATAAATAAATAAATAAATAAATAAATAAATAAATAAAATTTAAAAAATAAATAAATAAATTTATTCTACCTTTTCATGCCTAACCAAATATTCTGCAGGTAGATTGGATCTTTTCCAAATGAATTTTAGTTCATGCCGCATCAATTTTTAGGTGTTAATGAAAATTAATTTAATCTTGAAACAATTTGAAACTGTAAGATGGAATTGATATGGAAGTAGATTATAGAATGAAGTGTCCTTCATACCAGAGGAAATTAGCTCCAGTTAGGAGGAAAAAAAAAAAAACATAGCTAATAATGTGTAATTTTATATTATTTAGAAATGATGCATTATTTGCTTTTAAGCTGGGAAAAGTTAAGATGCAATCTAATTGCTTTCTTATCCTAAGCCAAACTTACAGACGTTATTCTTGATACTGTTATATCACCAATGTCACAAAAATAAAACTTCTGTAGCCAGATGTGGTGGCACATTCCAATAATCCCAATACATTTGGGAAGCTGAGACTGGAGGATCAAAGGATACAGGCCAGCCTCAGCATCTTGACGAGACCCTCAGCAATTTAGCAAGAAATTGTTTCAAAATAAAAAGGGCTAAGGGTATATACTCAGAGGTAGAACCTCTGGGTTCAATACCTAGTACCAAAAAAAGTAAGATTATAAGACTTCTAATTTTTTTTAACATTTCTAGGCAATTTCTTTTGAAATAAAGGATGTGGTTCATTTTACATTAGTGTTTAATACTTTTAGTTTGGTCAATATGAACTTTCCATGAATAGGTGTCTTTATGTATTCTTTTCCTGAAATAAATGTACCATAGTTGCACATTCGTTTTGTATTTCAGCTTCTTCCAGCACTACAAGCTGTATGAGTTTATGTTCTACTCGACCAGGGAAGAAATTGTGATAGGAACTGAGGTAAGTGAGGTATCTAAGTGGAATTCAGTAAGCCGAATCACTCATTGCCGCAATCAGCGATCGGACTTTAACTGCGAAGCAAATTCTCGTCAAGGCTATGTAAGTGTTAAGACAACCAGTATTTTGCAAAAAGAATAATCATATAAAGCAAGCTTTGGATTAAGAAAATAAGCTGTCTTTCAGCATTAGAAACATTGTTAATCACTATGCTTAGACAATATACTATTTGACAGAACTAAATTGAATAAGGTATTTGCGTCTTCATACAAATAAAATCAGAAAAAATGAGATAAATTAATCCAGCTAAATCTCTTCTAATTTCATATTTATTTTCACTCTGCTCATTTTTAAAGGCCTAATTTAAATCCTACTTCCTCAATGAAACAAATCTATATTAATTACATTGTAGCTCAAACACAGGGCGTGGACAAACCTCTAATCACAGTCTATAATTTGATTTCAGTTGGTCTCCTCTCACTGAATTTTCACTATTATGCCCATAAGCGCAAGAACATGCACTATTGTGTAGTTCTCTGATTATTTCCTATAGGTTCATAGAGTCAACACAGCACAATGGAAATCTTCTCTAAGGCAAGGATCACCTGTTGTTTTTCTATGATGTTAACAGCCTAAAGTATAATACAGGACACAGTAGCTCCTAAGCTAACACTGTGTAAGCCATTCAGTGGCAGTTCATGGAATGGAAATTCTCTAACAAGTCATTTACCTAGGGATGTTTGAATAGCCTTGCATATAATCACATGCTTCTCATAACTAGAAATCAGCCAGGTGTGGTAGCACATACTTATAATCCCAGTACGTAGGATGCTGAGACAGGGGGATTGCAGTTCGCAGACAGTCTCAACTAATTAGTGAGCCCTTCTGCAACTTAGTGAGAAGATAATAAAATAAATAATATAAAAATAAGGCTGGGGGTGTAGCTCAGAGATAGAATGCCCAGAGTTCTATCCATCCCTAGAAGTACTGCAAAAAAAAAGTAAAAAAAAACAAAACAAAACAAAAAAAAACACTAGAAATCAGTCCTGAGTAGAACAACATCTTAAGGAGACTACAGATGTCATAAAAGGTGCTCCTGTAGGTTCCAGTCGCTTCAAGAGGCTTCACTGCCTTCTAAAAGCATCAGGGACAGGAACGATCATCATAAGAAACGGTGACTAAGAGGATATTCGCATTATCTGTATGACTTCCCCCATGCTAAGCGCTGGAAGGAGCGGGCCAACTATTCTGTCCTCCCGAATGTTGTGGTGTTGGAATTTATAAATGTCTTCAGGAACACCTCGTCCCTGTGCTCACCCTCTACCAGAGCACTTCAAAGCCAGCTGCAGGGAAACAGGGAACCATTTTTACTGTGGGCTTTTCTTAAAAGGTCTTCCTTGCCATCTCCTTCTACTGAAGCTTAAACAAGGTGTCACCTGACAAAGTGTCACTGAAAACGTCTCCACTTCAAATTTATATCACAGAATCATATCACAGAATGTTGCGGTAGTTAACACTTTGGGACCATCTCGCTTATTTGGCAAATCTGTGTGGGGCAATAATGGCTTGAAGAGCAGCGCCAGCAGACAGAGTCATCAAGAGAGCAGCTCTGAACTTTTTTTCCCCCTTTGTTAATTGAAGAATCATCCCTTCCTTCTTTATTATGAGGAGAGATCCAGGTGACATTTGTGCTATGGAAAGATAAACTAGATGAAATAGACAGAGATGGACTCTGCTATCTTTCCTTGTCTTTTGTGTTTTCCTCAAGTGATGGGAGCTAGAAAAAAAAAATTGTAAGGAAGGGGTATTGGATTGTCAAAAATTAGGCTACTCATAGGTAAAGGATTAATAAAAACAGATATTATCTCACAATATTTTATGGCCTTTCGGAAGTGTCTGGTAGTTTTGGGTTCAAATATATGCTGTTTCATTATCAACTTTCCATGGAGAAAACAACACCTCTGTGTTGTTACTGATCTTAGTGCTCTGGACCAAACGGGACCATGTGCGACATATGAATATTTCACACTTAATTCTCTGGCAAGCATTACAGTTAGATAACACTGGCACAATTTAGTTTCTGAGTTGTGGTAGACAATTATCACCAAACATATGTTATCTCTATTCATAGAAGTAGCCACTTCAAAAATGAAAACAGAGCCGGGCCTGGTGGCGCACACTTGTAATCCCAGGATCTGGGAGGCTGAGACAGAAGGATCGCGCTTCACAGACAGCCTCAGCTACTTAGTGAGGCCATTTGCAGTTCAGTGAGACCCTGTTTGAAAATCAACAGTTAAACATAAAGCTGGGAGTGTAGCAAGGAGGTAGAACACCCCTGGGTTCCATCCCCAGTACCACAAGAGAAGTGAAAACAGAATAAGGAAATAAAATGTCACTAATTTTCAGCTTTTAATGAAATAATAGATCTATGCAATGATGATCAGTGGTTGCTAACATCATAATATGAAAGATCAAACATTATATGCCTTAATAAAATCATACAAAAACCATCTATGAATTGTCCCTGATAGATATTCGAACATGTCAAGCCTCTGGTAGCTGCTGCTATCTATTCACGTACTGGAAATATGACCAATAAAGGAACAGGTTAAGGGTATCATGGAAAGCAATCAACTAAACATTGTCCTAGGGGATTCCATAGATTAGAGGATGTGGAATAGTCACCAAATAAATTACATGGGAATAAAAAGAGGTTAGGAGAAAACCTGTCAATTAAAAAATACTCAAAACCAATTACAACATAAGTATTTTATTTGGAGCTAATGCCATGTCATGAAATGGCTTACGTGTGTCCCTCAGTGGATCCTGTGTTGCATGCTCAGTCCCTGGTGTGGCGATGTGGGAGCTGATGGAATTAAGAAGTGTAGCCTAGTGGGAGGTCCTTGGTCATTGGGGGTATGCCCTCAGAAGGGATGAGGAGTCTCTCTCTGGCTCCCTGCTCCTAGAAGTGACCTCTTGTTCCCACACATGCTCCTGCCACTGTGACATTAACCACCCTCCAAGCGGTCCCCACCATAGCAAGAACTGTCAGCATGTTGCCCTTAAATCCCCAGAAATGCCAGCTAAATAAATCTCTTTTCTTAAATAAAAGTAGCCTACCTCAGGTATTTTGTTCCACTCTACTTCAGACAAGAAATCAGACAGTCAAACAAACCAAAACACAAACTCAGACAGGAGATAATCCCAGGAATTTGAACGAACATAGGTTTTGTATTTGATGATGACTGTATACTGATTTCTTGAAACCTGTGAATGTACTGCCAATGAATTTGCCCTTAATGGCAAAAGGAACTCCAAAGATTTTAAGTTAAGAGATTTGAGGTGGGTAAGTTTTTCTGGATTACCCAAGTAGACTCAGTATAATCATAAGCTTTCTCATAAAAGAGGTGGAAGGCAGCAGAGTCAAGTGAGGGAGAAAGAAAAGAAGGTACTACGCCGATGGCCTTGAAGGTGCAGACGCAGCGACTTCAGCAAATGTATTGGTGTCCGGTACAACAGTGCCTTTTTATTGTTTTGCTTTTTCAATAACCAATTTATTATTATTGACTTTATATAGGAATTTTAGAATTAAGCTATTGCATGTGCAGATTTTTAGTATATGGCATATATGATTACTTTGTGAAATGGTATATAAAGTCACTTTAGTTAATTTGCTGTACATTTTGTAAAAAAAAAAAGTTAGATTTCTACCATATATCAGACTTAACAAGTTCAATTTATTAAGAAATCTATCTCCTGTAATGATAAACATAATGACAAATAATAATTTGGCCCAACAGTTTCTCTGAGAACTAGTAGAAAATCTGGAAAATATAATGTTTAAGTCTTAAATGTTTGAAAGTTCAACTAGAAAGTTTCAAAAAAAAAATTATGAACCTAAGAGGTAAGCCTGGCATTTGGAAATGCTTCCTGCCAATGGGTTTCTACCCACTTAGAAAAGGTATCAATGAGACTTAAGAGCTAAGAATTAGGGCTTTAGTAAATGCATGTTACGAGGAGAACAAATATTGGAGAATACAGTAAATGGGTTAGGCTGATTATTGGAAATCAGCCCTCATGTGGATCAGACTTCATCTTCAAATTATCCTATTTTCTGGTGGATTTAGTGTGTACTGCTCACCTCCTCTAAAGTGAAACAAAATTTTACTACACTCCAGATTATATCAACTTTTTTTTTATAACCAGTATCGTTCACTCAATAAAAATCATCAGGCACACAAAAAATATAAAGGAACTACAAGTGTTCCATTTGATAGAGTAGTCATGTTAAAATAATCATGCATAAGAAAGAAAAAATCTTGGACTTCCGGGAAGATGGCGACCGAGAAAAGCAGGGTTTAAGAGTCCCACTAACAACCAATCTCCATTACCACAAAAAGAGCGCCTTTCATAGCCAGAAAACACCATCACCAGAAAAACAAAAAAAACCACCAGGCTCCAGAGAGAAAGCGGACTGAGAACAGAGCTCAGGGCCACAGAGGAGACACACGCGCCCGAGGACGCGGCAGCAGCGCCATACTGCCGGCGGCAGCGGCGAACTCAACGGACGGCTACAGCAAGCCAGGTGAGCCGCTGCGGAACAGCCAGGCGGGATCTTTCGGCGCAGACAGCATTTAAAGCTCCCAGTGGCTGAGCTCAGCACACGCTGCAGGGATTCAGAGTGGAAATCAAAACCAGAGAAGAAAAAATACGCCAGCCTCATGGCCGAGGGCGTGGCAGAGGCGACATATTGCCACCAGCGGCGGCAGCAGCAGTGAATTCACCGAGTCCAGTACAGCTACATCTGCGTACTCAAGAACAGTGAGTCAAATTGCGGGCCACAGAGGAGAAATCGCAGTATTGGGCCTCCTGGGACGTGACCCAGTGAGGGAGTGGTGGTGGCAGAGATATCACACCATAGGAGAACATGCAACCTGGCACCCCCCATAGTTTAAAGCAGCCTCTATCGACTCCCTGGGTCGGAGACTCTGTGATACAACCCAGTAAAGGAGTAGTGGGGTCTGAGATAATACAGACTCGAGATCCAGAGCACCTTAAGTGAAGCCATAGTGACCCAAGGGAAGAACCCAGAGAAGGCACAAACCTCCGAAATCATGGGAAAGAGGAATAACACTGGAGTAATGAATGTGCACAACCCCACAACATCAGAACCTGATAAAACAGAAAATCAGAGATTTCTAGAAGATCAAATCAGGAAAATAACTATAGAAATAATAGAGGTGCTTCGAAAAGAACTCAGAGAGAGCCAAAAAGAGATAAAGGATGCAATTAATGAAGTAAAGGCCTCAATTCAAAGCACAAACAACCGATTAGACCACATGGAGAACAGAATCTCGCTCTTAGAAGATGAGCAATCCAAAAATGAATGCATAGTTTCTAATCTAGAAAAAAATATCCAACAGCAGGAATCTGACATTGAAGAAATATGGGCCCATCTTAAGAGAGCTAACCTAAGAATAATTGGAATAGAGGAGGGAAAAGAAAGTGATACCAAAGGGATCAACAATCTCTTCAAGGAAGTAATAGCAGAAAATTTTCCAAATATAGAGCAAGAGGTTGATACACAGGTCCAGGAAACTTATAGAACTCCCTTTAGACAGGATCGGAGAAGAGGATCCCCACGCCACATCATTGTCAAAATGACCAATGTGGAAGCCAAGCAGAGAATCTTAAAGGCAACAAAAACAAAGGGCCAACTGACATTCAGAGGCAAACCAATTAGAATCACTCCAGACTTCCCAAACCAAGTCATGAGAGCCAGAAGGGCTTGGAGTAACATATTCCAAACTCTGAAAGAAAACAACTTCCAGCCAAAAATTTCCTATCCAGCAAAACTTTCTATCAAATTAGATGGAGAAATAAGAAGCTTCCATGACAAACAGAAACTGAAGGGATTTATGTCTTCAAAACCAATGCTAGAGAAAATACTCAAAGAGATTAACTACAAAGAAGAAATAGGTAACACACACCAGAACCAGAGAAACAAGAGTTTCCATCCAACAGACAACTAAGATTGGTTATCTGTGGAGATTCATTATTTATGTTAGTCTTTTACCTATCTCTAAGTTGTATTGTTTGCCTTTATTGTTGTTAATTTTTAGGATTTCTAGTTGGAATATTAATATACCTTCAGATATAGCATTTGGAAATATTTTATCCAATTCTATTAGTAACTTTTAACTCTGTTTACATTGTCTTTGGATATACAATATTTTCTTTTATTTTTTAGGGAGTTTGTATATTCTTCTGTTGCCTGTGCCATTGCAATCATATCCAAGAAATCACTGCCAATTTCAATGTTGTGAGGTTTTATGACCCAGATTTTCTCCTAAAAGTTTATAGTCTTAAGATTTATATTTAGGTCTTTTATCTATTTTGAGTTAATACTTGTATATGGGATTAGGTAAAGGTCCAATTTTATTCTTTTCCATGTAATTATTATTTTTCAACAATATTTAGTTAAAAGATTATTATTTCCACCACCAAATGTTCGTGGAAACCTTGTCAAAAATAACTTGACAATATAGGGAAGAATTTAGCTCTAGCCTTTTATTTAACTCCAATGGTCTATATATCTGCCTTTAGAACAGTACTACACTGTTTCAATTATTGTAGCTTTATATGGTTTGAAATCAGAAAATATATATATCTGCTAGCTTTGTTCTTTTTCAAGATCGTTTTGGGTATCTAGAATTCATATTCCATATTAGGATAGATTTTTTCTGAAAAATAAATATATAAATATATGATAGTTTCACCTAAAAAAAAAAAAACAGAAAAAAATATGCTCTAGTAAGAAAGAAAGCAAAAAGAAATATTGAAATGCTATCTTTAAATCATCAAACGCTTGGTATCAGACAAATGAAACTGTTATGTGAGATTAACATTTTTAATTTTGGATAAATTGCTATAATACTAGATGTCAACCACTAAGCCAAGCATGGGAAGGAGGGATGGGGAGAGAATGGGGTGGGGATCGGGTGGGGGCTGACTGGGCGATGTGTGCATGTATGTCTACAAAAGTTTGTATCCCACTATGATGTATGAATACAGTGCACCAATAAAATAAAATTAAAAAAAAAGAAAGAAAAAATCTTGATAAAATAAGATACTGAGATTCAGCATAAAACCAGAAATTAGTTAAAAAATACTAAGTGGAAATTCTAGAATCGACAACAATAATTGAAATTCAAAACCAAATTGATACATTTAACAATAAATTAGCCATAGCAGAAGAGAAAATTTGATAAACTTAAAGATAAGTCAAAAGAAAAAATTTAAATTGAAGTGTGAATAATCAAAAGTACATAGAAAAGATACAAGAGAATATGGATATAGTGAAAAAGTATGATATAGAGAAAACAGAAGTCAATTCCAGAAAAAAGAAGATAGAGGCAACATTTAAAGAATAAATTTTCAGGCTGGAAATATAGTTCAATGGTAGAGTGCTTCCCTGGCACGCACAAGGTCATGGGTTCAATTCACAGTGCAGCAGCAAGAAAAAAAAAGTGAATTTTCCCCAAATACCCAACATTAAGGCACTGATTTACAATTTAGGTGACACTGTGAAAGCCCAATCTGAGTGCAGCATATCATAATAAAATTTCTAATAACAAAAAGTGAGAAAAAAACAGTAGGAAAAGACAATTCCTTTTAATGAAGCAACAACAAAATTGACGTGATAGTTGACTTCTCAACAGAAACAATGAGAGCCAGAAGACATGGTAACTTCAAATTGTTCTAAGACAGTAACTGCCAATCTAGAATTCCATAGCCGGCAAGAATATTCTTCAACAATGATAATTTTAATTGAGTTAGTTCCAAACTAACAAAAAGTAAAAAAAGTTAAAGGAATTCAAAAAACTCATGTGTAAAAAAACCAAATAATTTGATTTAAAATGGGCAATAAACCTAAACAGACTATTTTTCAAAAGAATACAAACAAGGGAAAAAATATATGAAATTATGTTCAACACCACTAATCAGTAGAAAAATGCAAATCAAATTCACAGTGTGAAATCCCGTCGACCAAGTAAGAGTAGCTATTATATTAAAAAAAAAAAAAAAACTAAAGAAAACAAGTGCTGGTGAGAGTGTGAAGCAAAGTAAAGCTTTGCTTAGAGTTGATGAGAAGGTAAATTAGTAGAGTCATTATAAAAAAATGGAGGTTTATCAAAATAGTAATAGTAATAGTAGAACCACCATGTTATCCAGCAGTCCCCCTACTGGTTATATATCCATAGGAAATTAAGTCAGTGTGTCCAAGAGACTTCTAGACTTTCATGTTTGTTATAGTACTATTCACAAGAGCCAAGAAATAAAAACAACTCACGTGACTATCAACAGATAAATGGATAAAAAAATGGTACATGTACAGGATGGAGTATTTTACAGCATAAATTTTAAAAATGAAATGTCATTTGCAACAACATGGATAGAACCAAAGATCATTACATTAAGCAAAACAAACCAAGCACAGAAATACAAATACCAAGTTGGAATCTAAAAATACTTGACCTCATAGAAGTTGAGAGTAAAGTGAGAAAAAAACAGAAGGAAAAGACAATTCCGGTAGTTACCAGAGATTATGGAGAGTAGGGAGGAAGAAGGAATGGGGAAAGGTTGAGTAACAGGTCGTGAAGTTCCACTTTAATGGGAGCAGTAAGATCTCGTGTGCTATTGCACAGTGAAGTGTCAACAGATAACACAATGTGCTACATGTTGTTTTTAAAAAAAGTAGAAGAAAATATTTTTGAAATTCTCACCCTGAAATAAAGAGTTAACATTTAAGGAGATAGATATGTTTAGCCTGATTTAACATTATATAACATACATATGTATCAAGATATATGTCATTCTGTGGTGTATATCTTTTTATGTTTTGCTGTATTAACTTAAAACAGATATTTTTTAAATAAGAAAATTAATTACAAACAGAAGTACACTGAAACAATTACTAATAGGTGTTCTTCGGGCATAAAGAAATTCAAAAAAATTCATAAAGTAATTCAAAATGAGAAAATAGATAGGAATGAAGAACCAGTAAAATAAGGTGATTGGTATCAGATAGAAAGATAGATAGCTAGATGGATGGATAGATAGACAGATAAATACATCCAAATAAATATCAAATATACAAACGCTACGTTTTTTGGTTTGTTTGTTTTGGTGGTACTGGGGTTCCTGGAAGCCCTTCTACCTCCGGGCTACACTCCCAGGCCTATTTTTACATTTTTTAAATTTGGAAACAGGGTCTCCTAAGCCAGCGCGCACGGCTGGCTTCGAACCTGTGCGATCCTCCTGTCTCCGCCTCCCAAGCGCAGGGATTACAAGCGTGCGTCACCACGCCCGGGCGTTTTTTTGGTTTGTTTTTGTTTATTGGTGCTGGGGATGGAACCCAGGGGTGCTCTACCTCTGTGCAGTTACACTCCAGCCCTTTTTTTTTTTTTTGAAACAAGATCTCCCCAAGTTTCAGAGAATCTCACTGAGTTGCTGATGTTGGCCATGAACCTGTGATCTTCCTGCCTCAGCCTCACAAGTATTTGGATTACAAGCATGTGCTGCCATGCCTAGCTAACAGCAAAGTTTTGTGGAGTTTCAAATGCACAGAGACATTAACATTAAAAAAGAAAGAAAGGCAAATGACTTGAAGTGTTCTAAGATTTTGGCCTTATTTGAGACAAGTAAAAGACTCATTTATAAATAATTGATAAGTCAAGGATACATATTATAATCCCTAGGGCAAAAATGAATAAAAGATAAATGTTAAGCTAAGAAAGAAGGAAACTAGAATGATAAAACAGTTTAAATTAGTAAATATAAAATATAAAACTAAAAAGACAGGAGAAACATATGGAGGAAAATATTTTTAATTGTTGAATTATCCACTTAAAATTTTTTTGAAGTTTGATGAGTAATACCATGAAGAAAAAAAAAAGTCCTTTAAAAAGTAACTGGGAAAAAACGCAAAATAATATATGAAGGTCAAAAATATTTTATACATGAATAGTTCCTATGATAAAAAATTGGAAATGAGATAACAGAAACATGGGCAAAGAAAATGAACAGATCATATACTTTACCAAAAAGCTGATATAAAAATATTCAACCTTAATAGTTATCAAAGAATTTGCTATAGTTAAATGTCTCCCAAAAGCCCATAGGTTTAGAGGGCTGGTCCCTAGTATGGTTCCTAAATTCATTCCCAAGAAGTACTGAAGCATGTTTTGTAAATTAAGTGCAGGTATATAAATATACTTACTACTAACACTGACAGAAAAACAGTCCATGAGAGAGACATTATTTGGATTCTGTAAGATAAAGCCAGAACTGAAAAAAAAAAAAAATAGGTGAATTCTCAATCCACAAAATTAAATACTTTACAAGTGTGTTGCTGCCATATTTAAATTTTAAGCACAAACTAGGTTTAGCTGAAAAGTCATTTATAGAGTGAAAATCTGGTGTTGTGCTATAACATCCCAAATTTTCCCCAGGAAAATAAAATTGATATCATGAATTATGTATTTGTATATCACATTTTAAAAATATTTATTCAGTTTAATTTCACCAAAGTGACAACACATCAAATCTTGGACCATGTACACTCTTGAAGGTTATAGTGTGTGTGGATATATAATTGCATATATATATTGCAGATATATATATATATATATATATATATATATATATATATATATATGCATTTTTTGTGATACTGGGGGTAGAACCCAGGGGCTTTCTACCTCTGGGCTATACTCCCAGACCTAATTTACATTTTATTTGGAAACAGGGTCTTACTAAGTTGCTGAGAGCCTAAGTAGCTGAGGCTGGCTTTGAACCTGTGTGATCCTCCTGTCTACGCCTCCCAAGTGCGGGGATTACAAGTGTGCGCCACCACGCCCAGATATATATATGCATTTAAACACATGCGCACACACACACATATATATCTTGCATTTGAAATTAATATCACAAGACTAAGTCTTATTTAATAATTTCACCAATTTCCCAAATGTGATGCGTAGGTATAGTTTTATTTCTAACCATCTAAGCTTGGGTGCCTAATATGTCACCGAATTGTTCTCTGTATCATGGCTATTTTTACACAGGTTCCCTTTGCATAGCTCCAGTGGGCACCCTTTATGTTGCAGTTCATGTGATTAACGAAGTTTGTCATTGCACTGCCAGTGCATCCATTGATAGAGGCCTTATTTTCTCAAGCAGTGCAGGACCAGGATCTGCTTATTACAAATATGATAGGCTGAGAAAGACATTTAAAGAGAATCATAAATACATGTTGAGTGGTTACCTTGCCTAGAGTCATACATTGGCAGCCTTTCATAGCCCAAAATAATACCACTTAAGGTCAACAAATATTGGCAATTCAGACCTCTCTAAAGTCGCTGAAAGTCAACTGTATATAATTTCATGTTCTGAATACTTACTCTTAAAGCAAAACCAAAGTAAAGAAAACATTTTTCTCCCTTATTTGAAACTCACACAGATTATGGGTGTTAATGACATTGTACTTAAAGGCTGTTAGCTTTGGGGGAGAAAATAACCAGATAGAAACATGAATTTTATTTTCTTTCTTTAAACTATAAAGTTATGGTGTCCTGAATAAACAAAATATAAAGCTTATATAAACATTCATCCTTTTATGGAAATAAAGCAGCAAAAATAACATCACATGTCTGATCATATTTTGGAAAGGAAGAAAGCAGCTGAAGCGTAGCTACAAAGGTATCTCTTTTCTCTTCAGTTTACCCTTGAGATGTACCTATCAAAATAATCTAAACTTACCCAGATGATGTTTTTAATCTTGAAAAAAGTTCTTTTTCTTGTTGGATGATCCTATTAGCAAACTGCTGGAAGGAAAAATCAAACAGGGCATAATTTGTAGTTTGACCTACTCACATTGGGTGTTGCTGAAGAAAATCAATCAGAAGTTGTGTTAAAATAACTCTATCTTTTCTACTCAGCTTGGGTGACTGACTGACTTGAGATTCTGTCATTTAAAGAAAATGGTTGATGCTTCAGTGTACAATTTATCAAACTTCACTGTAGCCCTTTCTTGCTAAAGCGTAGAGAAAATAATCATCCTTCTCTAAATATAAATCTCTTAAGAGAAATTTGAGGAATCTATCTCCAGCAAAACAATTGGTAAATGCTAGGAGTATAATTTGAAGATGGTTTCCATCACAGGTCACCTGGCATCTTAGCTCCTGAGTCTGCCTCTCAGTGTGTGCATCTGTGGGCCACGAGCATCCATCTCAGCTCTTCTATGGCCCGTTCTCTACTGTGCGTTGAAAGCAGGAGCATTCTGCTTCTGAGTGACACCCCCAACCCCATTCTATATATATATTGTGAAATAGGATTTCAGTAAGTTGTTGAGGGCCTTGCCAAGTTTCCGAGCCTGGCTATGAACCTGTGATCCTCCAGTCTCAGCCTCTTAAGCACTAGGATTACAGGTGTGCATCACCACACCCAGCTTGATCTTTTTATTAGTCTTTCTACTTAATTCTGCCAGAAACAAGAGGGTCTTCCTACTTCCGTAAATGAACTTCAACATTTTTTCTGCCAGCCAAACCCATTATTCCTTCACAGTTCAGTTTGAGATACTTCTTTTGAAGAAAAAAAGAAGGGAGGGAAGAAGGGAGACTCCTTTAACTTGACTTTTTATCTCCTCAGCATTAAACACCTTATTCAACAATACTGTCAATCTAGGTGTATTGGTACACAACTGTAATCCCAGTACTTGGGAGGTTGAGATAGGGGGATCATAGATTCTAGGCCAGCACGAAGTAACTTAGCAAGAAGATCTTGTTTCAAAATTTAAAAATTTAAAAATAAAGCCTGGAGGTATAACCATGGAGGTATAACCCCATGAACACAATCTCCAGTAAGAGAGACACCAAAAATAATTTCTTTCAAGGGGCTGAAGGTGGTAAAGCTTCAAGCTCAGTGGTAAAACTCCCCTGAGTTCAATCCCAAGTAAACTAAATGTGTATACATATATGCTATATAATAATGTCCTCAAAGATAATAAGAAAATATTATTGTGCTAGTGGAAAAAAATAACAAAGTGTATTTATGAGAAGCTACATACCCAATACATTTTTACAAAGATTTTCGCCTTTTGTAGTACTCGAATTAAACTAACACGCAAATAAACTAGAACGATAAGATTCTCAAGAATTAAACTGGTGCTGCACTGTCCACATTCTTGTGGAAAACTGGGGAGAAATTTGGCAAGATATATGGAATTTTCAAATGTGTTTACTTTTGAGTCAACACTTATACTTCATTGAGTTTATCTCAGGTAGATAAATCAGACAAGGGGCAGAAACATGAGTACATATATTTGCTTACAATAAAGTATGAGGTACCTAAATGTATGTCATCAGTACTTCTATGTAATCCTATCATTATGAAAGCATTCATGTAGTGTTGTATTTGTAATAAAATATTATTTACACTATGTTAATTATGAGAGAAAACAGGACACTGATGTGTCTGCTTTGACCGCAGTTTATAGTTTCATACCACATTATGTTCATATACATAGACAATAGGTCCTGAAGGACACACATCAAATTATAAGCAGCAGTCATTTAATGTTAAAAGTACGCCAAATAAGCTTTTCTTTTCCTTTATATGTCCTGAAATTATTTTCAGAAAGCACTGTGCAGCTGTTTTTAAGAGTAAAGCCCTAAACTATCAAAGTTTTACTTCATTCCTTTTTATTTTCCATATTCAGCATTATTTCTTTTTTTCTTGCTTATTTAACTTTAAAAGATTGCATAACATTATGAAAATGTCTGTTTTATTTTGAAGAGATGCATTTCATGTTTATGTGATTAGGCAATGTTCTTTTTCCCTAAAGCAAAGGTTCTATTGCAAATGAAGATTTAATTGTTACTTGAGGATGAGCATCTTATTATTCATGAGTTACATAAATCACCAAAAATATGTCCAGGGTGATAACAATATGACCAGGAAAGCAAAGACTTTAGATGCAGGAATTTTTCTCGACTATTTCAGATACTAGCTGGCCAAGAGATGGCAAAATATAGGGAGATGAATGTAGTTTCAGAAAAGTCAAGCCGAGTGTGGTCGTGCATGCCTTTTAATCCCAGTACTTGGAGGTCAAGACAGGAGGATCACAGATTTGGAGCCAGACTCAGCAATCTATCAAGGCCCTCAGCAATTAGTGAGAACCTGTTCCAAAATAAAAATGAAATCAGGGTTGGGGTACAGCTAAAAGGTACAGTGCCCCTGTGTTCCATCCCCAGTACCACACACAAAAAGGGGGTGGGGTTGATATTCTCCATTCTGTATCTAAATACCCATGGGATCCACTGATAATCTAAAATTCAGACTTAAACATAAAGCGACCTCTTTAGTCTTTTCTAAGGTGTTCAGACATACCTAAGGCAGACTGTCAAATTCAGCCACCCACAGTTAAAAGGAATCTACACAAATCAAAATATGTTTAGAAGAGATAATCTGATTTTTCAGTGTCACTGACCTTTGCAGAAGGAAAAATTCAGATTTGATATTTCCGTATTTACATCTAAAGGACTAGGACAGGAAAGTCCAAAAAGGAGTTTGACTTATCTGCATTATCCCCAGATGGCAGACCAAACGCCAGCCGGACTTCTGGAGGGGGATTCTGACTAAATAAATGCAATCACTTTCCAAATATTAAAAATATACCAAAAATAAAAGGGCGAGAAGTGGAAGGCCAGGGCTGTGCTGTCCTCACTCTTATGCTACAACTCTCAGCACAGGTCCTGACTAGCAAAAGTGCACTGGAAGGCACTTCATACACGTGTACGGAATGAAGAGAAAGTTATATTTTCGTTGAATATATTTCAAGCTCCATGATACGATTCTTTTTGAATAATATTTTGTATAGCTGTTTAAAGAACTGGATGGAAATTGAGCTAGATGATCTATAAACACATGACCATCTACCCTGGGATTTTCTAGAACTTTCTAGAACAATTCAAATTTAAACTATTTGTCCTCTTCTTTTCATGAGTATATTTCTAAACGTCCTTCTCGCTAGTCAGGTGCAAAAGTTATAAGCTAGTCTTACTCTGAGTAGCATAACAAATAGAATGGCAACACGGATTCCTTTCTACAGGCTGAAAATCATACTGGAATGGTACCATCGAAGTGAAGAGAACTATAGTTGTTCGTAACTAGAAAGTCATGTACCGTAAATATATAACTGGCTCTGTCTTGGTGAGTGCAGACTTACACGTTAATAAATGTAGTCAAATATAAGTCAGCCAAGACTCCAGGGTGATGTATTTTATTGATTACTTTCTTTACAGAGAAGGTTTGGGTCACAGTTGTACATTATTGGGCCACATATCCGTGTTTTCGTAGCGTTCAAGTGTGATTAGGAGGCCACCCTTAATGCTTGGTGAGCGATTGACAGATGGCTGAAAAAATGCAAGTAAGTATGTATTGTGCAGGAAAGCCTGCAAGTGAAGAGTCAATCAAGACAGAACAAACGTGCTTAGAAAGAGGCCACCTTATTCGTATTCTGACTACAGAATCGGGCAACTTTCTATGCAAATGATGCAGCTGCATCAATAACATTGACACTAGAGAAGTGAAGAGGGGAAAAAACAACGAAGTTCTCTGTAGCAAAGTGGCTGTGCGCTTGATCAAGGAAGGAACATAATGGTTGATGAGATAAAAGGGGATTGGGGTGTTGTTGTTGTCGTTTTTTTAAGTTGCATTGTTCCTGTTTGCCTGAAGCACTAATGGCCACACCAGAAGTAGCAAGTCTCACCGATGAATACGGCTTTTGGACTAACGAGACCTGAGATGGGAGCCGCTGCCTCCTTTCCCGAATCCCAAGATTTGCCTGTGTGGTCCACACAATATCATGTAAATGTGCCAGTACTTGTAGAGTACTCACTTCACTCGTTCTCACTCTCTTGCTCTCGCTCTCTCTCTCACCATAAAAGGCTAAACCATCTATTATTCAACAGTTTGGGGGAGAAGAGACACAGAAAGCTAACAAATGAGTACAGATATTTTGTTTCATTTAAAGGGTGAAAAATCTGACTTGAATTATCTGTTCCCCAATATGAAACAATACATATTAAGTAAATATTATGTGTCAGTATTTATAATCTAGAGCAAGCAATTTGTGTGTTTTCTACAAAGTCTTTTCTGACTCTTCTAGATTATGCTAAAAGAGACCCTGCTCCCTCCTACAGATCTCTGCTTCAGTTTGAAATAAGACATTGTGCCTGGAAATACTGGTTTATATGTAATCCGACCAGTGCTGGGTTGCCTTGAGTACTGCCTCTGCCCTTTCTTACACACACACACACACACACACACACACACACACACACACACTTCCTAGGAGCTAGAGGGAAGTAGTGATGTTTTAAAACATATCTTTAACAATATATCTTTATTTTAAAAAAAATCCAGCCCAGGTGTGTATAATACATAGGGAATTACAAAAAGGTCTCAGTCTGTTGACACATGAAAATCCCCTGTCCAACTTTCCTCTGTTACACGTTTCAAGAATAAGTTAACACAATCGTCAACACTCAACTTTCCTTCCTTTGAAAGTGGGCTGGACTTCAGTGTCCTGCTTCTACTCGGTGGGCTTCAGCAGAAGCGATACCACTTCCAAGATGAGGCTATAAGAGCTGTGGCTTCCCTCTCTCAGCTCTCTTGGTACCGCTGTCTGGAATCTTTTGCACTGGGATGTCAACTGCCATGGCATGAGGATGCTCTGCAGTTTCTGGAGAAGCCCACAGAAGGAGAGCTGGAGTCCCGCTCAGTGGCTTGGTGAGCTTGGAAGTGGGCCCCAAGAGAACCGTAGGCTTTCCCCGTGGCCCAGCTGCAGTCTCGCCAGACCCCCAGATGGTACCACCCAAAAGAGTGCTCTTGGGTTCCTGCACCACAGAATTTTCTGTGTCTAAACATTTGTTGTTTTAAACTGCTAATTTGGGGGTAATTTGTTACCTGGCAACAAATAACTAATATATCTTCCATTCATAATAGCATCTGATCAATCACTCTCTCCCTCTATATTCTAGCCCCAAATACTCGCTTCTTCACATCCTTTCAGTTTCTGCTCCCTTGGGCCTGGCTGCTCCTGCAACAACCCACTCTGGCCTCCCTGCTGCTCTGCATTTTCCAAGAAGCCCCTGGAATTCTGGCATAAAAATCCAGTTCTCCATGACAAGTGGCTCATATCTCAAACCTCTCGCATAACAGGTGTTCAATAATTATCTGTTCATAACATAATCAAACATCAATTTCCTTTGACTTCTCCAAAGAAAAAATTCTTTATTTAAAAAATATTTTAATGACTCAAACTACAGTTATAAAGAAAGATGCTTAAGTGTTTGAAGCCATGAGTTATATAAGCAAGAGTTGCTCCTGATAACTCCAACACTCCCCTGGTACCTGAGTCAGGCAGAGTGGACTCAGTACATTCCTTTACTTCTGGAACAAGAATAGGTATACATCTCAATTCCATGTGGCAAAGCTGCAGTGCAGCTAAATATCCTTTGCTCAAAGGAACAATTCCAGGTTCAGGATCACTGTCTCTGTATCTTCAGGTCTTTGTGTTGCCTATAATCTCTGGGTCAGTGTCTGTTGCCACCTGAATATCAAGATTATTTATTTACAAAATTCAGTATATCTACCAGCATTCTAAGTGCCCTGGGGACTTACTGTCAGTCAGTAAGTTTGTATACACATGCTACTTTTCTTACTAACGTGTGACACCAGTGTGCAAAGCAAACAGTTGTTCGTGATGCTAACAGCCTCAAAAGAGAAACAGACATTAATTTAGCAAACCCATAGGCATATAACTTCAAACCAAGTACTGCAAAGGAAAAAAAGACAAGTTACTAAAAGGAGAGCTTTCTCTGTTCTGAGGATCAGTGGTTCAAGGAAGGCTCATCTGAGCCAGTTATCTTTGGAAGTAGTTAACATGCTCAAGGAATAGCATATTACCTAGGCAAAAGTGTAAGGCAGAGGGGAGTATTTGAGTATTTACTATTTGTCAGGCACTGTGAACATCCTTTAAATATAAAATATGAGCCAGGCACAGTGGCATATGCCTATAATCCCAATACTTGGAAGGCTGAGACAGGAGGATCAGAAGTTCAAGGCTATTCTCCATAACTTATCAAGGCCCTCAGAAACATCATGAAACGCTGTGTTTCTAAATTAAAATTAAAAGGGCTGAGGATAAGCTCAGCATGGTGTACTTGGAAGACTGAAACACGAGGATCCCAGATTTGCTGTCATCATCAGCAATTTAGTGAGACCCTCAGCAACTTAGTGAATCTCTGTTTCAAAATTTAAAAAGTAATAATAAAATAGGGATGGTTGTGTAGCTCAGAGGTAGAATGCTTCTGAGTTCAATCCCTACTATCACCATGAGTAATAAGTAATTAAGTAAATAAATAAATATCAACACATATACCTTTACAACCATCACTGGAGGTAGGCACCATGTTCTCCATATTTTAGAGACATGAAACCCAGGGCACATGTCTGCATGCTTACCTGCAGTCAGTCCCAAGTGCTCTCTGCAAAGCCTTTGCTTTAATTCTTAAAGGTACCAAAGAGAACTTTGAACTTCTGTTAGGACCACTTTCAAGTTGATCAACATGTAATGATATTGATTACTTTCAGAAGTTTCAACAGTTAAAACACAAAATAGGATATAGTTTAACTTTAATACTTTCCAAACATATACTCTTAAAAATTAAGTATGATATAAATAATATTGTAACAAGGTTATTTTAACTATTCATTACTTTTACAATCTTTCCAATTTATTTATATTATCTACCCAAGAACTTCATGGTGCTCTCTTTTCTATCATAAATACTGCTAATCATATATATGTTTCAGTTTTATACAGTTTGTGAAAATGTACACTATACATATATTAAATTACAGACAAAATTGAGAAAAAAGAAGGGAAAAGAGTTCATTATTCTTTGTTAAATAATGAATGCTTTTGAAATAATGCTATCATTATATGCAAATGAGCATAACTGTTACAAATGTTAATTTTTCAAAACTTGAAATGTTCCTTAAGATAAACTCTGGCTGAAGCCCTGAATATTTAATTGTTTCATTTTCTAGAAATGAAGACAGTCACCTATTCAACATAATTAGTTATGTAGGTAAAAACAACTGTAGCTGAACATCATTGTTTTCCAGATGCATTTTAAATAGCAATCCTACATTGACTGTTTAGCCTATTGCTTGGATTTCTTCTATTTACTCATCCAGATTCCTTTCCGCTGCCCTATTCTGTACCTCAGGAGGTCAATGTGTGTGAAAGCCTTCCACAGGCTCCTTTGCTCACTGGCCTCCAGCTAGGCTACTGTGGAGTATTAATGGGAAAAGAGTAAGGCAGAAATTCTTTTACCCCCAGCTCCCTCTCCACTGAGTCACTGTCTGTTGGAGCAGAAGGTGAGGGTTCCTGTCTTGGCTATGCACACCATTTCTCTTCTCTGAAAACTGCTTTCCCCTTAGAAAAATGAGAAGAAACTGAAGACTGCGCTATCTCTTAATACTTTCCCCCATACCAGTCTACACCTTTGCAAATGGTTCTTCTATTGAACTCCCCTCACTCAGTCGGCTTCATTGGGTTATTTCCTCTGAGAATTTACTTTGTCGTCAGTGATATCATGAGTGGCCTCAGGAAACTGACCTTTAAATGGAGGTCCTGGTTGGGTTGAGTACGTATGTATGTGGTATCCAGATAACTAACAGGGCAGCAGTTCCAGGAGCTGAGATGGAACACTTAGGAAAGTAGTCAAGAGCTAACTCAGGATTTGTGAAGGAAAAGGATTAGGTCGATGGGTGGAGCAGGCTGAACGTGTTGACATGGATGCGCTGCGGATTTAGTACTTGGAAATATGGCTCAAGCACTGAGGAACAGAATTACTAGTCCACTAGGCTGGCTCACTGAAGGCTGTACTAGTGGTGTGCCAGGTTCCCTTAGGTTGCTTTGGACATTCCATTCTCATAATGTTTGCAAGCTAGTACCACACACTGGACTGGAAAATGGAGGTCAGAATTTCTGTCCACCTATTTCATTTCGTATTATTTTCAGTGCCTGACAAAGTTAGGCGTATACCAGTTATGTGTGAGTGACTGAATGAAAGAATGAATGTGAACCAGACATGGTGGAACACACCTGTAATTCCAGTACTTGGGAGACTGAGACAGGAGGATCACAGGTTCAGGGCCAGCTTCATCAACATAGCTAGGCCCTCAGCAACTTAGTGAGACCCTGTTTCAAAATAAAAAAAATAAAGCAGGGTTGGAGGTAATTGTCCCTGGATTCAATCCCTAATAAAACATGCACAAAAAGAATGAATGTGTTCCTGTGAGGATGTAGTAGAAAAGGCCACTTGATGACTTATCTTTCTTTCCTTTTCCTCTACCTGTGTTTCAATTGCATCTCTCCATCTGTTGCCTTTATCCTTAGGGAAAAATATTTAATCTCACAAAGCTGTAGATTCCTCCTCTTTAAAATTAAAATAGTACCTCTCTCTTAGTTTATTTGGGACTATCACAAAAATACAACTCAAGTGACTTATAAACAACAGAAATACAATTTCCTACAGTTCTAGAGGCTAAAGTTCAAGATCAAGGCACCTGCAGACTCAGTATCTGGTAAGGACTCATTCTCCGCTTCATAGATGGGGCTTTCTTGCTGTGTCCTCACTTGGTAGAAGGGGTAAACAAACTCTTTCAGGCTTCTTTTATAAGGGCACTAATCTCATTCCATGAAGGCTCTGCCTTCATGACCTCATTACCACCTAAAGGGAGTTGGCACACAATGGGGATTAGGTTTCAACTTACAAATTTGAGAGAGGTGCAAATATTAGAAACACAGAAACCTCATAGCCTCATAGGAGTGCTATAAGAGAGAAATCAAATAGATAACAGTTAAAATATGTGGAAAGTAAAGAGTCCTCCATAAATTTTACTTTCCTTCTTGTCCCATTTGTATTTCAAGAAACAAATACATTATAGGCACTGAAATAAATGTCATTTATGATGGACCATGCATGAAGTTCTAATTTTGAAGGCTCATACTCTATTCGTTCCTTTTATGAAACTCCTAAATATCCAATTTCTTCCCATGGGACTGCAAAATATTTTAATGCCTTTTATGGTTAAAATGCTTGAAGAATTTGGAAGAGGTCCCATTTCTGAAAGCTATTTCAATAAATCCAAAATGAATAGATGTGGAAAATATTTAACATTCAACAGTTAAATTTTGAATAGGAGACATACATAGTTAATTTTGTCCCTTTTATTTCCACAAGTCATAAGAAGAGACCATTCAAATAGGTTACGTAAAAGAGGCTCCTCTGATCATTTCTAAGAGGACACCTCAATTCTAGTTTCACTCAAAGATTATTCTTAACAAATGCACCTATTGTTTGGTTTCTTTGAAATAAACAAAGCTCAAAATTAGACTGTTGCTTAGACACAGAGCCATTGAATTAAATAAGCGCAGACATTTAGAATTAAGTCAGTTTAATATAGATAGTCACCTTTCATTAAATCATGGCTACAGTATAAGGATTGTTTTATTAGCTTTATGTCACAATCATAAAAGCTCAGTTAAAATTTCACAGTAAATGCATACTTTTACACAATTTTGCAAAATCAGTGCCTTCAAACAAATTTTACACATGAAAAGGGATTCCCATAACCACTAAACCACTAAAAACAATAGACAAAAGAATTGGATTTCTAAAGTTATTTAAATCACTACTACCCTTAATTCCCTTCTTTCATTCAAATAGAAACAAAAAATGTATATGTATCAATAATAAATCAGTGTCATTTCCCCCAATTTCTATCATTTGTTAGGGTTCTCTAGTACTATATCACTATCTAAAATGTTAAAAAAAAACAGCTGATTTAGGGGAAATAGTGTTATTTATAGACTTATTTGTGTTGAGAAGCTTTTCAAAAAACATATTTTTTGGATTAAAGGAAATGTTTGTGGTAACCTAAGCTCCAGTTGCTGTTTCAAAATTATAAAATGAATTAAGAAGGGGTATGATGTAAATTAAAGCATGAATGACTTCACAAATAAACATTTTATAAATGTAAATTTCTTTTGCCTCGAAATGTAGACAGAATGATTTAAGTACATGATGCATTTATTTACCAAAAACAAAAAGAAATTTGCCTAATTACCATTTAAAATAATTCTTCCAGTGATCTTTTTTGTGCAGATAGTCAATGGAAAGATTTTGTTCTATGGCACAGATTCCCAATTCTTGAGACACTGAATTTTCTCTCTCTCTCTCTCTCTCTCTCTCTCTCTCTCTCTCTCTCTCTCTCTCTCTCTCTCTCTCTCTCTCTTTCTCCTCTTTCTTTCTTTCTTTCTTTCTTTCTTTCTTTCTTTTCTTTCTCTTCTCTCTCTTCTCCTCTCTCTCTCTCCCCCTCTCTCTCTCTCCTCTTTCTTTCTTTCTCTTTCTTTCTTTCTTTCTTTCTTTCTTTTCTTTCTCTTCTCCTCTCTCTTCTCCTCTCTCTCCTCTCTCTCCTCTCTCTCTCCCCTCTCTCTCCTCTCTCCTCTCTCTTTGTCCATATGGGTTAGAGAGTAATAATGGCTTCACTATAGTAATTTCTTTAAGGACTCTTAGAGCCTTAGAGCTAACTAAAGAAACACAGGTTGGATCCTAAAGAACTTGTGATGCTATCTATGTCTTCTCAATGTGCAGTAGACACAAAAATGTGTTCAATTCTAAAAATAGTAAAAATATGTTAAAATTGAAGTACAAAATTTACAAATAATTTTATATTTTCAAATGTGGAAAATACTTCATTCAGAAAACAATGATTCTGATCCATCTGCTTCCAGCTTTAAGAAGGTGTATCTTATAATGGGCCATGATATAATTAAAAAATCAGAGAAACAAGTACTTTTTAAAAATTCATCTGAAGGCTTTGGAGGTGTTTCAAAGCACTCAGGACTTAAGTGGCTAAAATCTCAGAATTAATTATTATAAATATTTTTTAAATGAGCACAATATTTAAGTACTACTTTACCCTGTGGGGCATTTGCTGAGTATTAGGCAAGAGGTTGAGAAACAAGGCAAAAGTTCAAGAAACAGGCAGAGGTTTGTTCCTAAGAAACAGAGAAGACAGTAGAACTTTTGGAAATTTCCTAAGACTAGAAAACAAAAGCTAGAATGTGGACATGCCAGAGCAGCCAGGATCAAGAGGAAAAGATGTCAGGAAGAAGCCAGGTGCACAGAAGTGATCCTGACACCCTGGAAGTTTTCAATCCCAGGCATTTGCTGATTCTTCAGCCCTTGCAAACAAATAACTCAAATGCTGTACAGAGCACCTATGTAGCAGAGCAGAGGCTCCAGCAGCCTTGTGGTGCTAAAAACACAAAAGTGTTAAAGTACAGAAACCAAGAGGAGAAGATTCCCAGCAGTTGAGGCCCTAGAATGATGCGTTCTCAGAGTAAGGATGAATTGCAGGGACATCTAGTGTTACAGAATTTGTAAAATGGCTCCAAGTCAGCATTGTCCATGGTTGAATAGAGGTGATCTGTTTCTAAACCTGCCTGTCTAGAAAAAGAAAACAAGTCAAGAAGCTGTGGAGCAACATCAACTGGTCCTCTGTATGTACAATTGGATTTTCAGAAGAGAAAAAGAAAAGGGGAAGAAATATATATTTGGTAAAATAGTGCCTAATTTTTATCCAAGTTTTATGAAAACTATAAACTCACAGATCCACAAAGCCTAACAGAGTCCAAACATTAGATACACAATGAAAATGAAACTATCATACATCATAATAAATTGCTAAAAGTCAGTGATAAAGAGAAATCTTAAAGGCAACCATAGAATAAAAACACATCTTTGTTCCACACAAAGGAAAAAAAGATAAGAAGAACAGAGTTCTTGGGGGAAAGAGTACAAGCCAGAAGACAGTGGAGCATTGAAAGAAAATAAACTGTCAACCTAGAATTATGTATCCAATGAAGACTTTTTAGACATAGGTGAAATACTTTCCAGATGTACAAAAGCGTAAAAATTCATCAGCAGCAGACCTGTATTAGAAAAATATTAAGGGAGTTTTTCAGGCAGAGGAAAACTATACCAGATGGAAATCTGTATCTATACAAAGGAATGAAATTACTAGAAGTAATAAGTATGTGAACCAATATAAAATAACTTGATTATTTAAAAAATTAATTGACTGTATAAACCAAAAGTAAAAGCAATGTATTATTGAATTTATAACATACATAAGATCTAAAATGCATGACGACAATAGAACAAATGCCAAGAGGGGAGAGATAGAAGTAAATTGTTGTAGGTTTATTATGCCCATGAAGTGGTATCATTTAGGGTAGAATATAATAATTTAAGAATGTATAATATAAACCACAAATCAATCACCCAAACTTATAGCAAATAAGCAAGTAGAAAAGATGAAAGGAAACAAAAATATATTAAATCCAAAAGAAGGCAACAAAAAGAGAACAAAAGACATAAATGACAAATCAAAACAAATAGCAACATGACAGATTTAAACACAGCTATATCAATTTTCATATTAAGTGTAAGCCATTTAATATGAAAATTAAGTTAACCAAAATTAACTAACCATATCAGTTATCATACTAAATAAACATAATGACCCATATAAAAGGTAGAGATCATTATATTGCCCACTCCATGACCCAACTATATGATCCTACCATAAACACACTGTAAGTATAAGGACACAAACAAGTTAAAAGTGAAAAGATGATGGAAGAATATATACCACATCAACAGCAACCAAAAGGAAGCAGTAATGGTTTTATAAATATTAGGCATAGTAGATGTCAGAGCGTGTGTGTGTGTGTGTGTGTGTGTGTGTGTGTGTGTGTGTGATTAGTGAGAAAGAGGGTCATTTTATGAGGACAAAAGGGGTCAGTTCAACAACAGCACATAACAATCCTAAACATTTTTTGTACAAAAACAAAACCCAGAGGCCCAAAATACATGAGGCAAAAAAAAAAGACTTGCAAGGAGAAATAGTTGAATTTAAAATTATAATGAGATTTCAACATCTTTCTCTCAATAATTGCTAGGCTAAGAAGACAAAATTAGGAAAGACAAAGACAACCTGACCAATACTACCATATAACTTGGCATAAATGACATTTATAGAACAACAGAAACAAATTATTTTTTTCTTCTTTTTTTTTTTTTTTTTTTGGTGGTACTGGGGTTCCTGGAAGCCCTTCTACCTCTGGGCTACACTCCCAGACCTATTTTTATGTTTTTATTTGGAAACAGGGTCCCTTAAGCCAACCCTGCTGGCTTTGAACCTGCATGATCTTCCTGTCTCTGCCTCCCAAGCGCGGGGATTACAAGCGTGCGCCACCACGGCTGAAACACATTCATTTTAAATGCATGAAGGATATTTACTAAATTGTCTACATTCTGAACCACAAAATAAACCTAAATTAATTTTAAAGAATTCAAATTGTACAAAATGTTTTCTTATCATAACCAAAATAGAAATAGTGATAGAAATTCTAACATATGTAAAAACTAAACAACATATTTCTTAAAAACAAAAGGATAAAATAAGAAATAAAAAGTAATTAAGAAAGTATTGCGCATGGGAAGAATTTAAAAGCACAAATTTCTTTTGTTTTTGTTTTTGTTTTTGTTTTGTGGTACCAGGGGATGGAACCCCTAGTCCTATTTTTTTAGTATTTTTATTTTTTGAAACAGGGTCTCACTGAGTTGTGAAAGGTCTCTCTAAGTAGCTGAGGCTGTCAGCAAACTGCGATCCTCTGGTCTCCGCCTCCCGAATGCTGGGATTACAAGTGTGTGCCACCATACCCAGCCACAAAGTTTTAAAATTTGTTTGATAAAGCTAAATAAGTAGAGGGAAATCTATTGCACTAAAATGCGTACCTAGTCTCTACCTTTAAGACTTCTATCTTAGGACAGTAGAAAATAAGATTAAGTACAAATTAAGCATAAGAAAAGAAAAAAAACTGCATTATTTATTTATTTTTATTTTTATTTATTTATTTTTTTTGTGGTACTGGGGTTCCTGGAAGCCCTTCTACCTCCGGGCTACACTCCCAGACCTATTTTATATTTTTATTTGGAAACAGGGTCTCTTAAGCCAACATGGCTGGCTTCGAACCTGCGCGATCCTCCTGTCTCCGCCTCCCAAGCTCCCGGATTACAAGCGTGCACCACCACACACGGCTACATTAACTTTAAATAGAGCTTTTTATTTAAAAAATCAATAAAATTGGTAAATCTGCATCATGATTGGGCAGAGGAAAAATAAGAGAGAAGGTAAAATGACCAATATCAGCAATGAGGGAAATATGTTATTAAAATATCTACAAATATAGAAAAGATGATAAAGAATTAGTATTGTAAATAGCTGTAAAGGGTCTGAAATTTTGCCTATTTTATGAGTATGTGTGTCACTGTGTCACTGTTTCGTGGATAATGGCAGAAAATCCAAAACTCTTGAGTTGGGGACAAAATTAGAGAATAAAAAAAATAATACCAAATTGAGCTCAAAGAAAATATAAGGAAGAAATTCAAAATGAGCAGAAATTAATGAATTGGAAAATGTATGCAGCAGAGAGATTTAAAAAATCTGAGATGGCTTTTAGAAAGATTAATGAGACTAGTAATCTCTTACTAAGACTTTAAGACTAAAAAGGCATATGGCAGAAAATACAATGTCAGTAATAAATTGAGACATCCCTAAAGATCATATAGACATTAAAAAGACAAGATGAACAGCATTATATCTAAATTTTCATACTAGAAAAAAATGATAGTTTGAAAAGTTCTAACAGCTCTATATTAAAGAAGTCAAATTAAACTAAAAAAAAATTTTTTTTTTGGTGGTACTGGGGTTTCTGGAAACTCTTCTACCTCTGGGCTACACTCCCAGACCTATTTTATATTTTTATTTGGAAACAGAGTTTCTTAAGCCAGCCCTGCTGGCTTTGAACCTGCGATCCTCCTGTCTCCAACCCCCAAGCGCAGGGATTATAAGCATGCACTACCACACCTGGCTTAAATTAAAATATTTTAAAGACTAAGGGTATGTAGCTCAGTGGTAGAGTGCTTGCCCAGCATACATTCAATCCCCAGTACCAAAAGTAAAATAGCAAAATATTTTAAAATATGATTTTTCCATAGTTTAGGAAAAGGTCAGCATAATACAAAAACCTAACAAGCACATTATAGAAAAGGAAAATTCCTAAAATATCTCTTTTACGAACATATGTGTAAGAATCCTAAACAAAATGCTAACAAACCAAATCAAATAGTATTTGAAAGGGTAGTACCCCATGACCAAGTTAAATTTATTTCAAGAATGAAAAGTTTATTTAGTATTTGAGAATCAATCAGCCCAACTTGCTACACTATCAGATTATGAGAAATCATATGGTTTCCTCATTATAAGAAGTATAATCATTTCATAAATTTAACATTCAATTACAAAATCTGTTAGCAGACATGGAATAGAAATTAAAAATTTAATATGATTAAAAATTAAAAGTACCTGCAAACATTAACATCATACCCTATAACCAATAGTCAAATATTGATGCCTTTTTTTCTGAGAATGGAAATAAGGATGGCTGCTATCACTACTTCTATTTAATATACACTGACCTGTGTATATTGTATAAACAGAAAAAAAACTGGGACTTGCACAAATAGAAAAGTAATATTTTAAGACTCTTACTTTTCACATTTGACATGATTTTGTATGTACATACAAAATAATCTACAGAAAAATATTGTATATTATAAAAAATTTGAAAAATTATTGAACAGATGGTCAATATTTGAAAGTAATTTTTTATATACTAACAAGAAGCAATTAGAAAATGAAGCAATACAATGTCAACAGTTACAATAGCATCAAAAATATAAAATATCTAACTGGAAATGTGTGAAATATATATATGTGAAAGACTAAAAAGTATTACTGAGCAAAACTGAACACTCATCTTAAGACATGAATTTTAAATATACATTGAATTTACAGCCAGGCGTGGTGGTGCACGCTTGTAATCCCAGCACTTGGGAGGCTGAGACAGTAGGAGCGCAGGTTTGTGGCCAGCCTCAACTACTTAGTAAGATCCTGTTTCAAAATAAAGAATAAAAAATAGGGCTAGGGGTGTAGCTCAGAGGTAGAATGCCCTGGGTCCAATCCCCAGTACCACACACACACAAAAGAAAAGAATTTGCAAAAGGTAAGAAATAGGTAAAAAAAAAAATCTTGAATAACAAAATTGGAGATTTCTATTACTATTTTTTCAAGAGTTGTAAGTTTATAGTAATTTTAAAACAATGATTAATTTATACCAGCTTGAACATAGATAAATTGGTCACTGAGAGAACATAAAGGAGAACAGAAAGAGATTGATATAGTTACTTAATTCTTGTCATAATACACAGTGGAAAATGTAATCTTTTCAATAAATGAAAGTCAGGGAATATTCTATAAGGAAAATAATTAATTTGTGCCCTTAACTTGTTATATAAACAATTAAGTGCAGATCTGAACATGAAGGTAAACTCTCACAGCTCATAGAAGAGATTGAAAAATATCATTGTATCCTTAAATAGATCATACACCAAAAGAAACAATAAAAAGTTAATGAGCTGTATCACATTAATATTAAAGATTTCTTTTTTTACAAAATAGACCATGAAGAAGAAAATACTTTAAGTAATATGGAAAAAATATTTGCAATAAAACGTTTGCAACAGAAGACATATCCACATAAATGAGCTACAAATCAATAAAACATGAGGTAAATCAATACTTAGAAATGTGCAAAAGTTTCAATATGCACTTCACACAAAAAAATCCACATGACACTTTGTGTTCAAATTTATTGCTATCATTTGGACCTTACGTACTCTACCAAAAGTTCATTTGTTAAAGGCTCAGGGTCCCTAGCTGGTGTCACTTTTGGGAGGTGGTGGCAACTTTAGGAGGCTGAGACAGTCTAAAGAAGAGGTTGTTATGGTCAAATATAAAATGTTCCCTGAAGAGGTCAGGGTTGATATAGTTAAGTCATGAGGGCTGTAATCTCATCAACAGATATACTTATTGCAATGGATATCCATTATGATGGATTTATCTTGCTCTCTTGCTTCTGATCTCCATGATGTGAGAGCAGAGGTCTCCCTCCCTCCTTCCCTTCCTCCCTCCCTCCCTCTGCTCCCTGCCTCCATGCACTAAGACAGAAAGACTCTGGCCTCATGTGGACTGAACCCCAAATTTCCAAGAAAATGTGAGCAAATAACATTTCCTTCCTCTCAGTTGTGTGGTCAGTTGCTTTGCTTATAGCAAAAAGAATGTTAATGGTGACAGATGTCCTTAGGAGTGTACTTTGAAGGATATATTTTGTCCCTGGCTCTTTCCACTCTCTCTTTTCCTGTTTCCTGGCCACCATGACTTGAATAGGTTTTCTCCATCACATGCTTCCTCCCTAACGTATTTCATGCTACAGGCTACAAAGCAACTTGGCCAAGTGAGCATGGTCTGAAGCCTTTGAAACCATAAGCTAAAATCAATCTTTCCTCCTGGTAAGTTGATTATCTCAGGTATTTTGTCACAGTAATAGAAATCTGACTAATTTTTAGTCATTGAGACAATTGCAAACAAAATTAGCTGAAAGTCAAGACTGCTCTTCATACAGTCCCCACACATGGTCTCTGCATGTAGGTAGCTGGATTTCACTGGAGGGAGCTTGGATCCCAAAAGTTCAGATTGCTAGGGGGAGGAAGCAGAAGCTGCCAGTCTCCTTAAAGCTTAGGCCCAGAGTTGCATGGTGTCATTTCAACACCACTGCATTGGTTAAAGCAGTCCCAGAGTTAGCTAGTATTCTAAAAGAGCCAAAATAAACTCCACCCCTCAATAGGGAAAAGTCAGAGCCTGTAGCCCTCTAGAATCTGTCACATTTTCCCACCTCCCTCAAATTTATGCTTGTCCAAAACTAGCTCTATCATCAAAGTTCATTTCAAATCCTTTCCCTTTTATAAATTATTAACCCCCTAAACTGAAAATAGCTCCTCCATTTCCCCCTGTGAGCTTCCATTTCAACTTTACCTTTCTTGGGGCACTTTTAACTTTTAGCCTTGAATTATTTATATAAGTCTTATCTCCTCTACATTTTAAATAATGTTTATTTCTAGTTACTGGAATAAGAAATTCATATTGTATAAATTAGCAGAATTCATTTCTGAATAAATATGTGCCTGCTTTGTACACATGAGATGCTTAATAAACATTTATTAAGTAAATCTTAGAATAAAATTCAGTCTTTTTAATAGGTCAATAAGAAAGTTTTTCAAGGTTTTAGGCATACTATTTCCTTCCTTATACACAATCATATTTTTGTTTAGATACAGATAGGCAACATGGTGCTAGATATTTTCCAGGCATATTTTTAGGAAAGGATTTTGTAATCTTAAAAAGGGAAAAATAAAATAAAACAACACAATGGCTAACACCTACTGAGCTCTTAACTATGGCTCTAGGCATTTCTTCCTATAAGATTTATAGAAAACCAAAAAATAGCCCAGGAATCAAAAACCAATGGAAGCCTAAAAGCAAAAAGGAGTTTTTACTATAGGACCTTGAACAATTCTAAGATATCTGAAATTCTAACATTCATTGCCTACATGAGGAGGAAAGCCAGACTCCGAGAATATATACAGGAAAAGATTTTGGAAGAAGAGGACATCTTTCCTCTAAAATAGAATCTACTCTTTCCATATTATATGGAGTACCTTCTAACTCATGAATTCTTATTTTTTAACAACAAAATGCATCAATTTTTGCCATATGGAAATTTGATAGTTTAAATTACTCTAGTTTTTAATATGTTAAAATCTTTAAGCATAACTTAAGTTTTGAAAAATTGCATTCTACTTAAAGGCAATAGTACACTATTATAATTAGAGAAAATAGTTTTCTGACACTTTTCTTTAATAAGCAAAAATTACTGTGTTCAGTGCAATGCTTAAAACTGTTGAAAACCAAAACAAAAAAAAGGAATATACTATGGCATTTGTCATCAGAAAACTAAGAGACCTATTGGAAGAGATAATATTAAATATTTATGGAAAATTAATAAAATAATAGGAAAGCTTAAGTGGAGTATAACAGCAAAATAAAATTTTATTGGCGGTGTTGGTAATTGAAGTGTCCTTCAAAGACAGCTAGAATTTACCCAGATTATCAAAGAGCATTCCAAATTCATATTTGAAAAGGTGAAAATTAGTAAAACACTAAGGGAGAATTAGATTGTATTACCCAGTGATCTCCAATACATAGTCTTACTCAAGATGAATGTCCGAGCTAACCTATGTATTAGAGCTCATTGGACAATACACTCTAATGGCAAGGCAGGCTGGATGATGATGACTTTTGACTGGGTGTTAGGCAGTGTGGTCCAGACTTGGTACAATAAACAACCTGAAGCCATTTTTCTACTTGATTGTGAGGTTATTTCATGTACCAAAGGCAACTTGACTGAGTTTTAACATAGGAAAGTTCTTCCTGAGGTGTAGTTGGATGAAATCTTCCTATTTATTTGTCATAAAATCAGCATGATTTTCCACAAAGCGAGTATTATTTTTGACATGAAGCAAAGGTCGGCATTTGGGTGTGTATTTGTGTCCATGGATATGATGATTTGTGTAGGTGTTTTAATTTCCAAACTCAAGGTCAGGAGAAGGGTTAGGGCTGCATGGTGTTATGGAAACCAATTGAGCTGTTCCTCTAAGTCCAAAAAGTAGTCAATTTACTGGAAAACATTCAACCAAGATTAAATTAAAATAAAATTTATTTGTGAAAAGCAGCTACAGTGTTTTTCAAAGTTGTATGAAAGTAAGCATTTTTTTCTGTAAAGATATTCTTTATACATGAAACAAAGGTCAGAATTTGGGTGTGCCTGTGTGCATGTGTGTGTATGCATATTTGTGTGTGTGTTTTAACTTCCAAAATTAAGGTCAGGAGTCAGGTGAGGACTACATCAGTCATTCTAACCAATCAAGTTGTCATTTCAGTTCAAAGTAATCAGCTCACTGGAAAAAAGTTCAAGCAACTAAATTTAAAATACAGTATTTACCATTTCACTTTGAAAAGCCAACATAATTTTATCAAATGAAAGGCATTAATACCTGTATTTTTCACCAGATCTCTCCCCTCCCCCTCCCTCTTCTCTCTCTCTCTCTCTCTCTCTCTCTCTCTCTCTCTCACACACACACACACACACACACACACACACAGTGTTGTTTCTACCCACTGCCTATATCTTCTAGGTGCTTAGAAATTGATTTCTAATTCATAATAAAAAGTTCAGCAACACTACCAAATGAAAAACTCATCAATTACTTTTCATTATAAATATCTTTTGGAAACACTCTGCTAATTTTACAGAAAGTCATTAGGTTAAATAAATCAACTTTTGGGTACATTTAGTAATGGAGTAAAATAATTTTAATATATAATTTACTTCTAAATGTCCCAGTGTTTCAGGAAGCATTAGTAACGTCCTGATTTCCTGTATCTTGATCCAAACATTACTTTTGATCATTGCTTTTCTAAGTCTTAGAAAAACAAATTGTGAAAGTTATAATGGGCTTCTTGGAAGGGAATGGCATAAGAACATGTTTACAAAACTGCTTTCTCCTGTTTCCAACCTAAACTAAGAAAGATTAAGCCCATATTATACACTCCAAAGGATAACTATTAAGTGCAGGGTTGTTTCGGCCATATTGAGAGAAAACACGGAACCAAGTGTAAACTCTCTAGTTTATGAACACAATATATGATGACATATGATAGAATATTAAAATTTGTCCCCCTCTCATTAATTTTGAAAACACCAAAAAATGTTTACCAGCAATCCCGTGGCCGCTCACCACACATAGATCTGCCATCCATAACACAACAGTAGGAAAAATAAAATTTAAAAGTCACTCGTGCCAGCTGTGTTGGCGCACCCTTGTAATCCCAGCATTTGGGAGGCAGAGACTGGAGGATCACAGTTCGCGGACAACCTCAGCTACTTAGGCCCTTTGCAACTCATTGAGACACTGTTTCAAAAAATAAAAAGACTAGTAATAGGAGGAGATCTACTTGAAGAAAGGGCCCTATAGAGGAGCAATTAAGGTGACCAATCAGAAGGGATTGGGGGGGGGGATCTCTTTAAAACTCATGATGTAGGTAAACAAATATATCAAAGTTAATCACCAGTCAAGCATGGGATCGAGGGATGGGGAGAGAATGGGATGGGGATTGGATAAAGGCTAATTGGATGATGTGTGCTTGTATATCCTCAAGTCTTGTATTTCATTGTGACGTATGACTACAATGCACCAATAAAAATATATATTAAAAAATAAAATACAAATAAAAAGACTAAAAAAATAGAACTAGGGGTGTAGCTTGCAGGTACAATGCCCCTGGGTCCCATCCCTGGTATCGCAAAAAATAAATAAATAAATTAATTAATTAATTAATTAATTAAAATTATGAGTGACTTGTTTTTTGCGGTACCAGGGATAAGAACCCAGGGGCATTGTACCTCTGAGCTACACGCCCACTTCTCTTTTTAGTATTTTTATTTTTTTATTGGTACATTGTAGTCATACATCTTAATGGGATAAAAGATGGTAGAGACATACATGCACACATCACCTAATTAGCCCTTACCCAATCCTCATTCCATTCCCTCCCCATCCCTCCTTCCCATGCTTGGCTTAGTGATTGACTTTGATATGTTTAAGTACATCATGTGCTTTAGAGAGTTTCCCTCTTCCCCTCACTTAGGTCACCTTATTTGCTCCTCTGTAGAGTCTCCTTCACCTAGAGTTTCTCCTGTAACCCATTTCAACCTAGCTTTTGCATATTAGGTTAAAGCATCCGATTTCTTATTTTTTGTGACTGACTAATTTCATTGAAAAAAGAAATCAAAGAAGATCTTAGAAGATGGAAAGTTCTTCCATGTTCATAGATTGGCAGAATAAATATCATCAAAATGGCCATACTTCCAAAAGTGATCTACAGATTCAACGCAATACCCATTAAATTACCAAGATCATTCCTTACAGAGATAGAAAAATCAGTCCTTAAATTTATTTGGAACAACAAAAACCCCAGAATAGCCAAAGTAGTTCTCAGCAACAAAAACATGCAGGAGGAATCACAAATACCTGACTTTAAACTGTATTTTTATATTTTGAAACAGGGTCTCACTAAGTTGTGAAGTCCTGGCTAAGTAGCCGAGGCTGTCCACGAACCGCGATCCTCTGGTATCCGCCTCCAGAATGCTGGGGTTACAAGACTGCATATAATTGAAATATTATTTGCGCTGGGGAGTGGTGGCACAGGCTTGTAATCCCAGTACTTAGGAGGCTGAGACAGGAGGATCACAGGTTCACAGTCAGCCTTGTTACTTAATGAGGCTTTCAGCAATTTAGTGAGGTAGAATGCACCTGGTTCCACCCCCAGCTCAAAGAAAGAAAGAAGGACATAATATTTGAGAAGTTATGAAAGAAAAGATCTGTTTGTTTTGGGGGTTTTTTTGGTGGTACTTGGGTTCCTGGAAGCCCTTGTACCTTGGGCTACACTCCCAGACCTATTTTATACTTTTTTATTTTTGGAAACAGGGTCTTTTAAGCCAGCAAGGCTTGCTTCCAACCTGCGCGAAATCTCCTGTCTCTGCCTCCCAAGTGCGTGGATTACAAGCATGCGCCATCATGCCCGGCCTGAAAGACAGGATCTGAAAAACAAAATAAGTCACTGACCTAGAAGAAATAGTTAAAGAATAACAAACTCTGAGACAAACCTACTGAAAGCATTGAACTTCACCATTAGAACATCTGAACAGAAAAATGAATCATCAATAGTGGAACTGGAAAATATTCGCCTAGGAATTTACATTAGCAGCTGTGGATGTAAGAAAATTATACAATAATAATAAGAGCTTTAAGCCGGACATAGTGGCTTACACTTGTAATCCCAGTGTTTAGGGGGCTGAGACAGGAGGATCGCGGTTCATGGACAGCCTCAGCTACTACTTAGTGAGGCCCTTTGCAACTCAGTGAGACACTGTTTCAAAATAAAGAATAAAAAATAGGGTTGGGGGTGGAGCTTGGAGATAGAATGCCCCTGAGTTCCATCCCTAGTACGGCAAAACAATAATAATAATAATAATAATAATAATAATAATAATAATAAAGCCGGGCATGGTGGCGCACGCTTGTAATCCCTAAGCTTGGGAGGCAGAGACAGGAGGATTGCACAGGTTCGAAGCCAGCCTCTCTGGATCAAGAGACCCTGTTTCCAAATAAAAAAATATATAAAATAGGTCTGGGAGTGTAGCCCGGAGGTAGAATGGTTTTCAGGAATCCCAGTACCACCAAAAAACCCTACTACTACTACTACTACTACTACTACTCTTACTAATAATAATAATAATAATAAAGTTTTAGAATAAAAGATATTTGACTTTAGAATTACATGCCCAATTGGTATCTATATATCCAGACAGTATAAAATAATCTCAAAATGTACAAAGTTTGAGGAAGTATGTCTCCCATTTACCCAGGTATCTGTTCTTAAGGAGCTCCTTGTTAACATAATTCTGCCATTGTTCAGGGTCATGAGCTTGGTTTCTGCTAATCAGATTCTAACATGGAGTTTGGGTTCAAAATGGAGTTTGTTGTTGTAGGGAGCAACTGTGAAGTGAAGGGGGAAGAAGGTAGATTGGACAGAGAAAGATACTGAACATATACATAATGCAGACAATAAACTACAAGACATCAGTCAAACCACTAGGCAGCTCGAGTAACAAACTGTGCTCCAGTTTTAGAAGAAAAGATATTTGACTTTAGAATTACATGCCCAATTGGTATCTATGTATCCAGACACATCTATATATCCAGAGCACTCCGCATTGGGCGATTTGGCCAGCCTTGTGCCAATCATCCCAGCCCCAAGAAAGCCAAGGCCAGTGCTAGTTGACAGCGACTCACTGAGCACTTTGTCTAATTGATTGTTTAGTTCTTCCATGGTAAATGCTCTCAGATGGGCATTAATATAGAATGCACACACATAAACTGTGTATCTGTTGCCTACAGAGAAAAATGCTACGCTAAGTCATCATAAAAAAATTCAGTATAATATTTGGTATACAAAATAGCCTCCAAAGATGCTCATGTTAGAAATGTACATAACAACTGATAATGCATTAAAATCAGAAATTAAAACATAGATACAAAGAAACAATACAATAAAAACTGCTTGGAAAATTTTAAACTCTCATAGACAACTCTTTAACCAAAGAACAAATCAAACAAAAATTGTCAAGAAGGAAAGCAGTCTACATACATTATAGTTATAAAAGACTTTTACTTTTGGAGTCATATCTGATTGCTCAGAACTGAACGACCTCCTCATTTTTCCACAGCCGTCATTTGTGGCTCTTGTACAAATAATAAGAGGCAAAATGTGATCTTTGAAATTTCACCTTCAATTAGGTTATTTTTATTTATTTGACTCTTCTATAGATATTAACATAGGAAAATACTCAATAAATATTTATTAAGTTGAACCAGCTGTACCTGCGTAACCACAAAAATATAATAAAATTGAACTAGTAAAATGATATTTACAAGCATCTTAATTTTTCAAGTCATCCTAGTTACAAAGGGAAATATTCATAAATTTTTCATTGCATATGTCTCGAGAACATTTTTATAATAAGATTTTCACTAAAACTCTCAGGATATTGAAGAAAGATATTTAAATTTTTCCAGGTTAATTAAGATCATCTAAAAGAGCTCTATAGTTTAAAAAAAATCCTAGAAATGTCTATTTTTGAATTTCACTCATCACTCTCTCAAAATAGCAGTGGCTTTTTTTGGGAAAAATGTTATTTTGAATGCATCTGAAATAAAACAGAAGCAGAAAATTTTCTGATAATTTGTTCTCATCACTTTTCTCCGCTTTCCATAATGTGCATCTAGAACATTTTCTAATTTAACAAATGATCACTATGACTCAATAAAAAATAATTTTGAACACCTAGCTGGTAATATTTTAAAATATTCCTTTGGCTGGAACAATTAGATGTTTGAATTACTTACTCTGAATGCTAATGTAGGAACACTTTTCTCCTGTTCCACATTCCTCTCTCTATATTTAAACTATTTAAGTCACAGTATAATTATGGAATATGTTAGTAGAAGGAAGGCAAAGTGTTTTATCAATGCCTGTAAGCATCATTTACATTAGCATCTGTTACAGAATGGGTTTTAAATTTTATTTATAAGGGTTTCAAATCTGTGGGTCACAAACATCAGGATTTTTAGACTACAGTGTCATAGGACTAAATCTTTGTTAAAACTTCCTCGGTTACAACACACTTCTAAATGCATCTAAAAATTTAGGTAATATGTCCTATTTTTAAAAAAATCTTACTTACTTCCTTTCTGCTCTGTAAGACCTCTTGTGCATTGCTAGGAATTTTTTTCTTGTTTATCTTTATTTTAAAAAGTAGTTATTGCCTATGTATATGTACAACACTTTTAATACTCCACATGCTAATTCTCAGATGTACTGACAGATATTCTGAAATATGGACAAATGAAGACAGATCTGTCAGTATTGCAACTGGCCTTTCAGGGCTACAGAGCGGCACCAAATGTCACCAGGTGACTGCAGATCTCTGGACAAAAACCTGTCAATATGGAACTAGCCTCATAAGTATATTCATTAGATACCCCCTCATCAGTTTAAGAGAATGAATAATCTGTAATATTGTTATGCATCTCATATTACCCTTCAAAGGTAAAAAATGTTTTGAGCCCTTGAGATTACAAAGGAGAGAGACTGTGATACTAGTAGGGTTTTTATAATATATTTATGTAGTTATACTGATGATTTCAATTCATATTAAATAGACCTTAAAAGTTTGAGTCTGAATTCTGACTTTCAGAAAATTTGACCCAGCTAAGCTTCTTTCAGCACGACAGAGATACAGGTTATCCATTCAGGGTCCCTCTCAGTCAACACAACTGTTTGGGGGACAGACGTGGCCAGTGCTGAATGGTGCCTGCGCCTTTCTTCTTCCTAGTCCTATTCCCCTGCTTGGCCCCTGGCCTGGCCAGGCCAGTGAGGGGAGGAGAGAGAGCATAGGAGTTTTGGGCTGGCATAGCCTTTAAACGTGGTTACATAGGACTGGACTGAGTAAATAGGTAAATATATGGAGAATAATGGGGCTGTTTCTCTATGGGAGAAGGAAGTTATACATGAGATAAGGAGGAAGATTAAAATCAATCCTGTGGCATTGGAAGTATCACTGTGAACTGATGGGTTTTAAGATGGTAAACAGAGATACAACATTATAACAGAATATAAGTTTTCTTTGTCTTCTGAGAGAGTGCAGGGCGTTGCTACTTTAGTAACTACATGCACACTTAAGTATTCGACTTTTCTCTGAAGTCCTGGTTGCTATAAACCATAATTATGTTGCCCCGGCCCATTTCAGCCAATTAGTAGGAATTGTTATGCGTTTGTAGCATCATAAATCCCTCCCAACACATTGCTTCAAAGAAGACACACCACTGTCCAATGAGTACATACAAAATGCTTAATATCACTAAGCATGAAGGTATGCAATTAGGTACCACCTGACACGTTTTTTGCTTTTTATACTTTTATTGCTGCATTATCATCTCACATCGTAGCATAGCTCATGGCGACAGTGACATGATGCACACAGCGCGTGTACGTTTCCCCCGGCTCCCTCCCCTCTCCCCCTACCCTGTATTGAGGGTATTGGGATTGGCGTTGGTGTTCTCACGTATGCAGATAATGGCAGTGGGAGTGACTCATTAAGAATCCCTCATATCCATCCCAATTCCTCCCTAGCTTCACCATATGAGAGAAAACATATGACCCTTCGCATTCTGTGACTGGCTAACCTCACTTAATGTTTTCCAGATCCACCCTTTTTGCTGCAAATACATAATTTTGCTCTTCTTTATTGCCAAGTAGAATTCCATTGCGTGTATGTCCCATAGTCTTATAATCCATTCATCTGTTGATGGAAAAGTAGGTTGGTTCCATAATTTGGAATTGTGCTGCTATGAAGGTAGACATTCATTTGTTACTATAATATTCTGATTTCAGTCCTTTTAGAAAGATACCCAGAAGTGGTATCACTGGATCATATGGTGGCTCCATCCCCAGTTTCCTGGGGAATCTGCACACCTCCATAGCAGCTGTACTAATTTGTAATCCCACTGAGTGTTTAGAAGAGTTCTTACTGCCCCTCATCCATACCAGCACTTATTTATTGACTTAATGACGGTTGCCATTCTAATTGGGATTAGATGGAATTTCAGTGTGGTTTTTATTTGAATCTCCCTGATTGCTAATGATGTTGAACATTTTTATGTATTTATTGACCATTTACATCTCTTTTTTGTGAAGGGTCTATTTAGTTCAGTTACCCATTTCCTGATTGTGTGTGTGTGAGGTTTTCTTTTTGTGTGTGTATTAAGTCTTTTAAGTGCTTTTTAATTTCCAGGTATTAGTCTTCTATGAGAGGAACCTACCAATGATCTTCTCCCATTCTGTAGGCTTTCTCTTTAGACATCTCTTTGATGAGCAGAAACTTTTTAGTTTAATTGTATCTCATTTATTAAGTTATATTTTCATTTCCTGAGCTTTGGGTATTTTATTGAAGAAGTGTCTACCTGTGCCTATGTGTTAGAGTAATGGGCCTATGCCCTCCTATAGTAATTTCCAAGTCTCTGGTCTAATTTCCAGCTCTTTGATCCATCTCAAGAGGTAGGAATTTAATTTCATTTTTCTATAAATGGATAACCAGTTTTCCCAACAACATTTGTTGAAAAGGCTGGCTTTTCTTCAGCATATCTGTTTGGCACCTTTGTAGAAAATCAGTTGGCTCTAAGTGTGTGGATTTGTTTCTGTATTTTCTATTCTGTTCAATTTGTCTATGTGTCTGTTTTGGACCAATACCATGCTGGTTCTATTACTATAGCTCTGTAGTATAATTTGAAGTCCACATGACACATTTTGATAATAATCATTGATGTTGAAAAACAGCATGGAGGTTCCTCAAATATTAAGAAATACAACTACAGTATGATCCAAAAATTCTACTTCTGGGTAGACATGCAAAAGAATTAAAATGAGAATCTTGAAGACACATTAACATTCCTATATTCACTGCAACACCATTCAGAATAGCCAAGATATGGAAACATCCTAATGTCCATCAACAGATGAATGGATAAATAAAATGTGATATGTGCAGACAATGGACTACTATTTAGTTTTTAAAAAGAAGGAAATTCTCCAGGCGTGGTGGTGCACACTTGTAATCCCAGTACTTGAGAGGCTGAGACAGAAGAACTGGGTTTGCAGACAGCCTCAGTTACTTAGTGAGGCCATCTGCAACTTAGTGAGACTCTGTTTCAGAATAAAGAATAAAAAAATCGGGCTGAGGCTGGAATGTAGAATGACCCTGGGTTCAATCGCCAGCACCGCCAAAGGAAAAAAAAATAAAAGGAAATTCTACAATGTGGGTGATATGAATGAATCCTGAGGACATTATTCTAAATAAAATAAGCAATTTATAACCAATCACAGAAAGAAAATAATTCGTTTCACTTATATGAAGTAACTAAAATAACCAAATTCATAGAATCAAAGAGTAAAATGGAAACATCAAACAAGCCCAAAAAGGACTGTCCTAAAAAAAAATAACTATTTTAAGCTTTCCAAAAATGTCAAGGTCAAGAAAAATAAGAAAAGACTGAGACTCTAATAAAATGAAAATTGAAAGAGATTGAAGGAACACTTAAATATAACACTTGCTTCTGAGTTGGATCCTGGACTTTTAAACAACATTGTTGGGATAACTGGTAACATTTATTAGAGTCTGGGGATCATATGGCAATATTAGATCAAAGTTAATTTCTGTGTGTGTGTGTGTGTTTGTGTGCGCGCGTGTTTTACAGGGATTTAACCCAGGAGCATTCTACCTCTGAGCTACAATCCCGGTCCTATTTTGTATTTTATTTTTTATTTTGAAACAGGATCTCACTAAGTTGGAGAGGGCCTCACTTAAGTAGCTGAGGCTGACCACGAACCTTTGATCCTCCTGTCTCAGGCTCCCAGGTACTGGAATTACAAACATGCACCATCATGCCAGGCTAAAGTTAATTTTAATAGATGTTCTATATAAAGGAGAGTGTCATTATACTTAAGAAATGCACACCAAAGTCTGACAAAAATGCAGCATTTGTCTGCAGTTTATTCTCGGCGACTATACAGGAGCACTATATATTATTTTGGTAGCTTATATGCAAATTTGAAATTACATAAGAAGGAAAAAATAAAACAAACAAAAGAGTATGACCAAAATTTGAAGTGAGATTTTAAAGTCTCAAGGTCAGCATCATGGGAAAGTTCCTGTGGGTCAGCAGAAGAAGCCCTACCGTGTTCTGGCTGCTGCTTCTGTTGGATTTTATGACACAGTCCTTCCCCAAAACGGTGGGGTGTGTCATTTCCTTTACTTGGAGGTGAGACCCATATGAAATCCAGGATTGTCAACTTCTCACCTTCCTCTTAGCCTCATTGTACTGTAGAGGTTATTGTATAATTAGTTATATTTTTGTGTAATACTCAACCTCATACGTCACCTTCTGATTTCTCTTGAATTAAGACAGAAACAACAAGCCAGGCATGGTGGTGCATGCTTATAATCCCAGTACTTGGGAGGCTGAGACAGAAAGATGGTAGGTTTGCAGCCAGCCTCAGCTACTTAGTGAGTCTCTCTGCAATTTAATAAGATCTTGTTTAAAATAAAAATAGGGCTTGGAGTATATATAGCCCAGAGGTAGAATGCCTCTTAGTTCAATTCCTAGTAACACACACACACACACACACACACACACACACACACACTAACAGCTGCCCCTCAAAACACTGGCTTTCTTTTAGAGGAGTCAAATGTGAAAATTAGTAGATTTTTATAGCATAGTTTTTAACCAAAATTTAATTTTATCGTAACATGTCATATTTTGTAAGGAATAAATAAATAAATAAATTTAACATTCTCTTGCCTGTGGGTAAAAACGAAGTAAGAAAAGAAGAAAGGAAAGCAGGAGGAGTAAAAGGAAGGGCAGGGAGGGAGAAGGAAGAAAAGAAGGAAAAAAGGAAGGAAGGAAAGAAAGAAAGAAGGAAATTTTCTGAATGAAAAAGTTGGGGGAGGGATCTTTTAGTCTTTTAAAGTGATAAAATTTAGTTGGAAATTACTCCACCCTTAATATAGATCTCAGAAGTAGCACTATTTTGACTTACTAATATCGTCATTTGATTACAACTTACCTCTTCTAAAATGCCTAAGCAATAAAGAATCACATAATTTAAATATTCTACTTAGGATTCTTCATTAAAAAGCAAAAGAAAACACTGATTATGTATGGTTCCATTATTCAGATATCTGACATATAAAATTTGCCAATTTTACATGACAATATTTTAAAGTAATTTTATAGTGTACAAGCAGAATAGCCAAGTCTTTTTAATTTTAAATCTATTTTAAAAATTATTTATTGGCAAAAAGATCTGTTAAGTATGAGCTAAAAGAAAAGATATTTAAATTAAAGCAGTCTGTTCTGATTCCCCAGGAGAGTAATGAACTAGCATTTTAATTACTAACGAATTTATTCAATCCAGGTGTGAACCATCAAAAGTTTAGCTAACTCCTCTGCTTTAAGCAAGTGCTTTGCATTTGCAAGAAATTAGGATGCCATCAATTTCTAAAATAGAGATAGGTTTAGAAAACTGTCAGATTTGTACTGTTATATTTTTTTTGTTTGGACTATAAATTCATAGAACATTAAAACTACAAATATTTGCCTACAGACAATATATACCGATGTATTGAAGACACCCAAGATTTTCACCAGTCTTTCCGTCCATTGTTAGAATTCATCCAGAGGACAATTTTTTTGGCAAAACTATAATGAAAGAAATAGCCTTCTTACTGGAAATAGATTTGTTATATAAACAGTTATTGGAACCATATAATCTGTATCTATAACCACTATTCCTGTTACTTTTCAAATTTAATGAAAGTGTCTATTCAATATAGTTTTCTTGGACTTTCATGGCTCTGTTAGTTCTCAAAATAATAAGGCAAGGCTCAGAAAGACACATGGCAACTGCCAAGATTATAATTACTTTTGTATTGATTTAAACCTAGTAAAATATTAAAATATTTTATCTCCTAGAGAATGACTTGAAAATATACTAGTGAAATTGAAAGTTAGGACAGAGGGCATTTTTAAAGCTCAATTTGGACCAGATTTCCATCTTTATTATTACAGCGAATGTTTTTAGAGCATTTATGAGGATAAGGAGAACCAGTTTGGAAACGCTTTGGAATTTACATTTTAATTCTATTGCTACATTTAGTGAGATTGGTCTATCTACTGTTTAGTTAGCTGGATATCCATTATAAGTAATAGGTACCACTTGCAAGTAATACCATTTATGCATGCTATTTATAAATATAATATGTAAGTAATAAGGACCTTTATCTATTGCAATGTCTTTCGGGTTTTGTTGCTTATCTTGGTAGTCCTAAAATATTCCTGTTATTGTTCAAAGCATTATATAATTTGACCTATTTAGGTTTTGCTTCATGCAGACCATGCTATCTTACCAATTTTGCAATAAAATTTATATTAAATATATACTTCAAAAGAAGGATTGAATTGCCTGTAATAATTTTTAAGAAAAAATATTTACCATATATGAAATCTACAGACTTTGAGTTTTGAAAAGTGGACTTTTCTCATTCAGGAGGACTCACTATTTGAGACATTTAATCAAGAGCTAGGGAAGGACAGAAGAGGTTGCAGCAGTTGCAGTGTGTACCAGGATCACACTATAGTGCCCTCCTGTGGAGGTTTGGTTAAAACTTCCTTTTTGTGCCCATGAGAGTGATTTTCCAAACTAAGTGGCAGTCTTCACATTCAGAAAATCACCAAAGTCTGATTTAATTTGGTCATCTGTTTTATTTGTAACTAGACATTAAATTGCTTTTAAAATACAAGAAATACTGGCAGTTCAAAAGATTTACAGTTCAAAACACAAATTGAGGGATGTTAGCTTTTCATCTACATTTCTTAATTATCTTATTAAAATGCATCTTCCTTGATTTTTACTTAAATAATTAAATACTAAAAGAGGAAATAGTATAATCAAATACTTAACTAGAAAGATAATTCTTGAGCTAAAACTTTTTCAGATTTGTGGAATGAAAACAGAGCTTTCTTGTTAGATGCATAAAGACTATATTTTAAAATTATAAAAGAAAAAATGTCAGTGAAGGTTTTGCTTAGAACATATACTCACTTAGATACAGATTTTTATAAGGACATAAAAAAGTTATTGTTCTATGGAAATGTCCTGTTAAATATTGCATGTCCTTCCCTCGGGGCACTTTGTAGAAAAGTATAATAAATAAAAAGAAAATTATATAAGGATATGTGACATTATTGTAATTGTGTACTTGAGGTAACATGCAAAACTAAAAATCAGAATATTTACACACACACAATTTAAATTCATAAAAAATATGCTAAAGGAGATGGGTACAGTGGGACACACCTGCAATCTCCATATTTGGGAGGTTGAGACCAGAGGATTAAAGGATTAGCAGATTCAAAGCTAGCCTCAGCAACACCCTGTTTTAAAATAATAAATAGGGCTGAAGATGGAGCTTGGCGGTAGAATGCTCCTAGGTTCAATCCCTAGTACAAACCAAAACAAAACAACTGAAGAAGGTGACTTATATTACTTTTTAGGGATTTATTTTAAAATAATTTGATTGATTTGTTTTACCTCTTGGCCCTAAACTTCCTTTTCTGCTTAATTTCAAGGCTTTGAAAATGTGAAGCTTACGTGGCACGTGCATGCACACACACTCTGTAAGCCCTAGACTTCTTTACTCTTGGTGTTTATTTATAATTAAGTTTCAATATATACAAACCTCTCTGATTGATAGATGTAGGTGTCTAATGTCTCCTGTTAGGTTTATCCTTTTTCTTCCCTAGCCCACAGTTTTCACCACCATACTTTATCTAACATGGTAATGCTAAAGCTTCTTACTAACTACTCGAAACTAAAGCCTTTCTTGTTTCTTCAAGGGGAAACTAACAGGTGTTAAGAAGCACTAGACTCTAATTAAGACTTTCTTACAAAGTAGGGAGGAGGGGAGAAAATTAAAAGGAGTGAAGAGAAAAACAAGAAGGCTATCTATAGCATTTTATGCCAACAGAAAGTACAATGAATATTTGTCTCTTCACATAAATCTCTTTAAATCCATTTCCTACAATTGGGAAGGAGGAAACGCTGAGTTTTCAAAGTTTCAGTGTCTGTAATTACAGACTGTTAGGTAGCTGGCAATATTCATAACCGGAGAAGTAAGTGCAGTTCTTTCTGAGGCCGTAGCCATGGTCAAAAGATTATGAGGAATCTCATCCAAACTAGAAGTGTAGGGCAAAAATCTTAAAAACAAAAATAGGATGAGAAATTGTGCAACAGAGTGGAGGATGGTGTTAGTTTTCTTCAGTAAAAATGGCTTAATTAGTGAGACAAGATTAGATTAGAAGCATAACTGAGAAACCCAACCTAACCTAAGTTTTAGACAAAGTAAGCTTAGCACCAAGCATCCTTGTTCTTCTGTATTCTGAAGAAAATCCACAAGAATGAGTTTTTTCAAGGCCAGGAATATGTGGACTTCCACTAATAAACGGCAAATCTAAAGTGCCTTGTTGTAGATCAGTCTAAATCTAACTGATGCCCGGCTAGACAACATACACCCAAGACATTCAGGATGAACTCCAAAGAATTGTTTACAACATGGACACTGCTTGGTCCCTTGTCCAAAGGGACCAGAGCATGCCCTCTCCGGAAAGATAATTCAGTATCAACAAGAACTTGATCTGCTCACACCCTAGCCTCCAGAAAATTTTGAGAGTAGTTTACTATCAATAAAATTAAGGTCATCGAGGTGAAATTCTCTAAGACTAGGTACTTGTAATCCTTAAATCTCGGGTCCTAGCTTCCTACCAAGAGTCTCCCCACCTCCCCATCTGGGATAGCCAGGTTCAGACAGAGCTGCAATCCTGTTCTATTACAGCTTGGTTACACCCCACATTGACCTTTCCAGAGCTTCTCCTGTCCCTAGAAGGTCCCCTTAAAATGTGAAGACCTTGCCCTCAAGGAGTTTAGGTTATGGCTGTAAATGCTACCATTTTCTACTCTCAAGTTCCTTTCAAGAAACAGTTTTTTTTTTTCTTTAATCCTAAATTACTTTTTCCTCTGTCACATGAGCCAAAAACTACTATGAAGGCATGATGAAAATTGGAGAAAAGAAGAATAAATAGCCAAATAAGAAAACTGAGAGGGAGAGAAAAGCTTGGGAAGGTGCTCACAATCTGAGTCACCATTCCTACAGTCCCTTCCCTCCCTCGACCGTGCTGAAATACTGCTGTTCAGAAGCCCCCCCCCCCAGAAGGGATCCTTGTTTTGTCCTTCAAAACCTGACTATGGACCTGAATCACCTGGAGCACTTTGAAAAATAAAAACGATTGACACCCCTAACCCTGCCCCCCCCAAATAGACATGATAGGGCCTGGCATGTGCCATTTTGAAAAGCTCAGTATGCATCTATGACTTTGATAAACATCTATGGCTAAAAAACAGAAGGTTAAACTTTTCAATAACTGGGTGTAATTTGCTATCATAAGTCCAACTACCCTCTCCTCCTCTAAAGATATGGGGATATAGTAGATATGGTTTATTTTTATACAGTTAGGAAACACTTCAAGGTATCCAAATAACACCAATGTTACTACTTTGTATTGTTAACAAATACTACCCACTTTGAATTTTAAAAAATTTTGATGGTAGCTCCAGAATCAAAATGTTATATTTTCTTCTCTCAAAAATTATTTTTTTTCTGAAGCTGGAGTTGTAACTCAGTGGTAGAGCACTTGCCTGGCATTCATAATACAAGGCCCTAGGTTTGATTCCCCAGTACCATAAAATATTTTCCTTATAACTCTACCATATAAATTATAAATAATATATAAAATATATATTAATCTTAACAATCATATTGGATTATAAATGTCATAGTTGAACTTTTTTTTACAAATTATAGACATTGTAAACTGTATTAATTTATTATTTATTTATTTATTTATTTATTTATTTATTTATTTATTGGTGGTTCTAGGGTTCCTGGAAGCCCTTCTACCTCCGGGCTACACTCCCAGACCTATTTTATATTTTTATTTGGAAACAGGGTCTCTTAAGCCAGCATGGCTGGCTTCGAACCTGCGCGATCCTCCTGTCTCCACCTCCTAAGCGTGCGCCACCACGCCCAGCTAAGCTGTATTAATTTAAACCCAAATAACTGAATTTCAGATTCATCAACTAAGTCTACACTAAGAGCAAACTTTGGTTCATGAAAGAATGAAGACACTTATACATGGAGGTTATTTAGTTTCAGGGTTATAGATGTTAACTTTGCCATATGTGGCACACACACACACACACACACACACACACACACACACACACACACAGTTACATGCATACACACACACACACACACACACACACACACACACACACACACACCTGCTTTCATACACACTCGTATGTCTCCAAGACCTCATTATTCTTGGTGCACATTTATAATTCCTCCTGCTGTCTTAAGTAGGACAGAGTTTGAATTTGGCAGCATTCGCTGTTTATATGCAAATGGACAATGCTAATTATAAATGAGGCTTGTTTTTGTTTTATCTCATTTTGTTTTCCTAAGCCATTAAAGTAGATCCAAAATCTTTGTTTCTAACATTTTTATTACTGGGTTCAGTTCCTTCATCATTCTTTTCTGACAGGGGTTCTGTAAAGAACTAAAATTTGCAGAAAATGACTAAAGAGCAATTTTCATAAACATAGTACATAGCTAATAAGACTCTGGATGTACAGAATAGAAGTTAATTCACTATAAAGAGTAGATGCCCTTGCTACCAAGGATTCAGTTTTCTGAGAACTTTGCTTAAAGAGGTTGAGAATTGCTACCACTTGAATGCAAAGTTCTATTTTTGAAAATATTCTACAATTCAGACCTGCTCTTAAATTCAGACTGGCTTTCTAACCAGTTCAACCAAATTAATGATATTTAATACCAATACAAGTAGATTTAATTCTTCAGGAATTCAAGTTCAGTTTTAAATTTTATCTTTGGTAAGAATCTGGATCTAAATGTTACTAACAACAATTTAGCTTGCAGGTTCTAAGCATGAGACTGGTATGATAAAGCGGTATTTTGAGCAAAGTAACTTGGCAATGTTACACACAACATTTTGAAATGAAAGTGACTGGGAACAGAGAGACTAATTAGGAAATTCAGAAATTATAAGACATCTCTAGGATATAGATGGTAATAGAAAGGAAGGAAGAAATGTAAGAAATATCATAAAGAAAATTTTACATAGAATTTACTGATCATTTAGAAATAAAAGACTAAGATATTCAGATGAACCACAACTTGTACAGATTTGCGCAAGAGTGTATAAAGAGTAACTGTGCCATTAATCATAATTAGCAAAAACACTTTCTCATAATATTAAGGGATTATATGATGAATTTAGTGCTAAAAACATTAAGTATAGTATATCACAATGACAACATTTAGGTGTCCCACTAACAGAAACATAGGACTAGATAAGCATTTGAGAAAGGCCACTGATTGGATGGGGAGAAGGAACTTTTGCATAATCATCTGTATCTTGCCATCTTTGTGCAGAGATAGTTTCCCACTCCATCCACTGGGACATTATTATCCAAGGTACCAAGTTCGAGGTTATACTGCAATGTAAGCAGGTCCTTTGGAGCCAGGCTCTTGGACATGTGTGAGAAGTGGAAGGTAAATCAGGTTCGGAATGTATAGAACTACGAGATAGTCTATGAAAAATTCTTCTAAACATCAGCTGTGTAGAAAGCTATTCGAGTCTTGCCATGAGTTAAATGACATTTTAAGAACTCTAAAATATATTTTTGAAGACTTGGAATAAAAACCCGAGTGCAAATGAAATGCAAACATTTTATTCAATAAATTTTGAATATACCATTTTAACTGTAATTTAGGCAGACTTTTGGAATGTTTTAGTTCAACAAGTGAGAAATTACAGCTTCTGATTTGGATTTATATGCAGGGGAATGTTTTTGTCATTTAAATCTGATTTATTAAATAACTGAGAAAAATAAAAATATAATGAAAGATAAAACAGGAACCATAGAAGAGCAAAATAAAAGCAATGAAATCAATAAAAATGACTTCAAGAAGAATATTGCAATTTCCCCCAAATTCAGATCAGAGCAAAACTAGTAATCTAACAAAAAGATACATTCTAAATAGAAACAATAAATATGTTTCTATATTGCTCGATAGTCCAGTTAATTATGAAGAGTGAATCATGACAACATTGAAAAAAGATTTAAACTTTTATTCTTAATAAAAATTACTAATATCAATTAAGATAATAAAAATGGCCAGGCGAGGTAGCGCACGCTTGTAATCCTAGCATTTGGTAGGCTGAGACAGGAGGATCATGGTTTGCAGGCAGCCTCAGCTACTTAGTGAGGCCTTTTGCAATTCGACCCTGTTTCAAAAAAAAAAAGAATAGAAACTAGGACTGGAGGTGTAGCTTGGAGGTAGACTGCCCCTGGGTTCCATCCCCAGTAACACCAAAAATAAAAGATAATAAAAATGTCTAATGTGCCTCTACAATGTAGGCATCAGCACAACTTGGTTAATGAGTATCATTCATCCAAGCAGTAAAGAGTATTTTAAATTGTTTCTTTCACTTTTCCAGGTACTGAATAGAATTTATTTAATAAAAAATAAGTAAATAAATTGTTTACTGCACAACAGAACCTGGAAAGAACCTCACATCTTGCAGGTCATGTATGATGGAAACATGATAAAGGTTTTCTGAAATCTGACAAGTATATGTGATATCATGAGTGATAAATAATAAGGCTGAAGATTTCCTACACTATCCTCAAAAAATTTTTCAAAACCTTATTAGCTAAACTAGAAGAAAGACTTAATAATCCTTTTTCTATTGAAAATAATAGTACAATGTTGTTGTATCTGAAGAGCTGGAGTATGAAGCCCAAAACCAATTGTAGGGTAAAATATAAATATATTATAGATATGAAGTAATCAGTTAATTAATTTTAATTTTTTAAAAATAATTGTATTAGTGCAGTACAATTATACATCATAGTATGGTCTAATGTGATACAAACATACACGTGTATGGATTTTGTTTAATTCTTTCCACATCTTACGCCATCCCCCCCTCTTCTCTCCTTATACGTGTTAGTGAAATTGTTTGTAATACTTTCATAATTCCATAGTGTTAATTGAACTGCTTCCATCGTTAATCCTCCTTTTCCTTCTGCCCAGCTCCCTCCCCAACTCCCTTTTCATTCTTCCAAGAGTCTTTCTCCACATTTTAGGAGTCCCTTTTATTTCTTATTTTCTTTCTAGATTCTATATATGAGAGAAAATATATAACCCTTGACTTTCTGAGACTGGATGATCTCACTTGGCATAATATTCTCTGGTTCCATCCATTTTTCTGCAAATGACATAATTTTGTTCTTCATGGCTGAATAGAATTCCATCGTGTGTATGTACACTGTGCTTTCTTTATCCATTCATCTGCTGATGGACACCTTGGGTTGATTCCAAAATTTGGCTATTGTGAATTGTGCTGCTATAAGCATGAAGTTACACATATCACGATAGTATTCTGACTTTAATTCTTTTGGAAAGATACAGAGGACTGGTAAGTGTTACACTATTTGTAGAATCTGTTAGCTTTTTAATAATTTTTTTATTATTCTATATACTTACTTTGTGAATGATATATCCACTTTTCTACCTAACTTTGTAATTTAGCTTCAGGTCACACAAAGTCCACTCTGGCTACCATTTTGTACATAGTCTTATCAGACTGGGGTAGAACAGGGAGAAAGGTAGAAGGTGAAGGCTGTAGTCTTGCCGGATGGGAACAGGGTGATAGCAGAGAAGATAGAGACAAGTCTATTTCAGAGAGATTACACAGCAGATCTGACAGGACCTGCAGAAGAACAGGGTGCAAACGGTGAAGGAAAGAGGAATCTAGGCTACCTCCCAGGGTTTTGTATGGAGCTGGGCAGATCTTAGCACCACTACAAGGAAGGCTGGGGAAGACTTCCTTTACTTCATACACTTGACGTGTACCATGTTTTCTTCACTGTACTACACTGCTTTCTTTGCTCCATATCATAGGCTATCCCACAGCTCCACCCACATTAAACTAAAAACTCAAAGGAAGCCAAAAGCCAAAACTGGCTGTTTTTTGCCCTCATGGGCTTTTTTTTTTTTTTTTTTTTTTTTTTTTTGCAGTACTAGGAACCCAGGGGCATTGTACCTCCAAACTACACCTCCAGCCCTGTTTTTTGGTCTTTTTTGTTTGTATGTTTTGAAACAAGGTCTCACTGAGTGACAACGGACCTCACTTAGTGGCTGAGGCTGTCTGCAAACCGAGATCCTCCAGTCTCAACCTCCCAAATGCTGGGATTACAAGCGTGTGCCACCACCCCCGGCTCATAAGATTTCTTTTCAGTTGTGTTTAACTTGTGTTGTACAAACTGTTGCAAGATACTCTGCCAGATCTAGATTCAAATTTCTCAAATCAAAATCCGACTACTAAATAATAAATAAATAAAATGTCAGTGTTTAGAATAAGATGGACCAGAGTTAGCGCCCCAGTTTTATCTGCTGCCTGCTAATTGCAGGACCTTTAGCAATAGCGTTGACCCTCAGAGCCTCTGATGTTCACCTGTAATCCCAGGATTTGGGGGCTGAAACAGAGGAGCACAGATTCAAGACCAGTGTCAGCAACTTAGCAAGATTCTCAGCAACCTAGAGAGAACGTGTTCAAAATAAAATATTCAAAGAGTTAGAGGTACAGCTGGGATGTAGAATTTCCCTTCGTTCAATCCCCGGTACCATGAAAAAATGAGAATGATTATACTCATAAGATTATCATAAAGGAAAAATAAAATAATTACAATAAAAATATTATAAAATTGTTATATTTTATAAAAATAAAAAACTTATTATTGAATTGCTCAGCAGACATTAGCATCCAGTAAATGGTAGGATGTACTTGATTTTCTGGCCAATACAGACCATACCTAGAACACAGACGTAACAAAACCAGTGTACTAGAAAATGTTGAGAGAAGTCGTATTTTCAGCATAAGAACATATTTTTTTTAATTCCAAGAGAAGATATTAAGTTTCTTTACTCTTCCAGTCTTGAAAAGGGGGAGGAGGGACTTAAAGGCACTGTGAACAAAAATAGAATGAATTTACTCAATTCTTTACTGCACTATTTAACCTCTGCTTTCTTAATCATATGCACAGCAGGGGAAAGGATGTGCTAAAACAATTCATGTGTCATGAACAAAGCAGCCACAGATTTTAGCTCAAAAATCACACTAGGAAAACCACCAGTTGGAAGTAAAGTAATAAGGCCAAATTTATTTTTTTAATTGAGTCTTGAGTTACAAGCAAGCCTTTAATTACATTAATCAAGCAGGCTTCCTCTCAGCAAATGATGAGAGAAATACATTGTTCTAACTCTTGCTAAATTTGATTTTTAAAATTGCTGGATATTATTTGGACATATGGAAAATAAGCCCGTTGATCTGGCTTTTCTTTTTCTTTCTCTTTCTTTTTAATATAGCTATAGCAAAAGACATACCCATACTGCTAATTATAAATTACCCTATAAGACTGTATGTCACATTTGTAATTAGAAATATTACAATTTTTTTTTTTTTTTTTTGTGTGTGTGTGTGGTACTGGGGATGGAACCCAGGGGTGTTCTACCTCCGAGCCACACCCCCAGCCCTATTTTTTAGTCTTATTAAAATTTTCTTGAAACAGGATCTCACTGAGTTGCCAAGGGCCTCACTAAGTAGCTGAGGCTGTCTGTGCATCACAATCCCCCAGTCTCATCCTCACGAATGCTGGGATTACAAGCGCGCACCACCACGCCTTGCTAAATATTACAATCTTTTAAAACAGCACTCCCACTACATTCTACTTTGTTGTCGTTAAATGTCAACACCCTAATTTTTATTTCAGTTGTCTTCATTTAAATGTTTTTGATATAAGTATTTTCCCTGTAAATTTGGCTCTACCATTTGGATTATTGCCAGTTTTCACCATTTGACAGGTGGAAAACCTAAGACTTACAGGAGATTAAATAATTCACCAAAAGTTTATGTAGTTATTAAATACCAAAACTGAGACGGTACCTAGGCCTGTCTGACCCCATCCCTTTACCAACACATGGGTGTCTTTGTTCTGGGATGTTTTCTCTGTTTCTATTCATTTGTATATGCTACTTCTGCCGGCCTGTCTCTTTGGGACTTTCTCCTCTCTCCAACACCATCTGCATGCTCTTACGTATCGTTATTGAACTCAGACACCATCTCCCCTTTAAGTTTTCCCTTAATATTTTATCTCTTTCCTCCTATCAGAATGAATTCACTATTCCTTTGCTATATTTTTAGAGCACCTATAAATAAAATAAAAATTGTTCCAAGCCAGACTCAGTGGCTCACACCTGTAATCCCAGCACTTAAAAAGCCAAGACAGGAGGAGGGTTATAGGTTCAAATCCAGCCTCAGCCACTTAGCAGGACTCCTAGCAACCTAGCAAGACCCCGTTTCAAAATAAGAATAAAATATGGCTGGGGCATAGTTCAGAGGTAGAGTTCCCCTGACTTCAATTCCCAATAAAACACATACACACACAAAAAAAAATGCATAGGCCTATTTCACTCTGAAAATTTCCTCATATGTCATTCCTACCAGATCCTCCACCCATTCACTAAATTGTGAACGTCTCGAAAGCTGGGACAGTGTGTTGTTCATCTTTGAATCCCCAATAACCTAAGACAGTACTCAGTCTGTGGTGCTTGCTCAGTAATGCACTCTGACAATGATGGCATAAACAAGAGTTTTTAAAATAAATACAGAGCTCCCAACCAGGTATGGTGGTGCCCTCCCATAACCCCAGTGCTTGGGAGGCTGAGACAGGAGAATAGCAGGTTCAAGGCCAGCCTCAGCAACTTAGTGAGATTCTCAAGCACTTAGTGAGACCTTGTTTCAGAACAAAAACAAGACAAAAAAAATAGAAAAGAGCTGTGGATACAGCTCAGAAGTAGAGTACTTCTGGGTTCAATCCCCAGTACCCAAATAAATAGATTAAATAAATAGCATCTTGTTTTCTGAAAAAAATATGAAAGCTTGAAGGACTTTAGCTTGCCTTTTGAAAATATATAAGATTTATAGAGGAGGGCATGTTAAAATTTAAATTATTTGAAATAAGTCCTGAATTGAAATGTCTCATTTTGAACATTGTTACAGGAAGTATAAAGAACCTTAATTTATATTTCTGTTATTGCCAGTCATACTGTCAGAATGCAATAAAATACTTAGTATTTTACAGTAAGGGCCTTAAGTGTATACATTAAACATTTTATATATTCTGGCCTTTAAAAATGAGTATCATGTAATTTATACTTTGTCCAAGTGACTACAATAACCATAACATCCTTCTAATCGCTGTCGTCAAGCAGCCCAGCAGCAACTCATTTGATCAAATATTTTGTAATATTTGATTTTGTAATATTTGAGACAGAGGATGTTTCCAGATAACTAAGAACACCTTGGTTCCAGATGAAACAACTAGTCCTTCAGTAGACAGCACTCCTGTGTGGCACCAGCATATCAGCCCACTGCACACGAGGAGGCGCTAGAGAACTGGAGCTGCTGTGTTCAGAATGGAGATGCCATCGGCCCTGGTCTCATGCTCTGACCCATAGCAACCATTAACTGCCTTGGACCTAACCTAAGGAAAAAAATATGGTAGGATTCTTAGTAAGAGACAGCAGCTACAGAAACCCAGTAATTCAATAAAAGGATGTAACAGTGTTCCTGTAACAATGTTCAATGAAATAAAATATGAGACGCATTTTGAGAGGTGAAGCAGTGTGAGTTTTCAGTTCCAGATGTACACCTAAATTCTGCAGGCCTATATTTTAAGTAGATCATCCACTTGGTACTCTTTTCTCAGATTAATGTCTCATCCTTTGAAAGGGGAGCAACATTTCAGTGCTAGTCCTCTGTATATACAGTCAGTAATGTTTGTCAAGAGCTTTGAGAGGAAAGGACTATATAAATGTCAGTAGTTATTAATATTTGGATTTTTTATATTTAGCTATCAAGTGTGTTTCCCAGAATCTATCACCGGAGGTCTATTTGTATTCTTTTAACTACAACATATAAAGCAAAAATAACTATTGGCTAACAGCAGTATTTCTTCTGTTCTCTTTAATCAAAGTAATATGTATCAGAAATTAACAATTATGCTCAAATTCCCCAAGAGCCAAATTTACTTGGGTATATGTTTTACTCCAAGTCATTTAATGCCACATATTCCTCTGGCTTTGGGTAATAACTGTGAGGAGATGAAGACCCCTGACAGTGGGTCTCTCCACCGAGCTTACTATGCCCTTCCCTTTCTTGGCCATCCTTTGTTAGGCTGACCCCTGACTGGTATATTATTCAGTTGTCTGCTAAGCAAAAGGTGACTAACCCAGTAATTCTACACTTCAGCCCAAATGTAGCCATTTACATAGTTCTGTAATTATACACATGTTTGGATCACTGGCCTTCTAACCCCATCTCCAGACTGTAAACCAGTGAGGACTGAAATCCTGCTCCTGCAGTGTCTCTAGTACATGAAACATGACCAGATCATCAGACTCAAACCAAAATCCGATTTTTTTTTTTTTTTTTTTTTTGCAGTACTGGGGATGGAACTTAGGGGCCTTCTACGTGCTACACTCCCTGACCTATTTTATATTTTTATTTGAAAACAGGGTCTCACTAAGATGCTGAGAGCCTCAATAAATAGCTAAGGCCATCTTTGAACCCATTCGATCCTCCTTTCTCAGCCTGCTAAGTACTAAGAGTACAGATGTGAGTCACCATGCCCGGCCTCAAATCCAATCTTACAGCCCAGGCAAACACGTGTCTGGTACAGTCTAATGCTTACAAGCAGAGAGCCATGGCAAATCTAGCAAGATGGTTTTTCACTTTTTCCTTAAATGGTATTTCAACTTCCTTACTTTTGAAAGGTCCAAAATGTTTTTAAAAGGGGGTGAAGGGGCTGTTGGGCTGAAAGGGCTATGTTGGCTCGCAACCGATTCCCTGAGACTAGAGTTCAAATCCTCATTTAGGTTAAAAATCAAGATAGAGTTGAGGGCCTGTTTCCACATGCCCTACCCACTAATGCATGTTTTAAAGACCACACAAATTCCCCTGTTTGGTATTGACTCATAAGAACAAAAATAGGTCAAAATATATTGGCGGAGCTATGTAAAGGAATCTACAAAACATAGGCTTGTGCTCTTTCTGGCTCAAGCCCTCAACATTAGCCCTTCACTTTTATGAGTACTAAATTTCACCCTAGTTTTAATAATAATAACAATAAATATAAAAATAAAACCTTGTTTATATAAGAGGTTCATCTTGTTAAAAATGCATTGAGACTCATGGAGCTTTATAGGACCAATTTATGCTCTCTTTGGTGATTTCAAGGTGATAACTTCATGTGATTCATTGCCACCTAGTTCTGAATTTTAATAATATAATGACTCATGATTTTTACATTTCTTAGAGAAACAGCCTGGTTAAAACCATTGCAGTGTTTTTACTGGGGTCATCTGAACTACAGTTCCCAGAATGTTCATGAAAGGGACATGCTTTATGTGTTCTGAACGGCTGTAATCTATCATGGCTGGTGCTAGGTCGACAGATTATGAGTTTACAGTGTCAGCCCCGTGAATTAAAGCTTTGTTGTAGGCCAGCTTGCTAGGCAATTATTTCCAGTTCATATCCTATAAATCAGCACTGGTCACATGACAATCAGAAATTTCCAACTAACCGTCTAAGCATCTTTGTTTTATTTTAATTGTGCTGTATGATACTGCACTTAGAACAGCGTGACACGCCTTGTACCAAGAGCTTAGAAAATAAATTTTACTGTCACTAGAACCTATTTAAAGAATACACTATGTTCTTGCTTTTTTGGTGAGCTGTTTGGTATTTATGTTGAAATAATAGGAAATGAATTTAAATAGAAACACTTCTTGTGTCTTATCTCTGCAAACAAAAAAAAAACATAATTTACAATAAATTAGCACAGCAGTTGTTAGTGTAGCTCAGCTTTATTTTGCAATTCTCACACCTAAGCTCACAAGATGACACTTTTTCTGATAAGGTAATCTTTATAAGGTAGTCTGTAGGTGATTAAATCTGACAGATGCTAGTGAGATGGTGAAGTTCAGAGATATAACAGCAAATGCTTTAAAAAAAATCTTGTTAAAATAATAAAGTGTCTTATGATGTGCCAATAGAAAAATCAGTCTGATAAAAGAATCATTTACAATGTTATATACCTGTGTCTCAAACCAGAGCAAAACCATCAATAAGTAAACGAATGGACCAATTACAGGAAAATATAAGGAAGCTTGTATTTTTAGAATAAAGAATATTATCTTCTCAATTGTTTCTTAGTATTTACACAATATTGTTGAATGCAATGAGAATAAAAAGCTTGTAATAGAAAAAAAATAGAAAAGAAATGGAAGGTGTCTTTTCACAACATTTTGATAGTCTATCTGTTCTTCAAAACATGCCTTGAACTCCAGATCCTTCTAAGGCAAAGCCTTCATCTCCTGTGTGATGATGGTAATCAGGTGGCTGATGTTTCCAGAGATACCAGCAATCTGAAGTATGTCGAGACCTAATTGCAGATTGTATAATTAGATTTACCTAGTTAATGTTATAGGTAGTTTTGCAACTATACCTTTATTATTCGCATGTTTTTAACCCTGGTTTCTCATTTTTAGCAGAAGAATTTTGAAACAATCGCTCATTGTCTTTGCTTGGTTTTGATTACTTAAATGATGTTAGCTTTGCTAGAGTCCATTGATATTCCAATATGTTGAAGCACTATTTCACAGGAGGTGCTGTTTTCTGATTTTTTTTTAATCTAAATATAGGTTGCCTAATGTACAGGGTTCATTTATAAATACCGAGAAGTTCCCTGAATCGAGTAAATTAAGATGCTGGGCCAGAGTCACTGGCTTCATTAGCCACCCCTCATACCAAAGCTGTGTTCATAAAAGTGTGAAAACCAGAACGACCCTTCCAGGGTTTTCCTGGCCTGAATAATTCCCTCGTCAGGCAGTAGACTACACTCATCCTGAAATTTCAGTCTCATTGCCACAATCTGTTCATTCAGTGTAACTCCGTCTAGCATAGACATCCATTCTGGAGGAAAGGTGCAGCACATGAGGAACATGGAAAAGTCAGTGATTAGGACTGGACACCCTGGTGGGGAGCAACCTGAGCACAGGTCAAGTTGGAGGGATGGGGGATCCTAAGCTCTGATACCTTGTATGTCAAGAGACTATACAGCCACGGGGGATGATGAGATACTGACTTATTGACTGCTGAAGGCCACACGATGATTTTCCACATTTACTTATTCAACAAATATTTATTACTTTCCCACTATTTTTCAGCCACCTGCTAGTAAATGAAGTGGGGAACCAAACAGATCAAATCCCTACTCTCAGAGAGGTTTGTTTAGCACTGCTGGAGATATAAATTTATGATGAACAAATACAAAATACAAAATAAAAAAAACTTGCGCTTTTACTCTCTTTCAACACACCAGACACCGTGGAAAGCACTTTCCACAAATTGATTTCATCCTCACAGAGGCCCGTGGAGCAAGCAGCCATTGTCACCCCATTTTGTAGATGAGGAAACAGTGGCCTGTGTCATGGGTCCACAGAGGGGCAGATACCCTCGGAAAGCTGCAGATACCCCTTTCACTTGTGACCCTGACAGTGCTTCCACATAGCAGGTGACATAGCGCTTTTGGTGCTAGAATTTTTAAACTATTTGTGCATTCTCTTTTTCCCACTCAAAGAAAAGAAAGGTTCAAACCATAAATATAGGTGCCTAAACTCCTTGGGGCAGAAGCGGCAGTGCAGTCCCTATGGGACAGCTGCCGCGACAGTCGGCAGGCCGCGGGATCTCCGCTGGAAGAGCAGCTTGGCACAGCCCTGTCCTTCTTTGGTGGAACAGATGTATCTGATCAGGGATCGGAGCTGCGGGATAGACAATGAGCCTCGTCCATAACAGAACTAGTATCTCATTCTCCCAGGTCTGACTTTACAATTATATCAGCCATGAAAATGATTTCACTGCCGTCTTCTGTCATGAGTAATCAGGCCATATTTAATTTTAATCACTAATATGTAAAAATAATAAAAGCTTCCAAAATAGTCCATAGTCAATTTTCTGATAAAATAAATTTGCTTTTCCCCCAATTTGTGATTTAAATGGCCTCCAGAAAGTTTGTTGAAACTAAGTGTTAATTAAAAATATGGAAATGCATTTCAAGCACATTACAGGAAGTGGTGGGAGAGATTTATGCGTACAACCATACCTACCTCTCAGTGTATGTTTTAACCATCTAGGTTATCCATTGTTTTTCTGTATGCCTCTACCTAGAGAAAACTGTGATTCAAATGAAAGCAGTAATTACAATTCCAACAAATAGGATAAATTGCCATTTGATCAGGAACGTGACATTTCAGTCATCAAAAGCAAACTGGAACTCCTATGCTTTCTTGTTTACACGAATGAATTAATCATGTCCTTGGATTTTTTATAAACCCAATTTTTTCTATCTTGCCATGTTAAAAAAATGTTTAATCTACCATGCCTTACTTTCATTGGCTTATTTTTGGAAGAATGCACTGTTGGCCTAGTACTGTAAAGAGCAATAGCTCTTTCTGAAATTACCAGATAATTTATCTTTTCAGATCCCTAGTGTGCATACATCATTTTATTTTTCTAAACCTCTATTCTTCACCCATAAACTAGAGATGAACATTTCAGGCAATCTAAGTACAACCAGAATTCCAGTTGTCGCTAAGGGTCAGGTTAGGAGTTTTCTAGCCAAATTGATCTGGATTCAAGTTCTGACCAGAGCTCTTACCATTTTCTACTTGTGTGACTTTGAGAGAGTTATTTAACTTCTTTGAACTTTAGTTTCTTCAACTTAAAAAGAAAAAAAAAAAAAAAAGAAGCCAGGGCTGGGAGTGTGACTCAAAGGTAGAACACTTGCCTAGCATGTGGGAGGCTCTGAGTTAGACCCTAATAGCTGCAAAAACAAATAAGAAAATAATGAAAAGTAAGGCCAACAAAAAGTCTCTTCACAACATAGTATGACCTGAAAAAACGAGTGTTAAAATGTGCTTTCTAGCTGGGCGTGGTGGCATTCGCTTGTAATCCTGGCATTTGAGAGGCTGAGACAGGAGGACTGCAGTTCACGCACAGCCTCAGCTACTTAGTGAGGTCCTTTGCAACTCAGTGAGACCTTGTTTCAAAATAAAGAATAAAAAATAGGGCTGGGGGTGTAGCTTGGAGGGAGAATGCCCCCTGGATTCCATCCCCAGTACCAAAAAAAAAAAAAAAGTTTTCTAACCAGTCCAATATCAAGTACAGAGCAAGTTTTCAGTAAGTGAGAGCTGCTGCTTCTTCTTTTTTTTTTTTTTGCATCATCAGTGTGTACTCCAGCATGGTGGCCATGGTGGCCAGCACTGCCCACTGCTGACTCCAGTAGGCATCTGTTGCAGTGGGCAGTGAGGGTAGGAAACAGAGGTCACTGTAACTTGGAAGCAGTCAAAATGCAATGAGAATTGTGATATATGGTAAGGCATTTCAACAGCCCCTAGAGATTTTCTGAAGTTACTTCCATCAGGAGCTAGGTATTAGGGAAAAACTATGACTGAGGTTTTTTTTTTTTTTTGTTATTGTTGTTGTTTTTAATCAGAAGCTACATCATGTCTATAAAACAACCCCCAGTCAGTTTATACATCAGTTTAATCATCAACCAGTTCAAAACAACTGTCCTCATTACTGAATCAGTGAGACTCTGGCTGTCTGTCATTGTGCTCATCAAACAAACACTCAGGACTCCACGGACAACTCAGAATGCAGGCACCGCACTGATGCCACAACAGGCCCCTAGGTTGGCTTCCAGGTGGTGTCATTTTTCATGACACCCTTTTTAAACCAAATTGTAGCTGATCAAGCAAAGCAGGGAAGAACGAATACCCTCAGGGCACACTCAACATCTAATGAATGCCTCCCATGCTCTTCCACAAAATGGAGGGAGATCACTCATTTATTGCTATTATTCTATTGCTATTATCCATGCGACAGTGCTTTGCAAGAGGAATAAGCAAAATATTCCATCAGCTTAAGGAATAAACAAAATACTGTGAGAGCTTCAGAAAGACAAGAAAACGCGGGGCGTGGTGCCGCACGCTTGTAATCCCCAGGCTTGGGAGGCAGAGACAGGAGGATGGATTGCGCAGTTTTGAAGCCAGCCTAACTAACTGGCTTAAGAAACCCTGTTTCCAAATAAAATATAAAATCGGTCTGGGAGTATAGCCCGGAGGTAGAAGGTTCCATCCCCAGGACCACCACCAAAACAATAAAAAATAAAAATAAGAAAGACAAGAAAACTTCACTGAGATGAGTGAGCTGGCCTGGAAGACGGGATGGAGTACTGCCTGCCAAGACCCTCCCAGCAGAGGGCACAGTGCAGGCAAGTTGGGCTGGGAAAGCAGCTTCATTCATATTTTGATTTGGCTTTTGTTCTGTTTTTTTTTTTTCTTTTTTTTTCATCTAAGAAATATGCATATTGGGAAAGAGTGACTAGTCTTTACTACTTGGAGCTCAAGATTTGTGAAGGGAAGAACTTGAATTTGAAGGCTGCAAGATGTGCATTGTCATGAATACTAAGGGGCAGGTGTGGCAGACTTCATGGAGGTGCCCCAGTGAGTTTTGTTGCTGATTTGATGTTACAAACAAGGAGGAGGGAATGACTGAAGATAACCACAAGCTTTGAGTCCAGTGACTGAGACTGGTGATGCTACTGAAAGATAAAGTGGGAGGAGGAGTAGGAGGAGGAAGAGGAGGAGGAGGAGAAGGAGGAGGAGGAGGAGGAGGAGGTGTTTTGGGAAGATAATTAGGTAGATATAAATGGACAGGCTTCTGCCTGTCTGAGATTCCAGTAAGCACAGAGTATGTAGCCCAAATGTTCTTCTGCATCATGATAGAAAAATTCTAAATCTGGGGATCTACACAGGTAGGCAATACAGAGTCTTATGTAAATAGAGAAAAAGCCACTTGAAATTTAGTAACATAGGATATAACGTCTGTAACTGGACCAGAGATGATGATGTAATCCAACTCCCAAATGTTATAAACAAAGAAAATGTTCTCAGACATACTCTCTATGGTGTGACAGAACCAGTCCAGGACTATGAATACATTTAAGGAGGGGGGGAAAAAAAAACCACAACCTAGATTTCTAGAACATTATAATCTGCAATAAAAATACCACCTAAATGTTTCAGAGTCACTGTTTTTAACTAAACTAGCATGATTTTCAGATTATAGATGACAAGTCTTTTTTGAGAACATCTATTACTATATATATCATTGTCCACAAAATCAGTTTTGTAGTTAATTTCTAAGACTTCAAATTCCATGAAAATCTCTAAAACCTTAAGGCACCAGACCCGTTCTTTAAAAGTAAATTAGTAGCGGGGCGAGGTGGCACACACTTGTAATCCCCGCGCTTGGGAGGCGGAGACAGGAGGATCGCGCAGGTTCGAACCAGCCGCACTGGCTTAAGAGACCCTGTTTCCAAATAAAAAAATATAAAATAGGTCTGGGAGTGTAGCCCGGAGATAGAAGGGTTTCCAGGAACCCCAGTACCACCAAAAAAAAAAAAAAAAAAAAAGTAAATTAGTAACTCTTCATGTTACTGAAATGACAACCCTGTGAAAAAAATAAAGAACTGCTCTGCCTAAGAAGGGCTTCAGTTCTTCCTGAAAGAGGCCTGTTTCTAGAATGACAAGCGCATAAGGGAAACTGGCAGTACTCTTCTACAAAGCAAGAAAATTCTTCCCTACTGACCAGAGAAGTCTAATACAGCTAAAGAATCAGTTAGTATGGGCTTTAAAAAAAAAAAAAGTAATAAAAAGGTAGGGATGAGGGGAAGCTAAACAAAGGGGAAAATATTTATAACTGTGACAACATGTTTCCTAGGAATAATTTATGAGCCTATTGGAGAAAAAGGAAACATATAATCTATGAATAAATTGCCCCAAATGTAAATATGCCTACTGCAAATTTTCTCTAGTTAAAAATTAAGGTTGAGGTTGTCTAAAGTAAATGACTCCATTTTCGCGGTCTCTTATTTCCTTGATTCTAAGGGTTACCAACTGATTTACAACTTCCTGTATTGTTTTTGAAATCTATATTTGTCAGCACATTTTTAATGTCAGATTACTTAAAATAGACATCTTGGGTCTAAGAGGTCAGAAATAATAATATTATGTTGACTTCTCTAAAAATTTTATAGCGCTTTATAGACATTCTAATTCCCCCTCCCTCGAACTCTGTATTTCTAAATGAAATTAGTTTCAATATAATTTTAAGAGGTTTTTTTTTTTTCACTTTCAACTGATGACTCCAGGACTGAAGTACAGTTCAATCAGTACGCTTTGAAGTGAAGCAAATTACATGTATAGCTTTATTCAATAGAGTTTCAACCTCCTCCTAGTCAGGTAGTTTAAACTGTCAAATAACAAAGTCCAGGAAAAAAAAAAAAAGAGCCAGGACAAAGGACCTAGTGTTCTTCTGTTGGAATTTCTGTTCTAACCATTGTAAGTTATTGTCTCATAATTTCTGCAAATTATAGGTACTTATTCAAAGAGAAAATTCTCAAATATGAAGGTCATGCAATGAGAATATGATATGTGTAAAATCAAATTTTTGAATGTATATTTGATAATTTGAAACAGGCTCTCTCTCCATAAAGATAATTGCATACCTCATCTTTATAACCCTGGTTAATTGACTAATACTGATATTCAATTTCAAATCCTTAAAGAAGAAATCATTTGGAATACTTTAATTTTTAAATATTAAAAAGAAATTTAAATACTATACCTAGATGAAGTCAAACAAAGTTTTATATATAACTACAATTGTTTGAGATGTCTTATGCTGACTTCAATATTTTGCCTTTTAAAATATATGCTGGTAAGCTAAACAAAAATGTTTCAAGTAACCTCTAAAATATTTTTGAAACGCTTTAGGTATTTTCCAGCTATTTATAATGAAATCATACTTTCTGACTCTCACCCTGAGGAAGTTACCAGATCAGGTCAATGTCAGAATCAAAAGTACAATGCCAAATTTAGTCGTTTCAAGAGTTCTGGTGTTTTATTTTCACGAAAAAGATGTGTTGAAAATTTGCCCTGGACTGCTTTAACTCCACTTTTGACAATATTTGTTGAAGAGGATCTTTGCAAAATGAAGGCACCCTGGGCAACCACAGGCCACATTTGGTGTTGAAAAACAAAAGATAAAGGAAGTAATAAACTGGCTAGAGTAGGAAAAGAAAGAGGCAGATGCTCAAATTTGGGAAGTTAGGTGTAAACATTCTCCTTTTGTTAGTAGGTGATTTGCTTTAGTTCTAACAGGGCACATAACTAATTATGTCACACTAGCTGGTCTCAAAAGGGAAGTTGTCAAAATCCTACCTAGGAGCCCTTAAAATAATATGGTACTAAATATATGTTTGATATTTTAAAGACTGTGACTACATGGAGAAGGGTGATAGGCTGTTCTTATTAACCAATTCTTCTTAGTTATTTGGTCTGGACAAGCAATGTTAATAAATACATACAAAAGTAGCATGGACCATTGTCCTCAAATATGGCTACGTTAGTCTGTCAAATGTCTGAACAGGATGGCATTAGAAAGATGATCCTTTCAATAATAACAGTAATTATAAATAATAATAATGATACACCTTGGGGTTTAATAATACTTTCCCTTTGAAGAACTCCCAGCATTTTTATCCACATTATCTAATTTGTGCTTGAAACAATTCAATGAAGTAGCCAGGTAGCAATCATCATTATCCTCCTTTTACAGATAAATAAACTGAGGCCTAGGGATTTTCTTAGCATCACACAATTAGGAATAGAGCCAAGCCTAAAGCCTATAATTCAGTGATCTGTCTTCCAGATTATTGCATCTGTAGAAAATATCTGGATATCTAAAGAACAGTTCTTTCCCTCAGGAAATGTTGCACCAGAGCCAGATCAAAACATCTTTTCCTTTTAAATTGCATTTATGTGACAAGAATGTAGTCCTTTTCCGTTTCATTAGAGAGGATTTTATTGTCTGAGGTCATTAAGATAGGCGTGTTCAGATTTATTTTCAAATTGTAGATTGCCCTTAAGCAGAAGTACTCCAAAATACTAAAGATATCTAAAATATTCAGGAATCGATTTCTTTGATTATCCAATTTTTAAAAAATTATTATTTTAAGCCCAAGTTAAACAAGATCAAATCAAGTTATATAAATACAAATGGGCACAAGGTGTTAACTGGAATATCTTTGCCAGATTGCAAATCGGTTCACTGTGGCCTGCCAACTTAAATTCCTCCCTGCATCTTCAGCTGGAATGGGTAGTCTTCATTTCTGTCCTGACTTGTTGGGCTGTGTTACCATTCACTGGCTAGGTGATTAGCATGTATGGATCCAATGGTCTCAAAGCTCTATTAAGTTATAAATATTCAAACTACCAGTATGCCATGGATAAAAATAGGAGTTGCTATTAGATATCTATTCATACCCTGTAGAAGCCTGGTAACACCTTGAACCTTTTCAAAATATAAATACTGCATATTAAGCATAGAAAAGAAAACTGATGTGCTGTATTTGCAAATTTATTTCCAAGTCAAAAATGCAAAGGAAGAGGACTCTTGTAGCAGAATTGATACTCTACATTTACGGAGTATGTTAAGAAGTTTGTAATGGCCTTAACACAAGAGAAAAACACTTTCGAAACAGATTAATTAGTTTCTCTGATAATCCTGGCTTTTACATTTCTTCTTTTCATTTTAAATTTATGACCTCTGTGTGACATTCCCTGAGTTTATTGCATTTCGCAGGTGGCATTCATATGTTGTTACTCTATGTGCTGTATATTGTGGGCAATGAGTTACAATTTTTTGTTAAAAATTTCCAGAACCACACAAGTACTTCTTAATTAGACTTGCAAATGAGTAATGCCTTTCTTCAAGAGGGGGAAATAGTTAAAACATTACAGGAATTTTTGTGCCTTTTTCCCTTAGTTAATAGTGGGGAAACTTGGCAATAAAATTTGCTTTTTGAAACTTTGACATATTTTAGTAAGTTCTGATTTACATATGAAGTCATCCTCTGACAATTCCAAACAAATGTCTCTTCAAAGCAAACTCACTCTTTTGTCTGTGTGCCTGTGGCTCAAAAAGGACGGAACAGACTTATCTTACTTTCTGCCATTCAAAATACTAGAAAGTTATCATCTCAATGGCGTTTTTAATATCTAGAATAATTTGATAATATATTTTAATGATTTTACAATTATCACCTTAACATAGATTTTAGTGGTACCACTTTCTCTAAAGAATCATTACTCAAGAAAAACAATAAATCTAAGTTTGAAAAAGTAGAGAAAGAAAGCATGTAGTAATAGGACTTTTTTTTTTTTCTTTCTTTTCAGTACTGGGGATAGAAACCAGGGGCATTGTACCTCTGACCTACACCTTCAGCCCTATTTGTTTAGTCTTTTTAAAATTTTTTCTGAAACAAGGTCTCATTGAATGGCGAAAGGCCTTGCTAAGTAGCTGAGGCTGTCCACAAACCCCAATACTCTGGTCCCTGCCTCTCAAATGCTGGGATTACAAGCTTGCATCACCACGCCCGGCCTAGTAATAGGACTTTGAGATTAAATGTTTCTACTTCTCAGACACACTAAGAACCAAAAGCAAAATCTAATTCCTGTAAGAATGATTTTAAATGCAAACTGACCCAGTAAGGGTCAAAATTCTTAGCATTTATTTCCCATGGTAGATATCCAATTCATGTTGAATACACAATTTTTTCAAAGATTTCTAGTGATTTCTCTTGGTTTTTCAGGTAAAACTTTTGCATGTGTTTGCCATGAAATTTTGTAATTTTGAGTATTAAACTGTGCCAAAAAGCCATTTACTTGGTATTCCTTAAATACCATAGCACAATTCAACTAAAACACAGATTGTAAGCCATCTTAAATAACACTAATGCCATGTGCACGTAATGAACAATATAACTAACTTAATTTTCATGTAACAGATAACATCTGGAGGAAATGTATATTGGTAAGTTATGCAAAACTAATTTTCTGGTGACCACATTTGTAGATGTTATTTATTGTACGTTCACTTAACAGTCCATTATTCTGTTTAGAAATCTATTCTCTTCTTTATTAGAGCTTTTAATGTACTCACCTTGGTTCAAATGTTCTGCTCATTATCGGAAAAAAATATAAATGGCATTCACATGGGGCAACATGATTGTTTTTATTATATCCATTTATGTGCAAGCATTCAAAAATGGCAAAGAAACACATTTATTGCTTTACATTCAAAGTAATATTTAGGGGATATTTGAAAGTCGAGCATAACTGATCATTTGGCCAAATGAATATATGTGTATAATCAGAAGCTGCTGATTTTTAATCTCAGCATCAGGCCCCAGGCAAGTCACTTCCAGCCCTTCTCTTTGTTTCCTGATCTGAATATCATGGGTGCCGTTCTCACATGGAAAAGGGGGTTTACTAAGTGTAGGTACCAAATAGGAGTGTTATTTAATAAGCTTATTTGATTCTTTTTCTGTTTTATTTTCCAGATTTAAGAGGTAACATATTAGACTTTTGAGGAAAAAAAATATGAGACAATTACAATTCTATAGGAATGCATAAAAATAGTTATAAAACTAGCTTTATTTAATTTGCTTCAACTATTCGTAGACTTGAGGAAATTATAACGTTCTTTCAGAAAATCTAACTTAATAAAGCTGACCATGTCTCTCTGTTTTAAATAGATTTTATTACAGAACCAGTGATGTTGTAAAACATGAGGTTTTGTTAAAAAAATACAAAGGCCTAATTGTATTTTTTTAAAGAAAGTATTGCATCAGACGGTTTCATTTAAGCATATTTGCTGGCTCTGTGTTCTCACCACAATTATTGATTCTAATTTTCCTTAAACTTGTTTTTTCTTTTTTTTTTTAAAAAAGCTACCATTTTATAATAAGCAAAAATCACTATGATGCTTCTGGGCACTATGTTTATTTCAAACTATGTATTTGAAAGTGTACCTTCTTATTATTAAAGAAAACTTTATTTTTATCCGCATCTGAAATTGGGGCATTTTTTTTCCCTCATAATAACTCACTAACGTAGCTAAATGTAATTCTTCATGAAAGAGAAAAAACATAGCCTTGGTTTGGTTCTTTAATAGTATGCAAAACTCTTGAAGAAAGGAAATTCTCACCCCAGTTTTGGTGCACAAATTAAATCAATTTAATAGTTATATGAGCTACACTCATAAAAATCAAGGGAAAGAAAAGCTCAGCTTTCATCCAGAACTTCAGCTTCTTGGAATAAATGGGCGCTTCACTCTACCAAAAAAATGATGATGTGGAGCTGAAAAGGGCCAAGTTTCCAAGTGTGTGCCCCGATCTCTCTCTCCCTCTCTCTCTTTCTCTCTCTCTCTCTCTCTCTCTCTCTCTCTCTCTCTCTCTCTCTCTCTCTCTCACACACACACACACACACACACACACACAGCCAAAGACAAGGAAACTGTAGTTTTCAAGTAATCCAGATGAACCATATAAAGAAATCCAAATCATAAGAGTCTAAAGGATAAAATGAGAGACTTGTACATAAATACCTACTTCATTTTAAGTGTATAATCTGATGGGAAAAGAGACACACGGGAAAGATGGTAGAATCTGCTATTACCAGAAAGGAACTTCAACAGAGGGTGAGGGTAAATTAGCAGAAAGGCCTAATCTGTGTATAGAAAAAATATAACAAGAAGTTAGATCACTGTGGTAACTCCAGTCAAGATAAATTTTGCTCCATTACAAGAAAACACTGTTACCTTGCACATCTCAGTGACTGGAGCAAATTCAGTGAACTCGAGCCTTCTTTTCAGTGTCTCACCATTCTCCTGACATTCCAGACTTCCTGCTCCTCACTGTATAGTAAAGTCTGTGCCACTAAGTAAATGCACCATCTTCTTTCCTTGTCTCTTCTTTATTTTACCCATAGTATTTCAGGAAAAAAAAAATCTAAAATATGGTTAGCTGTATCCTTTTCCTAGCTTGGGAAAATAAAGAGCAATCGAATATGAGAGAAGATACAAACTAAGAGTGATAGAAAGAGGCACAAATAATTTTGTGAAAAGATGAAACTGCCTGCATGCCCAACCACTTAGGAAAAAAGCAATCGTTTGTGAATGTGATGTAAAAAAAAGAACTTTGCAAACACGTTTTCTCAGTATTCTGTCTTGACTAGCATTCAGTCAATTTATGATAAACAATCTGTAGTTATGTCACCTATTAGATTAGAAAGTAGGTGCTTAGCAATGTCAATAATTTTTAAGTATGGAAACTTAATGACTTATTACAATTTACTGAAAATCATATAGGCCAAGAAGTCAGTAAGCCGGGGGGGGGGGGGGGGGGGGTGTTAACTCCTAGCCCTATCACTAAGTAATCATTTGGCCTTGGGCTAATCATTTAACCTCTCGGTTTCCAAATCTCCTTGCCTGTAAAGTTAGGACACTATGGTGCTTCTGTATATTAACACTAAGCAGCAGCTTCCTATAAACTCAAATTAAAATTAATAACATAAATTCACTGCAAAATACATACACATTGGGAGGACTAAGAAATAACCTAGCTCCCAGTAGATTATAAAATGTATCTCTTATCTAAATCAGAAGTATTAATATCTAAATGGTGATATAACATGTATATTTATCTGAAATATCATGGAAAAGTTAGAAATGAATGCATATTATTTTCATATTTTTTTTTTTAGATTTCATCAGACAGTAATTATCTGGTAAATGTATACATTTCCAGGGTTTTGTCTTCAAACTTGTAATCCCAGGGCCTAACTTTGTCAGCATGCAGTGAGTGAGTTCATCTGAGTTGTACTAAAAAGCTCATGAGAGTTTACTATATAAACTAGAACAACTTATTGATTTACAGTAAGGAAAGTCTTATTCCTACAGATCAGTTGAGATGGGAAATCAAATTATGGTCAAATGTTGCATGTTTGACATGGAATTAGAACAAGATGAACCAATTAAATGAGTCATCTGCTTGCTGCTATTTTTAGCCTCATTTTCTCTTTTTCTCCCCCGTCATGGAGGCCCAGGCATGGTAAAAGTTAGCTTTATTTGGCTCTCCCATTTCTTCACTTCCAGTGGTGACTAGCATCTTCCTCTGACTGACATACGATTGCTAAAGAGCTGTGAATGGCTGGTGATGAAGTCTTACCCTATTTTTTCAGTAAATCTCTCTGATTTACAGTGTCCTTATCACCAAGTTCTGATGACACGCCACTACTGCCCACAGAAACAGTTACATTTTGCTGAGTAATATCAATCACCAGGCTGTTGTTGAGTGTAATAAGCACCAGAACTCCAGATGGGTATTCCAGGGCTCTAAGAATTGGGTCTTTGCCTACAGAGATCTTGTAGGCAGGAGATAAGAGACTGAGGCTTGAAACAAACGCTGAAGCAGTGTGAGAGAGTACACAAAAAGAGTAAGATGAGAAATTAGCAAAATAAAATGATAATTGAAAAATATAGACCTCCAAAAGCATCAGATAACCAAGAGGGCTTCGGCATCAAGAATTCAGAGGAGATGGCCTTTAAAGGATGCTGGACTCTGAAGAATAATAGACACGTAAGGGAACTGGCTGATTGTGGTTGCTCACTGAAAGCTCTCTAATTTAGTCCGTCTCTTCCTCTCCAGCAAGTGATAGAGGTTGTCCAGTCTGTGGGTGGCCTTTTCCCAGAGCCCCTGGAAGAAGGAATCTCATTTGATATTTATTCAACATTTATCGAGCCATCAACAACATTAGATACAGAAATAAAGGTAGGTGCACTTTTATTGTATTTTTTATAACAGCTTCATTTTAAACTATGCTTTTATTAGTGCATACATGTACTGAGCACCTAAGATCTCTTTTGTTTTTTCAATAACTGTACTTTGGCATTATACTCTCTAGGGGTGGGAGGAGGAGAAACTAAATATCCTTCCATTTTCTTTGCCTCTGATTTTTTTTCAACCAGACATAAACATTTATCTTAGCATTGATTCAAATCTGGGCCAAATGATGGTGGTTCCACAGTTTTAACTTCCTCCACCACATCAACCTTAATCTCCACTTCACTTCTTCAAAAGTAGGTACTGCCTTGGCATCATGACTTGATCTACTATAATCCCTATGAATAATAAAACTACAAGGTAATACCAAGTTAAATCAAAATTTTCCTCCTGATGGATATTGTTCTTGGTAGAATAGTATCCAATAGAAATTTAAAGTGGCATATAAATCATTGGGTGCTCCAGAAATCACTTGAATATCACTTATTATCAATATTCTAGGGGTTGGATCAAGAACAAGGCCCTAAGGAGTCCGAAACAGAAACCGACACTTCAGAAACTGATCCTTTAGTTGGCTTCACCATTGAAGATATAAAATCAGTTCTAGCTCAAGTCACAGAAGAGGTTTTAACTGGCATTCAGGTACTCAATATCATAGTATACTCACCTATTTTACTGTTGGTTTATTTTACATACTCAATCTTAAAATATATAACCATTGTCCACACTATGCCATTGTGAGTAATACTTAAGATGGAGGAGTTTGGTTTAATATGTCTACATAATTCTCAGTTGAGTCATCTGAGATTCCGTAAGATCATAAAATAGATTTGCCCACAGCATCTAGAGTGGTGTGTGTTATCAGTTTGCAAAATCATTCAACACAGAAGCCAAAGAAACAACATAGTGAAGACTCTGTGACTTGTTAAACTGTAAACGTTGCTTATGCAAGAATAATTGGTGCACATTTCTGAACAGTAAACACTAAAGATCAAATCATAATTTCTAGCTAAGTCTTCCCAACAATTTTTTTTGAAATGTCTTCAAAATCCCTTTCAGATAGTTGGTTTCTTTTCCCTTATCACTAACAGCTAAACAATTCACACCAAGGGCTTCATGAAAATGGAGATAGCAGCCGCCATCTCGGTAGCAGCCAGTGATCTCTCAGCCAGCTTAGCTTTGTGCTTATTTCTCATTCTGTCCAACCAACAAACAAACAACCATTTCTACCTCAACACAAAGATTTACAGGAATTCACATAATTCTCCAGACCACATGATTAAATAACTGAAGTGCATATTTTGAGCAAATTTGCAATTTCTTAGAAATGACCATAAATCAGTAGGACAACATACTGCATATTTAAAATACTAATGCAGCTCAGAGAAAATTTAGTTGTTATGAAAACATGAGACCATACACAAGAAGGACGTAGTATTAACAACTAATTTAGAAAAGCAAAAGATTAGTTTGGCATAAGCATACCTTGTTACTTGTTTAATCGCTGAATGTTATTGCACTATTTACATGAACATTTAATGATTTGGTGCCAACAGAATCAGCCAAAGTCCTCAGCTTAATAAGGGGTGTTTAGTGTTTACCAGAAATAGTGGAAGAACACGTTTTACACAAAGCTTTATTGTTAACAACCCCATGAATGTAATAACTGGTTACTGTGTGCAAGAGCAGAGTTCAGTTGAATTAAGCTGAGTTCAGAATATATCTCCTCTTTAGATTTGATAACATTTCATCTAAATATAGTTTATGTATAATCATGGCCCTGGGCTTCTTTGCAATCCTGCGGCTCTGAAATTATTGCCGAGGAACTACTAGACAGCAATAGGATTGTTTGCAGGCCCCCAAAATTGAAAACATCTTTTCAAGGTCATGTTCCATGTAGCAAACAGTATGCTTTTAACTATTCGCTGATTCTTTAAAAAATATTAGAGTGTGTAGCATTTATTCCTCTAGTCTATAACAGAAAGAATATGATTGGTGTATGTGAACATTATCTCTCCAATGGCCTGCAGCCATCCTGGAAGTTCATTAGCTTCCTCAGCTAAATGTAACTAGGCACAGAGAGAACTTGAACCAGAGGAGAGAGATGCACCTCCTTTAGGTGCCACGGTCATTGCCTGATTAAAAGGATCAGTAGTTATCTGCCTGCGCCAAATCACTGCCTATTTTTTAGTGAAATGGCAGGATGATGTGAATTTATACAGTGTCTCCAAACAGCTAACAATTTTATGTATTCTCTCTCAATAATCCATGCAAGCAAGAAGGACAATTGAAAAACAAGACACAGAAAGATTAAGTAATTTGTCTTGAGTTTCCGGGGTGGGCAGCTAATGAAAGGCCCTGGATGGGAGCTGTGAGCTGGGTTCGAGTTCTAATTCCAGTGTTATCCACAAAAACCACATAGCGTCTAATATCACAGCCAGACTACTTTGGATTTTAATACACTTGTGGGGTGGTACTTTTCTAGTGTTTACCCTGCGTCTTGGTTCAATTCCAAGTTGGGTAATTACTTTCCGTTTGCCTAAATTTCTCCTCCTACTTCAGAAGGATAAGTCATTTTTCACTTCTAACGCCTGACTTCCAGTGTTCCTGGCTCTAAAAACTGCCATATCCCTTTTCAAGGGTAGCTGCATGTCAGTGGTCAGTGTACGTAAGCCTTCTGAACAAACTTGCTATACAAACATTCAATGAGTTATTACTTGTAAGATGTTTTCAATTTTCTCCTTTCTTTATTTAAGCCATACTATTATTACAAGTATTTGCCGGAAAAGGCAGTAGCGAATTTATGTTTTAAGTCTAAATTTTTTCAAAGGTTCCTCTGTAATGTGGTTAAAAACATATATCATCTTCTATAATATAGAAAGCTCTGAAAATGTAGTGGGAATCCTTACTTTTTTGTTATTCTACTAATTTTCCCATGAACTCACTTTTTAGTGTTAGGGATTTATGAAGAATGAAGTTATCATGATCTTCAAATGTTAATTAACATTATAATGAATAGAGCAAATATTTTAGGACTATATTATTGAGGTATTTTAATTTTTTTGTAGTACTGGAGGTAGAACCCAGGGGCTTTTCTACCTCTGGGCTATACTCTAAGACCTTTTTATATTTAATTTGGAAACAGGGTCTCACTAAATTGCTGAGAGCCTCCCTAAGTAGCTGAGGCTGGCTTTGAACCTGTGCGATCCTCCAGTCTCAGCCTGCCAAGCACTGGAATTACAAGCGTGCGCCACCATGCCCAGAGAGGTATTTTAATTTTAAGGACACATTCAAAATGAAATTATTTTGGTCCTGAGTTATATAATAAAAATTGCACCCAATGGAACAAATTTTAATATATTTAAAGAATTATATTTGAGAGAAATGTGAATACAAACACTAAATTCATGCATTGATGTTGGCTATTGGCCCTAAAAATAGGGCCTAAAATAATGTGAAAAATAATAATGTGAAATAAATGAAAACCTTGAGGGAGGTCTACCATCTTGGGGAATCTTAAGTATGTCTTAAGATGTCAAAGGACATCTTCAGGTCAAGGTTAAATTTTTCCATCTTAGGAAAGTGAATGAGACCCCTCAAGGTGTAGTGGTCAGTGAAAAGCTATTTTGGGTTGTACTTTTTAGGAAAGATCTATAGGCAATAGAACCAAACCCAACCCTAGAAATTGTAGGGTAGCTGGTCATTTCATCAGTATTCTGAGGAATAACTTGACAGACCAGTAAAGCCTGTCCTTGACCAGACATGACATCTTCCCATCCAGTCTCTGCTGACTGTGCCTAAACTGAAGTATGAGACCACTAGGGACTCGAGGTCTGGAACATTACTCCCCACTCTGTGCACCACTCTGCCGGGCACACCTTATCTTCACCAACCTTTTCCCCAAGGTCCACACCTATTTCAGTAAACTCTGTCTCAGGGAAATACTGGAAAGGGCTCCAGGTTCCTGTGAGATGCTTGGTGAAGGAGTGGGACAGAAACTAGTGGAAAATAGTTTATCTGTCCTTAGATAAAATAAAGCAGTGAGATTATGAATGTGCAGAGAAGAATATTAATGAAAGTAGGAAAGGCTTGCTGTTTTGGTAGAACCATGATTTCTAATCCATTTGAACTGTGACATGATTTCTTCAAACCTATTTAATCACAATATGGTACAGTATGTTGTGTGCCACAAAATTTATTTTAACAAAGCAGGGATAACAAATTTTATAAATATTTCACGGCAACAAACATATCAATGAAATATCCCATTAGGAAAGTGCATCACAAAATTGGAAGTTAGGAACTTAAAGTCAGGGTATGTTAACAAAAATCTTATTCTCCTGCTCAATTTTCCAGATAAGGATTAATAGGCAGGATGGTTAAATACCTTGCCCAAGGCTATATAGCTAAACTAGTACATAGTTCTCCCCATTCATTGACCAAAGTTCCTGTCAACTCTACTAAAATTATGCATAAGGAGATTTAATGGATCTTGAAAAATAAGAGTTCTTTTGTAACGTAGAGAACTATTACTCATCTTCTCCACTCATCCAGTAAGAAAGGCAAATATAAGACACCAGAGGCCAAAACTTGATCTCAGAGCTTAAAGAAAAATTAAACCAGAAAACTAATCCTCATATAAATTGTGAATCTGTAATTATTGACACCAATGTGATTGTGTAAGAAATATCAACTATTATTATGAAGGTAAAATAAAATCTCATCAGATAAGACTACCAGGAAGACATTTTACATTCATAAAAGTAAATAAAGAAAGAATATAACTGGTGTTTTTAAAAACAGTATTTATTTTTTAAACTTTTTTCTTTGCCCAGATCCTTACAGGTTAGGCAAGTATTCCACCACTGAGCTACATCCCCAGCTCCCAGATTTATTCTATTTGAATAAATAATCAAGCCAGGTGTGGTGGCGCACACTTGTAATTCCAGCATTCGGGAGGCTGAGACAGGAGGATTATGGTTTGAGGACAGCCTCAGCTACTTAGTGAGGCCCTTTGCAACTCAGTGAGACCCTGTTTCAAAATAAAAAATTAAAAATAGGGCTGAGGATATAGCTTAGAGGTAGAATGCCCCTGGGTTCTATCCCCAGTACTGCAAAAAAAAAAAAAAAATTAAAAATCATCAAAATTCTTCAAAATGCAATTACCCTGAACACCTCAAATTAGTTTGTATTCATATAAATATTCTAAAGTTTGCATTTGTTAACATGTCTGTTAATGAATGTCTCTTCATACACTTCACATGTTCTTAAGTTACCCAAATACCAAGAAAAGACACCAATTTTGCCGTGCACACCAGCACTGTTTCCCCTATTCATAATTGTATCAGCCATCACGATAAAAGGAAGACATTTCCAGGTCTACTAACATTCAGGTACTGTGTATTTCTGGAATTGTACAGGTAGCTGTGTTTGTCCACAGAACATCACTGCCAGAGGCTAAATACCATCACGGCTGCAACAATCGTTAAAACCTGTCAGCAACTGCTTACTTCTTTCTACCCACAATATACCACAAAGTGGCATCAAGAGTCATAATTTATGATGAATACTCTTAATTATGAGAAGTGTTCTAATTGTGAGATTATTTGTGTTGTTATTTTGCAAAAGACGCTTCTGGGATCCCATTTAGAATGCATTACACACGAGACAAAAACATTTCCGCCAAAGGAGGTGGGGGGACCAACAACGCTACGATAACCGAGCCCAGAGCGGTTGTTCTGATTCTGTGCTTATTGGTAAAATCTGTCTGAAAATGCAGATAAATTATCCTATCTTCCAACACAAGGCTACGTGAAAAATGGCTGTCCAAATACCACTTCCTGCTCATAGTAGACATGCTATACATTGGGAATGTGCAGAGAAATATGATAAAGTGTTATCACATCACTACAGGCTGAAACACGGCTACGTCTGCAAAACAGGAAGGTGTGTGAGGGATAATGTCTGTCTTTAGGCACTATAGTATGTCAAAACCACAAAGACAATGTGCAGCACAAGATAGCTCCGTCATAACCACTTTTTTATGATTGTCTTCACAGACTGAGATAAACGAAAAGCTGCAAATAGAGGAAGAGGCCTTTAATGCACGGATAGAAAAATTGAAAAAGGCCTGAGGATTCGGAACAAGGAGAGCACTGCTAACTTCACACAAGCAAACAAAACCAGGCAGCATGATGGATTCGCTAGAGCATCATATATTTCCCTCCTCTAGTTGTGAAAGGAAAAACAAGCCCCACTCTTTATTATCTTAAGTAATTAGAATAGTATTGGCCCCAGTTTTACCAGCTCTTGTCCCATAATAGACTCTGAATTTATTGCGCCAAGTATAATAAAAGTATTTTGTGTACAAGGGTTTGGAGAATTATATATAACAATACAATTACTTTTATGATAGTCCTTTGACGTTTTGACTAATAAATACTATTCATCTTCGGTGAGAATGAAACCAATGTTTTTAATAACCGAAAATAAAAAATTAATAATTTTATTCATATTGACCCAAATGAACTGTCACGATTACTGGAGCACTGTAAAAAGATGCCAGAGCCATTCTGCTGAGGAGAAAACTTGCTAAACAATACAATTCAAATTTATATACTAGGGTATTTTTTTTTACTTAAATCATTTGGTTTTCTTATTTAAACATTTCAGTGTGAAACCAATTTTCTGAAATTATATAATGCAGTTTGAAGCATTTTAATTTATTCTGTGCTGTATTTGTTATTTCTAATCTTGTTACTCTCCCAGGAGAATACATGACCTATATAAAAAGAAGCAATGTATAAATGGTTATTAAAGACCAACCTATATATAGACTGTAAAAATCTTAAATACAAATCAAACTCACAGAGCTCCTAAAATTAACCATTATATTGCAGCAGACTAGCTGAAAACTATCTCGAGACTTTAAATACCCTTAAGAAAATATAATTTCAAAACAAAAATAGCCAGAGGCCAACTGATTGTCCCTGGTTAGACAAATTAGTTAATTACTACCTAAGCCCTTTTTAAATGAATATTCTGGAACGAGGGCAGAACAAAGCTAGGAAAGGCAGTTACCTCAAGGATTTTCAAGGTTATGCATATAATATATGCATATGGGTGCAATCAGTTGAATATGGGTTATACTCATACCCTCTCCTTGGCAGCAAAAGAACTGCCCAAAATATATTCATTTGGAACATATATAGATCTGGCAGCTTTTGGTAGAATCAGGTTTTGAACCTGGGCCTATATGATTATAAAACCCATAAATTTGCCCATCTATCCATCTTATAGTTAACATGAAATCAAGTGAAAACGGGTCTTTCTTTTTCCTTATTAGTTATAATAAGTTATAATCAGTTATAATTAAGGGAACAAATTTGGTTATGTCATTAGCATATTAAGTATTTAGAAAATTTATACAAGGGTAGGATTATAGCCTAGTTCCACTCACTCATTCCTATATCTTCATTAAGCACCCCTTAAGTGTCTGGCCCTTTAGTGGTGACTCCAAGAGACAGTCTCTTTCATAATAATTGGTCACAGCTGTAGCAAAGACAAGCTTCAGATAGATATGAGAATATAGAAAAATGGAACTCGGTTTAATCTGAGAGGTCATGGAAGATTCCTATGAGTGTTGACATTTGGGCTGGGATCTGAAAGACATGTAGAATTTATCCAGTGGAAGATGAAGGAAGATTCACTTCAGGCAGAGACAGAGAGAAGACTGCATAAATTCCCTGGGACACAAGTTGGAGCTGAAGGATTGACCAGAGCCAGAGCTTTCTTAGGGTCATAGCCCATATGACAGATTGTTATTTTTAACCTAAAAACTTGGAAATTGTTAATAAGTTTAAGTAGAAGGGACATGTGGTTAGTGTTTCTAAAAAGCTCATCCTTCTGGTAAACAGGACTTCTATCATGAAAACTTGGGGAAAAGAATATACTCATGAAAGACTTATATTGCTAATGAGTATACTGTACCGCTTCTTAGCAATTTCATGAAGTGGGAGAAAAAAGGAAAACTTGACTTCCCTAAATTCCCAGGTCCACCTACTCTAAGCAGTCTTTGGCACATAGCAGCCCCCTGAAGAGCCAATTAAAAACATAGTAGCCACCTATCTCTAAGACCTGGAGCAGCCTTGCCATCCACAGGAAGAGATGTTTCTCCCATTTGTAAAAACGATTTGGGAAGCTTTGTCCTAGCCCCCACAATAAGTTTCAAAGAGAAAATATATTCATTATGTTGTGAACAAGTCACAGACTGCCACTATTTCAGGTATTTGCAGGCACTGTTGCACCTAAATATAACTGTGGAGTCTTTTTTTTCCCCAAAATCCAAATATAAAGTTCTATTTCTATCCTCCATTTGATTGGAACCATTCAACCATCCTGGTAGATAATAAGTTTGCATGTTCTTAGATTGCATTTCATTATGCTTCAGTTTCCCTAGAGAATAAACCTGCTCCTTTTCCCAGCAATTGTAGAGGGGCAATAATTCTGACATCTCAAATTTCAGAGTCTCCGAAAGAGGTCCCTCTTCTGGACATCAAAGCCAGTTTTTCCCCTGGACATTAATTTATTAAATAAAAGAAGGTAGCACTCCTTCATGACAACCAAAATACCTATTAATTTAAGTTTCCTAAGCAAAATGAGTCTACATCAGAATAATCCCATCTTGTTAGAATTCACAAATGCTAAAAGAAAGAAAAATACTACAAGTCTCATTTGCTTTTAGGATCACCTTCTTTTTCGCAGAAATACTAACAGTTGAGATCCGTTTACCATATTTTGTCAGGGTTGCTAACGAGAACTTTTTTTGTCCTTAGTTTAATTTTTAGTTTTAGAGAATGTCCAGTGACGATGTCTCCAATGGTTATTTTGGTGTTTGTTTCTTCTTTTTTACCTAGCCTGTTTTACTCAGGGTACTCTTTAAGAACTGGTATTAAAATAACAGGTGAGATCCTTGACTTCCTAGAATTAGTGAAGTTAATGGGGCAGGTGATAAACAGGTGGATGATGAGTATGATTTTTATATAACTATAAATGAATACTACAAATGTCATAGGACAGAGGATTAGGGATGCAGGGAAGCTGTTTTACCTAGACTGCTCTAAGTAGAGCTTTCTTACTAAAAAGTAGTGATTTTTTTAGTTGAGATCAGAATATGAGAGGGAGCCAGCCAGAGGCTGTGATAAGGAATATTTGTTCAATATACAGCAATGATAGTAAGTAAAGAGGACCTTGTGTTGCAGTGCCACAAAGAGCCATTGGTCACAAGAAGCAGCTCTCAGAGAAGAGGGCTGTGCCCAGGGCTATGCTCCTGGAATTGAACAAGCTGGTATGCAAACTCAGACCCTGGAATTCCTAATTTGGTGTTCTTTCTACTTTGCCATGTCGGCAAGACCATATCCCCTTGGTTTTTCAAGAGAGCTTGCAGAATTATAGCCACAAAATGCTTATCAAGATCATTCCTAAACCAAAATAAACCCTTCTATTCAAAAGAATCTTGATTCAAATCTGCCTTGCAGAAGAATTCCAAATAAAATGTGTAGATATTCTACTCCAAAGGTGGAACACAACTGCAACTTAGGTGTATGTTGCACATACTGACTTCTTTCCAAAGATTAAGGTATGGAAAAGGTGGGGTAGGAGAACACCTTTACAGTTAACAACACGGACAAACACTACCTCAGCTAGGTAAGCAAGTCCAACATCATGGTGAGACCCGTGGAAATGGTTCTTTATCTTTGTAATCTTCCCCCCCATGATTCATAACCCTGAGGAAAATATTCCACAAATTCCGAAGAGCGACATACTACAGTATTCTTGACTAATAACTGTCAAGGTCAACAAAAATAAGGGACAGACAAAAAAAAAAAAATTTACCCCCAAGAGGAGCTAAATCCATCTCACCAAGTGTGATGTCATATACTGGATGAGTGTGATGTGGTACCCTTAATGGAATACTTGGGGAGGGGAATAAACCTAAAAAGCTATGAGTAAATAATGAACTTAAATAAAAATGTTTTGACATTGGTTCATTAATTAAACCAAATATGTCATACTAATGCAAGATTACTAATGTGGGGGAAGTGAGGGAAGGGTACAGTCTTTAATAGCTGTTCAATGTATCTATAAATCTTAAACTGTTCTTTTAAAAATCTATTAATTTAGCCAGGCATGGTGGCGCACGCTTGTAATCCCCACACTTGAGAGGCTGAGACAGGAGGATCGCACAGGTTCGAAGCCAGCCTCAGCTACTTAGTGAGACTCTCAGCTACTTAGTGAGACCCTGTTTCTAAATAAAGTATAAAATAGGTCTTGGAGTATAGCCTGGAGGTAGAAAGTCTCTAGGTTCCACCCTCAGTACCACCAAATAAATAAATAAATAAAACTCTATTAATTTTTAAAAGAATACTTGCCAAAACAAAATTAATTAGAATGATAGATGCAGTCCTATTTGACATTAATTAAATTACCCTTCTAAATGGCATATGAAAAATTAGAGATGGTCATCTTGTGGACTAGAGGGGGAAATTATCATAAAGAAGACAATGGCAAACAAATCCCATTTTATTGGCAAAGAAATCTCATTTTAAAGAGATTGCTGGGCTGGAAGTGTAGCTCAGTGGAAGAGGGCTCTTGCTTCATATGCCCAATCTTTAGTATCTCAAAGGTGGGGGGAGATAATAAACTTCAAACCTCACCATTCTTGGCTTTCCCTAAAACTTTCTCAGTTCTGTTGTACAGTTTGAAACTTTCTAAAAAATGTGCATATTTCATAAAAACAGAGATTGGGCTGATTTGTTTAAACACCTAACTTTCTACAACATAATATTATAATGTGGTCTATTAGCTAATCTTAAATGAGGAGATCACTCATTTTTAGAATGGCTCCCATCTTTCAAGCTGCTCACAATGAATTAAGTGTCCTCTGGATCTTGCTAAGACTCCTCTAAATAAGCAGTTCTTGTCTTATATAACATGGGAGCACTGTCAATCAGTAAATGCCATCTAGCCACTTGAAAACAGGTTTGGTTATGATTACATCATCTGTCATCCTATCACCAAAAAACAACATTAAAATATCCTGGATATTATTCTTTTATTGAGTAATGACCTCAAAATCAAAAGGAGAAAAAAAAATAACCTCTGTTCTTATAGCAGTGACGTTTTATATTAATTAATACATTGTTGATGCATGGCCTTCATAAAATCATGGCCTAAATTTAACCAGAATAAAAGTTAACATCATACAGATTGAGTATCTTTTATCCTAAATGCTTTAGACAGAAGAGCTTTGGATTTTAAATTTTTTTTGAAGTTTGGAATATTTGTATATGTAGAGTGAGATAGGTCTGGGTTGAGACCTATATCTAAACACAAAATTTATCTGTTCCATACATATCTTATGCCTTTAAGCTGAGGATAATTTTATACAATATTTTTATATACTTGAATTTTGACTGTGGTTCATCACATGAGGTCAGATCATGTTTAATTTTTTCACTTTTGATATCATGTCAATGCTCAAAAACGTTCAGGTTTTGATGCAGTTTTCATTTTAGATTTGGAGATTAGGAATGCGCAACCTGTGTTCATCTTCCAGCCCCACACAGAAATTAATCCCGTACAATAGCTAATAAAATGTCTGTGGGTTTTTTTTTCTGCTGCTCAGGACATAAAACAAAATAATTAAACAAAAGTAAGAACCCCCATGATTCAATTCTAAGTAGGACATAGTACCATAATGCTGCAAGTCCTAAGCATCATCTAGTTCATCCCTTTCATGATGAAGAAACTGAAGGCCCCCAAAAGTAAAAAGACTGTGATCACATGGGTAATATTAATAATAATATTAATATTAATGCACTCATTCATTTACCAAACATGCTTTCTGGGTGTCTTCTGTGTGTCAGAAACTATGCAAATCATACACTTACAAAAATAGACACAACCACTGCTTTATGAGGTTTATAGTCTAGTAGAAGAGGTGGATCTTAATCAGTTGCACCAATGATTTCTTTTTAAAACTATAGTGAATCCAGGGGTGTTGGTGTACACCTGTGATCCCAGTACTGAGGAGGCTAAGGTAGGAGGACCAAGGAGGTTGAATGCCAGCCTCAGCAACTTAGTGAGATCCTCAGAAACTTAGTGAGATCCTGTTTCAAAATAAAAAAACATAAAATATGGCTGGGGATATAAGTCAGAGGTAAAACACCCCTGAATTCATTATCCAATACCCCAAAGAAAAGAAAAAAAAACTATAGCGGGAGCTATAAAAAGTTTACCCAGCCATGAGAGCTTATTTAGAGAAGTTTGACCAAATCAAGAAACGTTCCACTGGGAGAGTCATGCTTCAAGGATGAATAGGAAATGAATAGATAAAGAGGACAAATGCATCTGCCAGCCACGGGACCAATAAGTGTAAAATCCCTGTGGGAAAAAGAGTGTGGAAGGTAGAAGATGCGAAAAACTTTGTGGCTGGAGCTTTGTGAGAAAAAGTGTCTTCCAAAACTGAAGAAGAGTAGGTAAGTAGAGAGATGTGGAGGTAGCTGGTGAAGGACAAACACAGTAGCACGAAGCAAAAATCACTCTAAGCTGGGTGTGATGACACACACCTGTCATCCCAGTTATTGGAAGGCTGAGACGGAAGGATCATAGGTTTGAGGCCAGCCTCAGCAACTTAGCAATATCCTCAACAACTTAATGAGACCCTGTTTCAATTTAAAAAATAAAAAGGGCTGGAGGTGTAGCTTGGAAGTAGAATCCCCCTAGGTTCATGAACTCCCGTACCAAAACACCCAAATCATTCTTAATCACAATGAGGAGAATAGAGAAGAAGGAGGATGCCCCAACCCATGCATTAGGATTCTTCAGGAGCCTGCTATTCTTGCTGCTGTACCACGTATGTACTGGAAGCTGTCCACCAACATCCATGCTCCCTTTCATCTAAGCACCGTTGCAGGTGGGTGCAAGCGTATCACTAACTACCAAGCCATGGAAAGTGAGCAGAAGCTCAACATGTTCCTTTAAGGGTGTATGCGGCTCAAGACTAAACAATACCTCCTCCATGCTCTCTTCGCCCTTTGAAGGTGGCATGGCAGCCCAGGCAGGGAGAATCTGAAGGCAACTGTCAGCCTAGGTTCCAGATTGACCACCTTAAAGGAAGGAGGCATAAACAGGAGTATACATCTAGACTGTCTCAAGAGCAAGAAATACAATTCCATTTCTTAGAGCCACTTCTATTCTTGGGTCTATCTATGGCAGCAATATAGCTGCCCCCAATTCACTCAGTTGATATGTTTCTATCTGTGTGTATCCATATGTAACATGTCTTATGTGGATCAATGTATATAATGTGGGAAAGCCTCCAGCAAACTCATTAACTAAGGGCCAGCTAGTAGTCTTACTACAGAATATAATTACTTCTTAGTTTATATAAGCCCACAGTCTTTCCTCAACTGACATTCTATAAAATAATTGATTAAGCCTACAAGTATGATAATTATACCCAAGAATTTTCTATCAAGGACACACCTTAAATATATTCTTCTTTAAGTGAGGGTAGTAATATTTTAGATATCTATGGTTCACTTGGAATTTCTCCACTATAAGTAAATTACAACTAAGGCCCTAAGTTATTAATTTGCTAATATTCTCTTTCTTAGGCTATCACTACTTACGTAACTGATATATTCCTTAATCTCCTAAAAATTTCTCAATAAATACTTACTCTAGGAACCTGGCTGTGACCCTTACTAGAGCAAATATTAATAAGTTAGCTACTTTGGATAGTAACTATATATTTCTATAAAGTATTGTTCTGGTTTAGGTAGTAGACAGTTTCATAGGCCACAATGAAAGGCAGGAATTATTGATAAGGTTTGAAATAGAGAATTTGTTTCCCTCTCTCAAACATGCCCAGCCATTACCTGTTCATTTGTTGTGGGTGACCACCTGGATTAGATAGAATGCTTTTGGGTGAAAATAAGCAACATCCTCCACTCAAAATGTCTCAAACATCAACAAAAGTACACTATATCATTTAACAAGAATGGAAGGAGCTTCAATAACGTCATGGAGAACCCAGGTATTTCTACCCATGGTGAGCTCTTTGGTATCTTGGCTTTCATTGTCAGAGTTGTCCCTTCGTAGTCCTGGGATGGTAACAACATCCTCACAAAAGGATCAACGGATCAAACAAAAGGAGCTTTTTCTTCTTTTGTATCTCTTTAAGAATGAGAAAATCTTTCGCTGAACTTGTTAGCAGAATTTCTGCTGTGTCCCTTTGTCCAGAATTGTTTCCAATAGCCCATCCTAAAGTGGATACTAGCAAGGGAAGTAGAATTATCAGAAGTGATTTGAAGGAGTTCAGATTTACCATCTGGAGCTGAGGAATGATCCAGAAAACACAGTCAGCCAGGAGCTGAACAAAACTGGGATCCTATTTGAGAAAAGAAAAAAAAAAGTAAAAAGAAATGGTATGGCTACTGGGCCAGCAACTGCTATTTCTACTCCACCAAGTGATTCTTTCTCTATTACATTTTTTACTTTTTTTTGCTTGTTTGTTTGCCTTTTTGGTGGTACTGGGGATGGAACCCTTCTACCTCTGGCTACACTCTCAGATGTACTTTTTATATTTTATTTGGAAAGAGGGTCTCTTAAACCAGCAAGGCTGGCTTCGAACCTGCAAGATCCTCCTGTCTCTGCCTCCCAAGTGCGGGGATTACAAGCATGTGCCACCATGCCCGGCCTTATATTTTTTTAATGTCCTGGCATTCACATCATTCCTTATTTCCAAATTTAGACATAAACAGAAAGATATCTACATATATACAGTATATAGGTACATAGATAGCTAGATCTTTTCTTCCTTTTCAAAGATTATGCTACTGCTATTGATTATTATATCTGGGTTGGGTGTGGCTTAAAAACATTTGTCTTAGAAGAAGCTACTGCATCTGAACATATCTACAAAAAAATAGTTAGAAATTTTCTAAAGCAAATTCAGTCAGCTTTTAAGGTGTGGACCTCATAGTGACTTATTACCCTCTCCTTCCTCCTGAAATTTTGATGACATGGTCATCACTCATTCAACCAAGTGTGGCCATTTCGGATTCAGTTAAATGTCTTTACTCAAGGTGTCCTCACAGACTCCTTTATTTGTTTGAACTATTTCAAGATGAATAGCCAGATGAATTACCAAAACGTCATAAAGCAAAACTCACGGGCCAGGATTAAACCAAGAAAACAAAACAAAATAATAAAGTAATTACAGAGTTAAGACATCATTGATATAATGCAAATGATGTAATATAAAGTGAAAAAATAATATAATATTATGATATAATAAAAAGTGAAAAAATCATTTCATATGATATGTTGAGAAAGAATGACAGCCAAAAACTAGGCATTTAAACAAAATGGAGATTATCTCTTGATGGCAAGATTAGAGGTGAATTTTAATTTTTTTCTGTATCTTTCCAGACATTCTGTTTAACTTTCCTTTCCGTAGTAAGAAGAAATAAACACTGCTTCTGGAAAGTTTATGCTGCACCCTAGCCTTCCAGGTCATTGCCCATTTACCAGCTTCTGACCACCCACTATGAGCTGGGTATTGTACTTGTCCTCCTTGGGCGAGGAGGAAGCCCCGACCTCAGCACTCCTGAGCATGCGCAGCTAGTGTCCGTCCATGCAGGGAAGCACAGCGAGCTTCCCAGTAATGGTCCTTGTTTTAAAAAAAAGTTTAAAACTAAATTAGATATGTTGGCCAGTTCACAGCATTCATCAAATAGATACATTGACCTTATAGTGCTGAGCTGCCTTCTGGAGCCAGATTCCAGGAAGGACTGGGTCAGAACCATTGGCTTTGTTTCAGGCGGGTCAGGTTACTCCGTAGAGCCTTGGGTTTACTGGTTATAAAATGCATGACTTAAAAGTACATAAAAGGAAACGGTGCTGAAAAGTCATTCCCTAAAACTCAAGACATTCCTGACTTAAAAAAAAAAAAAAAACAACAGCAAAATTTGAAAACCACTTTAGAAAACACAACATGTTAAAGACTATCTTAAATTGATATTGAAATACCAATAATGAAGAATGAAAAAGGCATGATTTTAATCGATTATGTAATTACCTGTCAAATGTTTGTCTCCAAGCTGGGTGAGACCCTCAACAACTTAGCAAGACCCTGTTTCAAAATAAAAAGTGCCAAAGTTGTAGCTCAGAGGTAGAATGCCTGCCAAGGGTTCAATCCCCAATACCAAAAGAAAAAAAAAAGTGTCTCCAGTCCAGGATATAATTCTAAATGCTGGAAAATATCCCTGGCTTGCTCCGGACTTTATCTCCAGTATCTCACACAGTGCCTACCTTGGACGTGGCACTTCATGAATGTTTTGTGAAAGGAAGAGCAGATGACTGATCAATGATCATTATGCTGGCTGGTTGAAAATATTCATCACTGGTATGTTGCTTTCCCAACTAATGCAATGAGAGAATATGTAGAAATTAAACAGATAGTTAACACAAAATTCAAATCATTATTATTTGTGGATAAGATTTTCTACACTGAGGACCCATGAGAAAAACTATTCTCAAAATCAGTAAGAAGTCAGATGAAAAAGTAAGTATTAAAATAGATTTCCCATAAAATAATAATGGTTAGGAAATTTGATGGAAAAAAATCTCTAATAGCAACAACATACTAAATACTTGAAAGAACAATGAGAAATGTAAAGGACTTATCCAAGAGAAAATTATAAAACTCTTCTAAAGGACATTTTACTAAATGCAAAGTTTAAACATAGTACAGATGTCAAGTTTTAAATGTAATTCCATGGAAAAATCTCAGGAAGTATTTTTGTATCTGCTGATGTTAGTCTGAGGTCAACATGAATATTGAGCCAGTAGGAGGAGCAATGTAGGAGGAGCTGACATAAGGGGCAAAGGCTTTCAGACTTTGAAACATAAAACTATAACACTTAAAATATAATATTACTGAAAAACTAGAAAAAATCAGACTAAAAACTAAAATATATGCCCTTTAAGTATTTGTTTTATGGTGAAATTTATTTGGACTATTTATTTAGTTTGTTGATTATTGTGGTACTGGAGATTGAACCCAGGGGCATTTTACACCCAGCCCTATTTTTTAATTTTTATTTCAAAACAGGATCTCTCTGGGTTGATCAGAATCTCATTACATCCTGAGACTGTCCTTGAATCTGTAATCCTCCTGTCTCAGTCTCCCAAGCACTGGGATGACAGGTGTGCACCATCATACCTGGCTTGGACCCAGTTTATTTGCTGAGTCTACTGAATCTGTACATTTTGGAATAACTAGATCCTGAGGTTCCTCTCATCTCTAACTATCAGTAAATGCAGCTTAAGTCATCTAAGCCTCAGCCTCTCATCTGTGAAATGGAGTTAAAACAATTACACTAGAATGGCGAGGCAATCAACTGAAATGTCTATCCATTAATACTAAAACATTATTTAAAATATTTAGCACAACACCTAAATATATAATAAATGGTAGCTATCATGTGACCCAATGAGAAAGTAACCTATAAAAAATGTTGTTGGGACAACTAATAATGTGAGAAAAAAATTCATATATCTTATGTTATATTTTAAAAATATATCTAAATTACAAAATAGATTTAAGAAAGTTTGGGTGATAATTTTTCTGATCTGTGACAGAGAAGAGTTTTCCAAATGAAAATAAGAAAAAGGGTGAAAAACAAATTTAATTTTTCTGTAGGAAAATTTTAAACCTCTCCATGAAAGAAACAAAAACGCTGAGAAAAATACTTTCAGCAAGATAAAATTAATAACAATATATAAACACCTCTTTAAAATCAATATGAAAATGCTAACGAGTCAACAGAACAATTGCAAAGAATTTGAACAAAGAATTCACAAAAGAGTAAGTACAAATTATGAGCAATGATGAGAAGCATTAACTTAATCAATTCTGGAATTTAAATGCACTAACATGTAAATTTTGTTGTATGTAAAGCCAAAGAAATCCATTAAGGGAAGTGTAGAAATAAAAATATTTTGTACACTACTGTCAGGAACTGCCTAAAATTGACTCAGATATGGGAAGTATCGTGCATCTTTCATTGAACCTGTCTGTGCTAAGGCATACTTTAAATTTTCAAATGAGATGTCAGAACTCACACTTGGTAAATTGCAATATGCCACTCATTCTTTGTGCCACCCCATGTTCTTCTTTCCCAACATGGCATGTGTGACTTTCAAAGCACTGATCATTTCCATGCCATAAATATCCATCTGGATGGGCAGGAGCTAAGTAGATGATGGAAATGACCCCCAAGAGAAAATACAAAGAGGTCTGGTTCTAGGTCTTGGCTCTCATACCACCAGCTGAGGCAGGCCATGCAGGAGGCGTAGCCCTTCTCCAAATGCAAAGCCATTATATCAGGGTTTCTCCCATGAAGTCTGTGATTCCTGCATCCCACACCAGCCTTTCAGAAGCAGGAGGTAGAATTGGACATTTTTAGTAAACCTTCCAATTATTGCTTAGGTTCTTTAATGTTTGGAAACCACTTTCACGGCAGACCACTAAGCCTTTCATCAAAATTCCTCCACCAAAAAATCAAGTGTTCTAAAAGAAAAAAAAATGTATGCTGAATAGCAGCTCCACTGTATATGTGAGAGTGACCACCACTCGCAAAACTGAGTTCTCAGATCCTGTTATATGTCTGGTGATATCTCTTTAGGTTTGTTCTCCCAATCCCATGCATCAAATCATACTCATTGAAGCTGCCAGCCTTCAGAAGTGCTTTCAGAGGGCACATCAATTCAGCTCTAAGGCTTTATGATTCAGGCATTTCATCATGCCATAAAGTTAATGGGATCCAATTTGAATATAGGCACCTCAACAACTATGTTGCATGGAGTTCACAGCATTCATGCAATATAAATTTCAAAATTAATCAGCAGCCCAGTGGAAAGTTCAAAGTAGAACGCTCCCCTCTCATTGGTCACTGTCCTAATCTTCAGCTGCCTGGAAAGGACCAGAGCTGTCCACACAATGTGGTAGCCTAGGCAACCAGTCACTCCACTAGGAACTTCTCAACACTTAGAAAAACAAGGATTACTATAGAAATTTTCAGATAGAAAATTTCTCTATAGACTGTTTAGAGAGCCCACGATTCATAACAGTAATGATGCCCATCCAGACCTCCCGTCTTTAACAGCCCAGGAATGGGTTGTTGTTTGGGTGTTCCTGACTCAACCCGAATGCCTCCAGTGGCGCCTGGTCTCCAGGATAAGGGAGAACAGATACTATGCTTCCAAGATCCCAAACAATACTATATTTAAACCACAGGAAATAAAAATGTCATTGGTCCTCCAAACATCCAGATGTGGCCCCTAAGTTATTAGGCATCTAGCAGGTAAGACATCCAGATGATTGATTCTGCAGTTTGCATCCAGATGTTCTACCACAGTGGCAACACAATCGAAATGAAGCTGGGTGGAGTTTGCAGGCATTACGGAGCTACCCTCGTGATCCCCTTTGGAAACCCCTTTCACATCAGCTTTTCTACCTTAGATAGGGCAGCTTTGCTGGAAAGAGCATTAGGATCCACAGAATTGCTTAGATCAACGATGCTTTCTGTTCTTCAAACATTCAGAGTCATTGTTAAGCTAAGTGGAAGGAAGACCAAATCCTTTCCTAAATTTCTTTTTCTTAAAGACAGCTGCTGGAATCCACTCATTCTTAAAAAGTTATTTACCTGAAGTAGGAACCATGCACATAAAAGATAGAGACAGAGCTCTCAAAATGTCTTGTACACTTTTTGAGTCTAATGTGCTGAACTGCAAATTTAATCCACTGAAGTGGTTTCATGCAAAAACTCCTCTTAAATTCCTTTTGTACAAAATCTTGATGCATAATGTATAGAGTCTGAAAATGGATTAAACTACATTTGGAGATGGTTTGAGTTGTGTATTTTTTTTAAGCAAGCAAAAATGAACAGGTTTTCTGTTGTTGCCTTTTTTAACCCTTCTTGCTCTTAAGCAATTACACATGGATTGTGTCTTCTCAAAGCTGCCTTTCACACAACATTTCTTGTCTTTTTTTTCTGTCAAAAAGCTTGAAATGTGAAAAGTTTTAATTAAAAATGGGAATGGTGAATTAAACTCATTTCCTTCAGATTCCCCAACTAAAGCGAGCAAATAGAATGGTAAAACTTTCTGATTTATTTCTGGAAGATAATTCAGCAACCGAATAAGCAAATGAGTGAAGTCTTACTGAATAAAATATTTCCTGGTCCTCCACCATTTTAATTACCCTGTGCACTGTGGCTCTAGATAGATTGCTGGTCTGTATGCTGGGGGAAACAAGTATGATCAACCCCAAAGGTACATTTCTACCAGTGCCCTCTCAGGCCAGAAAGGCGAAAGGGAAGACCAGCCATTGGAATCACAGGGACTTGACTACAATCCTACACTCATATCTCAGGGGTCAATGCTGTTTGCAAAGCTCTGTATCATCATTTGATTGTATTTATATGTCACGTTACTACTGGTAAATTGTAATGGAATTAGAACAGCAGCTAGAATGGGGAGATTTTGACTGGAGCCCTAAATCTGACCTTCCCCAGTTAAAGGGCCTTGAACTTACTTAAACTTGCTGGTTTCAGGCTCGTAGCCTATCATGTAAGGAGAACTATCTTCTCTCTAGCTCTCTGTCTGCAACCTGGGACCTTCAGAAGAGACCAGACAGGTGAGAGATCCATTCTCTTAAGTTTCATCTGTACTGCTAGACTCTCCCCTGCTTTGGGTTACTGTGGGCTTCTCCTGAGAAAAGGCACCATGCTTGGCTCTTCTGCAATTTTCACTGTGGTCTCCCAAAGCTGTGGGTAAAATGAACACATGTCCCACAGGGAGAGACCTTTAGCTGCCTCCTGGCTGACCACCTCTGGCAGGCTCTGTGTACGGGGCCCTACCAAGAGCTTTTCAGCTGACAACTATCTTCCCATAACACTTTAAAACCTGGCTTCTGAGAAACACGGAGACCCAATTGCTAGCTCCTCAGTGTTCTCCACTGCCGCCTTTCTTCCCTGCCCCCCCAACTCATGATGTTGGACTTGTCTCACTCACTCCACCTCTCTAGCCTAATAGGTAGTTCCAGTCACCTCTCATGGACCTTCTGATAATTTTTTTCCATCATGATTCAAAAGATTCACTTCATCTTCCTCCCTTTATTGGCTCCAACTTGTCAGAGCACCCCACACTTCAGTCCTGTGAATGGGACACAATACAGTTTTATATGTAACTATAGACACTCGGATATGCCTCCTCAAATGGTCAATGCAAGGATTTCTACCAGCACTGGGCACATTTCAAGCTACAGACATGGAACAATTGGGCATTTCACATTCTATGGGACAGATACATTAGGACTTCTCCTAATGAGGTGAGAAGAAAGTGTAGCTTTCCCTCACTCGCCTTCTCTTTCTACGTTAAGCAGTATCACACACCAACATACATCAGAAACGTAGAAGAAATAGATCCTGCTACGGCCTCTCCATATAGGCCTTGGTTCAGTGCATGGGGAACTGAATGTTAAAGGAAGATTAATTCCAACTCCAATTCATTCTCTATAATTTTGCAATAATGTAGATGCTATCAAAACATTTCTTTTAAAATTCCTGGTAAGATCCAGGCCTTTCTTATTCACTAGTTATTTCTAGCACAATGTTTGGCACCTAGCAGGTGATTTAAAAATATTTGTTGCCGAAATGAATGCATAAGAAAAAAATCCAAAGTAATATTTGAAAGATTTCTTGTTATCTGATGCAGATAGGGAGTGGAGTTAATGATTTAGAGAACAAGTATCCAGCAGTACAGCTCGCTAATACCTTTTAAAACGTGTTGATGCTCATAAATCCAAAATAAACGACCTGTAAAATCACTTAAGAAGAAATAATACGCATTTAATCAGGCTTCCAGAGGAAAGTCTGAAGAAAAGGCAGGAATCTCAAGAAGAATTATTAAATCCCTTCGAATTCAATCATTGCCGATCACAGACACGCAGCATGTCCCTCTGCCCACAGGGCCGTCACTTCAGGAAACCTCGTTATGAAATTCCTAAATTATAGCCACCTCCTGGAGCCATAGGGAAAGACTTTGGATCAGCTGAAAAAGGCAAGTCCTCTTGCAGGTCTATCCAGCATTCTCTTCCTCATTCCACAGAGGAATCTCAAATAGAGGGGAAAGTTGAACATATCGCCCCTGTACCAAAGCCAGCATCTTCAAAGTTTTACATGCGTCCAGACTTGGCTCCATGTCAAAAGCGTTCTTCTACTGGCAAATAAGCCTCAAAACATTGTGAAATGTCAGCCTGTGCCTCTTTCTATAACCCTGTTGAAGTTTCTGGAATTTAACAGTGTTCTGGTACCTCCCATCCCATCCTGGATTTTTACCACCTCAGTCGGCTAATGAAAGTTACTTTACCTTTCCCAGAGTTTGATTAAGGTCCTGAGGGTGGTAGTAAAATGGATCCATGTTTTTGTTACAAACTCAATTAGAAAAAGTTGGAATTGCTCTCTTCAACAAAGTTAAATAAATCGTTAATGAGAAATTTACCTTCACTTGATTCGCTAGTTGCCTTATTAGCTTGAAGTCAACACTATTAAAGGAGAAGATGTTTATTAAAGCTTAAGGTGTTTTGCTGGATTGAATGTTAAAAAGATGATGGCAAGATAGCACCACCAACTTCCTGCTTCCAAAATCGAGGGGGGCGTCCATCCATCAACATCTAGAGACTTCCAGACCACATGTATGTCTCCTCATGGAGAAATGGTGATAGACCCCCATAGATGAAAGGCCTGCACCTTCCTGAGTCATATTTAAAGATTCTCTTCTCATTCACGGTCACTGGGCATTTTCTAAGCCAAATAGATGCCAGCCTGAGCCTGAAGAAAAAAACCACCCATTTTTTGATGAGTCTTAAGAGGCTATAGGAGGAACGGGGGCTTTCTTCCTCAGCTAAGGAGGGAACTCAAATACCTTCACCATAAATAGCAGGGGCTTCAGAGACAAAGACTATTTATTTAGGCAACTTTACATGCAGACCTCAAAACCACCTATCCAAAGAAAACAATACCAGCTCCCTGATGTGGCATTCCTAACATGCCTCCTATTAAGAAGCAACTCTAGGCAAAATTGTGAGTCAAGGTCAGTCAAGGTGGTTTTCAGGCCCCTCTCCATTTATTTCTCCCTCAAAAATGTTTCCTTGGCTCCCCCCTACACATAGCCCTGGTGGTAGGGTCTGCAGACCGCTTCACTCTGGCCCATGCCAAGCCCTTCAGAGCTCCTCCAGGGCCTTCAGGAAGCTAAAAAGCAAGCGAATAGCCTCATTTCTCAGAATCTACTGAAGTGTGCAACCCATGTGAGACCCAACTTTAGGTAAGCAGGCATTTCCTCTGAGATGTAGAAGGTTGAGGCAGACATTGATAGAGAGGCTGAACCTCACGACTTCTGCTAAGCAGCACAGTATGGAAACATGCAGGAGCTATGACAGAGGATGTGGGGTCCAGGTACTAGCTCCATAGCTATCGAGAAGCAAGTCCAGGGGGCTATGTTATTGGTGCAGGGTGGGATGGAAAGGGTGACCTGCAATAGTAGGCAGTTGGAGACATGGCCTCTGTATCCACTGACCATGGCAGAGGCAGCTGCTGCCTCATGGGCCACACCTGAGGTGTGATTCCTGAAAGTTCTGCCTCCTATCAACTCCTCCAGCCTGTCTAGTGATTTTTGTAAGCTCCTTTCTCATTGTATGAAATAGATCTCTGCTGAAAATAGCTAGACTGAATTCTGCTATCTACAACCAAACTCTGAAAGAATACTTCCTTTCTACAGAGGCAACCAAATGCCTCGATACTCATCCCTTCATCTTCTCAGAAAAATTGGGTTCATAAATTAATTCACAATAAGTTTGAACAACTCATAAAATGACTTTCAGTGAGCAGTTGTCTTAACCAAAGGAAAAAAATTATAGTGGTGACTATCCAACCATAGGTGGCCTACAATGTCAATGAGGATTTTTTTTTTTTTTCCTAGACATGGAGGCAAAGATTTTCTAAGCTTTGAAGAAGTTGTTGTTAATGTGGTTGATGGTAAGAATAATAGTGATGGTGATGTTTAAATACAGGAGAGAGCTGACCTAACTTGAAAAGCTCTCTGGGCTGGTACCTTCAACTCTCTCGCTTCACCCAATGCTGTAACCAGGGCTTCTCACCTCTCACTGCAGGTTTCTCCGGTGAAGCTCTCTGTGAAACCTGAAACTTCCCCATAAAGAGAAACATATTAGTATGTCACAGAAGGAGGATTTATCCCATGAAGGATCCGGAGGAGTTCCCAGTCAGGGAGAGAGAGGAAGGCAAGTTAGGACTGGTGGGGTCTTCAGCATACCCGACAGAAAAGAATTTCAGCACAAACCAGAGACATGAACAGAGATTTATTTAGGGAAGCAAGAAGTACACACTGAAGGTGGAACGTGGGCCATCTCGAGTGAGAGATGAGTTTGGGGGTCCATGGCTCTTCTTTTTAGGAGACTTTTCTGAGAGGTGGTTAGGAGGAGGTATTTGAAGAAGATATCAATACCATAGTTATAAGAAACTTTAAGATGTTTTAATTGTCCCCAGTGTCTTGACAGGCCTTCACTGTCTTATCCCTTTTGTTTAGACTACATAGGATCTGGCTAACAGCGCCCAAGGAGATATGTTTTGTAGTTGTTTTGGTAGTGGAGATTGAACCCAGGGGAATTCTACCTCCAAGGCAAATTCAGCTCTATTTCATTTTATTTTATTTTATTTTATTGGTGGTGGTACTGGGGTTCCTGAAAACCCTTCTACCTCCAGGCTACACTCCCAGATACCTATTTTTTATATTTTTATTTGGAAACAGGGTCTCTTAAGCCCCCAAGGCCGGCTTCGAACCTGCATGATCCTCCTGTCTCCACCTCCCAAGAGCGGGAATTACAAGCATGAGCCACCACGCCCGGCTTTATTTTTTATTTTGAAACAAGAGTCTTGCTTAGTGGCTAATGGTCTCCCTAAGTTGTTAAGGAAGCTTCAAAACTATGATCCTCCTATCTCAGCCTCCCAAGCAGAAATTACTGTTTTGTTTAAATTATTTACAGGTGGGATACCTAAACAGTGCTCAAGGAGATTACTCTTGTGTGACCTCTGTCCTCTGACCAACAGATATCTTTTCTGCTTTAACTAATCCTAGGTTGGAAAATTTACAGTTCAAGGTTTTTTGCAAGTAAATTTCTAGCATGTTGCCTGACCACCTTTCCAGATCTTTTGTGAGGTTGTCTTGATCTACAGAGACCTCTTTGAGGATAGTCAGTAATGCTCAGGGTAATTAGTAAAACCTTGCAAATCCTTCAGAGATTTGAAGTTAACAGGTCTGGCTATAGGTGGGGAAGAGGTCATTGGCCTGGCTTGAGGAGTAAGGTGTCGGGGATATTTGCCACAGGCTTAAATTTACATTTTTCTTGTTCTTTATGTCTCCTTTCTATGTTTCTTTTATCTCTTCTATTCTACGTCAAGTACAAGGGAATAAGCAAGGGCCTCAGCATTTCCCTGAAAGTTGATAGTGCACTCTCTGAAAGAAGACAGAAACCTACAAGGGGAAGAAGGAAACAGATGAGCAGTGATGATGGCCAATGTCCCTCTGTCGATCAGCGTGCATTGGATAGGCTCCTCTGTAGGCCTCCACCTCAACCCCTTGTGATGGAGAGGCGAGGCTCACCCTGGCCTCTGTGAGTTCACAGTACAGATAGATGGACAGAAGGAATTTACATTTCTTAACTACTTACTATATACTGGACATAATGAATTTCACTTACCAAAATTTTGCTTTTGTTTTCATTTAATGCACTAATGAGTAAGTTAAATTTTTTAATTCCTTACCCCACTGAAGGAAGAGCGAGCAATGGCTTCGAATCATAAGACGCTTAAGCCAGTGAGGTACATAGCATTATCCTACCTTATACATTGAACTAGTGGGCTCCAGAAAGATTAGGTAACTTCCCGGAACACAAGGGAGTGTGAGCACAAAGACAATGTTCATATATATAATCCAGCCTCTCCTGCAAACGGAAACAACGAAACACAGCAGCCTTTAAAAATAACAACATAAGCCAGGAGTGGTGCCACAGGCCAAAATCCCAGTCCTTGGCAGACTAAGACAGAAGGATCGCAGGTTCAAGGCCAGCCTAAGCAATTTAGTGAGACTCCAGCACCTTGGACATTTGTTTTCTCTAATATGCGCAAGCTAGGGAGTATCAGGGATACCAGAGTGACTCCAGATAATGGAGGGGAAACCTCAGCAAAGCCAGGAAGGAAGGGTAGGGGAGGAAGAGGCTGAGGTTTATTAATAGAAAAGCTACATGCGACTATGTGTGTACATGTGAACATAACATTGTTAACCTGGACACACAGAATCGAAAGGGAGGGCAAAGAGGAAGCAGGAGGGGGCACCAAGTACTGTGTGAATATATGCCACTGTCAACATGATCCAAATTATGATGTGAGACTATAGTGCACCAACAAAAAAATAAAAAAGTAAAAATAAAAAATATAAAGGACTGTGGGTGTAGCTTGAAGGTAGAATGTCCCTGAGTTCAATCTCCAGTACCCAGACAAGAATGATATTTATAATAATATATCATTATACCATTATATAATATTATAATATAGTATCATAAGAATATATAATGATTGTTATTATTATTATCAGAAGACCCTGCAAAGCCACACAACTCCTGATGGAGCTGAGGATGGATGGATTTTCATTTGCTTGCTCTACTGGACTCCAGACTAAAGTAAATTAAAAGCTTGTTATTTTAGGTGCAAAAGTCCTAGGCGCTTTTTGAGAATGAAATTGTCTTCTCTTTCCCCCAAGGCCTTTTATACCATTATGGTGAAGTCCCAAGCTATCAATGATAGTGGGAAAATGGGGCTTTACAGTAGAGGAAAGAAGCTATTCAAACTGCTCCTGATTTCTATAAAAGAGAGATCTTTTGATCTTTGAAACAGCCAAAAGGGCAGTTTGATCTTCCTCAAACTCATTTATTTTAGATTCTTGCAAATTTCTTTTCTGTAGGTTTACTTCCTTAGAAAACTCAATATTCAATTGAACAGTGACTTTTATACATTGAAATGCAATATTGAATAGCCAAAGCCTAATAAATGCCATCCCAGCTATATAGGATATTTAAAAAATCATAAAAGGGCCGATTGAGCCCGATCCAGGCAAAGATGACAAAGCGAATTCAATGCTTCTTTTGAAAATGAGTCATGGTCAGAAATACTCACTTTGACCAAAAGCATTTCTTTGAATGCCAGAGGTAAATTCACTCACTTTCATTTTCTGCCTGGGTTTCAAATCAGCCCAGCAGAACTGAACAAAATCAACTCTAAGAGGCCTTGGCAGCTGTTCCAGATGTAAATGTGAACAAGATAGTGAGGTTGGACCTATTCCCTCCTATGTGTTATTTTCAAATTATGCAGATGATATTCAGATAGGGATTGACCCAACTTTCTATGTTGATTTTTTTTTCAGGGAGGAGGAAATAGTTGCTATTCTCTGCTACATTAACATTCCCTAGGACTACCCTTTCCTTTACTTAGAAAAAGGATGTTTTACTGTCATAAGCCTCCCAATTACTGGCAGAGGGAGAATCTGACATATGTTTTCAGTCGTTGTGGGGTACGGGGAAGGACAGCACAACATACTCAATCGATTAGCCAAAAGGAACAGCCTTTGATGTCAGGGAACCTTTCCAAATTTCGTTTAAAACTCAGTCTGTGGGAAATCAAAGTTCCCAATCAGAACTTCTGTCCTGCTCCTCTGAGTGCAGTTGTGGCCTGAGGAACTTTAGTTTTAACAATTTGTAGATGATGACTTATTTTGAGAATGTGTCCCTCTCATGGCCTTTTCAACATTAGACCTTTTAAAAAGATACATAGCTTCATTCTCCATTTTCTTTTTGTCACATGAACTTTTTCTCACTTGAGTATACTCTAGCAAAATGCAAATTAGTATTGCCAAAGAAAAGTTGTTGGGTAGCAACCCTCTCCTCAATGTGGCCTTCTAAGAAAGACTGACTTTATATTATAGGAACACCTTGCATGTTGCATACTTTTTATATCAGCTGAAGGCTGGATTACAATTGGAAAAGGAACTAGAGCAGGATACCCTAGGAAGAAGAATTGATAACCAATTGGATGGAGGAGGTAGAGAAAAAAAAGTCAAAAGACATGCATGGAAGATTTAGGTCTTACTCAGAAATAGCAAAGTGAAGCGGAAGGACCAGATAGGGTATCAGATTAGATATTATGGTTTGGATTGCAGAAATTTGCATGGTATTTTGGCGGTCCAAACATAAATGCCAAATCCTAGGCATTGCTTATAAGCCTAGATCATTTTTGTCAGATGTTTTTCCAATAAAGAAGAACAGGGGAAGTCTCCATAGAGGGCTTCCTTAGCCTCTGTATTCTCTGCTCTGGTTAGACCATATCTAGGATACCATTCTATCCCTAGTCTAGACATTCACTTCTATTCACCTGAATGCCATCAGTTCTTCATGGCACCTTCTAACATGGACCCCGGGTAATTTACAGACAGAGATGGACAAAATGATGAAAGGCTTGCATGCCTGAGAAATGTGTACTCCAAGAAAGAAAGAGAAGACTGGACAGAACTAAAGATCAGTCATATAAAGAAAGATTCCATGGAAGTTACACAGGTAGGAGAAGCAGATTTTTGCTGGAAGACAAAATTCACAAAATTAGAGGAACCCAAAATAATATGCATTGCCCAACTTGTGTGGATGTAACACAAGTCAAAGTCAAAACTGGGTGTCTTTCATTCCACAATTTTATTCCACATGGGATGAAAGTTGTAGACAAAGGGACTCCCACATTCCTGCATAATATTAGAACTGGAAGAAATCCTCATTGTCACATACTCCAAGCTATATGAGCTATAAGAATCCAGAAACAATCCCCATAGGGCCTTTTGCCCCAAATGTATACACTTTCCATGTGGTAACAGGATTTCAAGCGCATTTTGGGGGGAACCAGTGACAAAGGTGCTTTCAATATCTTAGAGCCTTTTGATTAGAGTCATCATTTTTCATCTTGAGACCATCACAAACAACTTCAACAGAGCAAGTCTCTCCTAGAAGTGGGCAATAGATCTACAGCTTAGAAAAGAATGGTTGATATTAAACTAATAAGGCCAGATACTACACTTGATCTTAGCCAAAAGGCCATTTAGCCCCAGAGTGGCAAGCATAAAGAAGTCAAATAACAGCAAACATTGGCAAAGATGTGGGGAAATAGAAACTCTTCTATACTGTTAATGGGAGTACAAACTAGTTCAGCCACTATGGAGATCAGAAAGCTGGGATGGATCTACCATACAATCTGGCCATACCACTACTGGATATCTTTCCAAAGGGGTTGAAACCAGAGAACTAGAGTAACATATGCATACCCATGTTCATAGCAGTACAATTCATAATAGCCAAAATATGGAACCAACCCAGGTGTCCATCAACAGATGAATGGATTACAAAATGATGGGAAATATACACAATGGAATTCTACTCAGCAATAAAGAAGAACAAAATCATGTCATTTGTAAGAAGATGGGAAGACCTGGAGAACATTATGTTAAGTGAGATTAGCTAAGCATAAAAAGAGAGAAGACATATCTTTTCTCTAATATGCTTGAGCTAGGGAGTATTTGGGATACCAGAGGGACTCCAGATAATGACGGAAATCTTCATTGGAGCAAGGGTGGAAGACTAGGGGAGGAAGACGGCTGAGGTTTATTAGTGGAAATGCTACCTGGGACTATGTGTATACACGTGAATATAACATTGTTAAACTGGACACTTGGTATTGAGAGGAAGGGAAATGAGGAGGTGGGAGGGCACCAAACACTGTGTGACTGTATGTCATTGTCAACATGATCGACATTATGATGTGAGACTATAATGCACCAATAATATATAAATAAATTTAAAAATAAAATATGTTATACCTTTCCAAACAAAGTGAAAAGAAAAGAATGGTTGATCATTAAAATCCACGAAAGAGGCTAGGCATGGTGGCGCACACTTGTAATCCCCGTGCTTGGGAGGCAGAGACGGGAGGATCGCGGAGGTTCGAAGCCAGCCGCGCTGGCTTAAGAGACCGTTTCCAAATAACAATATAAAAAAATAGGTCTGGTAGTGTAGCCCGGGGGTAGAAAGGTTTCCAGGAACCCCAGAACCACCAAAAAAAAAAAAAATCCTAAACTCTAAATAGTTGATTTCAATCAACTTCAAGAAACAGTTCTGAGCTTGAGCGATTCATATATATCTATTCATATATAGACATGCCCATTTCTAAACTTTCTTTAAGGCTGCTAGCTCACCGATAGGCATTGAGGAATAGAAACTTTTTTTTTATCCTTCAAAACAAATGAAGGCTTCCTTTTCTTTCATTCAGAAATATTTTAAACAAACAGCAACCACTCTCTGGATTTCTAGGTACTAATAAATCTGTTGTTCATAGATTCTTACACTCCAAGGTCTGAAACATAAGGGAACATGTTGCAAGAGAAACATGAGATATTCAAGAGGTAGAATCATTCAGCACACGCACACACACACACAGGCACACGCTCGGTGTCGAGTCTAACGACGGTTTGAATAACACTCCTGTGATAAGATTGCCTTGTCATTCAACGCTTCTTGTTTCCTTTTATTCACTTTGCTGTTTTCCAGTTGTAATTTTTTTTTTCAGGAGATTGAGTCAAGCTGTAGACTTTTTAATGGAATAGCACCCCCAGACATTCACCCAGGAGTAGTTTGGGCAATTTTCAAGTGTCGGGAATAAAAAATGTTGGAATTGAAAAAGAACAACTGAGTCGAAATTTGAAATGGCAGAAAGAGGCAGCCCACCTAATTAGAGTGGTGAGAAAGAATGATGATGATGCAAGATGCTGGACACCAGGAGAAAAATGGAGAAACCAGGCTTCAGAGAAGCAGGACCTACTCTCCTCAGTCTTCTCCCCACGCCACTGCAATCCCCTGCAAGACAGACCATCTGCCAATTGCTCCGGCAAGAGTGTGTCACCAAGCAGAATGGGTCTATCGGCACAGCTGTTTGTTGTGCTCATTAATTCTGGGATAAAGTTAAGGAAAAACAACCTCCAGCACTGAAGTCAACACTAATCTTGGTGTCTGTAACCCTAAAATACCCAAAGATCTTCAAGCGAAGCAAGGGAGAAAGCAGCAATAAAGTTCCAAAGCAAATATATAATTTTGTGGTGCACAATTTGTAAACAAAACAATAGAGTACAATATAGAGAAAATATTCACTGACAATAAACCAAAAACTAGGTATTTGCCTTCCCAAGCTTCCTATCAGTAAAATGCTATCAAAACAAGCAAGCAAAAATGAAATGCATTCCTATTTCGATCTCTATTTCAGTGCAAAATACAGCTCTCAAAATGTCAGTTTCATCTATTTTGGCCTTTCCAAGAATGTGCATAGTTAAACATCAGTGAACTGTAGGGGCTGGGAGATAGTGTTTAATTGAATTTTCAGGTTAACTGGGAGCTAGGCTGAAAACTTTTCTTCCTTTTTGGTTCTGGTAGGAATTGATATAAGATACTGATGAGTGAAAATGTTGTCCTAGAGATCCAAGAACATAGAACTAGAAGTAATTTCTTGGGAAGTGATATGCAAAACATATTCTGACCAAAAAAAAAAAAAAAACAAAAAAACAAAAAAACAAATACTATCTCATTGTTGAGTCCCAGCTTTTAGATATCACGTTGATAGGGTGAGCTGGATTCCATGTCTCTGCTCAGAAGTTCTAGGTCCACTCCCTGCCTATCTATCCCAAACTCAAATCTTACTATTAGAACATCACGGGACAAAAGAGCAGAGAAAATGACATTCACGGTAAGAAGACAAACCACCTTGCTTCACATCCCATGAAAGAGAGCACTAAATTTTGCCTGCTTTGGCCCCATGAAAAGGATAAGCAGATTTTTATCTCTTAATTCTAATATAATTCTTAGCAAAAATAAGTTTTGCCTCATGGAGAGTTTTGTGTCTTTTCAAAATGAAATTTTGCTATAAAGAGATGAAAATTTTCATGTCACTCCTCCAGGTCTTTTCCAGGTTCAGGGGCATAATGTCACCACCTTCATTATCGTCACCACCATCATAAACAAGTATTTGCTACTATAGTTGGTTGTGAAATATACAAGCACACCCATGCTTACTGTAGGGAAATGGAAATGAGAAGATCAGTTCAGATTGAAAGGGACGTGTAAACTACCCAAAACTTTCTCCTAAAAACCTGAAAACTTTTAAGCAAAGCAAATTAATTTAATCTAAATTAATATAATCTTCATTATATCTTTTATAATGAACACACTGCCCTTTATTGAGATTTTTTTTCTTTTTTTTTTCTTTTTTATTGGTGCACTGTATTCATACATCATAGTGGGATACAAACTTTTGTAGACATACATGCACACATCACCCAGTCAGCCCCCACCCGATCCCCACCCCATTCTCTCCCCATCCCTCCTTCCCATGCTTGGCTTAGTGGTTGACATCTAGTATTATAGCAATTTATCCAAAATTAAAAATTATAATCTCACATAACAGTTTCATTTGTCTGATACCAAGCTTTTGATGACTTAAAGATAACATTTCAATATTTCTTTTTGCTTTCTTTCTTACCAGAGAATATTTTTTTCTATTTTTTAGGTGAAACTATCATATATTTATATATTTATTTTTCAGAAAAAAATTATCCTAATATGGAATATGGATTCTAGATACCCAAAATGATCTTGAAAAAGAACAAAGCTAGAAGATATATATTTTCTGATTTCAAACCATATAAAGCTACAATAATTGAAACAGTGTAGTACTGTTCTAAAGGCAGATATATAAACCATTGGAGTTAAATACAAGCCTAGAGCTAAATTCTTCCCTATATTGTCAAGTTATTTTTGATAAGGTTTCCACGAACATTTGGTGGTAGAAATAATAATCTTTTAACTAAATATTGTTGAAAAATAATAATTATATGGAAAAGAATAAAATTGGACCCTTACCTAACACCATATACAAATATTAACTCAAAATAGATAAAAGACCTAAATATAAATCTTAAGACTATAAACTTTTATTTTTTTTAATTAATTTATTTTTTATTGGTGCAATGTATTCATACATTATAGTGGTATAAAGAAAATACTTTTGTAGACATACATGCACATATCGCCCAGTTAGCCCCTACCCGATCCCCACCCCATTCCCTCCCCATCCCTCCTTCCCATGCTTGGCTTAGTGGTTGACATCTAGTATTATAGCAATTTATACAATATTAACATTGATAATCTCACATAACAGTTTCATTTGTCTGGTACCAAACTCTTGATGCCTTAAAGATAACATTTCAATATTTCTTTTTGCTTTCTTTCTTACCAGAGACTATTTTTTTCTTTTTTTTTTCTTTTTTTTTAGGTAAAACTATCATACATTTATTTATTTATTTTTCAGAAAAAAATCTATCCTGATATGGAATATGGACACTAGATACCCAAAACAATCTCAAAGAAGAACAAAGCTAGAAGATGTATATTTTCTGATTTCAAACCATATAAAGCTACAATAATTGAAACAGTGTAGTACTGTTCTAAAGGCAGATATATAAACCATTGGAGCTAAATAAAAGCCTAGAGATAAATTCTTCCATACATTGTCAAGTTATTTTTGACAAGGTTTCCATGAATTTTTGGTGGAGGAAATACTAGTCTTTTAACTAAATATTGTTGAAAAATAATAATTACATGGAAAAGAATAAAATTGGACCCTTACTTAACACATATACAAATATTAACTCAAAATAGATAAAAGACCTAAATATAAATCTTAATACTATAAGCTTTTAGAAGAAAATCTGGGTCATAAAACCTCACAACATTGAAATTGGAAGTGATTTCTTGGATATGATTTCAATGGCATAGGCAACAAAAGGGTAAATAAACTCCCTAAAAAATAAAAAAAAATATTGTATATCCAAAGACAATGTAAACAGAGTTAAAAGTTACTGATCCTCTTCCAAGAGTTCCTCCTATGACCCATTTCTCCCTAACTCTCACAAATTAGGGAAAGCATCTGATTTCTTATTTTTTGTGCCTGACTAATCTCACTTAACATAATGTCCTCCAGTTCCATCCATTTCCCTGAAAATGATGTAATTGAGTTTTTTTTGATGGCTGAGTAAAATTCCATTGTGTACATATCCCACAGTTTTGTAATCCATTCGTCTGTTGATGGACATCTTGGCTGGTTCCATAGTTTGGCTATGGTGAATTGTGCAGCTATGAACATAGATACACATGGATTAGTTTGGTAGTTTGGTTTCTTTTCTTTTGGGTAGATACCCAACAGTGGTATTGCTGGATCAAATGGTAGATTTGTTCCCATTCTTCTGAGGATTCTCCATACTGTTTTCCAAAGTGGTTGCACTAATTTGCAATCCCACAAACAATGTCTTAGAGTTCCCACTTCTCCACATCCTCGCCAGCATCTGTTGTTGTTTGTGTTTTGAATGATGGCCATTCTAGTTGGAGTTAGGTGAAATCTCAGGGTAGTTTTGATTTGCATCTCTCTGATTGCCAGTGATGTTGAGCATTTTTTCATGCATTTATTGGCCATTTGAATTTCTTCTTTTGTGAAGTGTCTATTTAGTTCATTTGCCCATTTTGTTATTGGATGTTTTGTTTTCTTAGTGTTGAGTTTCTTGAGTTCTCTGTATATTCTAGATATTAGTCCTCTATCAGTGGTGTAGGTGGCAAAAATCTTCTCCCATTCTGTTGGCTCTCGATTGAGATTCTTGATAGTTTCCTTTGCTGAACAGAAGCTCTTCAGTTTCATGCAATCCCATGTATTGATTCTCCTTTTAATTTGCTGTGCCTTTGGGGTCTTGTTGAGGAAATGTTTGTCTGTGTCTATGTGTTGTAGTGTTGGACCTATGCCCTCTTCAAGGAGCTTCAAAGTCTCTGGTTTAATTTCCAAGTCTTTGATCCATCGTGAATTGACTTTTGTACAGGGTGAAAAAGTGGGATTAACATCCAATTTTCTGCATATGGTTAACCAGTTTTGCCAACACCATTTGTTGAAGAGGCTATCTTTTTTCCAGTGTATGTTTTTGGCCTCTTTGTCAAAAATCAATTGGCTGAAAGTGTGTGGACTTGTTTCTGGGTCTTCTATTCTGCTCCACTGGTCTATATATCTGTTCTTTTGCCAGTACCATGCTGTTTTTATTACAATGGCTTTGTAGTATAGTTTAAAGTCAGGTATTGTGATTCCTCCTGCGTGGTTTTTGTTGCTGAGAACTACCTTGGCTATTCTGGGCTTTTTGTTATTCCAGATAAATTTAAGGACTGATTTTTCTATGTCTGTGAGGAATGATCTTGGTAGTTTAATGGGCATTGCATTAAATCTGTAGATCACTTTTGGGAGGATGGCCATTTTAATGATATTTATTCTGCCAAACCATGAACATGGAAGGTCTTTCCATCTTCTAAGATCTTCTTCGATTTCTTTTTTCAGTGTTTTATAATTTTCTTTGTAGAGATCTTTTACCTCCTTGGTCAAGTTTATTCCTAGGTATTTGATTTTTTTGTGGGAGATCCTGAGTGGAAGTGTTTTCTGAATTTCTTTTTCAGTGGATTTATGGTTGGTGTACAGGAAAGCTTCTGATTTTTTAAGATTGATTTTGTATCCAGATACTTTGCTGAATTTGTTGATCAGTTCTATAAGCATTTTGGTTGAGTTTGTTGGGTTTTCTAAATATAGTATCATGTCATCTGCAAATAGTGAAAGCTTAAGTTCTTCTTTTCCTATTTGTACTCCTTTGATTTCCTTTTCTTGCCTTATTGCTCTGGCTAGAGTCTCTAGTACTATATTGAAGAGAAGTGGTGATAGTGGACATCCTTGTCTCGTTCCAGTTTTTAGGGGGAATTCTTGAAGTTTTTCCCCATTTAATATGATGTTGGCAGTGGGCTTATTGTAGATTGCCTTAATAATGTTGAGATATGTTCCTTCTATTCCAATTCTCTGCAGCGTTTTTATCATAAATGGATGTTGAATTTTATCAAATGCTTTTTCAGCATCTATTGAGATGATCATGTGGTTTTTGTCTTTGATTCTGTTTATATGATGAATTACATGGATTGATTTTCGTATATTGAACCAGCCTTGCATCCCTGGGATGAACCCTACCTGGTCATGGTGAATGATTTTCTTGATGTGGTTTTGAATGCGTGTTGCTAGTATTTTGTTTAATAGTTTTGCATCCAAGTTCATCAGAGATATAGGCCTGTAGTTTTCCTTCCTTGAACTGTCTTTATTCGGTTTGGGTATTAGTGTGATGTTGGCTTCATAGAATGTATTTGGGAGAGTCCCGGTTTTTTCTATTTCCCGAAATAGTTTGAGTAGTATTGGGATTAGTTCTCCTATAAAGGTTTTATAGAATTCACTTGGGAAACCATCTGGTCCTGGGCTTTTCTTTGATGGTAGGCTCTTTATTGCTATTTCAATCTCTTTGATTGTTATTGGTTGGTTTAAGTGTTCTATATCTTCTTGACTCAGTTTAGGAAGGTTGTATTTATCTAGGAAGTTGTCGATTTCCTCCAGATTTTCCATTTTGTTGGAGTATAGTTTTTCAAAGTAGTTTCTGATAATCCTCTGGATTTCTACGCTGTCAGTAGTAATGTCTCCTTTTTCATCCCTTATCTTCATAATTTGGGTTGACTCTCTCTTTTTTTTAGTTAGGTTGGCTAGTGGTTTATCAATCTTGTTAATTTTTTCAAGAAACCAGCTTTTGGTTTTGTTGATTTTCTGTATTGTTTTTTTATTCTCTATTTCGTTAATTTCTGCTCTAATTTTAATAATTTCCCGTCTTCTGCTGGCTTTGGGGTTCAATTGTTCCTGCTTTTCAAGGGCTTTGAGGTGTGTCATAAGGCTATTTATTTGAAGATTTTCTGTTTTTCTTATGTGAGCACTCAGTGCTATAAATTTTCCTCTTAATACTGCCTTCAAAGTGTCCCAGAGGTTTTGATATGTTGTTTCTTTATTTTCATTTGTTTCTAGAAATTTCTTGATTTCACCTCTTACATCTTCTATGACCCATTCTTCATTCAGAAGTGTGGTGTTCAGTCTCCACATGTTTATGTTGTTTTTCTGGGTCTTCTTATAGTTGATTTCTAGTTTCATTCCATTATGGTCTGAAATGACACAGGGAAGTATGTAACATTTTTTAAATTTGCTAGTGCTCATTTTGTGTCCCAGGATGTGATCTATTTTGGAGAAGGTTCCATGAGCAGCTGAGAAAAATGTAAACTCTGCTGTAGTTGGGTGAAATATTCTATATGTGTCCAACAGGTCCATTTGGTTAATGGTGTTCTTTAGTTCTGAGACATCTTTACTGACCCTTTGTCTGGACGATCGGTCTAGTATTGTGAGAGGTGTGTTGAAGTCTCCCAGTGTTATTGTGTTGGGATTTATGTGTGACTTCATATCACAAAGAGTTTGATTTATGAAAGTAGCTGCCCCTATGTTTGGGGCATAGATGTTGATTATTGTTATTTCCTCTTGCTGGACTATTCCTTTTACCAGTAAGATGTGACCTTCTTTGTCTCTTCTAATAAGTTTGGGTTTGAAGTCTAACTTGTCTGATATCATAGTTGCTAATCCTGCTTGTCTTCGAGTGCCATTAGCATGGATTACCTTGCTCCAGCCCTTTACCTTGAGTTTGTTCCTATCTTTACTTGTAAGGTGTGTTTCTTGTAAGCAGCAGATGGATGGATTCTGGCTTTTAATCCATTTTGCCACTTTATGTCTTTTTATTGGGGAGTTGAGGCCGTTTACATTCAGTGTGATTATAGAGAGATAATTTTTAATTCCCAACATGTTAAGATCTTATTTCTGTTTAAGATACTGTTTATTCTTCTTTGCTTAGTTGTCTGCTGGATGGGAATTCTTGTTTCTTTGGTTCTGGCGTGTATTACCCATTTCCTCTTTGCAGTTAATCTCCTTGAGTATTTTCTCTAGCGCTGGTTTTGAAGACATAAATTCCTTCAGTTGCTGTTTGTCATGGAAGCTTCTTATTTCCCCATCTAATTTGATGGATAGTTTTGCTGGGTAGGAAATTTTTGGCTGGAAGTTGTTTTCTTTCAGAGTTTGGAATATGTTACTCCAAGCCCTTCTGGCTTTCATAACTTGGTTTGGGAAGTCTGGAGTGATTCTAATTGGTTTGCCTCTGTATGTCACATGGCCTTTTGTTTTTGTTGCCTTTAAGATTCTCTCCTTGGCTTCCACATTAGTCATTTTGACAATTATGTGGCGTGGGGATCCTCTTCTCTGATCCTGTCTAAAGGGAGTTCTATAAGTTTCCTGGACCTGTGTATCGACCTCTTGCTCTATGTTTGGAAAATTTTCTGCTATTACTTCCTTGAAGAGATTGTTGATCCCTTTGGTTTCACCTTCTTTTCCCTCCTCTATTCCAATTATTCTTAGGTTAGCTCTCTTGAAATGGGCCCATATTTCTTCAATGTCAGATTCCTGCTGTCGGGTTTTTTTTTCTAAATTAGAAACTATGCGTTCATTTTTAGAATGATCATCTTCAAGAAGCGAGATTCTATTCTCCATGTGGTCTAATCTGTTGTTTATACTTTGAATTGAGGCCTTTACTTCATTAATTGCATCCTTTATCTCTTTTTGACTCTCTCTAAATTCTTTTCGAAAGTCCTCTATTATTTCTAAAGTTATTTTCCTAATTTGATCTTCTAGAGATCTTTGGGTTTCTGTGTTATCAGATTCTGATGGTGTGGGGTTGTTGGCATTCACTGCTCCGTTGTTATTTCTCTTTCCCATGATTTTGGAAGTTTGTGCCTTCTCTGGGTTCTTCCCTGAGTCACTACAAGTTCACTTAAGATGCTCTGGATCTCGTGTCTGTGGTATCTCAGTCACCACTACTCCTTAACTGGGTTGTATCACAAAGTCTCAGACCCAGGGAGTCAATTAAGGCTGCTTAGACCGTGGGGAGTGCCAAGTTGGGCGTTCTCCAGTGGGGAGTTGTGACTATGGTATGATATCTCTGCCACTGCCACTCCCCCACTGGGCTGCACTGCTAAAATCTCCGACCCAGGGAGACTATCTGCGCAAGTCCCTGGGAGTGCAGTACTGGGATTTCTCCCCTAGGGGCCGCAATTTGACTCACGGTTATTGAGTGCGCTGATGGAGCTGTAGTGAACTCGGTGGATTCGCTGCTGCCGCCACTGGCAATTTGACACCACTGCCACGGTGTATTTCTTCTCTGGTTTTGAACTCCGCTCTGAGTCCTTGCCAGTTGTGCTGTGCCCGGCCCTTGGGAGCTTTAGATGTTCCCGCTGCCGCCAGCAGTAAGACGCTGCTTCTGCGTCCTAGGCCGCGAGGCCAAAGTACCTCCTCTCTGGATTTGAGCTCTGTTTTGAGTCTCCCACCTCTCTGGAGCCTGGTGCTGCTAGGGGAGATGTAGGCCGCGCCGCTCCGGCCGCTCTGCGCCGCGGCTCTGACTGCTCTGCACCACGGGTCTGGCCACTCCGGCCGCTCCGGCCGTTCCGCGACGCGACTCTGGCCAAGACTATAAACTTTTAGGAGAAAATCTGGGTCATAAAACCTCACAACATTGAAATTGGCAGTGATTTCTTGGATATGATTGCAATGGCACAGGCAACAGAAGAGTATACAAACTCCCTAAAAAATAAAAAAAAAATTGTATATCCAAAGACAATGTAAACAGAGTTAAAAGTTACTAATAGAATGGGATAAAATATTTCCAAATGCTATATCTGAAGGTATATTAATATTCCAACTAGACATTCTAAAAATTAACAACAATAAAGGCAAACAATACAATTTAGAGATAGGTAAAAGACTAACATAAATAATGCATCTCCACAGATAACCAATCTTAGTTGTCTGTTAGATGGAAAATCTTGTTTCTCTGGTTCTGGTGTGTGTTTCCTATTTCTTCTTTGTAGTTAATCTCTTTGAGTATTTTCTCTAGCGCTGGTTTTGAAGACATAAATTCCTTCAGTTTCTGTTTGTCATGGAAGTTTCTTATTACTCCATCTAATTTGATAGAAAGTTTTGCTGGGTAGAAAATTTTTGGCTGGAAGTTGTTTTCTTTCAGAGTTTGGAATATGTTACTCCAAGCTCTTCTGGCTCTCATGACTTGATTTGGGAAGTCTGGAGTGATTCTAATTGGTTTGCCTCTGAATGTCACTTGGCTCTTTGTTTTTGTTGCCTTTAAGATTCTCTGCTTGGCTTCCACATTGGTCATTTTGATAATTATGTGGCGTGGGGATCCTCTTCTCCGATCCTGTCTAAAGGGAGTTCTATAAGTTTCCTGGACCTGTGTATCAACCTCTTGCTCTATGTTTGGAAATTTTCTGCTATTACTTCCTTGAAGAGATTGTTGATCCCTTTGGTTTCACATTTTTTTCCCTCCTCTATTCCAATGATTCTTAGGTTAGCTCTCTTAAAATGGGCGCATATTTCTTCAATGTCAGATTCCTGCTGTCAGATATTTTTTTTCTAGATTAGAAACTATGCGTTTATTTTTGGTTTGCTCATCTTCTAAGAGTGAGATTCTGTTCTCCCTGTGGTCTAATCGGTTGTTTGTGCTTTGAATTGAGGCCTTTACTTCATTAATTGCATCCTTTATCTCTTTTTGGCTCTCTCTGAGTTCTTTTCGAAGCACCTCTATTATTTCTACAGTTATTTTCCTGATTTGATCTTCTAGAAATCTCGGATTTTCTGTTTTATCAGGTTCTGATGTTGTGGGGTTGTGGGCATTCATTGCTCCAGTGTTGTTCCTCTTTCCCATGATTTCAGAAGTTTGTGCCTTCTCTGGATTCTTCCCTTGGGTCACTATGACTTCACTTGAGGTGCTCTGGATCTCGAGTCTGTAGCATCTCAGACCCCACTACTCCTTTACTGGGTTGTATCACAGAGTCTCCAACCCAGGGAGTCGATAGAGGCTGCTTTAAACTATGGGGGGTGCCAGGTTGCACATTCTCCTATGGTGTGATATCTCTGCCACCGCCCCTCCCCCACTGGGTCAAGTCCCAGGGAGTACAGTACTGGGATTTCTCCTCTGTGGCCCACAATTTTACTCACTGTTCTTGAGTTCGCAGATGTAGCTGTACTGGACTCGGTGAATTCGCTGCTGCTGCCGCCGGTGGCAATATGGCGCTGCTGCTATGCCCTCGGCCGTGAGGCTGGCTTATTTCTTCTTGGTTTTGAGTTCCACTCTGAGTCCCTGCAGCGTGTGCTGAGCTCCGCCACTGGGAGCTTTAGATGCTCCCTGCGCTGAAAAATCCCGCCTGGCTGTTCCGCAGCGGCTCACCTCAGCTTGCTGTAGCCGTCCAGTGAACTCGCCGCTGCCGCATCCTCGGGCGTGAGGTCGGTGTATCTCCTCTGTGGCTCTGAGCTCTGTTCTCAGTCCGCTTTCTCTCTGGAGCCTGGCGATTTTTTTGTTTCTCTGGTGATGGTGTTTTCTGGCTATGAAAGGCGCTGATTTTGTGGTAATGGAGATTGGTTGTTAGCGGGGCTCTGAAGCCCCGCTTTTCTCAGTCGCCATCTTCCCGGAAGTCTATTGAGATCTGAATATCCAAACACATTTCCTTTTTATAAATGAGTATTTGAGCCATTTATATAATCAATAGGTATAGAACATATATTCCATGTGTGTGTGTGTGTGTGTGTGTGTGTGTGTGACTGAGGAATGAATTTAGAGGCAGGCATTTTACCTCTGAGCTACACCTCTACTCCAATATTTTTTTCTTCTTTTGAAACAGTGTCTCCCTAAGTTTCAGAGGGTGGCCACTTACCTGCAATCCTACTGTATCAGCCTCCCAAGTACCGGGATTACAAGCATGCTCCACAACACCCGGCTCCATATATTCTATTTTAAACTCACCAATTTATATTTTTCAATTTAATAGTAATTAGATATCAATCTTATTATCTTAAGATTTGGTAGCTTGTGTCTGGATTTGGTGACAATGAATCTTTGATGTTTTAAAGATGACTCCTTGTTCAGGAACCCAGCTCCCTAATACAATGCTTGTTGAATGGGAATATATTGTCCCCTATACAGCGAGGCAGCCAATGATCATTTCCAGGCACTCGCCGTGGCAGAAAGCAAGACCTGAATCTCTATTCATGAAACCCCTGCCTTCCTATTTCAATAACTAATATGCATTCCTTGAATCAGATATAGAAAGCAATTGATGAGTTTACTGTGGCAAACAACAGCCATAGGGAGCTTTGGCACTTCATGTGGGGCATCTAATAAAAGGAGGTGTCCATCCTTCAGCCCACAGAAGGAAAGTCCATGCATGGAGTCACCATAGCACTTAGACACCAAGGTTCACCAGCCATGGACACCAAAAAGCTCAACACTTCTTTTGAGTTCCTAGCTCTCTAATGAGGCAGAAAGTTTTCTCCACAGAGAATGCTTGGTCAGGTTCAGCTTCAAGGCTAATTCTCATACTCAGGAGCCTTGTGTGCCTTATTCTAAGACCACAGGCCATCCTCTCAGATCTCAGTGCATTTTTTTCTCTCCCACAGTCTACCCCAGGAGACCAGTAAGTAGAGTGTGGGAATATGGAGGGCAAGTCTATATAAAACCATTACTGCTTTAGTCATATTTTTTATCATGGTGACCAAAATACCTGAGAAGAACAACTTATTTGGTCTCACAGTTTCAGAGGTTCAGTCTGTAGTCAGCTGACTTCAAGGAACAAAACATGATAGCAAGGAATGGAAGAGGGATGCTGCTTTCACATCATGGTACCCAGAATCACAGAGATGAAGGAAGGCCCCAGGGCCCCAAGATAACGCCCCTAGTGATGCACTTCCTTCAGCCCTGACCCATCTCTGAATCTTGCTGTACTGGGGTTCCTGTTTTCAAAACATGAGCCCTTTGGAGAACATTCTAAATGTAAACATAACAGTCACCATTCACAAATGAAGAATCACAGACATATTCAGCTCATACATGAACTGGTTGGTACACATCCAGCAAGCCTCCCATGCGACATTTGACTTGAGAAAAAGAAGTCAAATACATCTTTGCTCACTCCATTGGACAATTAGCTATCCAAGACAAATTACACAGATGTAAAACATACATGAAGAAGCAAAGGCATAAGGCAAACCCACAAAATAACAAAAAAGATTAACGTCTGTAAGTACAAAATTCCAGGGTAAACCGGGCATGGTGCTGCATGGTTGTAATCCCAGCATTTGGGAGGCTGAAACCAGAGGATCGTGGTTGGCAAACAGCCTCAGTTACTTAGTGAAGCCCTTTGGAACTCAATGTTTCAAAATAAATAATTAAAAATAGGGTAGCGGTGTAGCTTGGAAGTCAAATGCCCCTAGTTTCCATCCCCAGACCCACAAAAAATAAAAAATAAAAAAATACCAGGGTATTTTGTCTCCTACTAAATTAGAACACTATCACCTATATCACCTACTGGTGACTGAAAGAGATACAACTCAAGCTAGTTGCATCCAATAAAGGGTCTCCTATCAGTTTATAAACTTGAAGTTCAAAGGTTGGCTCGCTTTAGGTGTTGCTGAATCCAGGTGTGTAAATGATGTCTTCATCAAGCCTCCACTCTATCTATGGTTGTTTCTGCTTGCTTGCTTGATTTCTCCACAATTTCCCAAAATATGTAATTCTACGTTCGATCCTGTTGATTGGAACATTCAAAAGGTAAAAGAGCCACTCTCTTAAGAGTTTCAGCAGAAGTCCCAGGATTACACTCATTGGTCAGTCTCGGGCTGTGTGCTCATCCAAGGCCTTTTTGCTGGATCCAGTGGATAAAATATGCTTATTAGACTTACTCCTGGTCAATTAGCATGGACAACTCCACCTGCACAACTCTGATCAAAAATGGTCAAGGGGACAATTCCCCAAAGGAAAAGGGAGGAAGGAATGTCATGGTAAAAGGAAAAGGGAGACAAACAATAAATAGCCACTTATTAGGATTTTATAGGCTACCAACACTAAGACCATATTGTGTATATTGGACTTGGAAATGCCCCAAATTTCCTGGGCCTCTCAGGGGACTCTGGCATTTGATCATGAGATCAAAGACCCAAAACTTCATCAAGCATAAAAGGCAGTGTAGTGTACATTGTTCATTTGCTCAACAATCTTTTTTTTTTTTCCAGGTCTGGGGATGGAACCCACGGGCATTTGACCTCCGAGCTACACCCACTGCCCTATTTTTTTTTATTCTTTATTTTGAAACAGGGTCTCACTGAGTTGCGAGGTCCTCACTAAGTAGCTGAGGTTGTCAGCAAACCGTGGTCCTCGAGTTTCAGCCTCCCTAATGCTGGGATTACAAGTGTGCATGACCACACCCGACTCAACAATTATTTTTTGAGCAAAGGTACTGGGGATATGATGGCCAGCAATATATATACAATATGGTGAGAGAATGAATGGACAATGATATAACAACTAATGTTTGTCAAATGTCTGTTTGGTGACAGTTTTTGTGATAAATTTGCTTATGTATATTTAAGGGTATTACAGAGCACAGAGAAACAAATTCCGTCCTGGACTCGGGGGACCAGGGACTGGTGCTAGAAAAAGTGAAATTGAAGCCAAGATTTGAAAATGGGGTGCCGGGAGTGGTGGCGCACGCTTGCAATCTGCTTGGAAGGCGGAGACAGGAGGATCACGCAGGTTCAAAGCTAGCTGCTCTGTCTTAAGAGACCCTGTTTCAAAATATTAAAAATATTAGGTCTGGGAGTGTAGCCCGGAGGTAGAAGGACTTCCACGAACCCCAGTACCACCAAAAGAAAGAAAATGGGCCAAAACTGATCTAGTCCAAGGGGGAAGTTGGGAGCTCAAGCAAAGGAAATAGCATAAGCAATGTCCTCAAATCAAGAAACAATGCAGTATTTTAGAGGAACAGAAATACTTGAATAAATGCAAATTGTTTATTAATATAAGTAACTCACAGGTAGAAACTTATCTTACTCAGCTCTCTTCATGATCTTAAACAGGTTACTCAAATCCTCTAGGTCTCCCTCACAATGTAATAATATATGTGAAATGCTTAGTAAAATTAAAATAATCTATGAAGATAAGGCACGTATAGGGAACTGGAAGACGCACACTGATTTATGAAATCCTGCGTGATTGAGGGAATCTGGCTGGCTTGGTGTAAATGACCCTCTCGGGAACAAGCCTGAGCTTCCCGATGTGTGCTTGGCCACAATGTGTGCTCATCCTGAGCAGGGGGGGTTAAGCTCTTGTCTTCAAGTGGTGGAGACTGGATCCTGTGTCCTTTGCATTATTAGAGACCAGAAACTGAGTAAGGAGGAGTGTGCAGTGTAGACTGGGCTCCCTAGGAAAACAATGGAAGATTTCAGAGAATGTGAGGATGACACCATGCATTAAAAGCACCCTCGGAAGGAAGGAGGGAGGGACCCTGGGATTTCAAAAGAAAAAGAAGAAAAAGTCTGTGCTCTGGCTTTTAGAATAAAGATGTGCTTGAAAGACACCAGAGAGGAGAAAGAATATAGGCCATGAGGTAAGTATGGAAGATTACAAACTATGAGTCTATAAAGAGAAGTACAGGAAACAGTCTGGGGCTTCGTCCTTTTACAGTGTCAACCTAAGGTATGTTTAAATTGTGATTTGGGCCAGAGAGTCACGAATCATCAGTTTGTCTTGGAGAACTCTGGAATTATAAACAAAAGGATTCAAAGCATTGTCCAAGGTAAATATTGACACGACTGAAGAGGAACTAGAAAAACTTTTTAATGAAGCCAAAACACTGCATCTGCGGAAGATATTTCACATTCTTATAATAAACACTCAGGCAGAAGAAGCTGAAGGACGATGGGTGAGAATCACATCTACGGGGCTGAAAAACTGACTTAGAACAAAGGCTTTCTCCTAGGTAAAACAGTAATAGCATAAAAACATTAACTTTAAGAGTGTGTTGTGTCTTAAAAGAAAGGCAATTCTCCCTGTCAGACACCTCTTTGCCCACGAATTTGAGAGGATTAGTACTCAGATCCTGAGACAGCCACCCAGTTGCTACCATGGCAAAGAAACAGTGGTTTCTTCCTTGGCTCCCAGCTGCCCAGCAGGAAGTGGTCCGGGAAGTCCCTTTGGACCAGCTGCACCTCCCTAGGCCAAAGCCCCAACCTTCCACCCCTGCAAGACAAGTCTCCTCATTCGCCAAGACACACCCCAGCCAGGAGAGCCAGGAAGGACTTCACTGGTCCTTTCGGTTCACACCCTGCTTCCTCAAAGAAGGATGTTCAGGTGGGTAACCTGAGACTCCAAATAAACAGAAGCCCATTATTGCTGCTTAGGGGAGTGAGTGAGGGATCTTGTCAGCAGAACGGCACCATGGCAACCGGTTCTTCAAAGCGTTTTTTAAAAATACAAGTCGAATTTCATCTGGAAACATCCCAATTACCCAATTAGACTAAGCTGCAAAGTCTTTTTAGAATAATCTCAAATCATCAGTAAGCGAATAGCTCAAACCCAAACCATGGCTTGCCAATACTCAGAAAATCCAAGTTTGTTGGTACTGTGTGCTGGTAGAAAGACAGTTGTTGGTTTTTTTTTTTTTTTTTTTCTCCTTAGCATTTGCACGCGAGTCGCGGTGCTAAAGTAACATATGACTGTATTCCGTGGGGAGACATGAGATCCCGGTTTTATTTTTCCCACTTAACAGATGGAAAAACTAAGGAGCTAAAAGTAGACTCATCCCCGGGGAACAGAGAGAGAGGCCAGGGCAAGGCAAGTCCGAACATCTCTTGCTTTTGTGCGTGTTTGTGTGTAGCTCTCAGAAGCTATAGAAACCAGGCTGTGAGTTCTGTGGGTTTCTCTCTACAGTGTCACCCCCTCCTTTCTCTCCACCATTTTCCCCACCGGATGGGCCAACTTTGAGCATTTACCACTCTGAAGTCACAGTCCTCTCCTCCTACTGCCCCATAAGCCTCCCCCTAGACTGAAGGGATCAAAGCTGAATTACATCCCCACAAAATCCAGCTGTGGAAGTTCTAACTCCACCCCCCTTTGTTCCTCAGAATGTGATTGTTTGAAAACAGGGCCTTTAACAAGGCACTCACGTGAAATGAAGTCGTATGTGTGAGCCCTATTCCCACAGTACTGGAGTCTTTATAAGAAGAGCTTAGCATTCAGAGAACCCACCAGTAGAGGACATGGTGAAAAGGTGCCATGCACAAGCCCAGGGGAGAGGCCCAGAAGAAAGCAGCATTGCTGCGATCTTGGTCTTGGACTTCACCCTCTAGAACTCTGAGGATAAATTTCTATCGTGTAAGCCATGAAATCGATGGTATCTTGTTACAGCAGCTCTAACAGTCTAATATGTTGTCCTTGAGATGGTCATCAAGGACTCTTCAGTTAATAGAATTGTCTTTTACCTGCTCCCCACCACAGGTCCAAGGCTGTAGCCGTATCATGAACTTTCAACACTGTTAATGTCCTAAAATCAACTACTCTACCTTCACTTCATGGCAAAGACTTTCTCATGCCTTCTCATGTCCAGACCAAAAGTATCTAGCTCATGAAGCGTGCCCCAATCCCTTGTGGGTATATCATTATGGTTTGAGGGGTGCTTTCCAGGTGGCAGACAGTGCCAAAGAATTTCTGGTGCACTTTCTCATTTAGTCTTCACAGTTGTCCTATAGGATAGATACCCACGGCAATCCCATGTTGTGGACAAGGAAACCTAAAGCACTGCAAAAATGAGACAATATGCCCATCCTCAGCCTCACCCCAAAGTACCTGCATTCCTGAGCCACGTCAGCCCTCTTTGGGGTAATGTTTGCCTATGCTCCATTTGTACTTTGAGCCTCCAAGAGAGCCCACTGTGCTTTTTATTTTTAAGTTGAGAGGCAATTCATAGAGTGGAAAGCCTGTCTGTGCCTCTGCTTCCTCCTCTATAAAACAGGGATAATGATTGACTATATACATTTGTTTCATAAGGACTATGTAGGACTGCCTGAGCTATTACATTAAACAAAAACACTTGAGTTAAGCTTGGCACTTAACAAGTCTTAAGGAATATCAGATATTAATTGAATAGACCACTGTTCCCCCAGCAAGAATTTGCGCCCCATTCTCCAGTTTATTTTGGTAGCCCTAAAACATAGGAACCTGACATGGTGCTCTGCATGTCTTGAGTATTTGGCATGTAGCTGTTTAAATATTCATTGACAGTGTTATTTTTAATGGGTACCACATCTCTCTCTCTTCATCACAGTTACCATACAATCCAGTATCTTTCCACCTCTCTCCCAGGTACGCTCTGCCCTGGTGTCTGACTAGCTGCATGATCTCCTTTCCTTCTCTCTCCTTCTCTTTCCCTGGTCTACTCCCACCAGGACCACCTCGCTTTCCCTCCACCACACCTCTCAGTCTCAGAGGCTCGCTGATAGCTTCTCCCTTACTCTGCAGTACTATCCTTAGTGTCTGACACCTTCCTACAGATCTGCCTCTGCATATTATCATGTTTCCCCACAGTTATTATGGGTGCTCTCTGAGGACAGGGACCTGATTTCATTCACGTCTATATCGTCTGTATTCACTGTGCTTAGAAGAGTAAATGGCAAGTAACAAACAATAAATCTTTCATGATGGAGGAAATAAATGAATGGGCAAATGAGTCTTTAAATCTCATGATAAAACACAAAGTGCTTCATGCCCACTTTACAAATGAGAAAACCAAGGCCAAGAGGTATTAAGCACTTTTCCCATAGGCACAGATTCAGTAAGGGGCAGAGCTTGGGTTTTATCAATGTCTCCAATTCCTAAATTCTTTCCACAATACTAGTGTATCTTAATCTTACAGTGCCACCTTCAAGAGTATTTTTTTATTTTACACAAAACACCTGAACCAATTTATCTAATGTAATTATTTATTTAAGTCAATTATATATTATGCTGATTTTTATTTGGGGGCTTACTACCTCTGAGATCCACCCCAGGCTTTTTTTTTTTTTCAGGGCCTTGCTAAGTGATTGAGAGTCTCATTAAGTTTCTGAGGCTGGCATTGAACTGGCGACTCATCTGCATCAGGCTTCTAAGTACTGGGATTATAAGCACGCGCCACCCCTCAATTTTATTTTAAAAGAAAAGCAAAAGTATATGTGAAATAAATCATACTCAACTAGATATTTATCCACTAAAATTCAAAATATTCATCGGTATGTTTTGAAGCAGAGGTATGGCTCCTATATCTTAAAACACTGATCCGCACTGCTTCACTCTGTGTATCCTTAGGGAGGGTCCTGAATCCAGCCACCCTGGGCATCAGAGTCCTCCGCAGCCCACAGACCTCCTTTCATCCTCCCTTATAAACTCAGCACCCTGCTCACCAGTCCTTCTGTTCTTTCAAGGGACATTTCTCTTGGAGGAAAGACCAGAAAGAGGTTTCAGAGGCCTTTAAGGCCTGTGTTGCAAGCTCATGTCCGGAGCTCCGTGAGCCTATGAGCCCTACAGCTTCCCAACTCAAAGAAAAAGCAATATACAGAGGTGGGCAAAATTAATTGAAAACTTGAGGCTATCAAGGCAGACAGTGGGACATCTCTCCCTGAGTTACAGACAAGGAGTTAATCAAGGAAAGTGGCTTCTATGAAAGCTCAATTGGTTGATCAAAATCTTCAGTCATCCCTAAAATAATTGCCTGGAAAAAAAAGCGCTGAGTGACCTGTCTGCTTGGAAAGGAGCAGCCAGCACTGACAGCAGAAGGCGCACTAACTGTCCTCCCCTCCACTGGGCCCCAGCCATTACCAAGCGAATCTGTTTAAGGAAGCGTATTGCTTCGTTATTTTCAGCTCCAACACACCAGTGTGTTTCTCATGGATGTTAATTCTCAACAGCAGGGATGGAGTGTTTTCACTCTTTGTCTCCACAGCCTTTTCATCTCCATGTCAGAGTTTTGTAAATATTCCATCTGCTCTCCTCTTGGCCAGGCATGAGGGACAGGATGGGACAGGACGATGGAGAGGGACGTGGTCCCTACTGTGGGCAGAGCGACCAGAAGCAGGCCTGAGCTGGGCGAAGGCCTCTCCTCCAGGCCTTCTAAACATGCGCCCTGCCAGGTCTTCCCCTGCCTTCACTCACTCTGTCTTATCTGCTCCCTGACACCACCATGGGTGTCACAATGCAGATAGGACCCCATGTCTCTTTTAGCCCAAACTCCAGCAACTCTTTAAAGTTGCCTTAAGAACATCCATCTTCCTTCCCATGCCGTCCCATGTCTTTTGAGGATCTAGCCCCTGCTGACCTCTTCTAAAATCAACTCTCAAACCCTGCCTACCCCAATTCAAGGCTCTCTGGGCTTGCTTGTATGCTTCCAATGGCGGAAGAGACCCCCTTACCTCTCCCACATCCTCACTGATCTTGGAGATTCCTTTTTGTGTTTTCAGACCCCACTTTGTGAAGCCCTCTCCCACCAGACCCCTGCTGGGACAATTGAGTTCTAGAAAAAAGGTGCTCAGACTCTCAGAGAACCTCCCCTTCCCCAGGAGGCCCCAGCCCCTTACTGTGCAAGGTCAGTTCCTACTCTACTCACCTCCTTAAGGAAATCTTTCCTGGTTTGTTGTCCTCAACCCACATAGATTACTGAATTTTCTGAGTCTTTATGTCATTTAAATCCATACCACACATGTGAATGCTTCTTTTTTCTTTTTTTTTTTCTGCTTCATCAAAAATTTGAAGAACTGCCAAAAATTCTGACCAAGTCATCCTCTTCCAGGAATCTGTCCTGAGGAAAGCACCAAAAAGCTGATCAAAGATTTATGTACACAGACACCCATGGCATCATCTTTTATAATAACAAAATGGAAAACAACCTAAGTGTGCACCAGTGGGTGGTTGTTATATAAAACATGTCCATACGGCCATTAGAAACATTTTGAAGAACATTTGAGGAAATGGGAAAATGCCCATGGAATAATGTTATGTTAAAAAGCAGAATGTAAAATTTTATATAAAGTATGATCCCAGGTGTATGAAAGACAATATACCTCTTTAAATAGAGGTGAGATTGAAAGATAAGTAGTTCAGAACAAGGGTACCTGAGTAGGTTTGATCCTGAGGTCTTGGGGACATAACAAGGCTTTACTTATGTCTTTTCTCATTTGCCAAATTGAGAGAATAATAGTACATCCCAAGTAGGGTTCTGTGATGATTAAATTAGTTAATATATGTAATATATGTAGAATTATGCCTGGCACATAGTAAGTGCTATAATGGCCAGCCATTTTGTTAGTATACATTAAAAAAATATTGCAAGAAACCAAAATACCGTCTTTTATGAGTAATGAACTCTAAGTGTTTTTTTTCTCATCTTTATATTTTTCTATCCTTTTTAAATTTTCCAAATTGTCTAAACACGTGTCACTTTTTTATCAGAAAAACATGCAGTGTTCTGAAAGTAAAGCTCTATTAAAATGTATTTTATTACAGGCGTAGACTTTTTCTAAGAGAGGAAAGGAGAGTGAAGAGAAAGAAAGAAAGAAAGAAAGAAAGAAAGAAAGAAAGAAAGAAAGAAAGAAAGAGAAATGGAGAAGGAGAAGAAAAGAAGACAGGGATGGGAAATGTTTCACGAATCAGTCCCCATTGCCTAGGTCTCTATTCCTAAGTAACCCAACAAAAACTCTTGAGCCCAGGTAAAAGAGGGGAGCTACAAAATCTTGCTGTTGAACACCTGAGCACTGGGGTCAAAGAGAAAGTTGGTGCTGTGTCACTTTAGGAAAACTGTAAATTTCTCTTAATTGTAGGTTGCCTCATTTTCAAAATGGGGGAAAAAATCATCCCACTTCATAAGATAACTAGGGAAACAAAATTAAATAGGGCCTGCCACTGGCACATAGGACGTGTTCTTCTTTCTAGGTATTCATCAGATTAGCTTCTACCAAACTCACACAATTTCTAAAAATTTTTTGTCTATCTGGACAAATACTATTTATGTTGCATCTTAACTATTATCCCTTGTGCCTGTGCAGTCAGTTGATAGGGAGATTTTTTTTCTGCAGGAGAGTGCAAAAGAAGCTTTGATACTAGAATTTTATAGTTCACACCCCATGCATACAAGACGTAAAACGTCACTTTGCAAGGCACGAATTGGTGATGTAAAAATAAATTAAATAAATGAAAAATAAAAATGCACGAGTGAGTCTGAGCAGCGAGGAGAAAAGTTTCCTCTTCATCTAAAAATGGTTATCATCTTAATTTTTACTAGCTGAATTCATTTTTTAAACAGAGGAGGGAAATTGATGATTAAGATGTATAATGGAAAATTTTCAGAGCACAGTGAGGAGGTGACTAGAGACCATATGTTGCCCAAGAACGGAGCTTTCAGCAAACACTGAAAAAGAAATGTGCTGATTTGCATGCTATTGGCGATTATGTACTGATGAAAGACTACATCCCATTAGTACTAATGGGCATTATATATACATGCTATTAAAACAACATATAAGCTTTCCTGAGACCAAGCATGAAGGAGAAGTTGACAATACATTGCCAGGAAAGGAGACAGCAAATTAAGCTGCTAGATACAAACTTTTCACATAATCCATATTTAAAAATTTTTAATTGGCGAATTATAGCCATACTACTTAATGGAATTGAAGATGATCGAGGCATACATGCACACATCACTCATTTAGCCTTTCCCCAATTCCCATCCCATTAGAAAAGACCATATTTCTAATATTAGCAAAGTAATGATTCTCCTAGCATGTGATGTAAAAATCATAACCCTCTGCCAGAAATGCAAAAACCATAGGAGCAGTGGTTACAAGAGAACCTCCATGGTAAGGCACAATGTACATTGTCAGTTACTTTGATGCTTGGAGCTCAACCCAAAGAGTAAAAACCTACAGTTGTATCATGCAGTAAATATAAGCTCAATAGTCACTAGAGTATTCAGCAGACAATACTCGAACGAACAAGGAAAAGTTAAATACAATTCACCCAAAAGTAGTTTGAGCAAGGTTTTCAATGTAGTATAAAAATTTTGCCACGTGCTTCCACCACCAGTGGGATAACCCCAAGTAGTCCCAGCCCACACGTTCTTTCTAAGAAGTATTCAAAGTCTTCCACAGCTGGGTGTGGTGGCGCACATTTGTAATCCCAGCATTTGGGAGGCTGAGACAGAAGGATCGCGGTTCGTGGCCAGCCTCAGCTATTTAGTGAGGTCCTTTGCAACTCAGTGAGACCCTGTTTCAAAATAAACAATAAAAAAATAAGGCTGGGGGTGTAGGTCGGAGGTAGAATATGTCAGGGTTTCATCCCCAATACCGCAAAAAAAAAAAAGTCTTCCACAGTCAGAAATCTAGAAGTCAAGTCAAACAAGGGTCAGGTTAAGCATCATCTCAGGAATGCTAGTATTAGTTCTTTCTCAGGTGACAGGGTATATTAGACAACAAATTCAATAACTTGTTGGAATTAACGTCAGATAAAGGCCATCCACGTTTTCTTCATATACATCTACACACCTGGTTTGGGGAGTACATACATGGTGTGAGATGACAACAGGTGTCAGAGGCTGACTGTCCTCAGCCTGAGAGAAGGGCACTGCCTGCCTCAGTACTGCCCTAAGAACCTGGGATTCTGATGGAGCTATAAGCCTTGAAACCGTCATATCCTAGGGTGAGACCTAATTCAAGACAGAGAGCATATTGTAGTTACCTTTGGGGTTCCCATGGTGCCACCACTGGGCTTGGTATACATTAGGCACTCAGTATACAAGGACTGGCAAGATTATAGAGGTAAGTTTATATCAAATACCAACCCTTTCCAATTATCGGTCACTGTTCCTTTTCTTAGAGTTCATACATATATCCCCAGTGCTCTCAAAAATGCCACTTTGAGGCTCTACCAAATCTGAAGATCCAGACTGATCCCAGTGTGAATCTCATCTCTACTGCTTTTTACCAGCAAACACTTATGCCCAATATGTGTCATCCACTATTCCAAATACTTTTACAGATGCTCCCCAACGTATGATAGGGTCATGTCCCAATAACCCATTGTAAGCTGAAAATACCATAGGTAAAAAGTGCATTTAATGCATCTAACCTACCAATCATCGATGGAAAATTACTACAGAAGGAAGCCAGGAGTGGTGGTGTACGCTTGTAATCCCAGCATTTGGGAGACTGAGACAAGAGGATCACGGTTCACAGACAGCTTCAGCTACTACTTAGTGAGGTCCTTTGTCATTCAGTGAGAGCCTGTTTCAATATAAAAAATAAAAACTTGGGCTGAGGGGGTAGCTTGGAGACAGAATGCCCCTGAGTTCTATCCCCAGTATTGAAAAAAAAAAAAAAAAAAACTTACTACAGAAACCCAATTCAGCCAGCACTGATAATGACTCTGATCATTCTGGAATGACAGGTTGGGTTTCACCTCCCCAGGTAACCAAGGTGAAGAACTATGTTCCGTTAAGGTGCCTTCTGAAAACAAGTGTAATTCAAAATGAGTAGGAGAAAGCCAGGTGTGGTGGCTCATGCTTGTAATCCCAGCATTTGGGAGGCTGAGACAGGAGGATCTGGGTTTGTGGACAGCCTCAGTGAGACCCTGTTTCAAAAAATAAAGAATAAAAAATAGGGCAGGGGGTATAGCTCAGAGGTATAATGCCCCTGGGTTTCATCCGCAGTATTACAAAAAAAAAATGGAATAGTAAAAGAATGTAGTGTTAAAATGCCAACTAACCAGCTATAGAAACAAAGCCCCTAATTGTCACAAATATTTCTTTCTTATTTTGTTATGAATATGTTTGTGTACCTACATCTATATATTAAGCAGATATCTTTGCTCTCTTTCATTTTTCCATTCTCTTATTTATTAATATAAGATATACTGTCTTGACATCAGCACTTAAATATAGATAATTTTACATCATAGTATTTTTAAATTATGAAATAAAGAAGAGGACATATCACTCAAAGACCTTATCTTCTCTTTTGGAAAGGGACTAGTGGGTTTATAGTAGTACACAGAATAGTGATAATACGTTAGTAAGAATTATAACCTTGTCCATATCTTTATTTGGAGATGAAGTATGATGGAGGTAGGTGTGTGTGCCAAGTTTAGGATAATTGGATTTGTGGTGGTTAAACCTTATGTATCAACTTGACTGGGCTAAAGGATGCCCAGATGTCTGGTTAAAACATTTCCAGGTACACGTGAGGGTGGCATGCACCCACCCAGGATATCTACTGGGGTATGCTCTCAGGAACAACTCCTGTAAGAAGGTGAAGGAATCAAGAGTGAGCATAGGGAAAAGTTTAATCAATGCACTTGCAACTGAAGCCTCAGCTCTTTCCAGGGGAGGCTGGAGCCAGTATGGCCTTTCTGAGTTGCTATCCAACCCCTGTACGGACAATACCTAAAGGCAGGCTGCCACCGGAGAGGCGGCACCGCATGGGCCAAACAGCTTTCTTCCTGAAGAGCAACCTGCACTGTCATCACACGGAGGTCAAGGTTCATTATCAAGCCCATCAGACACGAAGCCTTATAACCAAATGAAAGCCTTCAGAATCCTAAGTTAGCAACTTCACCTTTAGGAGAAAAGCAGATACCGAGCATTCTGAAGGGAAAAGGCCCCATATTCTATGAGGCTAGCATATTTGTAAGAAGCGTACATACTTCATGTGTCTCTATAAAATAATGAACTTTTCTTTAAAAAGGTTAATTGCTCAAAGAACATTGTTTCTGTGGCCTCTGAAATATTGAAGCTTTCACAGAGGAAGCAGGCAGATGTGCTATTTTTGGCCATGTTGAACCAAGAATCAAAGTAATTGACGGTACTGCTCAAAGCATGGTGCTTGTGTGCTGTAGCTAGCCCGGGATGGTCAGAAACCTCTCTGAGAGCCAGGCGTGGTGGCACACGCTTGTAATCTCAGCATTTGGAAGGCTGAAACCAGAGGATTATGGTTCATGAACAGCCTCAGCTACTTAGTGACATCCTTTGCAACTCAGTGAGACCATTTCAAAATAAAGAATAAAAAAATAGGGCTGGGGTGGGGTGCAGCTCAGAGGTAGAATGCCTCTGGGTTTCATCCCCAGTACCACAAAAATATAAAAAGAGCTAAATGTGTAGCTTTCTAGTTTCAATCCCCAGTACAGAGAAAGAGAGAGAGAAGAGAAGAGAAGAGAAAAGAGGAAAAGGAGGAAGAGGAGGAGGAGGAGGAGAAGGAGGAAGAGGAGGAGAGGAGAGGAGGAGAAGGAGGAAGAGGAGGAGAGGAGAGGAGGAGAAGGAGGAAGAGGAGGAGGAGGAGGAGGAGGAGAAGAAGGAGGAAGAGGAGAAGAGAAGGAGGAGGAGGAGGAGAAGGAGGAGAAGGAGAAGAAGGAGGAAGAAGAGAAGGAGGAGGAAAAGGAAGAGGAGAAGAAGAGAAGGAGGAGGAGGAGGAGGAGAAGAGAGGGAGGAAGGAAAGAAGGAAGAGGAAGGGAGGGAAGGAGGGAGAAATCAATTGCACATTTTTTAAACTTTATAAGTATCAACTTTTTCAAATCTATAATCAGTATAGATCTGATCAGAGAGAGACAGAAAGAGATATAGGCCATCAAATTTATGGGAGACCTCTCTTTTCCAAGATCTTCCAAGTCCACAATACTTGGACTTTTGGGCTGTGGTGTCTATAACCCCACAGCAAGAACAATTATTTTGGCTTAAAGAAAAGTTTCACAAAGTTCTGTTATATAACTTTTAAAATTTATTCATTGAATATTCTTTGAGCTCCTCATATGTTCTAGACACTAAGTACAAGGGATAGGAACAGAGGAAAGGAAGGCACAATTTCTTTCTCTCGTGATGCTTACACTTTGGGAAGGAGCCTGGCAGTACACAAGCAGGTAAAATCCATAGTGTGTCAGATGGTGTTTAGAGGCATGGAGGAAAGTCCAAGAGGGAAAAGTGGTAGGAAGGGCTGAGTGTTAACAGATGAACAGAACAAGCTATAACAGGGATGAACCCTGAAAACATTATGATAAGAAAAAAAAGATAATCACAAAGGAAAGGGTGAAAATTGACCAGAGACCCAAAGGAGGTGAGCTCAGGAGGACCTGGAGGGAGCATGCCGTAGGCTGAAGGACCGGTAACTGCAAAGACTTTGAAGCCACCCTGAATACAGTGAGTCACAAGGCAAGTGGCAGGAAAGGACTGAAGATGTTGGAATGAGAGAATGGGGAGCACATCATGTAGGCCTTTAAGAGCTATTATTATCAAGGACTTTGGATTTGACTGAGTGATGAGCTGTTGGGGACAGAGGAGAGATGGGAACCTGACTGCAGTCTGCACAAAGAGAGATGACATGCGCTAAAATGGTTATGAACAAAAGAGTCAGGTCATAGCACTTGTTGGCAAGGATTTCGAAAAATCAGAAGCCTTGAGCATTACTTCTTAGAATATAAAAATGGTGTGGTGACGTTAGAAAACAAGCTGACAGTTCCTCAAAACGTTAAACATAGAGTTACTCTATGACTCAGCAATTCCACTCCTAGTTATATACCCAGGAGAAACGAAAATACATGTCCATGCAAAAACTTGTCCACAAATGTGAGTAACAGCATTATTCATAATAGCCCCCAAATGGAAACAACCCAAATATCTATCAACTGATGAACAAGTGAATAAAATATAATATATCCACATTATGGAATATTCTTTGACAACTTAAAGCAGCAAAATATTGCACAAAGCTATAACAGGGATGAACCTTGAAAACATTATTAAAAGTAAAAAAAACTAGTCACAAAGGACAAAATGCTATATGATACTGTTATATGGAATATCCTGAACAGGCGAATTTATAGAAACAGAAAGTATGTTCATAGCTGCCTAGGACTAGGGGTGCAGGAGAAGTTAGGAGAAGATGAGAAATAACTGCTCATGGGTATAGGTTTCTTTGGTGGATGATGAATGTTCTGTAATTTATCGTAGTGAGAGACCATTTTATAAATATATTTAAAAACCATAGAATTTTTCACTTTAAATGGGTTAATTGCATGACATGTGAATGATGTCTCAATAAAGTTATTTTTTCTTAATCAGGCAATCATCAAGACTGCTTTGGTGAGACAATAGAGTGTCAGGAGTGAAAACATGAAAACATTGTGGAGCTGTTGAAAACACCAGATGTGAGATGATGCTCGCTTGGACCAAAGAATAAATAGTGCACGTGGGAGAAATCCTTGAGTTTTGTAGATTTTTTTTTTGGAGGATAGGTCAACATCCTCTCTTTCTGTAGGGCTGAATATAAAATATGAGTTAGGGGAATTCTAGGGTGTAAGCCACTGATAAGCAGACTTGCAATGGACTGTGAAGATATCATTGCTAGAATAAAAAATAATAGAGGAGGTAGGACCTGAAATTTAGTTGTGTCTATGATTAACATAAGGACCTTTTAGATATACAAATGGAGGTGTCAAGTGGGCACCTCAACCCAACACTCAGAAAAAGATGAAAACCAAAACATAAGTATAGGGTTGATCCGCATTTAGGTACTTTGGCCCAGGAGGTTGAATATCACCTAGAAAGTGAGAACAGATATAGAAGTAAGAATTCTAAGCATTGAGTCCTGGAGCATTTTCCAATGCCACATTTGGGCATTGGAAAATGAGAAAAACCATCAGAGAAAATGGAGAAGAAATGTTTATTGAGATGAAAGGCAAATCAGGTGAATGCAGGGTCTTGGGACCAAAGAAAGAAAATATTTGAGAGGACAAAGTAATCATTTGTGTCAAGTGCTTCTGATAAATCAAAGAAGGTGAGAATTGAGATTTGTCCAATGGACCTATCAACTTGGAGATCACTGTGTGGTCTTCACAGGATTCATTTTAGTGGAGTGTTCAGGGAAAAAGTCTGGTTGAAGTGACCTCAAGACAGAATGAAAGGACATAAACTGGAGAAAAATAAAGACAATCTATTCATTGTTGTTCTGTGAAGAAGACCTGAGAAAGGGATTGGCAGATGGATGAGGTGTGTGTGTCAGTAGGGGTTATTTTTTTTAAGATGTGAAAAATCACAGCATGTTAATTTGCTGATGGTAAATATCCAGGAGAAAGTAAACAGGAAATTTCAATGATGCAGGCAAGAAGGAGGCAGTGGCGGACTCAAATAGTGAGTAGGAAAAATTGAGGTCTGGTGCCTAGGGGACATTTGCCTTTAAGTGTGTGACTCACAAGATGTCATGCTAAAAGGTGACCAGTGGGTGCAATCACAGGGATTCAGATAGATGTGGCAGTTGAAACATGTACACATCTATGAAACAGGAAGCAGGATTGATTGCTAGATAAAAATTAAGAGTGGGAGAAGAGGGAAAGGGATACCAAAATCTTGAGAAGAAAGAAGTAGAATAGTTTTTTGTAAAAGGAGGGAAAGACTAGTTTGAATAATCTTGACAGCACCAGTGCTTCTCAATTAAATCATGTGTGTTTTCTCCAACCACAATGAACCTCATAGGTACAAAGAGTAGCATTTAATCCGGGCTGAGGTTTTTCAGAAGAGTATAGTGAGGCATCAAAGGGTGAGGTAGTTGATGGAATGCAAGAGCGATTATTACGATGGCCTATGTCTTAGACCTGGTATAAGCTAGTGGCCAAATATCCAACAAAGACAACTTAGAGAAAGAAAGATTTGTTTTGGTTCATGGTTTCAGATTATATTTCACTGGTTCCATTACTTTGGGACTGAGATGAATCAGAACATCATGGCAGAAGTGCATAATAAAGAAAGTGCTCTTACAAATTGTGTTGCTATGAACATGGGTACGCATATGTTACTGAAGTTCTCTGATTTCAACCCCTTTGGAAAGATACCCAGGAGTGATATAGCTGGATCATATGATGGATCCATTCCCAGTTTTCTAAGGAATCTCCACACTGATCTCCATAGTGGCTGAACTAGTTTTCCTAGGTCTCCATCAACAGATGAATGGGTTGCAAAATTATGGAAAATACACACAATGGAATTCTATTCAGCAATAAAGAAGAACAAAATCATGGCATTCACAAGATAGAAAGTCCAGTAGGACATTATGTTACGTGAGATCAGCCAAGCACAGAAAGAGAAGAGACATGTTTTCTCTAATATGTCCCAACTAGAGAGTATTGAGGATATGAGAGGGACTCCAGATAATGGAGGGGAAACCTCAGCAAAGCTAGAATGGAAGGGTGGGAGAGAAAGAAATTAATTAATGGTGGAGCTATACTCAAATATGTGTAAAATTATGACTGTAGAATGGTTAACCTGGACACTCAGTGTTGGGAGGGAGGAAAAGGAGAAGCGGGGAGAGGGGAGGACACCAAGGACTGTCTGAATGTATGCCATTTTCAATATGATCCACATAAAAATAATAAATAAATAAATACATAAATAAATAAATAAATAAATAAATAAATAAAATGCTCAGTTGATGGCAGCCACGAAGCAGAGAAAGAGAGAGACAGCAGGGGGCCAGGGATAAGATAAGCCTTTCCAGGGCATGCCCTCACTGACCCACTTACCTCCAGCGAGGTCCCACCTCCCCGTAGTCTGTTCAGCCATGATGAATTAGTCCTTTAATGAGGTCACCGTCCACATGATCCAGTCATTTCTTAAAAATTCCCCCTCTGGACATTGTCACACTGGGACCAAACTTTCAAGCATATGAACCTTGAGGGGACATTCCAGATTCAAACCACAACAACTGGGTAAAAGCATAAGTCCAGGTCTCATTGAGGAAGACAAGGGAGAGTTTAAGGAGGAAGAAGCACATTAAGACATGGTTGTATACCACCACCTCTGCCTGAAGTTCTTTATATGCACTTGTTACATTTAGATTTTAATGTTCTAAACCACTGGCAAAGTAGCATAGGGTACAGTTTCCTGTGGCTTCCATAAATAAGTAGCTTAACAGAAATTTATTCTCTAAGTTCTGGATGCTAGAAGTCCTAAAATAAAATATTGTCTGTGTTGATCCTTCTGAGTGTTTCAAGGAAGAAACTTTTTTGTTTCCTTCTAGCATCTGGTAGCCTGAAGCATTCTTTGATTTGGAGACAGCATTCTACCTGCTGTCCTTCTGGCACATTTCAAGACCACTTGAAAATGTAGAGGAAGCAAGTGACCCATGGCTGGGTTCTATGCCAGGAATGTATTTGTCAGATCTATTGAAATGAGGGTCTAAGTGGGGAAAGTTGGACAATATGATTCCCCAGACTTCTAAAAGAATGATTACCAAACTATGACCAATGGGACCCATTGATCAGCTGCCATCTGAATGGATGGATTTAATTGATAGACCCAAGGATTCTAAGTGGGCAATTAGAGGTCACTAAATTTCAGTCTTCATAAATTCAAGTTAGCAAATTACTAGGTTATTGAAGATACTAATTCATTGCTCGGCTAATTGTGGCTCCCACACAATTCTTGGCAACATCGCAAGTTACAACACAAGCTCATGCACACATAGTTAGAATTCCCACAAGTTTCAGAAAGGGTTCTTTTTTTGTAAACATATTATCAGAGATTTCTTGGGTGGTTAGTTATGGTCTTCAAATTGATTCTGTTTTTGTTTTTAATTACAAATTATTGTGGTTTTGTTATATCATTAGCAATTTAGTTTACTGTTGTTTGACAAACTTTACAGGATGAATGGAGCATATTTGCACAATGATATTTGGGACCTATAATTATTCAATAACAATAATTTAAGGCATAAAGATACTGAAGTTTAAATACGTATCATCCAGACCATTATTCCATAATATGTGTAATATTATGGAATATGTATGTGTGTGTGTATATATATATATATATATATATATATATATATATCCCAAACATGCTTGTACAATAAGATTTTCTTGGTGATAAATATTTGTGTTATAACTTCCAACACATTATCAAGTTATTCTAATACAATTATACAATTTCTGGCTTGTTTTTATAAAGTATGGAATTATTTTATCAAAAATAATTGTATATATGGCTCTGGTCTTCTAAGATAAATGATAGGAATGTTGTTAGCAAAATTCTAACTATATTTCTTATTTTGTTTTCCAGATTTTGAGAGGCTGTTCCTTGCTTTTCTAAGTTTGTTCCCTGCAGGGATCCATACCTGACGAATCTTCACTTGTGTCTGATGACAGCTTAACAAAAGTTGTTGAGTCAGAATGTCCAACAAAGTGAAACAGCTAAGAGCAAGAGCCAGTTCAAATCCTGACCACACGTATTAGTGATATGACCACAAGAAATATTTTCAACCTCTTTGAGTTTCAACTTCTTCATCTATAAATGGAGGAAACTACCTACCTCACAGCACTGTTAACATATCAAATGAGATAAGCAAAGAAAGATGACTAGCACAGTATATAGCATATAGTATGTGTTTTTTTAATTCTCATTGATGGAGTTATTATAATTACTATTTTATCAGATGGGATGAGCTAGATTATGCTGCCATAATAAACAACACAAAAACTAAGTAGTTTACAACAACAAAGATTTATTTCTTGAGTTCACCTCATGTCATTTGCAGGTCAGCTGTGGCGTTGTTCAAAGTGATTTTGCTTTTAGATCCAACCTGGAATATTTTTAGCTTCGATAGCAAAGAAAAATGAAATGTGCAGGCATTTAAAGTTTTTGCCCAAGAATTATACCACACTTTAGACTATTCTTCATTGGCTGATGCAAATCATATGGCCACTCATGCATTTAACAAGGTATAAATGAAAGGTATCACAAGAAAAAATGAGTATTTGGTGAACAATAGCACCATCAACCATGCCATTATAAACTCAAAGACAAAATGAGGCAGGTAACTTGCCAATGATTGCACCTGAGGTTTATCCACGGGACCATGAAGGAAAAGGAATGCTGTCTGGAATTGTGTCCTGAGGTTACAAAATTTCACTCCATTGTCTTTAGTAGTTGACCCAACTTAACTAGTGGGCTCCTCTGAGTGCAATCCAAGCTACATATAAGAATGGTCTATAATACAATACATGAGTAACGTAACTATCCATGCTTCTCCCTTATGACAGGTGTGAGTATGAGCTGGCTCCACTATCCATGCTTCTCCCTTATGACAGGTGTGAGTATGAGCCGGCTCCACCACCACCTCCACACACGCTTAGAGCAGCGCAGCCTGGCTGCCCTCACGGCAGTGACTTCATTCTCAGCCAGGTTCTCCCCAGACTCAAGCTACTCCAGCCTCCTAAAAACTGCAAAGTGCCCTGCAGTCCATATCTCACATCCCACATCCTAGTGCCCTTTCTTTCTTCCTTTGCTTCCTAAGATAGCAGATCTTACAAAACCATAAATGTCTCTAGGGAAGAAGTCACTAATTTATTCCCATTTGGAAATGGAGTTAAAACATTAATTCTATTTTCTGAGAGCTGAATTCACAAGGCAGAATCATGTCCACTCTTGGGGGTTTCATTCCTATACCCACTATGAACCTACAGTGAGCCATATTTGGAGCTAGACAGACCCTAAGAAGGAAAAACTCCCTTCTCAGTTAGCTTACACTCTAAAACTAAGCAGTCATGGGAAGAATTTATAGATGGAAAAGGTGGAGAAGGCCATGTGGAGCCAGGGAGCACACTCACACCCAGAACAAATCAAAACTTCAGCCTAAGTTTTGTATCAAATAGAGAAACACACATACACGCACACAAAATAAGCCCTTCCCCAAGGCTCACTCAGATGCAGACTTTATTTAAAATAGACTCAGTTCCTAAGCTGGCCAAATGAAGACGCATAGGCTGGATTCCCACAAATTCACAAGCAGTTTTTATAGGCATGGGATACCAACTAAAGTGTCACCTGGACACTCCAAGGGTCAAGTCCTGACCCTACCTTTAGGAAGCTGACAGATAATGTTGTCCCCATGTAAGGATAATATTGAGGTCCAGTGAGATAAAATGCATGTGTGCAGCCATGCAGCTTTGACCTCCTGCCTTCAGGTATGAGCTTCTCTAAAGCTCTGCCATTTTCATACTACCTTTAGAAATCATGTCATCACTACGTGCCACACTGCCTCTAAATTACTTACTTTATTTCTTAAACTATGTTATGCTTTTTTTTGGGGGGTACTAGGGATTGAACCCTGGACATTCTACCTCCAAGCTATACCCCCCCAGTCCTTTTTATTTTGAAAAAAGGTCTTATTAACTTGCTGAGGGCCTCACTTTGCTGAGATTAGACTTGAACCTGTGATCCTTCTGTTCCAGCCTGCCAAGTATCAGAATTGAAGGCCTGAGGCATCAGGCCCAGCTAGAGAGAGAGAGGAAGAAGAAGAAGAAGAAGAAGAAGAAGAAGAAGAAGAAGAAGAAGAAGAAGAAGAAGAAGAAGAAGAAGAAGGAGGAGGAGGAGGAGGAGGAGGAGGAGGAGGAGGAGGAGGAGGAGGAGGAGGAGGAGAGGAGGAGGAGGAGAAGGGGAGGAAGAGGAGGAGGAAGAGGAGGAGGAAGAGGAGGGGAGGAGGAGGAGGAGGAGAAGGGGAGGAAGAGGAGGAGGAAGAGGAGGAGGAGGAGGAGGGGAGGAGGAGGAGGAGGAAGAGGAAGAGGAGGAGGAGGAGGAGGAGGAGGAGTCTGATGATTGAACCCAGGACCTTATACAATATAGGAAAGTACTCCAGCACTAAGCTACATCCCCAGGCCCTCTGAATTATTTTTTTAATACTTTCATTAAATGTAGTCTTTTTCTAAGTAAGAACAGCTGTGAACTCACAGGTTGATATGCTAATTCTTTTGTGTGTGTGTGTGTGTGTGTGTGTGTGTGTGTTACTGGGGATGGAACCCTTTTACCTCCGGGTTATACTCCCAGACCTATTTTTTATATTTTATTTAGAAACAGGGTCTCTTAAGCCAGCAAGGCTGGCTTCGAACCTGCGTGATCCTCCTGTCTCCACCTCCCAGGTGCGGGGTTTACAAGTATGTGCCACCACACTCGGCAAAATATTTTTAAATGTTTCTGTAAACCCTCAGATCATCTCGTATTTTATCAGTGATTCCCATCCTGAACTCAGAAACTGCCACCGGCTGCCTCCATACACTGCAACTCATCCGGGTCACTATACGAGCAGTCATTTCTCCGTCCTTTCTCCCATTCTTCCTTTAATTATAACCCACACTCAAGCGATGATGTAAATTTTTGCCAAAACAGCTTCAGGGATAATTTAGCTCATCCGAACACTCAGATCAATGTTGGGGGACTCCTCCCCTGTTCAGTCCCTCTCACTACAAATTGATACCAGGAGCTCACTTTCTGAGGCTCCCCCACAGCTAGGACACAGATGCTTAATGCAGACTGTGTCCATCTGATGATGCCATTTCACTGTTGGCTCCATAAAGAAGTCCTACCTGAACTTCATCTGCAGAATGTGGGAGATATACTCAGTCCTTTTCATAAAGTTTATAATCTTGCGTGTTCCAAAGAGCTACCCTTGAATGACTGCAACATAGCAAGATAAATTATCAAATTAGGGCATAAACAGAGTGCTCACAGAGATTGCAGAAGAAGGATTTCAAGAAGAACAGAGTTTCCCAAATCCATAAGAAAGAAGATAGTCCGGCCATGCATAGAGGTATAAGCTTGTAATTCCAGTACTTGAGAAGCCAAGACAGAAGAATTGTGGGTTCAAGGATAGTCTTAGCAAGTAGTGAGTCTCAAGGATACTCTCTGTCAACCTAGCAAGATCTTGTTTCCAAATAAAAATAAAATAAGGCTTGAGGTATATAATAGCTCCGAGGTAGAATGTCCCTGGGTTTAATGCCTAATGCTATAAACACACACGCGCGCGCGCACACACACACACGTAGCTCAATAAATGCTAAATATTATTGCTATCATTCTTGCCATATTAGAGTCAGATGGATCTAGATTCAAGTCCCAGCTCTACTGAAAAGGTCAATTTTCTCATTTACAGTCTTACCCCATTGATCTGCAAAGAATAAATAAGATGATTTAAGTAAACAGCATACCAAAGGACTGGCACACAGGTTCTTTATAAATGCTATTTCTCTTCTCTTCTCTATTTTTTATTGGAATGCCTTTATCTCCAGTGCAGAAAAACCCTAATGATTATTCAAATTCAACTTACATTACTGTCTCTTCTGTGAAGCTACTATTTACCCAAAAGACACAACCTTCCCTCCTTTGGAACTCTGCCGGAGTTGATCTGGCTTTCATGCACTCCCTCACCCTTCCCATTCCTAAGGCCTGGTGCTTACATGCTATGAGTTTTCTGAATTGAATGAAACTCTCCCCACTTGACCCCTAGTGCTAAGTCTTAATGCCTGCTCTTTTGGGAAATTCTTATTTTCTACCTAGACAGCCTTATGACTCTGACAAGGCTCTGTCTTTTTATGAAGCTCGACTAATTCCCTAGATAAGTAAACTACTATTTTGATCCCGAGAGTCCACATATTTTATCACTCTCAACCCTTTCCAATCTTTCTTTCCTCCCTATCATGTGTATGAGATACACATTTACAGACATCCTTCTCATATATGTACTCATCCATAGGCCTTTGGCATACATCAGTGAATAGGACAGGTCTCCCCACTAGTCCTTGCTCTCAGAGAGCTGATATTCCAGTCTGGAAAGATCATCAATAAACAAAGAATAACACAATGAAACCATATTGATGCTACAAAGGAACATTAGAAACAGGTCTGTCCTAGCCCAGCCTCTTCCTCATTTTGCCTCATCTAATCTCTCCTTTCTTTTCATCCTCCTCATCCTTGTCCCAATTTCTGCACGCCTCCATTCTTTTCCTTTAAGACCTAGCTACAATGCCATCTTTTCACGAAGATAAGACAAGTTAGAAAAAGACGGGTGTGCTGTGGTAAGCATACAGATAGATTTTTATGCACGTCTTCTCTCTCCTACTCTAAGCTCCCGAGAACACAGCCTCATTGTAGTTCTTAATAGCGCCAATGGCACCCGACACCAAGCCAAGAAAGGACATCCTCAGTCACTCTTTATGAAGTGAACAAAGGGCCCTCTTCCTGGTCCCGAGAGACGTACTTGAAGAACCCTGACTCCACAGTGAGGTGCCTCCTCGTAGGAAACCCTGTTCTGTTTCAGCCTCTATTCAGGCACATATCCTTACACAAAGGGTAAACAAACACAATCCACCAATGCCAAGAGCCTAGAACATTCTGTGTCATGATCCCCATGGTAACTAAGGCTGCACAGGAAGGACTCTGCCATGAGAGTATCATAATCTGGAAAGGCTGAGCATTTTTCATACTGCTAATTTTGTTATCATGGCCATAATAAATGGTTACTTGGATCACAGGCCACTGAATGATACTCTGAATTTCTAAATTCTCCATGAGACTGCATATTTACCATGAATATAAAGTACTGTTTACCAACCAATCATCCAAGGTTGTTGATGGCAGCCCTGGATCAGGTCAGCATTTGGCACTGTTGGTAAGCAAGTAGAGACTTACAGTGCATTAGGCTGGGATGGACACACATTTATTCCTCAGCTCACGCAGAACTTGCTGATTTTAGCCGTGTATTTGGTTTTTATCTTAGGTGCCGTGCATCAGCGATGCCATGTGCACTGCTGTTAGGGGTGGTGAACACACACGCTTTTGTTTGTTTGGGAAATGTATGAGCTGTAGGGTTGTAATTACCCTGAACTGGTAAAGATCAATTAGAAAAACAAACATATTAGTATAAAACTAGGAGCTCTTTGGCTGCCAGAGAATTGTAACTTGAAAACAGGGCATTCCAGGGTTTTCAAGCTAAAAGAAATATCAGAAGTCAGAGAGACCACATCCTTCATTGTGCTGATGGAAAAGCTAAGCCCCAAAGAGGCTAACCAGTGTGCAGAGTAGTAAAGAGCTTGAATTTTGCTTAAAGAGATTTTGCTCAAATCCCAGATCTCACAATATACCAAGTGACCATGACTGGCAATCCAATTAGTCTTCTGAGCCTCAGATTCCTCCTCTGAAAAATAGGGGAAATGACAGAGTTATAAGGATTAAACGAGATGGTGGGTATAAAGTGCTTAGCACAGTTCTTGGCATGATAAGCAAACAGCAGTGCTAGCTTTTATCATTACTATTATTGCCATCATTAGCAGCAACAGCAGCAGCATGTAAATTTACACAAATTATTAATGACACCACTACTGCTTGAACTGATACTCCTATACATACATCTGAGTTTATATTTATGGATAATAATAAATATTTTATCATTTTGGTCCCAATATTCAAGAGGTCCCAATTAGTTTTCAAATTGAGTTTTATAACAATTCTGCATTTCAAGTGATTACTTAATCTTCCAATAATCACATATTTTACATTATTGTCCTTTTGGACATGAAGTTCACATGGCAGGAACATATTCTTGTCCTAAATGTGTAGTGACTCCAGAACTATTAATGATTTATCAAGACATTTTACTTTGAAGAGTACAGAATCTCTTAGGATATTTGATGAGAAATTTTTTCACCCTTCCCAAAGGTCCCAAATTAACAAAACATGATGCTTTTTGTGGCTTGTTTTAAATAGATAATCCATGACTCAGAAAAAGATGATTCCAGAGCATGACACGCAAATGCACAATTCATGGCCGTTTGTTTAGAATCCGGCCCTTTTCCTTAGCTGCATTTGCTATAATTAGAAGATCGGCTGTTCTCACAGGAGTACAGACACACCATTGCTGATGTCACATGTGAGATGCCAGAGGAAAAATGAATACATTTTTGCTGAGTGGCTAGAAACTTTCAGCCTCCAACACAGCTTTCATCTAAAAACCCAAGATGTCAGAGAAGGAACGCTTTGGGGACTTGGGTGGGGAGTAATTCCCAAAAGATGAGAGGTTCTACTCATACCACCTTCTGGGGGGTTGAGGATAAGACTCTGTGGTCATTTAATTTAGAAGAATATGGTGCATTCACGGGAAATTCAAGCTTATATAAATGGCTGGCCGTGTTAAGTCAAAGAATACAGAATTTTTAATAAACAATGAGGTCCCTCCTTAGGTTTCAAAAAGGACCCTGGAAAGGAAGAGTTTCTAAAACTTAGGCTTTATTAGTTCTGTGGTAAGTTCATTCCTGATAAATTATAGACTTTCTTCAGGTAGGGCAGACTCGACAGATTGAGAGCCTCAATTGGTTTGGGTTAACCATTTATACCTATGTCATCCTAGACAGTATCTTAACCCTTCTAATCCTTAGTTTAAATTACAAAAGAGAAAACAATAATAGACACCTTGTATAGTTATACAATGTCTAAAAATCCTGTCAAGCATTTAGAGAGATACCTAGCATACAGTTAGAGCTTAACAAAGAGTATGTTTTTTTTTCTATTTCCTATACTATCTCATTTAATCATCTCCTTAACCCTGTGAGATTTGTTTAGAAAAATGTGATTTTTCAACAACAACAACAACAAAAGTGTGGTTTCCTTCCTTTCATGTCAACCCTTAATTATTTGGGAATTATGATTCATATTCCTACGTCTACATCAGTCCATTTTCTGGTCCTATAATAAATTATCTGAGGCTAAGTAACTTTATATAGAATAGAGGTTCATGTTGGTGAGAGTACTAGGGGTTCAAGGGCAAGGCACCACATCGCTCAGCTCTGATGAAGACCTCACAGCAGCTGGCATCTCTACAGCAAGAGCACATGTGGGAGGAAGAGATTACATCTACAAACAGGAAGTCAGAACATGAATCAGGGGTTGGGCTTGCTCTTGTAACAACTTGCTCCAGTGCAAAATCACTCCAGGAGACTTGCATGCTCCCGTGACATAGGATCCTCTCACGAGACTCTGCCTCTTAAAGGTCCAACACCTCCCACTACCAAATCAAGGACCAAGCCTCCAATATAGGAATGCATGGGGGACAGGGCACATCCAAAGCATAGCACCATTTATGGCTTCTCTTTTCTTAGGCCTCCTGTTTGTCTTCCTCCATCATGAGTATACAAAATACAAACATTGGAGCGCATGTCAATTTAGTGACATTCTTAGATAAAGAAAAGCATGTTAGTGGTCCAAGCACTGATTTCCCCTTCCTCAGCCCAGCTGTTCTATGTTAGCTGTTGCACCAAATAATGGCTGTGGGCAGTGGAGGGTGGGGCAGAAAACACAATTCAGGTACTCGAGCAGCTGTTGTATCTTGTTTCCTTCTGTCAGAGTAAGAGGATGGAACAAGGGCTTGTTCAAGTCTATCCTATAGTCTCCCAAAAATATAAATGATGGTTTTGATTCTAGAAATAAGGAAGGGGTGTTTGTTTTTTTCTCCATTGAGAAGAGCCTTTCTTCCCCTAGGGATGATGGCCTCACATCTTTGACTCTGCAGGCAGGAACAAGCTTTAGCTCTGCGATCAGACACATGGTGGATATTTGAATTCAGGTTCTACCAGTTACTACTGGTGGGACCTCAGGCAAGTTAGATTCAGGAGACAATAATAGCACCTTCCTCACAGGGTGGCTGTAAAGATTAAATAGAATTCCTATATAAACAATTTGGAGGTACATGGGAGGTTATATATGCTTAACTCATTCTGGGAATTGAGGCTGACTATAACAAAATTATTTTGGTTACACAAAATTATTTAAATTATTACATATTATTTAAAATAAGAATTGTGTTGTTGTTTTCTAAAAGCCGTGAAAGTCCTTAGTCATAACATATTGTCATCCCCTTTCAACAACTGTCAGATTGCAGTTTTATCCAAACTTTAAAAAAAAATGTAACAGAAAGTCTAGGAAAAAAGCCTAAAAGAAACATTGAAGTATGAAGCGTTGGAGTATATTCAAAGGCCCAACAGGCTTCAGAGGGCAAGAAGACTTTATCTTACATGCCAAGGCTGGTTCTGGGAACCTAATTCACTATAATGGGAAGAATTCTGAGGCCACATTGAGGCATAGCTGGAACAAGTGCTGTGATCTATTAGTAATGTCTACCGTAGACATGAGATAGAAGTATTATAACATATATTACATGTTTGCTATCTCTGGATTCTCCCCCCTGAAAATTCTGATCATTTTTCCAGGCTCTATCACTTGAGAAGAAGTCAGTGATTTAGGTAACCAACAACCTTAATCTTTAGAACCTTAATCTTTAGAACTAAAAAAACCTTAAGATTTATTTAAAATAGATAAATATAAGCCATGTGTAGTGACACACCCTTGTAATCCCAGTACTTGGATGGCTGAGGCAGGAGGATTGCAGGTTCACGGCCAACCTCAGCTACTTAGTGAGGTCCTCTGCAATTTAGTGAGACCCTGTTTCAAAATAAAGAATAAAGAATAGGGCTGAGGGTGAAGCTTAGAGGCAGAATGCAGCTGGGTTCAATCCCCAGAACCACACACAAAAAAAAAAAAAAAAAATTAGCAACATGTTGTTTATTTGTTTGTGTTACTGGGGATTGAACCCAGGGGCACTCTGCCTTCCAGCTACACCCCCAGCCCTTTTATTCATTCTTTATTTTTGAAACAGGGTCTCACTAGGTTGTGGAGGGCTTCACTAAGTAGCTGAGGCTAGCCAGGAACCTGTGAACTTCCCATCTCAGCCTCCCTAGTACTGGGATTACAAGCATGTGTGACCATGCCCAGCTAGCAGCAAGTTTTTATGCTAATTCTTTATTGAAACAGCGAAAGAAAAAACTCCTGATTTACAGATATCTAATTTAACATTTAAAAATATATCATCTACATGTTAAACCTAAATTGTATACCTACAGCCTAGCACTATCCTTGGTATATAATAGGTCTTGATAAATAGTGCTCATTGATTATTAAGATTTATTTTATACCAAATCCCCATTAGGATATGAGTTTCAAAAAGACAGATATGTTGTCTTACTATTTTCTCCCTGACTCCCATTCCCTGAAATGATTGGCATACCATCTAGTACATGGTAAGAGCTCCATAAATATTTGTTAAATGAGCGAAATATTAATGGCAGTACTATCAACCTTCATAACCTCAAATTTCTTCTGCTTTCTGCCATGACATAAATTTTTCCTATCAGTGCATTACAGTATTTGAAAACTTTCCATCTGAAGAGCTCACCAGAGAATATTCCCCATAAAAAGGAATGTTCCCATACATTACCTTATTACTCACTAATTTCATAAGAAGTGCTATTTGTCAAATTCCCCAGCCTGTTTGCTCCTTGCTTGTCATTTTTGCTGTGACTACCTGCTCTGCTCCCAAAGCAGTCCTTGTTCTTGGGAACCACAGGCAGCCATCATGAGTCAAAAATTCTCTCCAGTGAAATTCTTCCCATATGAATCAAGAGGACTCTTCTGCCTGGTCCTGTAGCAAATCTCCCTTCAACTTGTATGGTGCCCTTTTGGATGGAAGGCATGTCCACGTGCCACATCCAGTAAACTATCTTTATAGATTGATGATCAACACCTGCCTTTGAATACCCGATCGATGCATACTATGTGTCTGTCATGTGATAGTTAAATCTAATTTAAGACGGAGATGTCTTCAGACTCTTATTCCACTTTGCATCCGTTTCCAAGGCAATTTATGTTCATGCAGAAACCAAATGTGCTTCGTGCAGGCAGATGGATGCTGGTGTTTTATTCCACAGGTGCCTACCTGCTACCTAGTCACCTTCTCAACTTTCTAGTCTTAATTTCTGTTCCCTGTACATAAGCCTTTTAAAATTTAGCTTATTTTCTCTAATTATGTGGCATTCATCTTTGCACACTACCTCAAATCTACATGAAATATGGTTTCTATATAACTCAGGGAATACATATATCTAAATAAATTGATAAGCTAAAAACGGCCTTAGAACCTAACTTAGACCCAGCTTCTGTCCCCCAGATGCTTAAGGTCTTTTTAGAAAAATAAGACTTGAGACACCATACAAGGGGGAGAGAAGCAGAGAAGAACAGATTGATTGGCCTTGGTTCCTAGGAGGTTGCATTTGGAGAGGTATTCAAAATTGATCCAGCTGGGTGTCTACGTCTACATAAAGCAACCAGAATACTTAGTGTGGGAGTAATACAAGCCCTCAGAGCTCCTGTTCTCAAACCTTTTGCTGGTTCTCTGTCCTCTGTGCCTTCACCAATGCCCAGTGTTAAGGGAAATGTATATAATGGTCCAATTCGGCAGCTCACTCAGCAGAGGTAGTGATTTGTCATCACAAAGCAAACACCAATGTCCTCGAAGAATCACCCAAGCAAACATCTGCTCTTAATCATAAAGTCTTTTTCAGCATTTTTGCCTGAATCTAGTGAAACTTAAGGTACTATCTTGATTGACTGAAAGACTCCTTACCTTGATTCTGACTAAATTAAATTTAATCTTCCTTAACATTCATTTCTCTTCAAAAAGTATTTAAAGCAGCTTATGGGAGAAAGAAGGAAACTAATCAAATAGGAACAGGGAAAAGAAGATAGACTAAAAAACAAATAAAAGTAAGGTGCAGCACTTGATAATTCTACCCACTAAACATGGCTCTGAGCTTCCTGGAAGCCTTATCAAAAAAGGAAACACAAATTGGTTTTATGGCTGCTCTAGCTGCATCATATTTTCTCAGAAATAAATTTTTCTTAAATCAAATTCTGAGATAAGTTTCTTAGGAGGTACAACATATAAGCTTATAATAGATCATCTCTTAATTATAATTCTCCACTAAACCAGGAACAAATCTACACAACATTTTTTTACTAATTCTAGCAAAAAGATGAGTATCTTCTTAAGTTTCATGAGAAAGATACTGTGAGGGACCTAGCAGTAAACTTGAGGCAAAAACTATAAGTAATCGAGATAACTGGGCAGTCGGGCTTGGTGGCGCACGCTTGTAATCCCCGCAGTTTGGAGGCTGAGTCAGGAGGATCACGCAGGTTCGAAGCCAGCCTCAGCAGCTTAGTGAGGCTCTCAGCAACTTAGTGAGACCCTGTTTCCAAATAAAATATAAAATAGGCTTGAGAGTGTAGCCCAGGGATAGAAAGTCCCTCGGTTCCATCCCAGTACCACACACACACACACACACACACACACACACACACACACAAAAGGTAACTGGACAAATTAGATGAACCTTAATTTATCTTCTATTTTTCTCTTTATCTACACTTGACAAGTTGTAGATACTACACAATTTCAAGACCTTACTTTCTAGCAAGAACAGGGACAGTTTTCCTGAAGTCTGTTAATTGAATAGAGAGGGAAAGCTTAGATAACATATGAACAGATGATATTAAATTTGGCATTGCCACATGCAAACTATGGAGTCTAACCAATATTCTTGCCAGAGTGGAGGGACTCCATCCAAGGACTAGCCAAACTTCCCAATCAGAAAGAAAATTTAACAACTTCAAGCTGTCTTCCTGAAGGCCTCTTCAAGTGTTCTCATCTATAAAGTGAGGATGCAAGTTAAACCAACTCACAGGCAGGCACAGTGACATATGGTTATAATCCCAGTACTTGGGATTAGTGAAACCCTGTTTCAAAACAATAAAATAAAAGGTCTGGAGGTACAGCTTGGAGGTAGAATGCCCCTAGTTTCAATCCTCAGCAATGAAAGAAAAAAAAAGTTACCTAACTCACAAAATTTTCAATGGAGAGTGATTATTGTAACATGTAAGTGCATTTGACACCAGTTGAGTGTTAATAAAATGTTTGTTGCGGTCATTAATATATTTCAATTCTATATATTCCCACTTAATATTGAAATTCATCACTCTAAAATATATCACAAAGTCAACCTTTAAAGGACTTCTATGTTGTTTCTTTTCAACCTGCAGCTGTATCTTATTTCTTTTTTTATGATACTAGGGGTTGAATTCAGGGACATTCTACCTTCAAGGTACCCTCCCAGCTCGTTTTATTTTTTTGTTTTGAAACAGGGTCTCACTTGGTTGCTAAGAATCTCACTCAGTCATTAGGGCTGAGAGTCTCTCGAACCTGCAATTCTCCTGTCTCAACCTTTTGGCTGTATCTCATGGTTGGCAAATGATAGCCATTGAGCTAAATCCAGCATGCTTCCTAAATAAAGTTTTATTATAACACAATCACTCCCATTTATCATATTATCTATAGCTGCTTCTGTGATAACACATCAAAGCTGAGTGGTTATAACACAATTGATACGACCTACAAACTCTGAAATATTTACTAGTTGGCCCTTTGCCAAAAGTTGACTGACCTTGAAATGAGCACACATCTTCTTAGAGGTCAAACATCATTTCTTTTTTTTTTTTTTTTTTTTTTTGTGTGTGTGTGTGGTACTGGGGTTCCTGGAAGCCCTTCTACCTCCGGGCTACGCTCCCAGACCTATTTTTGAATTTTTATTTGGAAACAGGGTCTCCTAAGCCAGCACGCGCGGCTGGCTTCGAACCTGCGCGATCCTCCTGTCTCTGCCTCCCAAGCGCGGGGATTACAAGCGTGCGCCACCACGCCCGGCTCAAACATCATTTTAAACCCAACACACCCCACACTCAGATTTCCATCTGCACATGTGCATACACACCACACAGACACACACGCACACACACACACCCTCCATTCCAGCCTTTCCCTGCTCAACTTTGCCATGGTCCAGGTCCCTCCTGCTGATGCTCCAATTGTTGAATGCAGTGAAGTCAGCAAATCCTACCTTCCTCTTTTGCCTGAAGACCTCTCACAGCCATTTGAACTGTGCTCCACAGCAGCCTGGGCTCCAGTTAGTTCCCCTGCGTCTACTGACATACTATTCAATCCATCCTCTATGCCACTGTCTGTGTGGATGAGCTAAAATGCCATCTGACCCCGATTCAAGAACCTACAGTGGCACTGGTTGCCCTCCACGCCAGGTCTGAATGAGCTCTGGCTGGCTTTTAAAGCAATTCCCAGCCTGGCTCCACAGAACATGTTAAACTTCAGGTCCTGCTCCCCCATCCTGCACTGAGCACTCAGGCCCCCATCTTGCTCAATCTCACCTCTGATGTCCCCTGCAACTACAACTTCTGCTATGGGTTGCACTGTGTCTCCCCCAAATTCAGATGTTGGTGTCTGAATCTCCAATACCTGGGAATATGACCTTGTTGAAAAATAGGATTATTACATGTGTTATTAGTTAAAATGAGGTCATATGGGAGTGAGGAGGGCCTTATATATCATCTTTAAAGAAAAGAAAAGAAAAGAAAAGAGAAGAAAAGAAAAGAAAATCCAGAACCAGAGAACAGAGAGAAGACCAAATGATCATCAAACAGAAATCTAGATGATGTTGTATCCCTAAGTCAAGGAGCATCAGACATGGCTAGCAAACTCTGCACTAATAGAGGGGCATGGAGGAGATTCTCATTCACAGCCCTCAGAAGTAATCAACCTGGATGACACCTCCATCTCAGACTCCCAGCCTCCAGAGCTTTGGAACAATAAGCCCCTATTCTTTAAGGCTCTCAGGCTGTGGTGCTTTGTTATAGCAGCACCTGGAAACTAATACAGCCTATGCCTAACCAAGGCTCAGAAGGCATCCCAGAATCAAGTGGCTCTGAAAGGCATGTAAGATGTACCCTGAGCAAAGGGAGAAGTTCAGACAGCTGCAAACAGCACAGCAGCCTGCTCCTGCCTCCCCAAAAGAAGCCAAGCCTGCATCCTCGCATCCTGTCTCTCCTGACTTCATACCATTCCAACTGGGTCAGAGGGAGCACACGGCTGAGGGAAGCTGAGATAAGGAAATGTGCCCCCTGGGATCTGACTTCTGTGCTTTGCTTCTGAAGGTCTCCTCGCCAGCCTCCCTCCCTGTCCTCACTGTCAAGGGCACATTCCAAGCCAAGTAAATGTGTTCAGGACTCCCCTGCCACACCCTCCCTCTGCTTCTGTCCTGGAAGTCTTGCCGTCTGAGAGTCAGCAGTCCTTGGACGAAGGCTGCCTGCGAGAGGCTGCCAAGAGCCGGCAATGTCCAGGAACTTTAAGGCAGCTAAATTGGGATCTATCAGATCATTAAGGACACTTCTTTCAGGGAATGTGGCCTCAGGGAATCGCAAGAGGCGGAGCAGAGTTGGGCCACTCCATTTTGCTCTGACATGCAAGTCCATATGACTCTGGCCAGGTGTCAGCCAGGAAATGAACACCCTTGAAGTCTCTTGACTCCAGAAGACCAAAGGCCAGGCCAGCCCTCCCGCCACCAGGTCCCGGACTGTGCGTCTGCACACTTATTACCTCGTTCCCAAGATGTCTGTCAAATCTGGAAAGCTTGATAAACTTCTGATCTCAAGATACAGGATAAGCAATTCAGATTTTCTTTGTCACTGGGGGGGGGGGGGACAAGATCAGCGAAGTGAGGACCGGACTATGCAGGTGGCAGAAGACACAGGCCTGGCTCGTTCCAAGGGTGTGTGGCCCCCCCACACACAAAGCGGACCCTGTGCACCTGGCTTATGCTCCGTCCCTGCCTTCTTAACAGTCATTTTTTTGTGTCCGTGTGTGTGGTACTAAGGATGAAACCCAGGGGCTTTCTACCTCCGAACTATACTCCCAGACCTATTTTATATTTTGTTTGGAAACAGTGTCTCACTAAGTAGCTGAGGCTGGCTTTGTACCTGTGCAATCCTCCTGCCTCAGACTCCCAAGTACTGGGATTACAAGTGTACACCACAACACCCAACTCCTCTTAATAGTCTTGTCAGTTAGAGAACAGAGAGACTTTTCCTGTTCATAAAAATTAATCCTGAAGTTTTAATAGCTGTCTCTGGAAGTGTGTGTGTGTGTGTGTGTGTGTGTGTGTGTGTGTGTGTGTTTATCTGGAGAAGAGGGCAGAAGTGGTGATGAGTGACAAGAAGGAATAACACAATTTCAAACCTGGTACTAGACAATAATGAGAAGTACAGTTGATTCTTATTATTTGTAGTAGGTATGTTGTATAAAGTCCAAGACTGAGTTAGCAAATATGGAATGAGCTGTTGTTCCTAGTGGAGAAACAACATCATTTTCCCGTGAGTTATGGATCATCACATTTTCAATGACCTGTCAATCTGTATGTATGTCTTTTTTTATCAAATGTTTTTTTTAGCATCTATTGGGATGATCATGTTATTTTTATCCTTGATTCTATTTATGTGGTAAATGACATGTATTGCTTTGAGTATGTTGAACCAGCCTTGCATTCCTGGAATGGAACCAACTTGGTCATGGTGTCCAATTTTCTTGATATGGTTTTTGAGATTTTTTGCATCTATATTTATCAAGAATATTGGTCTATAATTTTCTTTTCTTGAGGGATCTTTATCTGGTTTTGGTACTGAGGTGATACTGGCTTCACAGAATGAGTTTGGAAGGATTCCATCTCTTCCTATTTCATGGAATAACTTGTGAAGTATTGGTTTTAGTTCTTCTGAAAAGGTTTTGTAGAATTCGGCTGGGAATCCATCTGAACCTGGATTTTTATTTGATGGAAGACTTTTTATTGCCATAAATAACTCTATTTTTCTATTGGTCAGTTTAGGTTTTCTTTATCCTTTTGGTTTAATCTAAGTAGGTTGTATGTGTCTAGAAATCTGCTTATTTATTCTATGTTTTCCAGTTTATTGGAGTGTAAATTTTCAATATAGTCTCTGCTGATCCTCTAGATTTCCCTACTGTCTCTGGTGATGCCTCCTTTTTCATTTCTATTTCTAATAATTTTGGTTGATTCTCTCTTTACAAATATAGAATACTTCACAAGTTTGCCTGTCATTCTTGAACAGAAGCTATGCTTTTATCTTCTCTGTACCATTCCAATTTTAGTGTGTGTGCTGCTGAGGCAAGCACTGTCTGTCTTTTTTAAAAAATTTCTTATTAAATACTTTGTTTATTCATTAATATTGACCTGCCCCCAGGAAAAAACACTAACCTTAGGGTCATGCCTGAGCAAAACTTATCTAGCACCTTTTATCCATAGACACTTTATAGCCTTCTTGCTCTTGGGAACATTGGATGCCATGTCAGCACTATGCTTAAGAGCCATTTTAAACAGGGAAATCTCCAACAGAAAGCAATAGAATGTAAAAAGCATGGAACTAACACTGGGCCTGGTGGCACATGCTTGTAATCCCAGAAATTGGGAGGCTGAGACAGGAGGATTGCACAGGTTCGAAGCCAGCCTCAGCTACTGAGTGAGGCTCTCAGCAACTTAGACCCTGTTTCAAAATAAAGTATAAAACAGGTCTTGGAGTATAGCCCGGAGGTAGAAAGCCCCTGGGTTCCACCCCTAGTACCATGCATACACAAGAAAAGCATGGAACTAAACAGACTTCAAAAAAGGTGCTTGTCACCTTGGTTGACCTCAGCTTGGAATCTGCATGTCAGATAACTCAAATTTTCACTGCATATGTCCATGAATGGCTGTGAACATGCCACAAGTACTCGTGTGGATTACAAATAAATTTTAGCATGAAGGCAAATTCACAAACACAGACTCCACAAATAATGAGGATGGACTGATAGGGATGAGGAACCCAGGACCCCATCCCTGCTCTGTCACTGCCACGTGACATCCAGCAAGTTATTTGCCCCATCTGCTACTGTCCCCTTCCCTGCTGAAGTCCTACTCACCTTCGAGACATGTGAATTCCCACCCGCTCCATGGGGGTTTTCCATATGTTTATATATATGTAATATATAATTATATATTCATAGATATAACATATAATGGGCTATTAGTGATATTTAGCACATTCTCAAAGTTATGTAGCTATCACATAAATCATTTCATCACTCAGTTGAAAACAAATCGTTTCCTTTTCCCAAATATCCCTCAGCACTGTGCCTATTCTGCCACTTATAAGGTTGATTTAATTATGCTTTATTATCATACAGTGTTCATCTCCTGTTCTCCAATAAGTAGACTGTAAGAGTTATAAGGACAGGGATTACATACTATTCAGCCTAATAACCTCAACAATGTAGGGCCCAGTTTTTTGCCATGTAGGTGAAGAATAGTGATTTAGTAAATTGAATGAGAGTAATAACCCTGGCTTTATTTACCATGGGGGTGTATCTTGGTTATACATACATACATATATATATATTTTTTTTTTTAATCCATTGTCAGTTGAGTGGTATTTGGGATAACTCTACCTTGTAGCTTTTGTATATAGTCTACCTTCATTCTACCTCGTATTGATGCACTATTGATACATCACAGTGAGATTGAGTGACATATTTATGCATGCACACATCACTTGATTATTTCCCTCTGTATCCCACACTATTTCCCCCTCAGCCCTTCTCATAGTACATGTTAGCAAGATTGAATGATTACATGGATATAACTTTATTTGAGCTGTTCCCTTCCTCAAGCCTTCTTTTTCCCCTTCCCACCTCCCTCACCCAGTCCCCTTCCACTATATTGTTGGTCTTTCTGCTCATTTATCTGAAGTCCTTTTTGTTTCCTATAGAAAACAAAAGTCCTTGTTTGTTCTGTAGCTTCCATATATTGAAAGAAAACATATGACCCTTGACTTTCTGAGACTGGCTGATATCACTTAGCATAATTTTCTCCATTTCCATCCATTTCCCTGCAAATGACACAATTTTGTTCTTCTTTATGGCCGAGTAGAATTCCATAATTCTTTATTGTTGAGTGAAACATCTATACCTTCATATTTTATAATGTAATTCACTACTGAAATGTTGGTCATAATTAATATTTTTGCCATACAGATAGATGGATTGCCTATTTTTCTCCAATTCTCAACCCTACTAGACTGTAATATTGTCCTGTGAACAGGGACTTTGTCTTATTCCCTGTGTATTCTTCATATTCCTTGATTAGTACTGGGCACAGAGTATGTGCTCAATAAATCGAATGAGTGATTAAATGATTTATGCCTAGAGGACTCACTGCCTATTAACAATAGATATGAGGTGTAGCACAGCTCCCTCTTGTAAAATCACAAGACATTCAATCTTAAAGGGATCACCTGATTATTCAAGAGTGTCATTCAATATTCCTGGCCCTATTACTTTCAACTCTGCAACCTCAGGCAAATTTCTTAATTTCTCTGTTACTTGGATTTCTTCTCCACAAAACACTATAACATAACCTTCCTCAGAAAGTTGTTCTGATGATTAAATGACAATATTTATTTAACACTTCTTATTAGAAATGAGGAAGTACAAAAGGGATAAGCAAATATACAAGCTAGCACAGTGAGATGGGACCATAGCTGTGAAAGAATCCCATCTCTTGGTTTTCCACGGTCCACACTGCTGCTGGACACCTGCTCAGAACCAAGCCTCTCCTATCATGAGAACAGCATGCTCCCTGCCTGTAGCAAACTTCTGCCGCACACAGGTAGCCTCCAGCCCCCAGCTTTTTGCCTTCTTCTTCCTTCCAAATCTTACCTCAAGAAGAAGAAATTTAAAGATTCATAAGTCAGTTTCCCACAGTACATTTCTCAAAATATCCATTCATTCGAAGGAGATTTCCAGACTTAAAAAAAAGAAGATAAGAAAGACCGACTGACAAGACCAGAATTATGAAGACAATACGACTGAAGACATTTTTGCAATATTACCCTTGGATGATGGCAACACATCTAATACTTTTTAAATGGCTGGAAGAGCCGGGCGTGGTGGCACACGCTTCTAATCCCAGCATTCGGGAGGCTGAGACCGGAGGATAGTAGTGCAAACAGCCTCAGCTACTTAGTGAGGTCCTTTGCAATTAAGTGAGACCCGGTTTCAAAATAAAGAACAAGAAATAGGGCTGGGGGTACAGCTCGGAGGTAGAATGCCCCTGGGTTCCATCCCCATTACTGCAAAAATAAATAAATAAATAAATAAATAAATAAATAAATATGGCTGGAAGAATTTATTTTAATGAGTTCTTGATCAAAGGTGTTTGAGAATTAACACATCTCTTAGAAAGGAACAATACAAATGAGAACTTACAGACATTGGTAATTTTTGTATCCAGGAACCTTTTAACCCAACTATCCTGGAACATAATGAAAATATTCCTCAAAACAATACCTCTCACCTTCTTGGGATACCACATTTATGGAAACATCGGAATTCATTGTTATTTATAGCACTGAGGCAGGACAGAGGAACTGGGAAGGAATAGGAGGGATTTTAAAAGGCCATGTGCATCACCTTCTGTGAGGTAGGGGAAGGTGAGAGGCTGGTAGGCAGCCAGCATTCAGTAGAGATTAAATGAATATTTGTGGAAGAAATTAATAAATGTTCATGAAAATCACAGCTTGGCATTCAGGGCATCAGCCCTCAAAAGTGAAGCAAACAGCATATTAGTTTTTGGGTCTTCAGTCTGGTTGTTTCCAAGAGGAAGTTCCGTCCAGAATTGGTGCTCTCAGAAGGTTCCCACCCACCCTATGAATGGCTTCTTGCCATCGAATATGGCAGGTTCCTGTTCGGGTAGATGAGGAATGTGATCTGGGCCACAGCCATCTGGTTCACTAGACTCCTTCTCCAGCATTCAAGTATTCCCAGGGGCACCAGTCTTCATGACTTCCACATAAAAATAAGGTTCACTTACAGATCAGATATGAGTCAACAAGCTCCAAGGAAAGAATGTACTCCCTTTCCCTGCCCCCAGCCAGCCCTTCTGGCCTTCTCCAGCCTAGGAGCACCAGGGGAAGGGAAGGTCGCTTCAACTTTCAGGGAGAAGTGGCCTTCTCTTCCAGAACCTTTAGCTCAGCTAAGTGGAGACACCTGGTGTTTGTTGTCGCAACTTCAAGAACAATACATCAAAGACTCTGGGCAGAAAATAAAGCTTCTCATAAAAATTGCATCATCACTCTACAAGAGGAAATGCAAATGGAAGCCCATCTTACCCCTAGGAGCCTTTCTTCCCTTTCAGTATCTCCATCATTTGAATAGCCCCCCCCCCTTCATCTACATTGCCGCCTTTAAAAGAAAAGTAAAACACAATGGCAAGACAGGCAAAATTTGTGAGAAGTCAGGAAAAAGAAAAGATTGTCTTTCTCTGGCTGCTTCGTTTTGTCAGGTGTTAAATCAGAGGGCTAAGTTTTGCACAATAACTGTTTGGTAATACTTAATAAGTAGCTGGAGTAGCAAAGTTCCAAAAAGAAAAAAAAATAAGCCTATACAAGGCCAAAGGAATATTAAAGTTTCACTGCAGAAGAAATATGGCCACTGCCAAGAACTGATTAGTCATAAAATCCGAGGTATTATCATCATCCATCATGGCCTTTCTTTTAATGACTGAACCAAAAAAAGAGACATCAAAGTTTTCAAAATAGGGTTATAAAAACGCTGCACGCAGATGAGGCCTCCAAATATTTTGATAGAACCTGAACAAAAAAAGAGAGAGAGAGGAAAAAAAATCATTGAAACAAATCACAAAACATATGTTGTTATGCTTTGCTCTAAAAACCATGAAGTTTATCCAGAACCCTATTATGGTAACTGCTTAGCTTTTCATGCATTCCTAAATTACCATGTAATCTAAAACCTTGTTTTCAGCTGCCCTGTATTGGAAAGTCCCTTAAAATAATCAGGATGATTACAGACTAGTATTCAGAAAGAAATATGCTTGTATTATTGTAAATGAAAGTGTTATTTATCAGAGAGGCTCCTTTAAAAACAACAGAAACAACAACAACTACCCTAGAAACACAGAAACACAATGTATTCGGGAAATACCTAAACCCGGGATTGCATTTTAGGCTTTCTACGTTTTCAAGCACATGGATAGTTGGTGTAAAAATATGTTCTTTTCCTGCAGGGACTTGACTGTAATTAGTGTGTGCCAAAACTCTCTCACAGAGATTTCATTGTCTTATCTACTTACATCATCTTAATGCGATTTTATTTTACTTTGTCAAAGTCATATTAATGTAAATGTGTTCTTGATAGCAAACAGAGTTCTTTTTTATGCAAAATAGGATTCAGCTGACTCTAATAAAACAGCTTGCAGTCTATTAGACTATAACAGTAATGTGCTTATTTTGTTTCTCAAATCAAGACTGTGTCAGAAAGCTATAGATGGAGATTTGTCTTGTTTTTCACAATAATTGCTAGGGTGGGGTTACATTATGATCTTTAAATGAATAGTATCGCTTAGAACAAACACTTCATATATCTTTTATCTTCTCCTGCATACAGTTCAGTTTTCTTTGAAAATGCTGCGCTACTTTTCCACATAAGTCATCAGAATGTTTCCAAAGAATTTTAACTGCCAGATTAATTATATCTTGCAAACAAAGATAGATTGCTTACATTCTTTATTCAGAATTCCTGCCAGTATGGAGCAACTGGCAACAAATTAATTTCTTTTGCAACCATGCAAAATGTTTTGCTATGAAAAGCTCTGGAAGGTAAATGGGTCCTTTAAAAAAATTAAAAAATTAAAAAAAAACAGTTTGCTCATTCTGAAATGCTAATCTGTAAGCAAAGAATAAAGGATTAAATGAATTTGACTACTCCCCTACCCTTTTTTTTTTTTTTTTTTTTTTTTTTTTTAGCATCTAGGTTATAGTCCTCCGTTAATGTATTCAGTTAATTAAGTATTGCTGTGACCTGGTGGCAATTTTTGAAATCCAGGAAATTTTTCCCCCTTTAAATTCTGCCTCCCCCACAGAGTGGAATATAATCTGCTTCTAGTCAGACTGTTTATGTCAGCTGTGCTTCTACTACAAGCCTCTAAAATGTTTTAATAAATTTATCAACCAAAAAATATTACAAACATTTCATTTCCTTTGATTCAGACACACATACACACCAGAAAAAGAAGGGGAAAAAAAAGGCTGCCTTCTTTGCAAATTCTTGCTGGTATGAATCACTCTAAGTAATATTTGCTTTAACTTTCGTGTGGTTCTACAAACAACCTTTATATGGCTGGACTTCAAAGCGAGGAGAAATAAAGGTTAGAAATGTGATAGGAGTAATCTATTATTAGGCATGAAACATTAAACCACTTGTAGCTATAAGTCTTAAAACCTGAATAATCTAGGTTTTTAACAGAGTGCATATTTATTATGCTTTTGCTCACACAAGCATTTATCACAGAGGACTGTTTGGAAGAGAAATATTTTCCATTGCACTATGAGCCACAATTTGGTTTAATTTTTCCTAATATTTAATTTAGAAAAAAAAATGGTAATATTGTAACCGTGCTCTCACGTGTCCTGGCCAAAATGCTTGGTATTCCTCACTGAGTAAAATTAATCTGTTACCAGCTCGCTGACCTGCAAGTCAAGTTTCAGTAAAGTAGACAGCAATGGAGAGGGCAAGAGAAGGGGATGCACTAGCACCAGCATGGGTAGGGAGATAAGATCTCTTTCTTTGACTAAGGGGGTGGGGAAGCTTGGAGGAATGCTCAACCCACCCTGCCATCCAATGACACAAAATACACTGAACCTTATTAGAGCTAAGGAGTGTTTGAAAACATTAGCTCCATCCATAACTACATTCACTACAGGAATGTTAATTGTTTAAATCTGTACTGCAGTTATTTCTTTTAAGCAGGAGGGGCTGCATTGAGTGAAAATTCGGCTCCTTGCTTCTCTTTTTTTCCTCCACATATATTTGGAGAAAAAAAAAACTAATGTTTTGAAATAAGTCAGATGTCAGATGGAGAGCTTTAGTGTATCAGGGAGGGAATGCGAAAGCAGTGTTAAGGATATATGCATGTGCGGGAACAAAAAACAACATTGGTAACATTTTGTTCTTGATTAAATTTGTGCTCCTAATACAGTAGATTAAAAATAAGTCCAACTGTTAAACACATTAGTTTTCAGCCACTGCTGTTGTGCCAGGAAAGCAGCTATAGAGTTCCAGCCCCAGCCTCTCTGTAGCTTGGAGGAGACAGGAAATCTGACCCCCAGGAAACGTGAGCCATCAGAGACCCTGTAGTTTGGGGATTCCTTATTTTCCTCTGTTGATTAAACCCCAGAACTGCCTTAATATGTTCTCACACTGGGTCAAAACCGGGTGTCCCTCAGGAAGGCTGAAAGGGAATCCTGGTTTGGAAAGAGGTGGGCGGAGGGGTAGAAATGCTAACAGCCAACTATCAAGGCACTCTTTGCGAAATATTAAGCTGTAGACTATCAGGTAATTGTTTGTGAGACATCTCTTTTAAGGAGATTGTTGTAAACTGTATCTTCCACTACCCCCAAAATATAATTGAGGCTAAAGATAGGACTGTATCCCATAATATCAGAACTAGAAGACTCTCCAGAGATCATGGCCAATGCTTTGTTCACAAACGATGCCCAGTGCGCTTAAGGAGAGGTCTTGGCCAAAGTCAATCCAGTAAAATCCCTATTTCTCTATACCTGGAACTCAGGTTTGGTTTTCCCAACCCAGTCCATGGCATGGAAGTCCATTACTCTTTCTGTTTGTTCCAAAAAATAAGACTGAAATTAAATGAATGGGCTTTTAAACAATTTCTTTTCTTCAAGCTATTATAATAATGGCTCTTTACCTAAAGTATGTTTGTTATTGCTCCTCTGCATTTCCTTTGAGTGTGTGTGTGTGTGTGTGTGTGTGTGTGTGTGTGTGTGTGTGTTAATAAAACCAACTCTTCAATTCCAATTCTTTCCCATCTACACACTCACCGTCCCCTCTCAGTCTCCCCGGCTCCACACCTAGCATATTTTTCTGGTCTTTGGCCAATCTGGTTTAATAGGTTACCTGTTGCTGACGTTCTCACTTCGCAGAGAAGTGAAGCTCTGTGCTGTGACATGCTTTCTGTCAGCAAAAGGGTACGAGGCTGTAACATTCATAAATCTGGGAAGTAATCCCTCCCCAAAAGCAATGCAGATAGCTGCAGATATTGCCAGAAAAGGAGAAAAGTTAATTGAAACTATTTGGGGCATGTAGTATTGAACAAGGAGATGGTTTCTGAGCAACACATATCAAAACGTGGCTTGCCAGAGACCTGCACACATTTAATTTGCTCTACAAATTTGGTTAGCCCAATAAAGTATAAACATCAAACACTGGTCGTAGAGAGCATTAAACATTAACCAACTGAGACCTTAAAGACTTAGGCAGAACATTAAAATTAGACGAGAAAGATAGGCCAGGCAGCTCTGGGAAATTAGGTTAAGACTCCAAAAGAGAATGTTTGTGGCTGAGTAAAAAATACAGTAAAAAACTATTTTGAGATTGGTAATCATTTGTCTCTGCAGACAGGCCATTTCCCCCCTGGGATTATATTTTTAAAATCAAGCAAACATACCAAAGTCAATTTGATTTTCTGATTGTTCTCCAGGATGAAATGTATTACTACCCAAATGAACCCTGAAAAAGGGTATTGTGATTGCTGTTCTCAGATCCATGAACTCTCAGATGGAGCTCTGCTGTTTTTCCAGTGTGTGTGTGTGTGTGTGTGTGTGTGTGTGTGTGTGTGTGTGTGTGTTTATGCATGTCCCACATTACTTAGCCTGGAGCTCCAACCCTTGAAGGTGCAATAAACTTTTGTTGAACAGCAGAATGAAAATGCCCTCACAGGAGATAAGGACAACTTGTTCTTTGCCTGACAAATGCTGGTATGTGCTTCCCTTCTCAATGAGAGCAATACACGCTTAGGTTTGAAATAGTAAGATTCAAGGTAAAGAAAATAATGCCATATTCAAGTTATTATACACTAAGCATTTTTTTTTACCCCAATGGGCCTCAAAGAGTAAATCCCTGCAAAATAACAGCAGTTTTCTCCCAGGAAAATCTTTGGTATATTATTGTATCAGTATCTACAAAAGTTCCCGGTGATAGCTCTCAACAATCCCACAAAACTCATGGAAAGGTTGAGTTAAAGGTGAGTTAAAGGACTCTAGACCAAGGACTAATTCCTAAGAATTTAAATGTAGCTGCTTATCTTAAGATTAAAATTATCTACTAATGATAGAGTAGAGGAACTCCTAGGAACCCTGACTTAACCTGGGTTATCCTAGATCCTGAGATGGGCTGAGTGCAGAAAGCTGACAAAGGAAATGCTGATTGTGGAGAAGGAAAATGAGTCCAGGTAGAGATGGCAGCCGGTACAGGCAGATTGTCAAACCAGCTACTGCTACAGGCACCTGGAGTTTAATCCCAATGGAGAAACTCTGAGAGCGAAGGTAGTACGTGTTCTCCAGAGAGGTGGGAGCTGGGTTGTTTATACACCAACTCCATCAGTCTTTGGATGAGGTTGTTTCTGAGAGGCACGGATTCCCCAGCACTTGAAGCTGGCCACATAGGCAAGCAAAACCAAATTTGATGACCAAATGAAGATCTCAAAGAGAGAAATGCAGGAGTCAACAGTTGGAAAGCAGGCGTCATAACGCACCATGAGCAGGACCTTGACAGTGAAGTGCCTAGAGGCAAGCAGTAACTTCTAAAAAGTTTAAATGCAGTTCTTATGTCTAGCACAGTAACTAACACATCATAGGAGCCAATCAATATTTTTTACATGAAGGAAAGAAAGAATAAGACATTAGATAATTAAGTCTTAGATGTTTTACAGATATGGTGTGCTCTCTGCTTAATGTTGAAATAGTTCAAACTTTAAGAATCTACGTAATATGAGTTCAGGCTGGATGTCAGAGAGAACTCAGTTTAAATCCCACTTCCATCACTTTATAGCTATAAGACCTGGAGCAAGTTATTTGAATCTTCTGAGTCTCAGTTACTCTATTTATAAAATGTCTATTTCAAACTATTTTATTAAACTATTTTATTTTCCAGTCTTATTAGACTGGAAAAGTAGATGATATTGATACAGAATCGGGCACATGGTAAGTACTTAATACTATTTAATTAACTCAAGAGTCAGCTTTCTGACTTCAAACCCCACCTGTGCCGCCAAATATCCATATGACTTTGAACAAGTTATTTAGCCTCTCTGAAGCAAGGCTTCCTCATGTCTAAAATGAAGAAAATGTTGTCCACTGATTCTTGAGATCCCAGAAAATGAGGTCCTAAGCAGATATCATGAACTATCACACGTCTGAAGCATCACAGAGTCCTCTTTTATATATCATCTCGTTTTGAAGCAAACAAGGATTAAGGGTTCATAAATCATTCTGACACATGCAGGGGAGGCTTTCCTCGTTCTCCAAATGACCCCATGTCTGATTTGTGTTTGACTTAGTTAGAGACTATGAAATGACCCAGAATCCTATGAGGGCTGCGTGTAGGTACCCAAGGGGAATTGAATTTGAATCACCAGTGTTTGGCCGAGCAGAGGAGGTAGACATGAGAGTGAAAATCAGGGACATGCCCAAGTGAGTCCTGCAGGCTTATGTTCAGTATGATTGTTTATAAAGTTTCAGACTGACCCAAGAGGAGAATTTATAGAAAGAGCCATTGAAGCTGCGAAGTCATCTTGTCATCTTCATGAGGTTGCGTGCAACAGACAGGCCAAAACCTTTTGTACACTAAGCAAGGAGACAGAGACCTAAAACTTAGACAGGGGTGATTCCCTCAGAAAGTCTCAGCACTTATCTTCTACCAGGCAAAGTAGAGGATACAAAGATGAATGCCATTTTACTATCTCTATTTCACAGTTGATAAAACCGAGGCATAGAAAAAATAAGTCATTTGCCCAGATTACTCAAGAAGGAAGCCCGGGTCTGTCTGATGCAAAAGAAAGTATCTTAAATCTCTGCACAACACTGACTTTCTATAAGACCATAACATCCGATGTCACTTAAAATATAGCTATAATAGATAAGAATCTGTTTTATATGTGTGTATGTGCACACACACACACACACACACACACACACACACACACAAACACTTTGAAACAATATTTTTGAAATATTTTTCAGCAAAGTGTCAACAGTGCCCAGAATGACCATTTGCATCATGAATATCCTTTACAAAAGAAACCAGAGCTATGGTCATTACTTTCCTAAGGTATCTTTCAGCTTTCCATAGGAACTTAAGCATCTCAGCAAGAATAAATTTAAGTAATTAGTCCTAGTTATGATTTTTCCCTTCTTTGCATCTCAATGAGCTCACTTTGAGTGAGGAAAATCTAAGAATCAAATAATTGCTAACTTACTATTCATTTATTGAGCAACTAAACCTAAGCTATGGTACTTTCTCTTCACAATAGCCTTCTGTGTGGGGTGCTATTAGTTTCATCTTTAATAGATGTGAAACTAAAGTTCAGAGAAATGAAAGAGCTTTTTCAATATCAAGTTAAAGCCAGTAAGTGAAAACTTAAATTCAAATCCCTCCTCCTTGATTCTAGGACCTATGCACTCATCCACCATGCTAAGTAGCTTCCCGCAAGCTTTGATTCTTTAGTGAGTACCCGTTTTTGTTTGGACATTTCCTAATACATGGGACAAACATGGTCTTTTAAGTATTGTAAACAAACTTTGTTTTTGTTAATGCACTTGAGTAAACTTAGTTCCTAGGAATTATTGCGAACAGAGTTCAGGTTCTAAAACAAAACAAAGCTCCCCCAAATAAGCCTGTTCATAATTTAATGCTATTAAAAAGTAGGATATATAGTTGCATGCAGCATATGATTCCAATTTTATAAATATTTAAAAATTTCTAGTAAGTATATGTTAGTAAAAATTTACTTTAAAAAACATATTTTACATGCAAGTTTAAAGTCTAACACTTTTAACATGCCATTTATGAGTAAATAATCTCTATAGTTGTTAGCATGGAAAATATTATGGAAAAGAATACACTAAAAGTTAAACATGATCTCTATTTTTATTATCTGAAAAGAGGAAACATTATGCATGTTATCTGGAAAAAATAGAACATTAATATTTGTTCACTCATTACCGGGCTGGGCTTTTTATATCTATTGTCTCACTAATGCCCACAAAAAAGCTTTTGATGTTGCTATTACTTTGTCCTATTTATAAATAAGGAAGCCAGGTTCATAGAAATTAAACAACTGTTCTAGGAGCATAAAAAAGAAAAGTGGCAAAAACAGGATTTCAGTTCTTTCTTATTTTGAACTGTGAGTTCTTTATACTCAACAGGACCCAACTTGCAGATCGTTTATGTTGGCATCCATACATGTCTCTGTGACGTGATTATTTATTGAAATATTAATGCATAGTTTGTCTTTAATTTTGTAGGAGACTAGAAAAAAGAAAGGTATTTTCTGTTCTTTAAATCAATACTGCAGTCAGGTGTGGTGGTACATGCTTGTAATCCCAGTACTTGGGAGGCTGAGACAGGAGGATTGCAGCCTCAGCTACTTAGTGAGGCTCTCAGCAACTTAGTGAGACCCCGTTTCAAAATAAAATATAAAATAGGTCTGGGAGTGTATCCCAGAGGTAGAAAGCCCCCAGGTTTCATTCCAGTACCATCAAAAATAAATAAATAAATACTGTAAAGGGATGCTCACCTGGGAAATGAGAGTCCTAGCAGAGGTGATCTAAGAGAAGGTAAGACTTAGGCTTGCTGCAGGTAGGATGGTGAGCTGGGTCAGCAGACAGGCTGCCCACCAGGCCCACAGCCCAGGTATCTTGACCAGAGAGCCTAGTGCTTCAGGTGAATGCTTGGTTATGGTAGCTGTCCATCTTTGAAATGCAGAACCCTACATTTCTCAGAGCCCAACTTGAAAATCTGCAATCGAAAGAATTAAAATATTGGAACTCTTCAGTGGCATACTAGGGAATCCGTCCTCACTGGTAGGCAGACAATGAAATACAAAATTAGCCCAATCCTGGCGATTCTTTCAAAAGCTTCTCATGGGGCACCAAGGCTACCTCTGCAATAGTAAGAGTTGACCAGCCAGACAGAAGCCCTAATTCCACGGAGCAGCATGGTCTAAGCTAATGACAAGAGTCATTTTCAGTTCCCTCAAGCCACTTCTACTCTAGGTGTGGCTCCTACTGCGGGCTCTGCTCCAGTCATTAGCAATGAACAGAAAGTGCATCCGAGCACCCTCACAAAGTCTCCCTTTCGTTTAAAACATTTGGATTATGTTGCTTATACTGTGGCTAATATCAAGCCGCAGAGCAGCAAGGCAGTTCCCGAAGCCCATTCTGATTCCAAGCTTGTTAAACTTTGGAATGGGGTTTATCCTTCGTGTTCATGAGTTTTAAAGCTGTTTTATGACACATTGTCGGGAACTCAGGTACTGGACTCCTTCACGCCAGCTTTCAGCAGCTGCCTTTGCACTTCCCTTGCACATAATTAAACACCCCATGGTACTTAACAGAGTAATAAGTAGCACATCAATAAAGCAATAAATAATTGTATTCAGGCAAATTCCAGTGCCATCATCTATTAAACAGGAGCTTGAGCAATAGTTTTGATCAATCAATAAGGTTAAATAATAAGAAAGCAAAAGTCGGTCAAGGCTTCCAGAAGAATCGGCGAGACTTCCAAGCCATGAAAGAGTCTTATCTCTGAGAAAATTTGCAGGGTGAATATCAATTGAAAGCACTAGCCCAGAAAGTAACTGCAGCAGCAGGAAGCCCCACCTCCAGAAACTAGTTAAAAACGCTAGTTAAAAACAAAGAAGCGGGACAATTCGGCTGGAAGGCAGGAGGGCTGCCTACTGAGAAGACAGTAAAATCCCTATAAAAGCAAAATGATCCAACTTCAGAAAATGAATATTTTCTGCAGAGCTGAGGAGCAGAGTTGGATCCGGATGGACCTGGAATCCCATCCCTGTGTCCCAGGTAAATGTCCACAGATGGGATCTGAGAGAAGGTGATGATTCACCTTCTGCCAAGAAGGAAACTATATAGAAATGTTAGTGTTAGAGCCAGCACTGCAGGTCAAGGCCAGCACTGAGAGAGGAAATAATTTGGAAACTGCATATAGCAGGATCACCTATGTCACAATGAAGCCTTTTCTTTCCTTTCTGTGTGTGTGTGTGTGTGTGTGTGTGTGTGTGTGTGTGTGTGTGTGTGTGTTTGTGTGTGTATGCATGCATGCTTAGGGATTGAATTCAGGGGCATTATAACTCCAAGCTATCCTCCAGCCCTATTTCTAAATTTTGTTTTGAAACAGAAACTCTCTGGGTTGCTGACAGTCTCACTAGGTTGCTGAGGCTGTCCTCAAACCTGAGAAGCTCCTGTGTCAGTTTCCCAAGTCCTGAGATTACAGGAGTATGCCACTACACCACACTCTTTTTCTTTTCCCTAATGATAACTTGCCTGGGTCTCAGAAACCTGCATCTCTGGCAGTGGCGCCCAGGAACTTATATTTCTAATGTGTCCCCAGGTGGTTCTGCTGCATGGACCACGTGGACCTCTGCTTTGGAAACTATGAAATAAGATCTCGAGACTTGAACTTGGTCAGTGTAGCCACATGAGGCTACAAGGCTGCTGTCAGTGTCCTTGGTTTACAGTATGAAACAGATTTCAGACATTCAAGCTTTGTAAACAAGCCATGAATTCATTTGTCTGTACCAGTAGTCACTAGACTGTGAAGAGGTGCTTGGTGCACATACTCTCAAGGGTTTGTGTCTAGACCTTTGTGGGATAACATGTTCTCTAAGGGATTCAGATAAAACTAGCCCAACACCAGTCATGCCGAGACACAGGCATTCATCCTGCAAAATAATGAGGACCTACTAAGTGTCACAGACTCTTCTAAACATTGGAGACTCATTCATAAGAGGTGAAAACAAAAAAAAATTATCTTCTGTGGATTCCATCCTAATGACACCCTGGAGATTTTTCTTGGTGTGTCATGGCATAAGAGGATGATAAATGAGTCTGTGGATTCTTGGGCATCTCAACTCCACTTTATCAAGACAGCCATGGTTTCATTATAGCAATGTAAAGCATATGTAAAAGTGGAGAGAGAACTATAATGAATCTCCTGTACCTCTCACTTAGTTTCCACAATTATCAACTCATAGCCAGTCTTCTTTCAGGTACATTTCCATTGTTTCAAAGCAAGTACCAGACACCATATAGTTTAACCTGTGGGTATTGTCATCATGTATCTATAAGACATAATCTTTAAAATAATAAAAAGGCCAGGCATGGTGGCACATGCTTGTGATCCTAGCATTCAGGAGGCTGAGAGCGGAGGCTGGCGGTTTGTAGACAGCCTCAGCTACTTAGTGAGGCCCTCTGCAACTTAGTGAGTGTAGCTCGGAGGTCTAATGCTCTTGTGGGTCTTTCCATCCCCAGACCCACAAAAATAAATAAATAAATAAATAAATAAATAAATAAATAAAATAATAAAATAATAACCACATGCTGGTATCCTACTTAAAATTTTCACTTTGATTTTGTAATATCAATAAACTTAATGCTAACATTTTCTCAAGTGTAATATTTTAAGTGTATATGCTAAAGTTAGGATAGAAATAAGATCTATACATTGAAATTAGTTGATATATCTCTTAAATCCCTTTTAATCTAAGTGTTTTCTTTCTTCCCCCTAACCCCATACCATCTCTCCCTCCCTCTGCCCTCTAAGCCATTTTATTTTTTAGATTCTAAATCTTGCTGAGTACATTTCTATGATATCATTTAACATGTTTCTCTTCTGATCCATGTATGTTCTATAATACATGGTAGTTATAGCCAGAAAATTGCAGAGTTGACTTTTTTTGGCAAGAGTATTTCAAAGGCCTCTGAGAAGGCTTTTAATTTTTAGTGGATCTCTTTATGATGTTGGTAGATGTATGGGAATTACCTAGATCCTTTACATTATTAGAAGGTCATGAAATGACTTGGAGCCACCAGTAGGGTTCATCAGGATTATTCTGAGATCCCTTATTTCAACTGATGATTTAGTAACTTTATTGGCTGAAATACTTATATGATGAAAACTTCTCATGAGCCTTCTGGTTACCTGGAGGTAGAGGAAAAGCAAGATAAATGACTTACCAGTTTTCAAAACGAGTTGTTTCCTTAGTATAATACAAAGATTTTTTTAAGCATCATTATGAGCCCATGAATTTAAGCAATGTGTTATGTTTTAATTCTTTGCAGTTATGTCTTTCTTGATTTTCCCACATATATATCCCATCCTTGTGCAGTGAGAGCTGATTCTGATTAACTTCTGAGTTCTTGTTATATGACTCTCGTAATCTTTAATAACTTTCTTCTAGCATCTCAAGACATTCTCAGTGCCTAGTGTATATTTCCTGCCCCAGATCCTGGTTTATTTTGATTTCCTCCTTTCTTTGGGCTTTGAAGTTAGTTTGTTCCTGCTTTGCAAGGGCTGTGAAGTACATAATTAGATTATTTATTTCTAGTATTTCTATTTTTCTTATGTGGGCATTTAATGTTAGAAATTTTCCTCTTCACTGTCTTCAGGGTGTCCCATAGGTTTTAATACATTTTTGTCTCTAATTTTATTTGATTCTAGGAGTTTTTAGATTTATACCTTGATTTCTTTTCTGATCCAGTCTTCATTTAGTAATTAGCATTTAATCACCATATATTTGCATAGTCTCTGGATCTTCTTGTTGATATCTACTTTTAGTCTATTATGATCTAGAAGTATGCAAAGGCTGGGCGTGGTGGCGCATGCTTGTAATCCCCGCTCTTGGGAGGTGGAGACAGGATGATCGCGCAGGTTTGAAGCCAGCTGCGCTGGCTTAAGAGACCCTGTTTCCAAATTTTAAAAAATATAAAAAATAGGTTTGGGAGTGTAGCCCAGAGGTAGAAGGGCTTTCAGGAAACCCAGTGCCACCAAAAATAAATAAATGAATAAATAAATAAATAAATAAATAAATAAATAAATAACAATAAAATAAAAGTATGCAAAGAATCAATTGTTTGAATTTACTGGCGTTTGTTTGGTGGTCTATAATATGGTCTATTTTGGAGAAGCTTCCATGGGCAGCTGAGAAGAATGCGTATTCAATTGTTGTTAGGTGGAATATTCTGAAAATATCAGTTAGGCCCAATTGATTTATAGTGTTGTTTTACTAATCTTTTATCTAGCCAACCAGTCTAATGAGAGTTGTGTTGAAAATAAAAAATAGGGCTTGGGGTATATCTCAGAGGTAGAATGCCTTGGGTTCCATCTCCAGTATTGCAAAAATAAATAAATAAATAAATAAATAAATAAATAAATAAATCCTTGAAAAGAATAAAATACTTAGGAATAACTCTAACCAAGGGCGTAAAAAACCTCTACAATAAAAACTGTAAATCTCTAAAGAAAAAAATTGAAAAAAATTTTAGAAAAAGGAAAGGCCTCTCATGCTCTTGGATATGCAGAATAAACATAATCAAGATGGCTATCCAACTGAAAGCCATCTACACATTCAACACAATCCCTATCAAAATATCATCAACATTTTTCACTGACCTAGAAAAATCAATTATAAAATTTAATGGAAAAACAAAATAATCAGAATATCCAAAGCAATTCTAAGCAATAAGAAACATGTTGGAGCCATAATAATAATTGATTTCAAATTATACTACAAAGCGACTGTAATAAAAATGGCCTGGCATTGGTATGAAATTAGACACATAGACTACTGGGACAGAAGACTCATAAAGCCTCATATCTACAGCCAGTTGAACTTTGATGCAGTTGCCAAAGACATACACTGAAAAAAGACAACCTTTTCAACAAATGGTGTTGGGAAAACTGGCTGGCTATCCATATGCAGAAAAATTCAATTAAACGCTAACCTCTCACCCTGCACAAAAGTCAACTCAAGGTGGTTCAAAGACCTAAAACTTAGACCAGAAACTTTGAAACTGCTAGAAGAGAGTACAAGACCAACACTCTAAGATATAGGTACAAGTAGAAACTCCTTCAATAAGATTCCAAAAGCTCAGAAAATTAAAATAGAAATTAATGAATGGAATAGCATTAAATTAAAAAGCTTTTGCACAGCAAAAGAAACCATCAATATTATACATAGCCTACAGAATGGGAGATCTCCACCATCTATCCATCTGACAAAAGTCTACTCTCTAAGAACTTAAAAAGCTTAGCCCAAAAAAATCCCCATCAAAAACTGGACAACCAGCTGGGCGTGGTGGCGCACGTTTGTAATCTCCGCTCTTGGGAGGGGGAGGCAGGAGGATCGCGCAAATTCGAAGCCAGCCGTGCTAGCTAAAGAGACCCTGTTTCCAAATAAAATATAAACTAGGTCTGGGAGTGTGGCCCGGAGGCAGAAGAGAAGGGTTTCCTGGAACTCCAGTACCACCAAAAAAACAAAAACTGGACAACCAAACTGAATAGACTCTTTTCAACAGAAGGAATACACATTGCCAACAAATATATGAAAAAAAATTTCAACATCTTTAGCAATCAGGGAAATGCAAATTAAAACTACACTGGTTCCATCTAACTTCAGTTGGAATGCCCGTCATCAAGAATGCAGATAATAATAAATAAATTCTGGTAAGGATGTAGAAGAATAGAAACCCTGTAACACTGTTTGTGGGACTGCAAAGCAGTCGAGCTGCTTTGGAAATCAGTGTGGCGGTTTCTCAGGAGATTGGGAGTGGATCTACCATGTGACCCAGTGATAGAGCTCCTGGGCATCTTCCCAAAGGAAATGAAATCAGAATATTATAATGATACTTTCATATCTATATTCATAGCAGCACAGTTTGCAATAGCCAAATTATGGAACCAGCTAGGTGTTGGTCAATGGATGAATGGCTCACAAAACTTTAATATATACACACAATGAAATTTTATTCAGCCATAAAGAAAAAAATCACTATTTGCAGGAAAATTAATAGAACTCAAGAATATTACACTGAGTATATCCAGTCTTAAAAAATGAGTAGATGTTTGTTCTCTCTTATATGAGGAAGCTAGAGAGATATTCGGAATAAAGGCAACATCACATAGATGAGCAGAGACTCCAAGGGATTGACTGAGGAGGATTTCAGAAGGGAAAAAAGTCATAAATAATGAAATAGTAGAAATAATGTTATGAGTGTGTACAAAATTGCCAATTCCAATATCAAAGACATGAGAGTGAGGGAGGGGGGGCCAGTGGGAAAGAAACCAAGAGTTGTATGCATCTATTTCTCTGACACTCTGTACACCAATATGATGTAAATTTGCAATACACTAAATAATTAAGCGTCCTGGTTTATTTATAGTGAGCAATGATATTTAATGATACTTAAAGACCATGTTGTACAGCCAGATGTGGTGGCACACCCTTGTAATCCCAGTACTTGGGAGGCTAAGACAGGAGGATTACAGGTTTGTGGACAGGCTGCTACTTAGTAAGGCCCCCTGTACCTTGATGAGACCTTGCTTCAGAATCAATAATAACAAATAGGAGTGGGAAGGGGGGTTTAGCTCAGAGGTAAAATGCCCCTGGATTCCACCCTCCATACCAAAACAAAAAACAAAAAACAAAAAAAAAATGTGTTCTGCATCCCCATTTTTCTATATTGTATTTATTGAACTTTGGCATGAGAGTCCCATTGAGTAAAATGTTTTGATATTCAAAAATTTGTTTGAAAGTCACATGTCTTTGGAAGGACATTTTTAAAAAAGAGTTAATATTCTAATTAATTTAAGAAATTATTTCAAATTAATTTAAAAATACAAATAACTTCAGAGAAGCAAGATACCTAATAGGCAACTAAGAAAAAAGAAAGTAAAAATGTGCAATAAACGCAGAAAAATGTACCACCTTCTAACTGTCAAGGAGTTACAAATGAGAACACTAATGAAATACTAATTTTCAGCCTTCAATGTGGCAAAAATTCAAATTTGAGAATTACAATGTAAGTGATGCCAGAGGTAACAGAAATAGTCACTCTCATACCCTGATGTTGGGAAGGTTAATTGACCCAACTCTGAAAAATAAAATGTTTAATGTATTTATCCTTTGTCTTTGTAATCCAAATTTTAGGAAACCAAGCCTACAGAAATAAAAGTTAAATAGTGTGTTATTGTATGAATTTTGCTGCAACATTGTTTATAACACAATAAGAAAAATTAAACAGTTAAATTTCCATTAGTAAAGCACTGACTGGATAAATTATGATACATACTGTAGAATGTGATGCAGCTATTTTTAAATATTGAAAACATATCTATCATATTTAAAAGTATCTGCAATATAGCCATAATTTCAGATAAATATATATTTATTTATATGTCCATGTAAATATATGTTTATAAATTTATATATTCATATATATATGAAGTTTCCATCTATATGTTTTATTATGAATGAAAGGATGGATAGTCGGAAGAATGGATGGATGGATGGATGGACCGATGGTTGAATAGAAGGCGGATGGATGTGTAATAAATGGATATACTTAAAAACTCAAAAAAGATATACAGAAAAGTGTTTAGAGTTGTTATCATTGGTAAGTGAGATGGGAACATCATTTTTAACATTAATGTTTAATATTTTATAATTGTTAATAAAAAGTCATGACAATATGAATAGTTTGAACTCTTTTCTCAGTTTTCAGTATGACATCCCCTCCTCCAGGTGAAAAAGGAAATCCTATAGAGGACCAAACAAGGCAACCTAACTGAGGGAATGGGAGGCTGGAAGAAGGAAACTCTCTAAAGCACATGATGTAAAAAAAAAAAAAAAAAAAAAAAACCATATCGATGTCAACCACTAAGCCAAACATGGGAGGGAGGGAAGGGGAGGGAATGGGATGGGGAAGGGGTAAGGTTGTTTGTTTGTTTGTTTGTTTGTTTGTTTTCTGGTTTGTTTTCTGGTGGTACTGGAGCCCTCCTACCTCCGGGCTACATTTCCAGACCTACTATATAGATCCTCCTGTCTCTACCTCCCAAGCACAGGTATTACAAGTGGGCACCACCATGCCCGGCTTAGGGGTAGGTTTTAATGGGTGATGTGTGCATGTATATCTACACAAACTTTTTATCCCATTAAGATGTATGAATTCAATGCACCAATAAAAAAAAAAAAGAAAACCTACAATGTCAGCATAGGTTGAGACAATAGCATTCATCAAAGAGTTTGACATCAGCCAGGTATAGTAGCTCACACTGTAATCCCAGTACTTGAGTGGCTGAGACAGGTTTCTGAGACCCTGTTTCAAAATTAAAAAAAAAAAAACTAAATAGGACTTAGGATATAGCTCAGAGGTAGAATGCCCCTGAATTCAATCCTCAGTAGTGCAAAAAAAAAAAAAAGTGTCTGACATGAATCAATCAAATTCCTTTCCCTGAACCCATCACAAGTACATTCAGGAAAGCACTTTGCTCAAGAATAATTGCGACTCACTTCAACACTGGTATTGGCACCATTATTCCTTAGCTCCTAGGCCTTCAAAGCCTCTGTGATCACAGGAAGCTGATCCACACAAAGGCATCATCCCTTCCTCTGCTATTGCTTTTTTTCCATTCAGGAAGTTGTTCCAGAGGGAACAACTAAGGAAGCTTCAGAGGACAGAATGCTGAGTGCTGTTGCTAAACTGGAAGTTGTCATTGGTCTCCTGGGACACACAGTCTCCCATGACACACAGTTACTGATCTCCATGGACAAGTCAAGTAAGGTCTTCACCAAGATGTTGAGGAGAAGGTCTAGTGAGTGGAATGAAGTTTAATGCTCTCCATGAATTGCATACTGTCCTATCCTCTATGACTTACCCCTCTAAGTTCCATAAATTGTCTGAGATCAATGTGAATATGGGGTTCATCATTTTTTCTGAGCATTTACAGTGCACTTGAGCAGCACAAAGAAGGTTAATCTCACTCAGCACCCCAGAGCCCTGGATCAGGTTCCTATCTGGGACCTAAATGCTATACTGCAGGTGAAGCCAAGTCTTGGAATCCATGACAGCTTTCCTGGATATTGATAATATGTGGTCTCTTCCTTCCTACCATTCACAGAGCAAACTTCACTTTTGCTGATTCATGTCATCGTCTAATTGCTAGCTACCTCTCTTTGAGTTTCAACTCTCCGTCCCTTTACAGAAGACCAGGCAAAAGCACCCACTCACCCTACGCCGTTTGATTCCCCTTCACAGGACCTCATAAGTTGTTTCCAGCTCGTAAGGAAATGATCATTATTATATTCTTTTAAATGTATGGAGCATCTGCTATGTTATAGACATTGTCTCTGCCTCAGGTTCCTACTTCTAGTCTCATAAAACATTTGGGCATTTTGAATGTAGAAAGGAAATTATAGATTACAAACTGATCCCAGTCCCTTGTAAAACATCTAAAGAAGTAAATGGGTTCCCTGACTTTAAAAGTATTCTGTAATAGTAGAGCTAGAAGTCTGCTAACGTGTGGGTCTCCAATATGATCTAGGCATGTGTTTTACGCACTTTGCATAATCAACTCTATCTCTAGTTTTTTTTTATTTCTTTTCTTTTAATGTTTTTGGGGTTTTCTTCACCTTTCAGTTCATTTTCAATTTCATGAACCTCCAGTATACCTTCAAGCTGCTTTTTATAACTGAAGTGAGTGTCTAGATTCACATCCAGTATTTCTTTCCTACTACCAGCATTCTCCACTCCCACCCCACCCCCCAGAAAACTTCTTTTTGGGTTCCTCCTCCTTTTTATAATTATATGGCTGAGAATAATATCTAAAAAATGAAAACATGTAGGACTTCTTGGGATTCCTGTCCTTTTGTGGCTCCGGGAAGCCATCAATTTCTACTTATTCTTCACAAATATACATCCCTCTTGGTTTTCCATGCCCCACCTTTATTCTTCATCTGGCAGCATTATTTTCAGTATGTTATGTCAGTAGTTATTTTTAACATGTTGGCCTCTTCTGTTAACCTGTTAGCTCTCTAGGCAGGAGACCTTATCTCATTCCTATAGTACTCCTAAAGTATAGTTTCTGAAATTTCAGTGCCTGATAAATGCTCGTAGAAATTAAATAAAATACATATCTATGATATCTCCAGACAAACTTCATGTCTCTTAACATTTATTTTCCTATTTATAATTCCTCTATGGCACTGAATAGATTCTGCCTTTAAATTTTACATGCTACCTAAGTGGGATTGGGATCATAAGCATTTATAATTATGAAAATTATAAAAACACCATCAATGAATGGGGCATTCGACATAATAACATTTTCAGAGTTTTCTTTGCAGCAATATTTCTTAGTTTTAATTAATCGTCCATGACCTTTGAAAAGAGCACTGTAGACTTCCCTGCTTTCTTAAACAGAACACAATGATTATAATGTATTGTTTTCCTGATGAGGTAGGCAGTTTTGTGCACACCAATTATTGTACTCTGATATCATGTAATGAAACCCTTGGGGGCTATTACGGCCAGTGGAGTTGTTGGCCTCAACACCAAAAGCCTCTAAGACTTCTGTGTTTTTAGTGTTTGGGTCTCATTTTGAAGCTTTATGTTTCCTTATTCAAAATTTAATTGTCACTCTGTTAGCATCATAAAGTGAGACCTGCCTCTCCTTATTCATACTATGCTTTCAATAAGTCATTGTTGAATTTGATGAATTGGTTAAAGAGCTGGGGCTTTTTGACAGCTGCTCAGAGCTTGTTCCTGCTCTCCGAGTAAGAGGGGCATTATTGATGTGAGAACAGCCAGTCAGCCACAGAACAGGAAAAATATTAAATAAGTATTGGCTGCAGGGCTCGTGAGATGAGAAGAATCAGGGTGACACAAGAAAACAGGCACATTCTATAGGATTCCAACGGGGAAAGCTAGGCAGGACTACAAATGAGCTCCATGGATGTTTCTGCTCCCTGCCTTTCACTCCTGCCTCTTCTCCACTCTCTGGTTCTCACACTGTGATATGCATGCAAGTCCTTTTTGTCCTCATTTCTCCTGGACAAGGCCTTATGATCCTTGTGAACACTGCGCCCAGAAGGCCACTATTTAAAGGTGGTTATTAAAGAATAAAATTACACGATCTTCCTAAACAAGGCCTGCATTTCAGGAAGATGACCTTCAACTACAGATGGGAGATTTTTCTAATAGTCAATCTAGTAAGTAGTTTTGCCTTTTGCCTTAAAAGCCAAAACAAATTTTCAATTTATTTGATGTTTGCTATGTGCTAGAAAAAGGTACCACCAATTTATATTTTATTTAAGGTTCACAATCACCCTGTGACATTGGCAACATCATTTTCCCTACTTTATAGACAGAAAACTAAGGCCAGAGGTGTTATGAAATTTCAAAGGGGCACAAAGACAGCAATCAGTGCCACTAGCATCTAAACCTATCCCCAAGTTTATGTTCTCAAACCCTGTGCTATACCGGTTTTCCAGGGAGATGTGTTTTCTACAGCTGAAGATGTCCAAACATACCCTCTTGGCAGGGATAGTACAGAATGGATGGAAGTATTATATGGAGTTAAACCAAATGACCATTTAAATTCCTCATAATTCTGACAGCTTTATATGTTCATTTGTTCCTTGAAAAATAGAATTACTTCTATGAGACAAGTCTCATAAATCTCAAATGTCAGTACGCAATTTGGAAGGTTTCTGTGTGTTTATAGTTTGGGGATAATACATGAGAGAATATTGTTGATGACATTTATCTAAGAGAAACCATATTTATTGAATTATTTTACCAGAGAAATATGATGAATTAAAAGAGGTAATTAACTGAGAATGAAAAAGAGAGAGCTAAAGCTTCTAGGGTTGGGTAAAAAGTGACTATTAGGATGGCACTTAATGTGTGGAGATTCAGTAGAGATCCAAACAAATTGACCCTGCTGCAGAAATTTGCAGCCTGCTAGAGGCAACCTATTCTCTATCAGGACAGCTCAAAGCAGGAGGATGTTCTTTTCCCACAGGTAAATTATGAGCCTTCCCTTTCAAGAGCCCCAGACTATACTTACCATCTCATCTACACAGTCACCTATCATACCTATTTCCTTCAAGTCCTGTTTTTACAGACTAAACATTTCCAATGAGCCAAGCATGTCTCACATGACAAGCTTTCTGGACTACTTGCTATTTAGGAGACCTTGTCCTGGTTGCCCTCGTGATCCATGTTAATGAACAGAATTAGGACAACCATACTCCAATTATGTTTTGACCAGTAAAGCATCCCCTAAGCCTGCTTTCTTCCCCATTTGTTCTCCTACTTTTTTTAATTGACTCAAGGGAAAAACAGGTAAGACAGCAGGTACTATCCTTATAATGGAGCTACCATCTATTATGAACCTAGTTTGCATTAACTCAGTTCTTTTCCATTTTTTTAAACATAAAGAATTTTATGTGCTGATAACTTGTGTGCGACTTTCTCGTAAGCACTAAACCTGAGATTCAGAACCTTAAATCAAAGTTTTATATTTCTACTCATCCCTGCCTCACATGCCATCAATCAGAGATCACACTTTTTTTCTTTCCTGATTTTGAAGAAAAAGGTATAAACTTCTGTGATAACCATTATCGGGGGCACTGCCTTTCAGGAGTACCCATGCATTCAGAGTTTCCCTGACCATACCTCCATTTACCCAAGCAACAAATAAGCTCATTCTCTCATGTTTTCATGTCACTAGGAATAGGAAGTAGAAAACCCCCTTCTAAAAAGTGAGCATTGAGCGTTTAGCAGGGCAGATAAAATTCCTGCTCTAGACCCTACAGCAAGTAGATAATAAACAAGTAAACAAAGAATTATACAGTGATGGTTTAGGTAGTGTATGCGCTCTAGGAAAAAGGAAAGCAGGCTGAGGAGACAAAAGGTGAGGATTGATGTTTCAGAAAGGGTCCAAGATTTTGTTTTTATTCATGTATGGCGAGGCCAACAAACCAGCCACTGAAAATAGTTCATATCTCACGGTTACCAAGAGGAGAGGTATACTGTACCATGCGAGGCCACAGGTTGGTTATGCCAGGGTCCATTAGGAGATGGGAAGAATGGACAAAGGTTTTGTATGAAGTAAGGAATGGGCAACACGGGCTAAGCATCTGAGCATGTTTAGGATTTGAGTTTGAATATTTCAGCAGTCTCCGGGCCATAGTGGTAGTATCTAGAGTCTCTAGTTGTCTAGTTGTACCTAGGTCTTGGGTGATTTAGGACAGAGGAATAGTGTTCCAGACCGTAGAAGCCCCATAAAAAGGGTTAAAGGGAGATGCGGACCTGGCAGTGGTTGATTTGCACATCAAAGGTATGCTTATAAGCAAGTTCTCTGCTACCACTAGAAACTAGCTATACCTGTGAGGGGAAGTCCTTGTCTGGGTATATAAGGCTTAAAAGACTAAAGCATTTTAAAATATAGAAAAATTTATAAGTTTTCTATATTTTAGAACTATAAAAATATATTTCTATAGAAGTGTTTAGCCCGTAAAAACAAGACTTGAAGGAAATAGGTTTGGTAGTGACTGTAGATGAGATGCTAAGTATAGTCTGGGGCTCTTGAAAGGAAAGGCTCATGCTGGGTGTGGTGGCGCACACTTGTAATCCCTGCGCTTGGGAGGCTGAGACAGGAGGATCACACAGGTTCGAAGCCAGCCTCAGCTACTTAGTGAGGCTCTCAGCAACTTAGTGAGACCCTGTTTCCAAATAAAATATAAAATGGGTCTGGGAGTATAGCCCGGAGGTAGAAAGCCTCTGGGTTCCACCCCCAGTACCACCAAAAAAAAAAAAAAAAAAAAAAAAAGAAAAGAAAAAAAGAAAGAAAAGGCTCATTATTTACCAGGGAAGAAACAGGAGTTGAGCAAAGGCCTCCAGGAGGAGGTCTGAGGAGGAGCCTCACGCACAGAGAACAAAGCACAGCAGAGCACAGGGGAGAGAGCAGCCTGGTGTTTGCAGAGCGGCACTTGGAGAGTCCCTGGGTGAATGGGTGAAGTCGAGCTAACTGTGGAGAGGGCGGTGGGGGCCAGGCCTCGTGGAATTCTGGAGGCCATGCCAGAGAGATGGAGTTGTCTGGTGCCCTTGGAGAGAGTTTGGGGTGTGTTTGCATGCAGGTTTACTTCTTATTTTAGAAAAGTTCAGACATTTACAAAAAGGAGAATAGAAAAGTTTACATATCTTTGTCACCCATCTGCAACAAGTATCAACTCAGATGACTTTGTTCCATCTAACACCGAATCTCAAAACACCAGGATATTAAAAACAAATCCTGGACATCATGTCATTTTAAGAATAAACGCTTCTACTTATATCTCTATAAATTAAGAATTATTTAATTAAAAAGATAATACCATAATCATTTTCAAAAGATAAATAAGCCGATTCCTTAATATCACCATTAACATTCAGCTATTACCCCATATATAAATTTTATTTACAATGGACCCAAAAAAGGTACATATGTCTCCTAATCCTCCCTTAATCCATAGAGTCCCCCTTTCTACTTCCCCAAGGGTGACTAGCAGTCCTGTTCTACCTGCAACGGAGCGAGTTTTCAGGACACTGAATTTTCAGTGCTGAAACCAAGGAAGTCCTGGGAAAACAGGTGTCAGTTGTCTCTCTTCTTTCCCCAACCTTTTGCTATTTATTTGTTGAAGAATGCAAATTATTTGTCCTGTAGCATTTCCCACAGTTTGCTAAATGCATTCCTATTGTGCCATTTATTATGTACCCTTCTTTCTTACATTTTATTATAAATTGATAGGTATAAAAGGTTGCATTCAGGTATAATATTTTGACAAAAAGAAACAAATAAAAATATTCTCTGCAGATGTTAAATATATACATCCACACATTGCATTAAATTGTCTTTCTGTGTTTTCTGTGTGTGTGACCTTAGCAGCCATCGGGACTGTTGCCTAGATTGATTTTTTTTTTTCACTAAGGGGGTTTTAGTGTGTGTGTGTGTGTGTGTGTGTGTGTGTGTGTATGTGTGTGTGTGTGTGGTACTGGGATGGAACCCAGGGGCTTTCTACCTCCGGGCTACACTCCCAGACCTATTTTATATTTTATTTGGAAACAGGGTCTTGCTAAGTTGTTGAGAGCCTCAAAAGTAGCTGAGGCTGGCTTCGAACCTAAGCGATCCTCCTGTCTCAGCCTCCCAAGTGCTGGGATTACAAGTGTGCGCCACCACGTCCAACTTTCACTAAAGGTTGTTGTTGTTGTTGTTGTTTGGTAGTACTGGGGTTCCTGGAAGCCCTTCTACCTCCAGGCTACACTCCCAGACCTATTTTTACATTTTTATTTTGGAAACAGGGTCTCCTAAACCAGCGCGTGTGGCTGGCTTCGAACCTGCGCTATCCTCCTGTCTCTGCCTCCCAAGCACAGGGATTACAATCATGTGCCACCACGCTCGGCTGAAAGGGGTTTTTTAAATAGTGGTTTCCTAGTTCTATTTCTGCTTCTTTATTAAATGGATATACTTTAATAAAAAGAAATTATTTTAATTTTTATTGATGCATTGCAGCCATACATCTTAATGGAAAAGAAACATTTTTTATCCACTCTTCATTATCCTGAGATGCAGTCCTTGGAAGATTCAAACTGTATCTGTTACTTTGAGATGCTGTTTATTAACCTTTGAAGGGAACCGTATCTCTGGGTGTTTTTCTAAGACTCATCATGGCTCTAGTGTGAATAGTGGATTATCAGGTAGTTGAGAATAGAATTAAGAGAAGTGACCCAGTGTTCTAGGAGAGAGAATAATGTCTGGAACCAGGGCAGGACCAGTGGAGGTGAGAAAAAGTGTTCAGATGGGTCTGGAGAGTCAGTGCTGATGGGCTGAATGTTTGGTGTTAAGAAAAGAGAGGAGACAGCAATGACTGCCTGTTTTGAGGAGCTGAGTGGGTCATGATGACACAGATGGGAAGAGGTTTAGGAAAAACATGATTGAGCTTACAAAAGATAGGAAATAGTATACAAAAACAAAACTTCCTGAGTTGCATCAAAAGATGTGAGGCTATTATAAAGCACCTTCATTATTTCACTCATAGGATGCCTAGGCCACTGCAAATGAATCCTTTTTATTTTAATTTACATTTACTGAATCAAATAACTTAGGCCTTCTAAATATTTGGGGGATACTCTATCTCCAGCCTCTCATGAATGCCATATAACCAGTGCCACTTATCAGAGCTGTGACTTCCAGAACTTCTGGGTGCACGTATGAACGTATGAGGGTGAGCACTAATGTCTAACATATCACAAACACCACATTCACAAATCTGCCTTAAAACAATGAAAGCTATTACAGAAAGTGTACTTAGTCTACAGTCTAAGCCAACATCTGATGAAAGCCAAGAGTGGCCGTTCTTGTTGCTGTTGATGTAGACTTCCCCTCCAGGGCCACCTTGAAAGGGCCTGCAATGCCATTCACACTGTGATCTGTGCTCCTCCTCCCCAAAGAAACCTCACTTCCTCAGAAAAGTCCTGAAGGAGAAAGCGAGGAGCAATTCAGGTGCAGGGATGGATGGTGTCTATTCTCCACACAGCAAAGAAGCCCCGAGCAGCATCTTCTCCTGAAAATTTCTGTCCTGAAACAAGTGCTTTTAGTAGTTCCGTGGCATGCTTTGTAAGCATGGAATGCCATTACTAACATATCCACACACTCTGAAAGTCACCCAGAGCTCATCTGAAGGTGATCTTCTTCTCCCCCTTCTGTTCAGTGTCACGTGATTCTTTGAATTTTACAACCTCTGATGCATTGGACCAAATGGAAAATGTGGACTGGCAGATATCAGTAAGGTTAAGGAGAAAAAGCAAACATACTTCTCCATGCCTCTCAGACAGAAAACAGGGCACACAATTTGTTGTTGTCGGGAGTGAGGGGGTGATGTGAGTAAGTACCTTTATAGATTTATTTGTAAATTTATCTGTGTAAATGACCATAGGCTGGTGAGGGGGTGATGTGAGTAAGTACCTTTATAGATTTATTTGTAAATTTATCTGTGTAAATGACCATAGGCTGGGAGGAAGCGCTGGGAAGAGGAAATAGTTCCAAGCTACAGAATATCACAGAGAAAGAGAAAGGCAGTAGCAGCTCAGAGGCAGGTGACATTTTACTCTCAGTGTCCGACGCCCTTTTTCTCTGGAATCCTGCAGGAACCTCATGAGTTAGGTAGGATAGTAATCCCATTTCAGAAATGTGTGGTGTATAAGCCACAGAGTGGAGCTTCATGTTCATATTCGAGTCCTCTGACTACAGGGTCTTTGGAAAGGCGGGAGTCCCTTACTCAGCTAATAGCAAGTGGCAGTTTTCAGGTTTCAGTGGGGGAGTGGCTTTATGTTGCTCCAACAAAATACCTGAAACTGTATAATTTGCAAAGAATATAAACTTACCTGTTCACCATTGTGGATGCTGTCATGTGTTGAGGGCCTTCTTGTTGCATACTGATTGGCAAAAGGCAAAGGGTAAAGAACACTGTGTTCTCAGTGGCTAATGAACAGAAGAGCAAGCTAGGACTCCAGCTGGGTGCTATGTGGAGTTTTTTTTTTTTTTTTTTTTGTAAGGTTCTTCATATCACTAACAAGGAATCCTCATGGTCACCATTAGAAGGCTCTGCCTTGTAATATAATCACATTAGCAGTATCTGAATTTTAAAAGGGACACATTTAATCTCTAACACGTAGCTACTTCAAGTATAATCTGGCCACTATCCCTCTTCAAAAGTCATAGTGTGAGCAGTTACCATCACTACCCATATATTAGGTAAAACATAAGCCCAGAGCCCACTGCCTGTCTTCCCTGAGCAGTTCTTTCCTGGAAGGTTGAAATCTATCAGAAATGGCCATCTTTTAATAATATATCATTTCTTTTATTACAATTTTAGAGGCATTACAATTTCACTGTTTTAAAATGGAAACACCAAGATATTCCCTCATTTCAGAGACAAAAAGTTATTAACACTGTGGTAAAAGTCACCTGGAATTATATAATATAGATGTTCCTATAACTAATTTTACATACCTTGGTAGCATGCTGCTGTTCCATTCTATAGCCTACTTTTATCACTTTATATAGCATGAGTAATTCCGAACCATTAAACATTCTCTAAAACACACAATGTACTTAAACATATCAAAGTCAACCACTAAGCCAAGCAAGGGAAATAGGTATGGGGAGGAAATGGGTTGGGAATTGGGTAGGGGTTAAATAGGTGATGTATACATGTATGTACACACAAGTTTTTTACCCCAGTAGGATGTATGAACATAATGCACCAATAAAAAATTTTAAAAAACCATTTGATAAAAATATTATTTTTTTACTTCTGTAGAACAGGTTTAGCCTATTCTGAGAAAGCACTTTATACATGCAACTATTTCCTTACTGATAGACCTGTTCAACTTCAATTGTTTGCTTTTCTTTTTACCTTTATCAGAAAAGAATTATTTGATTTCATGTACACCTCAGTATGCCTGATTTGACCCCTTACGCTCTCCCTAACCCCATTCTTTTGACCATCAGTGAGTCCTGCTGTCGTAAGGCCTTCCTTCCTGCTACCTGTGTGTTCTCATCCAAACCTACTGCCAGTACCCCAGGCTAGTCCTCTCCCATCTCTTTTCTGGAGCAGAGCAACAGCTTCTTGTTGGGCTGGCCAAAGTTTATCGGGACCTACCTCCATCCATTTGCCAACTCCACCCTGAGTAATCCTTAAAAAACTCCAAATGTACCACATCACTTCCCTATTTTTAATCCATTCAATGCCCCCCAATAACCTAAGGATAATGTCCAGTTTCCATAATATTGAATGTGGAGGCCTTGCTAAGCAGGCTCCTAGTAACATGTCCACAGCCTCTTTCCCTGTGGCTCTCAACCTCCACCTTCACATACCAGAGACGGTAAACTGTCCCTAGTCCCCTGTGTTCATTGTCCAGCTATCCCATCTCTTCCCACACTGTTCTGCTACCCGGAAAAAGTCTTTACTCATTTATTTATTTAACAGAACATTTCTGAATAATTGTTCAAAACTCTGCTGGGGAGCTTCTCGTTGGAGGCACCTTCCCTGCACCACAGAGGCCGCGTTAGGACCCAGTCGTTGGTGGTCCCCCAGGCCATCGAGCACACATCTGTCAAACACACCCATGTCCTGTTGAGATGACAGACACACCTGCACACTTTGCTAGACTATGACGAAGTCCAGTGCAGAGAACAACTCTTTTCAATCTCAGCACCTAGAGCACTACACACAACATTCAGCATATCACAAATATCGAAGAAAAGTTTAGTGAGCCTCACTAACTTATCCCAAGTAAATAAAATACTTGATTGCTTCATCTCAAAACTTGTGCTAAGTCGCGTCTCGGTTTCATTTCTTGCTATTGACTTAGTCCGACCACCAACTTGTGATCATTTACTGATTGTCTATATTCTGTGCACTCTCACATGGATGGCCCCTTTGAATCGTCACACAAGAGGCTGTAGGAGACAGCTGGTAATTTTGCTTCCTTGTAGCATTCACTCTTCCTTTATCTCATAAATTTGCTCCAGTTTTTCTCTGCAGAACTGTCTACCCTCTACCCTAGGACCAAGTGACTTATGTACAGAGAAGAGTGCACCGTTACCCATCAGTGAGGTCAGCGTATGATCAAGAGTGAAGCCAAATAGCTATCACATCCTTCGGCCACATCACTGCTTCAGAGATGGGCACATGACCCAATGGGCCGGGCTGCTAGAATAAAATTCATACCAATGGAACTGCTGCAGCCATCTTGCCCCATCTGAGCATCCGAAGGAGGCCAGGGCAGTGGGAAACAGCCACAAGAGGAGACAGCCAAGGGCGTGATGCTGGAATCAAAGCCAGGCTTCAGGCCACTCTCTGGAATCTGAACTTGTCACTTAGAAATCAACTTCCTTTTTTTAAGTGTTAGTCAGTTGAAATTAGGTTTTATATAACTTATAAACCAAAAGAGTCCTAATACAAATGCCTAAAAAGGAAATTTACTGGAAATAATTATTGTAAATTAAAGCTCCAAAATATCACTTTAGGCAAATTATAGCTAATAAAAAGCATGGCTAAGTTTTGAATTGAGATTTCCTAACTCGGCTGTTTTTGATCATGAAATTAAAAACTGGGCACAGTGCAGATAAGGGAAAGCGCGCGCGCGCACACACACACACACACACACACACACACACACACACACACACTGTACCTTACCATGAAATTTGAAATGACCTCTGTAGCAAGGTGTGGTGGTACTTATTTGTAATAACAGTTCTTGGAAAGCTGAACATAAGGTTCTAGGCCAGCCTCAGCAACTTAGCAAGACCCTGTTTCAAAATAAAAAATAGAAAGGGCTGAGGATGTTGATCAGAGATAGACTGCCTCTGGGCTCAATCCCTAGTACCAAAAATAGAAAAAAAATTATCTCTCTAGGTCATTCTGTTCCTCTCTCCAGGCAAGATATATACTGTTATGAGACAACTCCAAAGGTCTGCCTCATACAGTAAAGTACAACAGTCTCCCCTAACCTATGAGGAGTCCACTCCAAGACCACCAGTGGGTGTCTGAAACCACAGATACTACCAAATCTGATATATATTATGATCTTCCTATATATACATATCTATAATTAAGTTTAATTCATAATATCAGACACAATAATAGATTAACAAAAAATAAAATCAAACAATTATAACAATAAATTTTTTAAAGTGAATTGCTTCTTTCTAGAACTTTCAACTGATGTTGAAAATGAGACAGATAAGGGGGAATCATCATATTTCTAAAAAATACAAAAACAGTATTAATTACTTTAAATTAGTTAAATTTTGTAGCATTGAAATATTTTTATTTAAAGGGATGCTATGGTTATTTTTCTGCAAATTGAAGAATATTATTTTTAAAAGAAAATTAATATGCTTCTTGCAATCTGGACAGTCATCACTCAGGATTGCTGAAAAATAAGTGTGGCTTAAAATTTAAAAGAGAAAATTCTGCCAGGCTGCAAGACTGGTGTAAAAGACTGGTGTAAAAGCAATGTACTTCCTACCCTGTTTTAAATGTTAGACAAATAGTTCATCCACAACAGCCAAAATACAAAGATCTCACAAGGTGGAAATCTTCAACTGTATTTAAAAAAAAAACATGGTAAACTTTTTTACTGGAATAATTGATTTATCTAGCCAGCATTCATTTAAAATAATTTTTTGAGAGCCAAGCATGGTGGCACATATCTGTAATCCCATTACTTGGGAGGCTGAGACAAAAGGTTCACAGATTCAAGGACAACCTCATCAAGTAGTGAGACTTTTATTAACCTAGCAAGATCCTGTTTCCAAATAAAAAATAAAATTGGACTTGGGGTGTGGCTCAAAGGTAGAATGCCTCTGTGTTCAATCCCTAGTACCACCAAAAATAAAAAAAAAAAAAATTTTTTGAGAACCTATTAAATTCCAGCAATTGTGCTAGGTTCTAGGTACTTGGAATGTGGTTTTTAAAAAATAGCCTATTTTCTTTGGGGCATATGGTATCAAGTATGCCTTCTTTGTGCCATACTAGAAACTGGGTATACCAAATTAAATCAGACTATCATCCTGTCACAGAATTGGACCAACTACAAAATGTCTAAATTTTTTGTCATTGCAGTCCACTATTAGAAAAAAATTAAGCACACATCCCTAATGTGTACTTACATATTTTATAAATTGTATATTTCCACTATTTTCAAATGTGTGTAGTATAACACACACACACACACACACACACACACACACACACACACACATAGCCAAGCAAAATGGGTGAGACCAAAATTTAATATAAAAAAGTTTTAATATTTTTCCATATACCTTTTTGAGATCATAGCAGGCTGGGCTCCCAGTGATAAGTCAAATGTTCCAGTAAAAGGTTTTACCAAGCATTGGCCTTAATTTTTTATATACTTTTATTGGTGCATTGTAATTATATGTCACAGTGAAGTTCAAAGTCATATAAACCAACATGCATGCAGGTCTTAGTGTGTTTCCCTTCAGGCCTACCTGTTGCCCGCTCTTCCACATATAACAGTGAGATTGGTAGTGATTCCTTCATACATGGGTACAGCATGATATGAATTATTTCATCAGTTCCTCCTTTTCCCCTTCCCACCCCATGTCTCTATCTCCTTCCACTATTTATTGGTCATTCTCCTCAGTTATCTAAACAGGGACTTTAGAGCATTGGTCTAATTTAATCTTTTCAGACACAGTCAAGAATCAACCCAGACAGATGTTGGTGGTATCCACCTTTATGTAATCCCACGACTTGAGAGGCTGAGGTGGGAAAATCACAGGTTCAAGAATACCTTCAGCTGGGCGTGGTGGCGCAGGCTTGTAATTCCAGCATTTGGGAGGCTGGGACAGGAGGAGCGTGGTTGGCGGACAGCCTCAGCTATTTAGTGAGACCTTCAGCAACTTAGTGAGACCTTGTTTCAAAATAAAGAATAAAAAAATAGGGCTTGGAGGTAGAATGCCCCTGGGTTCCATCCCCAGTACCAAAAATAAATAATAAATAATAAAAGAATAGCCTCAGCAACTTAAGGAGAACCTGTTTCAAAATAAAAAAAAAAAAGCAAAAAGAGCTGGGGGCGTAGCTCCAAGGTAGAATACCCCTGGGTTCAATTCCCAGTAACACACACACACACACACACACACAGAATAAACTTACCCTTTGAGGTTAGGGCACGCTGATTATTTCACAACCCTGTCGAGGGAGCCATCTATCAACGCCTGGCCATCATCACTGGTCCTGTGATCAGTGAGACTTGCAGACATTTAAAACCACTCTTGAACTTAGAATAACCATGGTCAAAGCAATCGTTCAACTGATTGAGTTTTACTTTTCAACCATTTTTCTTTGGCACTGGGTAGAAACCACTGCTTGAGTGAATATTCTTCAGAAAATATCTCGCTTACACACTGAGAATATCCAGCTCATTGACCAATGCTGGAAAATCCAGGGTCTAAAAAAAAAAAATCTCCTATGCATTCTGTCCAGAAACATATTACCTGGATGAGGCTGAATGCACACTCCAGCCAGGCCCTCAATGATCAAATATCAGTATTCTTGTCATCTTCTATTTTCAAGACTAAATCGTGCAGCCCACCACAAAAGAGTGGCATTTCCCTAAACCAGTGTTTACTCATATTTCTGCAAAATAATTCAACCAACATTCATCGAGTGTTTACTTTTAACAAGACACAACAAAGAGGAATTTATTTTGCCAAATGATCTGAGCCAATGTGTATGTGTGTGTGTATGTGTGTGTGCAAGACTCACTTACACACACAGCCCCCACTTTAAAGAGATTATTTCACAGAAAATTATTGCTAAGTGAAGTTTACGTGGTCATCCCCTGGCATCACTGAGAGGCTATATTAACAAGCAACAGCGTGCTTCAGTCCCCCGCACACTAATGAAAAATGATTGCTTGTCTTCCTAAAACTAAACCAATTATTCTTGTTTTTGTTGAATGGAAATTTAGCTTGTGTTTAGTGACAGAATAACTAAATCAGCCTTATTTGGAACCCGAATGTCATCGTGGATCCTGTCTCTTTGCTGACAGGAAATGTAACCCAGATAGGTTATGTGATTAAAAAAAAAATAAGGGGGATTTAAAAAAAAAAAAACTTCACTCCTGTGACTTTATGGCGAATGAACCACGTGCTCTCTCCCCGTTTCTCTTTCCTGGCATTTGTCCTAACGCGACACATAACGAAGCAACATTTTACATAAGCAGCAGTATCTGCTCGGAGCTGGTATCCAAACGCCTACCTGATTGAATATCAGCAGTTCAGAATAGCTGCCTAATCACAGTTTTTCAGGCTGTGTGAACAAAATAATGTTTCTTTAATTACATGAACTCTTTTATTTTTGATATTTTAATGACATTTTAGAAGATAGAATGGCTGCTTCTCTTAGATCGGGTAGTATTAATCAGGTGTGACAGCTAGTTATTTGATACATTTTTAAATCCCACTTGTATTTGCACATGAGTAAGCTGGGACTTGATTTCTCCGTCCTGGGTCTGCAATGTCACTTGTGCTTCTGCCCATAATGAGCAAAATAATTGAACCAAATTAGGACTATCTATAATTCGGTGCTAGCTTAGAGGCATTATTTTATTTTAAAAAATGAAATAAAAAAATTCTCCTGTAGGATAAATATTAATAAATAAAGGTCTATGAAATCTACATTCTGGTCCAACATACATTTCCCTCTGGGGCTGTGCCCTGTATTTTGTGCAGGAAAATCACTCAGACACAAATGGGGATCTTTATGTGGTCATGACACAAGGGACCATTTAGGGCATCTTAGGTGCTATTTGGAGATCACAGAGAAGAAGCATCAGGCATGATCTAAGCACATGTTTGTCATAAGTGCTGTAACTGCTAATATGCTGGTCTCTCTGGCATACTGAACAGAAAGGCCTCAGAGGGCTGTCATAAACTGCTTCTGCTCAGAATTTGTAGCCCCAGCACCCAGCATAGAGTTAGAAGCTCTTGCCTAGAATTCACACTACTAGTAAGTGTTTCTGTGGAATGCAAAGGATAAATATTGCTCAGTCCTCTCATTTTACAGAGAAAGATGATGAGGCCGAGAATAGATTGACCAAAGTCACAAAGCAAATATACTTGCATTCCATTCTCAGTTCCCAGGCTAGCCTTCCACTACTACACTGGCCTTATCTGTAAAGTTGAGGGTCCAGATACTCAGTTAAGAATAAGAGCTATAGTGCCGGGCGTGGTGGTGCACGCTTGTAATCCCCGCGCTTGGGAGGCTGAGACAGGAGGATCGCGCAGGTTCGAAGCCAGCCTCAGCTACTTAGGCTTTCAGCAACTTAGTGAGACCCTGTTTCCAAATAAAGTAGGAAATAGGTCTGGGAGTATAGCCTGGAGGTAGAAAGCCTCTGGGTTCCACCACCAGTACCACACACAAAAAATAATAATTAATAATAATAATAATAATAATAATAATAGCTATAGAGAAGTCCTTCTCAGATTTTATTTGGCATATGAACCACTGGGGTGCTGGTTAAAAATGCAGATTCTGACACAGTAGATCTGGGTGGGGCTGGAGACTCCCATGTCTAACAGGCACCTTGTGTAGGGAGGCCAGACAGTGCCAGCTCTGGAGTCAGATAGATAGGGTTCAAATCCTCACTCTGCCACTTTCTGCAGGTACCTCTTTGCCAAGCAGGATACTGTAGTGTCCACAGGGACCAGATGAAGCAAGCAGAGTATATGGAGACTGGTGTGACCCGGTGTACATGTGCCCTATGTGTGCGTCGGGGAGAGGGAGTACTGGAGATTGAACCCAAGGGCATTCTCCCTCAGAGGTACATCCTTACCGCCTTCCATTTTTGGTTTCGGTGTTGTTGTTTTGGTGGTTGTTTTAAGACAGGGTCTCGTTATGTTGCCCAGGCTGGCCTCCAACTTTTCAGCCTCCTGCCTCAGCCTCTTAAGGACTGGGATCCCAGACATGTGCCACCAAGCCTGGATCCCATGTGCCCTCGCTAAGGCAGTGGCTGCTGTTTATCTTCATTTGATTATTATCTTATGGAAACAAGATCTCCATAAAGATCTTAACAGATTTTCTGAATATTCAAAAGAGAATCTTCACATGATGGATTTTAATATTGGGGCGGGATGATTGACAGATAGATCAGATGATAGATGATAGATAATTTTGGTGATAATCTATAATTTGTAAAAGCTGAGGACAATTTAAATATTTTAAAACACTGTGTAGGCAACCCAGGGGGTAGATCCTCCATCCAGATCATTTTCTTTCTTTCTTTCTTTCTTTCTTTCTTTTTTTTTTTTTTTTGTAGTATTGGAGATGGAACCCACGGTCATTCTACCTCTGAGCTACACCCCCAGCCCTATTTATTTTTTATTCTTTACTTTGAAACAGGGTGTCACTGAGTTGCAAAGTGCCTCACTAAGTAGCTGAGACTGTCTGCGAACCGTGATCCTCCTGTCTCAGCCTCCCGAATGCTGAGATTACAAGTATACACCACTACGCCTGACCAGATTGTTTCTTCTTTACAGTCATGTTCGTATTTGAAATTTCAAAAACAAAATCCCATGAAATACATGCTATTATGATTTTCTTTTAACCATGAAAGAGACTGGCTCAAACCATTCATCAGATCACTCCCTATAAAAGGCTAGAAATATACCTAGAACTGAGAATGAGAACAGTGATCCCTCTCTCCTAAACTTTCTTTTGTTTTTTGCAAGATTTAAATGAGATAATGCTTGTGAAGACCCTGGTACACAGTAGGTACTTGGTAAGCGTAAATACCTTCAGCCCCAATTTTATTTTTATTTATTTATTTATTTTTGGTACTGGGGATTGAACCTAAGCGCATTCAATCTCTGAGCTTCACCACCAGCCCTATTTTTAATTTTTATTTTGAAACAGGATCTCACTAGGTTGATGAGAATCTCACTGCTTGTGATGCTGTCCTTGAACCTGTGATCCTCCTGTCTCAGCCTCCCAAGTACTTGGATGACAAGTGTGTGCCACCATGTTTGGCTAAGCCTCAGTTTTATATCAAGACCACCTCTGGCCAACCTTTTCCCTGGAATACCACTGAGCAAAGAGTGAGAAGATTATTCTAAATCTGCAAATTCCTACTCCAAGCTTTGAAAAAATAAGCGGCACTTTGTAAAGAACACAAAATTGTACCATTGCATGAAGTAGAGCAGCATGCACCCTGTATGTGGAAACAAGAATTTAGACCTTTACAAACAAACATGAAAGTACAAACTATTGTTAGCCCCATTGTCGGGTTAGGGTAGCTGAGGCTTAAAGAGATGAAGTCATTGGTCAAGATCACTCTCAAACAGAACACAAGAGTCTTATTTCTCAGTATGGTACACACCACTGCTAGTAATTTTACTTCCCAGGGTCTTACGTGCTTCGTCCATCAAATAAAGTTACCCAAAATATTTGACAGTATGAGAAATCCGCAGTTTTGTCCTGGTCCTTGAGGGTCTTTCCCATCAAAATCTTCACTGAGACTGGATCAGGATGCAGCACCATTAAAACGAAACACAAAGACAGCAGCTTGCTATCAGACACACTGTTCTTAGGCAATTGCATTAAAGTCAGGCCCTATCTGGTGATTTGCCCCTATCTCCTTTCAAGCTGGCCTGTGTGGACAGTTGGGTAGTCTCCCTCTTGGATCTAACCTGTTTTCAAGTGGCTCAGATTTCCAGGATGGAAAGGATTCCTTTGATAGAGATCAAGTTCAGCTTTGATCATTAAACCATTTCCCACTTCCCTGTGAATTTTCACCAAAGCGGGGAAACTGAGCCAAGGCATGCGTATCAGCTCAGAGGGTGGGTGCTGAGGATCAAGGCAAGAGAGAGGCAGGGGAGACAGCAGTCTCCTCTACACCACATGAAGACACCCTGTTAGGACCAAAACCCAGGGTGAAAAGAAGCACTTTAAATAGAAATCAAATGTTGCTACCCCCCCCCTCTCTCCCTCTCCACTCCCTTGCAGATAAACACATAAGGTTTATGATTGGATAAAGCTTTGGTTTCATTCCAAGCATAAAAATGGGTTTAGAAGACTTCAGTTTCCTGTCTCCTAACTTTCCTGACCACAAATATTTTTTATTGTAAGCCTTAAAAGTAAAGGGTTATTTAATAAATTAACACTTCAAATGCCTTGCGTCCAACTCTTGGTTGGATCTACCTTCAATTATTACCCTCCTCTTCACTTCATTCAAACAATCCTGCCTCACCCCTCTCTGCTAGAAAGCTACAATTCCTATCCTTATTGTATTTTATGGCTTTACAATACTTTATTGAATTGCTATATTATAATATTTCTGCCCTATCCCTACCCCCAAATAATACTTTATGAGGAAGCATAGACAGTTTGGAATGCAATGAAGTAAGCATAGCCGTCTTTACAGCATTTTACAAATTTCTCCTTGGCTTCAGAAATCACAAAATAATCACACAAAGAAACCAAGCCCTTTGCCTGCAGGACAATGCATGGTTTTTTATTAAAAGAGGAATTTAAATTCCTTCTGTGCACAGACTGTTTTAACTATAAAGACTTAGAAAATTAATTTTTGCCTATAATCTCTTATAGATAATACTATAAAAATAGTTCCTTTTTAAGAAGCATATTTCATGCAAATATCAAAAAGCCTTTTATCTGTGTTCAAGATTTCTTGTTCTATTTCTGTCCCTTGTTTCCTTCTCTTAGTGAGGATCAGACTTTGGGAGCCTGGGCTCCCTGAGACTTGCTGCTGAAAGGCAGAACTCAGAGGCCAGTAGCAGCGTGGCCTCCTTACCATTTTGTAAGCAGAGAAGCTGAGGAACCTGGCTTAACTACCTACTATGTGCTGGGCACTGTGCCAAGTGCTGAGTCAGAAAGAGCATAAAGGCAGGGCCGGAATAAGAGCTTGGGTTCACCCTGCACCATGAAAGGAACGAGGAAGAGATGCATCTTTGAAGCAATGTTGTCCAAACTCCCTCGCCACCTTCAGGAATTTTGCCTAGGGATGTCCTAGGCCACCTGCATTATTATTTACTTGATATTCTTTCAAATGATTTACTTTTCTACGTCAATCGAGCCAGATGAGAGTCACTGTTGAATGTACTCACTACGCATTTTTCTCTAGCACACATTAAAATAAGTCTTTAAGTATTAAAATAAGGAATTGTGCACTGAGTAGTTCTAGAAATTAGCTACAGCACAAACTTAGAGAAATGCTATCTTAGAGATGGAAGAAGAAACTGAAAAGAGGCAAAAAGGAGAAGATAGCTAATTTCTGGCATTTGTAGGAAAAGATTTTCCAAGCTTGTGTTGTGTTGGTGAGGAGAAAAACCATCTGACATCTTTTGGTTCCCAGCGCAGATCACCCACCACCACCATCAGAAGCTCTAAAAGCCAGACCCTACAAACTCACTCTATTTGTTAATAGATTGCAAAGTCTGAATTTTTTGTGGGGAAAAGATGCACATACTAGGTAAATGTCCTAGTGCCCTATCACTATCTCAGGTTGCTAAATCTGGATGAATCTACCCAAAGTCATTATGACCTAGGGCATTTATCTAAACACTCATCATTAGAATCCATATGGAAAACTATCACTGGGAAGAAATATCATGACACATTGTTACATTCAGTTACCATCTACATAGTAAATGTATTACTTACTCTCTTAGTCCATTGGGGTTGTTCTAACCAACTACCATAGATCGGGTAGTTTACAAACAACAGAAATTCATTTCTAACAGCTCTGGTGGCTGAGAAGTCCAAGATCACGGTGCCAGGGGGCCTTCTGGTGCCATTTTCCAGTTTATAGATGATGCCTTCTTCGTGCATCTTCACATGGTAGAAGAAGGGGAAAATAAACTACGTTTGGTTCATTTATAAAGGCCCTAGCCAGATGCACTGATGTATGCCTGTAATCCCAGGTACTCAGGAAGCTGAGACAGGAGGATCAAACGTTCAAGACTAGCCTGAGCACTAATGAGAGATGGCCTCAAATTTTAAAAATATATATAATACAATGGGCTGGTAGAATGTCCCTTGGTTCAATCTCTAGTACCATGATAAATAAATTAATACCCTAATCCCATTTATAGCTCCACCACCCTCATGACTTAATCTCCCAGACAGACTCCATGTTCTCACACCATCACTTTGAAGGTTAGATTTTCACCTTGTGCATTTTGAAAGAACACAAACACTGAAATCATAGCACCCACAAAAGATACAATGTCTGTTCATGCCCCAAGTATTAGACATTTTCGCTTGATTTTTGGATAGCTGTGGGATTGTGGAAGGAACCCATGATGTACAGCCAAAAAGTCTATTTTGGCATTTCTGCTCAAACACTGACTAGATGTTTGATTTGGGTAAGTTACTTAAGTCCTATAACTCTCAACTTTCATATTTATTAAATGAAGATAATGGTGATAAAAATGGAGATACATACCTCTAAACTTTCCTTGTGGTGAGTGAACAAAAAATGCCTAGTGTATGCAAAAGCATTATTAACAGCACTTAATTTGAAATCACACAAAAAGTATATTTTTGTGTGTATGGTAATGGGGATTGAACTCAGGGCAATTCTACCTCTGAGCTACACCCCCAACTCTATTTTATTTTTTATTTTTAAACAGGGTTTCACTAAATTGCAGAGGGTCTCACTATGTTGCTGAGGTGGCCATGAACCTAATATCCTACAGTCTCAGTCTCTCAAGTAGAAAGTATAATTTTAATATGAACTCTATAGCTATCAGAGATGATGAAAGTAAAATTAATGAACACTATAAAATTAATGTCAAAAATTCTTGAGATTATTTAAACATATTCCAATATCTTTCTGTGTGCATATATGCATATACATATATATGTAAGTGTGTGTGTGTGCATGTGTGTGTGTGTGTGTGGTGTTCTGGTTTCAAGTATAAAAATTATGTATATTTATTGACAAACAAGTAAAAACATAGAAAAGTAAAGCTTTTAATGTATTAAGACTGAGAGGCAATTTGAGAGGTGAGGTTAAGAGCATTAGTTCTTGAGTCCACTGATCTGGGCTTTAATCCGAGCTAGACCACTTCTTTCTGCATAGCTAAATTGCAGAGTCTCTCAAAGCATCGGGGTTTGTTTTTTTTTTTTTTTTTTTTCAGAAAAATTAGGATATTCCAAATGGTATTGACCTCATAGGTTGGCTTTGCTTCCTCTGATATTTAGCTAATTTGCAGCAAATAATACTGACATTAAGTTGGTAGGAGCATGATTAATCCTTTTATCTTTTAGTACAGTATCTTTCTTTATTCACTAACAAAATTATGAGAATCCCAAATTACAAGTACATTCATTGATAATCTATTATTCAGCCCCAAAGTTGTATTGTGGGAAAGAGAAAGCACAGCCAAGTTATCCCCACCACTGAGCTGTCCCATCAATGCCCAACCACACCTGGGCAACTTGTGAGTGAACCAGGAGGACAAAGGTTCAGCTCCAGCCTGGCACAGTCAAATAGGACCTAATGATCCAAGTGCTTTCTTCTCACACAGAAAAATGCATCTTAAATATCCTTGGGCTATGTATCTACTACTGCCACTTCCAATTTTACTTCAGCGCTACATTGGAAAATTTTAAACCCTCTTCAATTTAGGCTGCTTTTATTTGTATTCAGACGAAGATAGAGTGTGTGCCAGGGGACAACTTGACCATTAAAAAAATTCTTTTTGACCACATATATTTTTATCAATTTGGGAACGCAATCAAAGCAGGCATTTTCTCTTAAAAGCTTGGAAATAAAGCTGATATTATCTGCTTGGGGGAGGGCTGGGGAAATCACTAGAGAAAAAAAAATCCTTTTGTGTATCCAGTTTCACATTGCTGTTGTCATGTACAGGATGTATATTCAAATGTGTTTGCATATTTCTAAACTGATCATACATCAAAATTAGAGCCATATTGTTCCTTTTACAGTGAAACTGTTTATATAGGAAATATTGTACCAAACATTCCCTGCCTCCACCCTGGGTTGTGGCTGATTGCAGAGTGAGATAAAAGCACTTATGTCCACAAACACGACAAAAGTCTATATGCATGCAAGAAATCAAAAGAAGGTGTGATTTTAACACAAACACTGTTATCAACCAAAAAAGAAGAAGGAGAAAAGAGGAAAGATCTGCTGGAGTTTATGCAAATTCAGAGAAAGCAAAAAGCATATACTTACATACTGATAGACTGAAAATTAGGGGTTGGATTAGATAACAGTAGAATTCAGCTTGGTGCAGTTCAAAACAGCCCTGGGATGCTGTTTTTATACCCATGTGACCAACTGAATTAGAGTCATTTACAAGAGACAGATATAACTCACTAAAGGGAATCCATTTCCTAATTCACTATGGGAAACAGTAACTTAAAGCTGGACTCTTGGTTCTTTCGTGTATTTCTGGAAGAATTGAGTCAATTTCAACAAATTCAGTTAATTTTTCCCTCCTTCACACTCAGCTATGTTTTTTCATATCCTTGCTCAAAAGTCTGGTCCAAGTACAAAGTGAAACAGGAAGTTGACAATTAGCCCATAAATCTGGGTCACATTGTTAGGTCAACAGAATTGTAGACTTGGTGGAGCTTAAAGGAGTTTTAGAGATTGTCCTCTCCCACAGCTTTCAAAGTTTAAATATTTTGTGAATGAAAGCCTATGTAGAATTCCAACATGTAATGTAGGTTTCAATAGTATTTCACAAGTATACATTGGTCAAAGATTATGGAAGGAAGAAAAATAGGTGGCACCATTCTTGTCAGAAGCTGAAGAAAAGCCGGGGGTGGTGGCGCACGCTTGTAACCCTCGCGCTTGGGAGGCTGAGACAGGAGGATCGCACAGGTTCAAAGCCAGCCTCAGCTACTTAGTGAGGCTTTCAGCAACTTAGTGAGACCCTGTTTCCAAATAAAATATTTTTAAAAAATGGTCTGGGAGTATAGCCCGGAGGTAGAAAGCCTCTGGGTTCCACCCCCAGTACCAAAAAAAAAAAAAAAAAAAAAAAAAAAAAAAAAAAAAAAAAAAAAAACCAGCTGAAGAAATTCCAGGTAAGAAGGCAGAGTAATGTAGAGTCTGAGGAAGGAAACAGTCACTTCTGGCTGAGCCGATGTGGAAAATTTCATGACCCTGATATTAAAGGATAAAGATAATTTGAACATTCTTTCCACCACTCATATTCCCTTCCCTGACAAAGCTATTGGTAACATCGTGGTCTTCAGCCAACTCCATCCAAAGAGCGGGTACATGGGAATTTTGTCAACCCAAAGAGATTGTCACTTCCTTATAAAGCCATCCTATGTCAGAGATTGCTGGCCAGTTGTCAACCCTTTTCCCTCATCTTCTGAACACAACTATATTTCCCGTCCTCCTTTATATCAGATACAGCCACGTGACTGAATTCCAAAAACGATCAGGCCTGTCCCATCATACAGACTCCTCTGTGTCCTTTCCCCTTCCCCTCTCTCTTTTGCCTATTACGGATGGATGCTCAGCATGATGTGGACTGAGAAGTGACACATTGAGGTTGTCAGAGCTTCAGTTAACCTGGATACCTGCATGACCGTATGGAACACTACCACCACCACCCGCCCCATTGCCTATGATAAACACCTGCTTCGGACTTCACATGAGTACAGAATCAAGTTTTATGATGTTAAGCTTCTGATATTTTAGAATTTGCTATAGCAGCTCTTACAATTCCAACTAATAGATATCTTATTCTATATTAGAACCACATCATTCTTCCCTTTCTTGAATACCTTTGCATATTTCCTGGTTACTTTTTGTATATCTCTAAGCTTTTACACACTGTAAATTAAATAATCTTGGGAGAACAGCTGCTCATAAAACATAATCCAAGTTTCTTTGGAGGAAGAGATCATGTTTCCATGTAGGCGTTTGAAACTCCTCTCGGCTCCATTTTCTTTACAGATAAAGAAGAGCATGGAATAGACTTGGGCCAAGTCCCTTTGCAGCATGAAGTGCCCACTTCAGTGATGCATGACCAAGTTGTCCGGGAAAGCAGATGTTGGTTATGGAAAAGTCCCAGCCTCCAAGTCAGTTGACCTGATTCCGGTTGCAAGACCTCCAACATGTCACCTAAGCATCCATCCCCTCAAATGTAAAATAAGAATTTCTACTTAAAAATACCTATTTTTCTGGTGCTATTTATTCATTTGCCACCATTAATGAGGCACCAATTAGGTTGTAAAGCCATAGGAAATGAACATGTACATCTTGAGGTGTTTTGTAAGCCAACGAGGGTTGATGATAGTGTCTATGTATCTTTCCAGCTAACCAAGTTCCTGCTAATGTGTGCCTGTATTTGTAACTGGTAAGAGAGGTATAAATACATATATTTTTATTCTATTCCAAGGATTCCAATCTATCTTGGAAACTGCAAGAAAGGGATTTTAAACTATTGGTCCTCCCTGTCCCATTAGCATCTTTGCCATTACCTCAACATAGAAATGCCAGGTTTTATTACCTATATTCCCCTCCAGGTGTATCAGGACCACCAATACCATGTCTCTTCCTCTTTTGCAGACTCTTCCACACAACTCAGGTACATCAAATAGGCCAGAACAGAATTTCTGATAATAGCAGACAAGAAGAGGAGTTCTCATCTGCAGTGCCATGCCAAAACACCTTCGAAGCTCGTATTTCCCTCAAAGAGGCCACTCCATCACACTAAAAAGCCAGAGGTCATCTCCCCAATTCTCACTAGCTTTGGAGGCCCCTGGGGAACCTGAAACCAAAGAGCTTTGCCCTGTTGTGGCCACCTGCCAGTGCTACTAGTGCCACTGTCAAAGGCCACCGTCCTGTCCTACCTCAGACTTGGGACTTATGAATATAAGAACAGGACAGGCAGTGGAGTCTGGCAGACTGCTCTCTGATTCTTTTTCTTTCTTCCAGAGAACATTTTCGTTTCAGAAAGAGCTCTACAAGGAAACAGCTACATAAAGGTTTGTAAACCTCTGAAACAAGAATCACAAGCCAAGTGAAAACCTCAATTTTCTCAACTGTAAAATGTGGGTAATAATATGCTCTTTTTCTGCCACACAAGAATTTTTGCAGAGCACAGTGAAACCACTTCCAACATGGAAGAATGCAGGAAGTATTCTCATTAATATATATCTATATCTATATCTATATCTATATCTATCTATATCTATATCTATATCTATATAGATGTAGATATATCTCCTTCTAAAGACTAGCACCAAGAGCTATACTTCAAAATCATGTCATAGAAAGGACCCCTTCTGGGTTAACCATCCTGTATTTGAAGACTACATTATTTTAGATTTAAAATATTAAAAATCTTTTTGAAATTAAGGACCCAAATAATAGTAAAGTCTCAGGAATCTAGATGCTGAATATTCAAAATTCACTACTTTTTGGAGGGAGCTAAGCTAAAAGGTACCTTTGCACCAATTATGAAATAAGGGCTTGATATATAAATAAGGCTTTTGTGGGAGTATTGACCTTACTCTTGAGTAAGTCTTCAAAACATTTTGCTCAGAACTTTGACAAAGATTTTCAAAGCAATCTTCTCCTATAAATAAGTGATAATAAAGCAATTCTGAAATTTTCTTACCTCTTAGTAATGCAAGTCCCATAAGAGCCTATTCATGAAGATTTTGTTAACTGAGTTTTCTTAATTAAAAATGCATTTGCTTAAAATATTGTATAATTCAACTTCATACCATGAATAAAAATTACCTTTCATCGAGCCGGTTTAAGAATGTTCACACACATCATCTCATTTACCCTTATGATAACTCCATGGTGTATTATAAAGGCAATTATTTTCTTTTTACCCACAGGAAAGCCAGGCTCAGAGGTTTTACGTTACTCATTCCGTGTTCTAACACTAGAAAATGATAGGGCAGGAATACAAACGGAGAATTATCTGATTCTAAAGCCCTTTCTCTTAACCATTTTTCTACTTTGTCTCTTAAGATAACGTTCATCTAGTGAGCACAACTTATTAAGGACTTTACTGCAATGAAGCATGCTAAAATTTTTTTAAAAAGTTCATCTTCACAGCATCAGCCAAAATGTTTCTAAAACGCAGCAGCCGCCATTGACCATATCTTTATTGTAAGTCCATTCAGTATGGCTGGGAACCAGCATCTGTAGATGCCATCGAGAATTTGATACTGATGATGATGATTTCCAAGTTCCCTTCCTTTTTAGGGAACTGATAAGTCTAAGAAATGACCTGTGTAAAGTCACAAAACCATCCAGCAAACAGGAAGTAACATGAAGAAGTTAACTCAGGGAACCAAGAGTCTCACCTTCCATCTTACCTTTGACTCATAGCTGATACTATTCCATGCAATGGCCCTGGCACTTGGAGGGAAAGAACAAGAGGCATTAGTCTTCCTTGATCTCTCCCAAGAAAGAAAAGAGAAGCAGCTGGAAAGGGCAGTGCAGTTGTTTCACAGTAACACAGGCTTTAGAGGGAGCTGGCCCCAACATCAAGAATGTGCAACTCTATCCGAGGCTGATTTTCTCCCCAAAGAGAGACCCTCTGGAACGTAAACTTCAAGAATTGGATTTTCCTTACAATGTCAACAATTACTTTCTTATTAAAGAAAAAAATCTGGGTGGGGGATGGCAGATGGGCACATCTGATGGGGGTTAAGAGGAGGGAGCAGAGTTCCAGGTAATGAAGAAATTATTCAAGGGCAATTTGGGTGTAAAAATATAAACCCTATAAATCTGCCAGAGCCAACAAGTCTAAAGACAAATCACTCACAGCAAATGGGTCTCTTCCTAACAAAACTGACCACAGGTTTAATTTAGGCCCACACCTTGTTTGTGTTGGGTTTCGGATTATTTTTTTAAGACATGCATGGGCAACAAAAAAGTAAGTTGATATTAGTCCCCCCACCTTCTCCTGTTAATAAAATCTTTGTCTTCTGCTATATTCAGAGCTTTGTTTCAAACTATGAAGGTCTATGCCATAATCCAGACCAGGGAGCATATCATTGCCATGGAAGAGAATATTTGCCCAGGAGCAAGACAGCCAGCTTCCTTCCCAGGGCCACCATCAACTTTGTTGTTCGTATTGGCATGACTAAAAGGCATGGATGGAGGAGCTGGCCCATTGTTTAGGCAGTTGAAAATGGCCTCAGCAGTTCCTTCAGACCACTATGATATAAATCATATGAGGGCAGGAATTATTTTTTTTTTTGTACTCATGTCCAGTTCCCGATACCTGAATCATGACCAGTTCATAGTAAGAGGTCAATCGTCACTTGTGCTATGAATGAATGAATGAATGAATGAATGAATGAGTAAATCATCCACCCACTCATTCATCCTCAAAGATCACTGGTAATAATTGTAGGGTTTTCTTTGATGGAATTACAAATGACACCCATTATCTCATTCAACTTTATCTCTGGGGCCCTGCCTAAAACAATGACATTCTTCCATATTAATTAAGTCCTGGCCCATGATTGTAGACCAGGGGCTCATCTGTGGGCATATCTTGCACCAATAACCACTTACATTTAGTTTTCAAACCCTCCTCTACCAACTTATTCTTGCAGTTGTCCACCTTCCTAATTTCTTACCCTCGCCACCCTGGATAATATAGGATACAGAAAATTAAACCAAGAAAAGTGCTCAGAATTACTGCTGTCTAAGTTATGTAGACTCCAGTTTTAATCGATCATACTTTTCTAGAGCTGAATATCTTTCAGTTTTTTTATACGAGGTTTTAGAAGAGAAGCTTCTGATGTGACCTCTGTTGTTTCCTTTTTCTTTTTTAAAATTCATTGGTGCATTGTAATCGTACATCTTAATGAGGTACAGGATGGTAGAGGCATACATGCAGACATTACTCATCCCCAATTTCTACCCCACCCCCCCTCCTTCTGGTGTCTGGCTTAGTGATTGACTTTGATATGTTTGTACATGTACATCATGTACATTAGGGTGTTTTCCTCTATTCCCCTCACATCTCTCTCAGGTCACCTTCTTTTCTTATCTAAGTTTTCTCCTTTTTTCTGAGTTTCCATTTAGTAAGATAGAGCATAGACCAGATCAGAAGTACTAATATGATAATACTCAGAGTTGATGGAAACCATTGACATGTTGTAGTTTTTCTTTATGGTTGGAGGTGAGGGGAGAGCTGAAAGGAAGGATGAGAGGAATGCTTAATTTCTGATATATAAAAAATTCCATCAAAAATCCTGTATTAGGCTGAGTATGGTGGCACACACTTGTAATCCCAGCATTTGAGAGGAGGAGACTGAAGAATGGCAGTTCACCGACAGCCTCAGCTACTATGTGAGGCACTTCACACAGTGAGCCCCTGTTTCAAAAATAAAAGGACTAAAAAATTGGGCTGGGGTGTATATTGAAGGTACAATGCTCCTGGGTTCCATCCCCAGTACCGCAAAAAAAAAAAAAAAAAAAAAAAATCCTGTATTAAGCCAGGTGTGGTGGCACACACTTGTAACCTCAGCATTCGGGAGGCTGAGACAAGTGGACAGTCTCAGCTGCTCAGTGAGGCCCTTTGCAACTCAGTGAGACTCTGTTTCAAAATAAAGAATAAAAAATAGGGTTGGCGTTATAGCTTGGTGGTAGAATTCCCTTGGGTTCCATCCCCAGTAACACACACACACACACACACACACACACACACACACACACACACACCTGTATTAGTCCTTTTTAGTTACTATAACAAAATATCTGGCATAGGCTAACTTTTTAAAGAACAAAGGCTATTTAGCTCACAGTTTTGGAGGCTGAAAGTCCAAACAGCATATCCCAGGCTCTTGTAAAGGCCCCAGTGACTGTATAACCTTCTAAAGGATGGCAATCATGGGCATAAATGTGGGAGAAACATCACATCTCCAAACAAGAAGCCAAAGAGAGACTGAAGTCCCACAGTCCCTTCTGAGGGGATACCCTCAACGTCTTATGGACTTCCCACTAGTTCCCACCTCTTAAATGTTCCACCCTCTCCCAATACTGCCACCCTGGGAACTAAGTTTCCAGCACAAGAACTTTGGGGCAAACCAAATCCAAATTGCAGCCAATCCCAAAATTCAAATGTAGCCGGGCATGGTGGCGCACGCTTGTAATCCCCACATTTGGGAGGTGGAGACAGGAGGATCTCACACGTTCAAAGCCAGCTGCGCTGGCTTAAGAGACCCTGCTTCCAAATAAAAATATAAAATAGGTCTGGGAGTGTAGCCCGAAGGTAGGAGGGTTTCCAGGAACCAAAAAAAAACAAAAAAAAAACAACAACAACAAAAAAAAACCCTCAAATGTCTACCTTCTCTTTGGAAGTAGTCAGATCTGGGACAGTGTTCCTAAATTCTCACGTGGGATCAGTTAAGGGTTGCTCCTTTTAGGTAGCTTCATCCCTCTCTCCTGCCAGTGCCCCAAGACCACATCATTCTTTACTGTCAGCTACCTGACCCAGGAACTAGATGAACCTGACTTCTTTCTAAACTAAGCATTCCGCCATTCTAAAATTGTATGAAATGCCATTCATTGGTATTGGGTCATTAATAAGGCAATTAAAGAAGGTAGACAGTGAATAAAACTGTCACTATATGTAATTTGTTTATTTATTTGTTTATTTAATGTTATAGGGATACTTGACATTCTGAGTCTGTTTCCTTGACAGCAAAAAAAAAAAAAAAAAAAAAAACTAGCTGTTAAATGAGAAGCTATAGAGGCCCACTTTGAATTTAAGGCTAAAGGATTAGAATACTACTTCTGTCAATGCTTCTCAAATACACCCAGATATTAACACTGAATGACTATAAGCTGTGAGAATTTTATCATTGACATTCTTCTAGTCAATGAAGTAGATAATGTAAGTTGTAAGATAGTACATTTTCCCCTGGAGACTCAATAAAGCTATTTTTATTTTGAATGGCAAATAATGCAACCTATAAATGTTTTTTTTTTTCTGAGCAATGCCTTCTATTTCTCAAATTATGTGATTGTGTGCTTTGTTATGCCTTTCTCTACCCAGGATAAATATACTCCAAAAGCAGAAATAGTTTACAAATATCATATGGATAGAAAAGAATAAAACTGAAATTGCTTACATATGTCCTACATGCTGTACACTACTACATCTTTTGCCTCACAGCAGCGCATGAAGTAGACAGTACCAACCTGCTCGTTAAGATTTGGATCAGCAATAGGCCCCCAAGAGCTTGTGTGTTGATTCGATTGTCCAGGCTGCAATCTCATTGGTGGATTAATTCAAGTGATTGATTAATTAACTTCGTCAGTGGATTACTCCATGTGAGCTATCATAGATCAATAATATGGGCGACAGTACCAATGGCAAATTAATAAGGCAGAAATCGGAAGGAAAAACGCGCCAATCCCTGAAATTTGGAGAAACAGTAGTCTGAAAGAAGAGGTATTTGTTCAAGGTTCTTGAGAAGGCCTTACTTCATCTCTGTGTTGATTAAGTCCCGCCCCAGGGAGCAGCCATTTTATTGGCTAAATATGGGAACGGGTCAGAGATCATGGGGTGCTAACACGAAATGCGGCAATCAAAGAAAAGTTCACTTATCTTCTTCTCAGTGTTTTCTTCTGAATATATCCCTTTCCCAGTCCTAGCCCCTAACTCCACCCCACCCAGCACTTATTATCTTTCTAGCATGCCGTTCATGCATTTTTATATCCAGACTAATTGGACTCAGACATATCTGCCTCCTCTCTCTAGCATCAGAGTCACCCAACTAAGTATAAAACTTTATTCTGTCCTCAGTCCTGTAAATGGAAAATAACTGCATGCAAAATATAAAATAAAAAATTATTTAAGAACAAACATCAAATATAACACAGAAAATATCAAGTGATTACAAAAACAAAATCATCTTTTTTTTGGTCCAGTGTTTGTAATTAATTATTTATTTTATTTACTTATTTATTTATTTGATGGTACTGGGGTTCCTGGAAACCCTTCTACCTCCGGGCTACACTCCCAGACACCTATTTTTTATTTTTTATTTTGGAAACAGGGTCTCTTGCCAGCAAGGCTGGCTTCGAACCTACACAATCCTCCTGTCTCTGCCTCCCGAGCGTGGGGATTACAAGCATATGCCACCATGCCTGGCATAATTAATTCTTAATAGCTTGAAAATACAGGTTTTTGTTTCAACAACAATCTTATTCTTAGCTATTTGGTGAACATTGGCTTGGTTTTTTTTCCCCTTTTCCCTCCTCTTCCTCTTCTTCCTCCTCCTCCTCCTCCTCCTCCTCTTCCTCCTCCTCCTCCTCCTCCTGCTCCCTATCCTCCTCCTTCTCTATTATACAATTGTTAAAATTGGAGATTTGGGTAAATTAGTTCTTTGGGTTTTTTTGTTTGTTTGGTTGGTTGGTTTTGTTTTATTGTGGTACTGGGGATGAAAGCCAAGGGCATTCTACCTCCGAGCTACACCCCCAGCCCTATTTTTTATTCATTTTTTTCTTTTTTCTTTTTTTTTTCTTTTTTCTATTTATTTATTTTTTTGAAATAGGGTTTCACTGAATTCCAAAGGGCCTCACTAAGTAGTAGCCAAGGCTGTCCTCAAACCATAATTCTCTAGTCTGGGATTACAAGCGTGTGCCACCATGCCCAGCAGTAAATTAGTTCTTTTTTTTTTTTTTTTTTTTGGCAGGTATGGAGATGGAACCCAGGGGCATTTGACCTCCAAGCTACACCCCCTGCTCTATTTTTTATTTTTTATTTTGAAACAGAGTCTCACTAAGTTGCAGAGGGCCTCACTAAGTAGCTGAGGCTATCCCCGAACCACGATCCTCTGGTCTCAGTCTCCCCAATGCTGGGATTACAAGTGTGAGCCACCATGTCCGGCTGGTAAATTAGTTCCTAATCATGAACTATTACAATAAAAATGCCAGCTCTGTACTGGGAATAGCACTAAGAGATAGGAAGACCTAGACTGTTATGAATTATTTGGGAGATGACCATCTCCCCCCAACAACAAAGGTGATGTCTTGATCTCTGCCTTATTCTCTTACCTGGTTCAAACTGATTCAGATCTTGGGCCAATAAGAAAGGGGATATTTGGAGGCCCCTAACACCCTCCCACGTACTCAATAGCAATTAGTCTGGGTTTTCATAGGTAATTGATGTACAACATAATATACTTTGGGAGCCATAATGGTCCCATTTACAGTTAAAGAGAGATATGAGGTCATTGTTGTTTCCAGAGACCCACTGACCACTACCTCCATAGGATCAGCTCTTGCACCATCAGTATCCTGAGACTCGGCAGTAGAGATCCTCAATTTTGCCACTGCTGCACACAAGATCTGTGTGCAACGACTTCCCCAACTGACCAAATTCATAAGCAACTCTGATATGTTCCTGGTGAAAGAATAATTGGTACCATCTTTTTTTGGCTAATTTGGCAGTGCATAGCCAAATTGTAAATTTACTTACACGTTGTCATGGCAATTCTACTTCTATGTATCTATCTTGCAGAAAATACTTGCACAAACATAAAAGTCCAAGTGAATTATGACACTATTGTAGTGATGGAAAATTGAAGTTATCTAAATGGCCATCCATCAAGAGCCCCCTAAATGTTATGAATATTATGAATTGGCTTCTATTTATTTGTTTTTTAAAGGAATATATCTATACTATGTTCCAGTAAGTGGTGTGGGCATAGGTGGGGAAGGAGTGTCCACTGATTGCTCTGCATTTCTTCTATTTGAAGGTTTAAGTAAAGATGTATTAGTAACTAATAATTAGTAAAACAAAAAAGCACAAAAATAATAATAAACAAAAATAATCATTTTCAAGTGGCATGAACTTATTTCTTGGAGGCCGTTGGCACTCAGTTATACTGTTCTTCCTCATCGCAGTGCCTAGAGTCTGAACAGGTAATCAGAAGAGTGGCGAGTGGCGAGTGAACCTAGAATCCAGGCAAATGTAGCAGTTGTCTGGAAGGAGATTTCTCCCAGACACAGTGTATCTCCTTAATCCCCTCTCTAATAACAGATTACAACTTTTCTAGGATCAAAGTTCCCATGACTACCCAAATCAAAGTGTGTCTTTTGTTTGTATGGTTGGGGAGAAACATCATTCAAGTCTTTCTCTTAGAGTTCCCATTTCAGAAACCCCAAGTAGATCATGAACACACACTTTCTTGGTCAGATCTCATACCATAGGTCGACTTCCAACTTTGACCAGGTGACTGCTGTTGAGAAGATTAAAATTTCTGCCTCTCTCCCTTCTCAAAAGTCATCTTAGCTTTCTAAAGGCTGGGAGTGAACATCCTATTTTACTCTCTCTAACCCAATTTTGTTTTACTGGTCTCTCTTCCTCAGAAACCTATTTCACAGATCCAGCTTTAGGGTAGCACTCTAGGAGAAACTGCCAGAGTTCCATTTTTCAACAATATGACCATCCTCCCTTACCTGGATGCCAAGTGTCCGACCCCCCTGTGACCTCCCAAGCCACTCAGGCTTTTTCTGGTGGATGTCATTTCCACAGAGAGTTGATTTCATTGATTATAAATGAATCTTTGATATTTCCACCCATCCTTACCATTTCAGTCTCTTCTGCAGCATGGGGTTGGGTTTGAGTTTTCTATCAATGCCAAATAATGCCTTGGTTTTGCCTAGTGCTTTTATGTCAAAGTCTTTTTAATATCTATTAATTAATTTTGTTCTCACAATAGTTCTATTAGGTATAAATGGCTCCTAATCATCCTTCCTTCTAAAAGATGTAGAAACTTAGGCCCTAGGAAGTGACTGAGAATATGCCCAATGATAGCCAATTCAAGCCTGCTGTCGATTCCTCCCACCTTTGGAGATTGGACTAGAGGTCAGTTAACCCCAGGAGACAAGATTTATTTATTTTTTCAGAGCTGAGGATAAAACCCAGGGGCGTTCTACTTCCGAGCTATGCCCCCACCCTATTTTTTATTCTTTATTTTTAAACAGGGTCTTACTGAGTTGCAAAGGGCCCCACTAAGTAGCTGAGGCTGTCTGAGAACCACGATCCTCCTGTCTCAGCCTCCCGAATGCTGGGATTACAAGCCTGCGCCACCACATCCCATGACTAGATTCTTAATACACTGGATTTCTTTTAAACCACTTGAAGCCTCATGTACTTCTGAAGGCTTAGTCTGACAGTGTACTCCAACTCACTAGGCTTCTCCACACTGAAAGAAGTAGGCTGGTGCTGTGCTGGTCATGGCTAATGTTTTGCCATTGATGTTATTTTTTTTTTTATCTTCTTTTTGCAGTACTTTTTTTTTTTTTTTCAGAGCTGAGGATAAAACCCAGAGGCATTCTACCTCTGAACTACACCCCCAGCCCAATTTTTTACTCTTTATTTTGAAGCAGGATCTCACTAAGTTGAAGAGGGCCTTACTAAGTAGCTGAGGCTGGCTGAGAACCTGTGATCTTCCTGTCTCAGCCAACCAAGTACTGTGAATACAAGCGTGCACCACCATGCCCAGCTCCATTGTTGTTATTTAATAGAGGTCCTATTCCTGCAGGAAAAAAGGAATATAGCTATACAACTTACTTTAAAGGGCATAGTCAAAGAAAGCAGGACAAGCTTCCTATGGAGTTCCAGGTAGACTGAGATCATTCCTAGTTAGTAGAACCAGAGAATTCTCTGTGGAAGCAGTTCTTGAGACAGAGGGGAAAATAAGTGAAAAAAAATTCCAGGAATATAGATGTTATGAGCAGAAGAATGGGAGTCTGGAAAGTTTTCTTCTCCCTTCAAAATCCTGAGTCCTGGCTGGACATGGTGGTATACTCCTGTAATCCTAGTATTTGGAAGGCCTCGGCGGGAGGACTGTGGATTCAAGACCAACCTCAGCAATTTAGGGAGACCCTCAGTAATGTAGCAAGACCCTGTTTCAAAATAAAAAATAAGCCGGGCGTGGTGGCGCACGCTTGTAATCCCAGCATTCTGGAGGCTGAGACTGGAGAATTCCGGTTTGTGGTCAGCCTCAGCTACTTAGTGAGGCCCTTTGCAACTCAGTAAGATCCCATTTCAAAATAAAGAATAAAAAATAGGGCTGAGGGTGGAGCTCAGAGGTAAAAGTGCCCCTGAATTCCATCCCTAGTTGCCCCCCAAAAAAATTAAATTAAATTAATAAAATAAAGCTGGGTGTAGAGCTTAGAGGTAGAATGCCCCTTAAGTTTTCCCTTTTAATAGATAAAAGGGAAAAGAAAAATAATCCTGTATCCTGCCGTCTGAAATGGAGTATTGATGATTATTAAACACAACACAGAAAGGAACTCTGAGGTCTGAAGATGCCCAGTTTAGGCAGGGATGCTGGTGTTAGAGCACCAGGCTTGTTTATAGCCAAGTCACTGAGTCCTTAAGGCTAAGGCACTTATCAATGGTTCATTCTTTGATCTACACAATTAATGTGTTCTCATTTTTATTCTAAGTGCTTTGCAAACTCAAAGAGAGCTCTCAGCCACCTCCTCCAAAAACAAAACCTTAAATTTCCAAAACTGAATTGAACAAAATTTGACTTACTTTCAAGTTCCTCCTCAAATAGGATACCTTCAGTCCCACCCAATTAACAAAGCAAAACAATACAAAACAGCAGTCAAATGCTTTCTCTTTGGCAAAGAAGTTAACTGCCTTGCCAAAAATCGCACTATATGTTGGAGGCTGAGACAGGAAGTTCATGGCCAGCCTCAGCTACTTACTGAGGCCCTTTGCAACTCAGTGATACCCTGTTTCAAAATAAAAAATGAAAAATAGGGCTAGGGGCATAGCTCAGAGATAGATTGCCCCTGGGTTCCATTCCCATTAACACACACACACACACACACACACACACACACACACAAACACACACAATCACACTATAATATAATTTGCCCATTCCAGTCCCCTCAGGACTCATTCTCTATAATGGATAGTTTTATTTTTAATCAGATAAACTGAGCCTCTGTGTTGAGTTAGTTAGCTAATGTTTCTTCCCCCATGAGATGGTGCCTTAACACCCCAGGGTCAATTTTCTTCCTTTATTTCTGAATTCTACAAATTATTCACATCCCCTTGGAAGCTGCCTCCCCAGTGAACCTGGGTGAGTTATTCAACCTCTTTGCGCTTCAGTTTCCACAGAAAAAGTGATATCTGAGTAGTGCTCACCTCAGTAAGAGTTGCAAGGATCAAAAGGAACAATTCAGCCGGATGTGGTAGTGAATGCTTGTAATCCTAGTACTTGGGAGGCTGAGACAGGAAGATTGTGGGTTCACAGATAGTCTGCTACTTTTCTTTTTTTCTTTTTTTTTTTTTTTTTTGGTGGTACTGGGGTTCCTGGAAGCCCTTTTATTTCCGGGCTACACTCCCAGACCTATTTTTATATTTTTATTTGGAAACAGGGTCTCTTAAGCCAGTGCAGCTGGCTTCGAACCAGTGCAATCCTCCTGTCTCCACCTCCCAAGCGCGGGGATTACAAGCGTGCACCACCACACCCGGCTAGTCTTTGCTACTTAATAAGGCCTTCTACAACTTAGTGAGACCCTGTTTCAAAATAAAAAATAAAAAATCAGGCTGGGGATGTAGCTTGGAGGTAGAATGCCCCTGGGTTCAACCCCCAGTACCACAAAAAACAGGAACAATTCAAAGTGTTTGGCAGTTCTCTTAGCACATAATAAGTGCCCAATAATAAATGATAGCTATTAATTTTACTTTGAACAATGATTAGAATCACACATGCCAAAAGTTTCACAATGACTAAGGCAAGGAAGTTATAGCATTTTCTTCTTCTTTCATATATATCATGAGTAAAGAATAATGGAAATTGCCAAAAAATTGAAAAGAAGAAAATTTGAAATTGCCCTAATTCTACCATGGATGTTAATTTAAGTTAAAATATTTCCTTTTTATGTGTAACACTATCTTAAACATCTTTCCATATCATTAAGCCTATTCCTATTACATTCTTAATGTCTGCATATTTTTCAAATTAGAGTTATGCCTTGATTATTTAACCAATTCCTCTATAGTCAATTATTTATGATATTTACAGCTTTTTGCTATTTTAAACAATATGCAGGTAGAAATTTGTACTTCGTGTGTGTGTGACAGGGAAATGGGATCCAGGAGCATTCTACCTTCAAGCTATTGAACCCAAAAGCATTCTATCTCTGAGCCACACCCAGCCCTATTTATTTATATATTTATTTATTTATTTATTTATTTACTTATTTACTTATTTACTTATTTATTTATTTGAAACCGGGTCTTTCTAAGTTGCTGAAGGTTTTGCAAAGTTGTAGAGGCTGGCCTTGAAATTACAATTCTCCTGCCGCAGCCTTCCAGGTATTGAAATTGCAGGTGTGTGCCACCATACCCAACTTAGATACTCTGTGTGTGTATGTGTGTGTGTGTGTGTGTGTGTGTGTGTGTGTGTGTGTGTGTGTGAATTTAACCAAATTTTTTTTTAGGACAAATTCATAGAAATGAAAATTCTGAGTCTGAGGGTCCACTAAATACTTACTATCTTTTCTACTGCCAAATTGTCTTTCAGAGAGATTGCACAAATCGGCCCTCCCACCAGCTGGGCAAATTTCATTTTCTCACTTCCAACCCAACACTAGCAAGTATTTAAAATCATTGCCAAATTGATAAGTCATAAATGTAATCTTGCTTTTTATTTTAAATTTTTATCACAAGTAGTGATGGAAAAACTTAATGTGTTTATTCAACAAACATTTGAATATTTTCTTCTGTGACATCCCTGGCAATATCGTCAAAGAGATGATAAAGGGTGGTGTTAAAAGCCCAAACTCTTATGACTACTTGTCTGAATCTAGCCTCTACCTCTGGATTCAGTGATCTTATGCAACTTACTCAGCCTCTCTGTACCCCCGTGTCTTCATGAAAATGGAGATAGTATGAGTGCTTACCACATAGAGTTAAGTACTTGAGAGCACCAAGGACGAGAAGCTACTGTTGCTGTTTGCCCACTTGGGTCACTGGACTTCTTGCTGGGTATGATGAAGAGGGAAGGGAGGATGTCAGAAAGAGGCAGGAGGTGTCATGCTAGCGCACACATTCAAACCTTTCCAATAACGCCACGTGTTTTGATGAATGAAGGACAATAATAATAATTTCGTGCATTGTTTTCCACTCGTGAAAGTGTCCATAATATGCTCTCTAGGTCTATGCGTGACACTGCCCCCCTGGTTCCCACAGCTCCCGGACTGTGTTGTCTTTCACCTATAATGACTCACGTTGAGCAGGCAGGAGAAAGTGTGACTATATTTTTTTTTTGCCCCAGCCTCTGTTTTCTCAAATCTCAAATGCAAATTCCTCTCCATTATGCAGCTCAGCAGGGAGTTATCAGGACCCAATTTAGTGCTCTCATGGTGTCCTCAGGTTTGGATAACAGGAGAAATACACACAGTCCCAGAAATTTCATGAAGGGTCAAAAGGAACTTCAGGGCTGAACTACCTCCACTTCCTCATTCACAAAGATGGTTTGTATCACTACAGCCAAAACAGACCCGAGACTGGGAAGTAGAGCACTCAGGAGGCTTTCTAACTTTGAAATTTGGCCAATGAAAAAAGTCAATGTAGACTTCTTTTTTTCTTTTTTTTTTTTTTCTTTTTTTTTGTGGTACTGGGGATGGGATCCAGGAGCATTCTGCCTTCAAGCTACACTCTCAGCCCTATTTTTTTATTCTTTATTTTGAAACAGGGTCTCAGTAAGTTGCGGAGGACCTCACTAAGTAGCTGAGGCTGCCCACGAACCACGATCCTCCTGTCTCAGCCTTCCTAATGCTGGGATTACAAGCGTGCGCCACAAGCGTGCGCCAGCACACCCGGCTGTAGGCTATTTTAAAACATTGAATTAAATGAGAAAAGAATTGAGTCCAATAGTGGAACTGGATGTAGAAGGGAGGTGTGAAGAAGGAAAGTGAAGCTTGAGGAAGGGAATAGTCCCAACAATGCTGTGTCCGCACTCGAAAACATAACTACCATGTACGGAGAAAAAGGAGAAGGGAGTGGGGCGGGATATGAAGGGAAATACAGAATATGATGTATACATGTACGAGGGTATCACTTTGAACCCCATTATGATGTATGATAATAATGCACTGATAAACTTATTTTAAAAACCCCAAAGCATTCAAACCCAACTCTTATTTTGACTCAGCTAAAGATGAAGGAGCCACCACTACTCTGTCCTATTCTGCCCATGCATCCTGTTCAGGAATGGCTCCAGGCACTTTATCACCATGGAATTCCATAGCATATATTTGAAAACCATTTGTCTCAAGGCATTCAACATCTTCCTCCTCCCCACCCAGAGCCCCAAACCTTTCTTCTCAAAGCTATGCCTTACATCATCACCTACCTCCACTTAGTATCTCTGGGTCTCTCTTTCGTCATGTATAAGATGGGGGTGTTGTTTAAAAGGTGCCCTCCAGAAAAACATTTTAAGATTTCATTTGTGGGTCTATAGACTGACTCCAGGAAGTACTTTAAACACAGTACTTTGTGACTACAAAAAAAAAATCCCATAATTACCATAATTCATAATTACCATTATTGAAAACTAGCCCAAAGGCTCAACAAAAATCCTAAATTAGACTCAGGATACAACTCAAGGCTTCTGAATCCCAAACTTTGACAAGCCAAGTATGCACAAAATGGAGACTGGTTCAAAACATCCAAACATGGGCACTAACTAATTTAGGTAAGGGGAGATATGAAAAATCACCTTACCCAACTTCACAAACAAACATTTTCAGTACTTCCATACGAAAGTACCAAAGCAGTAGCGAGGCATGGTGGCGGCGCACTCTTGTAATCCCAGCATTTGGGAGGCTGAGACAGGAGGATCTGGGTTTGCAGCCAGCCTCAGCTACTTAGTCCCTTGGCAACTCAGTGAGACTCTATTTCAAAATAAAGAATCAAAAAATAAGGATAGGGGTATAGCTCAGAGGTAGAATGCCCCTGGGTTCCATCCCCAGTACCGCAAAAAAAAAAAAAGTACCAAAGCTGACTTTAATATCATCTTATTAAAGTTCCTAGTGGCTAGACTGATGTTGGGTGGGACTCCAGCATCAAGTCTTGAAAATTCCAAGATGAGTTAATTTGCAGCCAAAGTTGAGAGTTGAGTACTAGTATAATGAATTGCTTCTAAAGTAGAGTGCAAGCCGGGCATGGTGGCACACTCTTGTAATCCCAGCATTTGGGAGACTGAGACAGGAAGATCGCAGTTCATGGACAGCCTCAGCTACTTAATGAGGTCCTTTGCAACTCAGTGAGAACCTGTTTCCAAATAAAGAATTAAAAGTAGAACTGGAGGTGTAGCTTAGAGGTAGAATGCCCCTGGGTTCCATCCCCAGTACCTAAAAGAAAAGTAGGGTGCATATTTTAACAGCATTCTAAAACAATTTAGAATGTATACACATAAACACACATTTAAAAATGATCTCATTCTACTAAATTTTGGTATAATTAATATATTTGAGTATATTTGTATATTAGTACATTTGTAACAGATTAGTGTCATAGCAAATATATTATTTATAAATGAATAACTACTTATCTGGGGTACTTTCTAAAACAAGGGTTTTTGAGAGCTGTATATTATCAAAAAGTCTAAATCTAAATAATCCACTGAGTAAATAGGCGTTACTTTCGTTATGATCTTAGTGGTTTACTGTTCGCTACCTTATTTGCTTGTTTATTTGCCTCTCATTCGTACGGTAGTCTTGCCTCCCCGTTTAAGGCAAAGACTCCGTTTCCAGATTTTCACTCTCTACCATATTCTTGGCATGATGTTAGACCCATCAGGGTCTGTCACATGCTAGCTGTTGGGCAAGCCTTAGTTTTTTCACTCAAAAAATATTGAAAATAATAGTGCCAACTTCATAGCACTATTATGAGGATTAAATATGAGACAGTTTTACATAATTTTTAACATATGTTTTGGATTTAATGAATAGGAGCTATGTTTATTACTCATTGGATTGAGTTCATACATTCCATGCATATGGAACGCCAGGTATCGTGTTGGGAAATGAGCGAAAAGTGTGTAAGACAAAGTTTCTTTTTAAGAAATTCCTAGTCTAATAACAACAACAAACATTTAAATATATAATCAGAATGCCACCTAATGAATGGGCTGATTAGCATATATATAAAGTACTGTAAGAAGAAAACTAAGGAATCAATTATTTCTTCCTAGTTCCTTAAAACATGAATACGAGTTTTCCTGTAGAAAAGGAAGAAGCGTATTCTTGGAAGAATAACACAGACACATGCGCACAGCACAGTTTTTACAGTGTGGTCCAGGAATCCATGGGGATTCCTAAGACGATTTCAAGTGGACCACAGAGTCAAAACAGTGGTCATAATACCAACACATAATTTGTTTTTCTTATTGTCTCCAAAAGTACAATAGAATAATATATAACAGTTTAAATGCAGAAAGCAGCTATGAGAATCTAGCTATCTTCCCTTAAGGGTATTTGTCAAAATGTAAAATAATGTCTGTCATTAAGTTTCATCATTTTGGAGAAGTTATTTTTCATAAAAATGGTTTGTCAATATGTAATTGATTTATTATTGTTTAAAAGTGAATTTTGATTCATATTTCTCTGATTGCTAATAATGTGGAACTTTTTAATGTATTTACTGGCTTTTCTATTTCTTTTGTAAAATGTCTCTTCAGTTCAATTACCCATTATTTTATTGGATTATTTGTTTATTTAAAGTTAGTTTTTAAAGTTATTTATATATTCTAGATATTAGCCCTCTATCAGAGGAGTAGCTGCAAAGATTTTCTCTCGTTCTGTAGGCTCTCTCTTTAAACTATTTTTTTAGTTCATGTCTTATTTTTTATTTTTTAATTTACTTTTTTATTTTTATTCTTTAAACTCCTGATGGTTTCCTTTGCTGTACAGAAGCTTTCCAATTTGATGCCACCCCATTTATTGATTCTTGGTTTTATTTCCTGAGCTTTAGGGGTCTTACTGAGGAAGAGTATACCAGTGTCTATATATTGGAGAATTGGTTCTATGACCTCTTCTAGTAATTGCAAAGTTTCTGGTCTAATTTCTAGGTCTTGGGAAACACTAATTTCTACTATGGGAGAAATCACTATCTATATATTTATATACATAAATATGGACATCCTCACTGTTAACCAAAGCTCTTTGAGGTTCATAATTTTTAAAACCGAGAAAGGGTCCTGAGACCATTAGTATAAAAACATAAAATTATATTATGTTCTCAAGGAGTAAATGAATAAATGAACATGTACAGCTGACTACCTCTGGCTCTTTGGGGAAGCAGAATATAAATTATAAACATATATATCACACATTTGTATACAATGAATACGACTATCCTATCTTCTTGGCCTATGAATCACAGATAAAATATACCAGAATGCTGAAAGGGTTGATCTGAATTTATTGGTGATTTTGAGAAAGGACATGGAAGCAGACTTAGTTAATCCAGTGAAAGTCGTTGCATATAAATTTGCAAACTAAAATACTCCCTGGGCTGAGGTCATGTGCTTAATTTTAGCAAGTAGGGTGAATATGTTTGGGTAGGTATTTATACTAAGCAATGGACTGGGCTGGGATGGGTTTGACAGTGGAAATAGTGATACAACCTTTATTATTTTCAATGCAAAAAAATGAACTATTAATGTGATGTTCTGGTTGAGAATTTAAACTCTCAAAAAATCGGAAAATTCAAAGTCATGGTACCCATAGCAACCATAACTCTGCCCCCTTGCATGCCCAGTGTGGAGTATTTTGTATTGCAGTACATGCTGTGAAATCTATGCCTAAATGTGCTATATAGCAGAGTTACAGTTGCTGTGGGAACTGTAACTTTGAATTGCCTGCCTTTTGTGTCATTAAACTTTCAGCTGAAGTATTGCATTAAAGGAGTTTTTTTTTCCTCCTCCATTGCATTTCCTCATTAAAATTTTTTTTTGATTGGGCACTTGTTAAAAGGGTGTAAATGATTAGATTCAAATAATAAGATAATGCATTCTAGTTTCCCATATATATGCACTGCTATAGCATTAGTCAATTACCACATTTACCTATTTCAACCTGCAATAACAAGCCATAAAATAATCCTCTATTTATATAGCACCTTTAATCCTGAAGGGTTCCATCACACACACACAGCCACACGGTAGCTGAACCACATTGGACAAGAAAACTCAATAAATATTTAACAACGCCCAACAAAATTATACAATGCTTTAGGACAAGCAGTAAGGAAGAAAGGCACTGTCATCGAATGGCTGGAAAATAAACCGGGGAGTGAGGAATCTGACTCTTCCTTCTGACTATTGAGATGCACGGGCTCTCTCCTTGACATTGAGCCAATCTTTTGAATCCCTCGCAACTCTGAGCATTTCATTTTCTCTGTTTACTCAGGAAGTATTTCTAGGACCCGTGGCATGAAAATAGCTCAGAAGTTCATCTGGTTGAGTCTCCTGTGCTCAGCCAAGGAATGTACCTGTGTATTCTGGAACAGAAGTCAGCAAACTTCAACAGCAAAGGGCACAATAGGAAATATTCAAGACTTGAAGAGCCATTCAGTCTCGGTGGCTGCTCCCGGCCTCGGCCATTTTAGTGCACAAACCGCCATCGATAGCCCATACATGAATTGTGTGGGGCTGCATTTCGGTAACATTCATTCATGCATGCTGAATTTTGAATTTCATATCATTTTTATGTGTCACAAGAATGAACCTTTAACCATTTTAAAAACGCAGCAGCTCGTGTTCTTAGCCTGTGGAAGGAAGTTTACTAGACCCCGGCTCTAGAAGTTGGTACTGCGTGTGACGCCCAAGGCTGACTTTAGACGGTGGTGGGCTTCGATAACTAACAACTAGTTCCTCACTTCCAAAGCACGTGATTTTTATACATATGCAAATCTAGATTTATAGACTTGTAAGTGTGTATATCTAGATCTAGTTATATACATATATAGTATGTCCACAAATAATGATAAAATATACAACACTCTTGGCCTGAAGTTCCATTTGGCCAATTTACTCTGTGTGTTTGGGAGGGGTAGTATGAGAGAGTGAACCCGGGGGCATTCTATCTCTGAGCTACACCCCAAGCCTGATTGCAATTTTTATATTTATTTATTTATTTATTTATTTATTTATTTATTTATTTATTGGTGGTACTGGGGTTCTTGGAAGCCCTTCTGGAATGCTTTTGTTACTATTTGATAAACTCACATCCACAGGTAATCTATGATCACAATTTATATATGAGTGTAATTTCTACTTGAATGTTGGCTGATATTTTCATTTTAACTAAATATTATTCTTTAATTTCCACAAAAGTGGAGAAAACATGTATACTCCAACTGCACTCTTTCATCAATGGCATGGACAGCTTCTTTGCTGATATTAGACAATAGCTTTTAAATATTTTTGTGTTATTCACAACATAATTGTCAACAGACTTTGAAACACTTTTAACTTGTGTTATTATTAATCAGGGAAATAGAATCAATAAGGTATGTGTGTGTCTGTGTGTTTGGAGAGAGATTGATTTATTATTAAGAATTGGCTCAAATGATTAGTTATGTAGGCCGAGAAGCCACCAACCTCAGGCTGAAGACAGCTGATTTGTACTAGTCCAAAGACCTACAAACCAAGGGAACCAATATTTCAATTTGAGGCTGAAGGACTAAAACGACAAATGTCCCAGCTCAATCAGTCAGACAGGAGGAGTTCCCTCTTATGCAATATTTTTGTTCTAGACATGCCTTCAGCTATTTGGGTGAGGCCCACCCACATCAGGGAGGATATTTTCTACTTTACTCAGTCTACCGAATCAAATATCGATCTCATTAAAAGAAAAACACTCTCACAGACATACCCAGAACATTTGACCGAATATGGGGGCACCTCGTGGACTAGTTAACACATAAAATTATTCATCACAATGTATAATAGTAACATTTTCCCCATCATTTAAATCTAAACTATCAACAAAGCAATAGGTCAAATTCCACAGTTGAGTTTTGTCACCGTGGCTAATTTCAAAGCTACCTAATATGATGTGCCAAAGTAGTAGTAGCAGCATGCTATTTTATAGGGTTGTGTACATGAAAACACAAAAACTATAAATAACCTCAAGAGTGTGTATAGGTGACAGTAACATATAGTAAAATAATTAGAAAGCGATGAGTTTCGAATGTATATTACCTTTATTTAATCTAATTTATTTAATCATGAGTTTGTAGAATTTAATAATGGATGTATTTAATAGCAGGCTTACAAAATCCCTCAGAATAAGATAATCAGGAGTCCTAAGTTCTAGGAGTCCACGGGGAGTAGTTCCAGCACAGCCTTAGAGTGGCCTTCTGTAAGCTCCCTGGAGATTCATCTGGCTCCTGTCCTTCTTTGTGCAATCCACCCAGTTTCATTTTGGTCAAAGCTTATTGAAAACGAGGACTAAAGTAATCTCATTATTCTTCTTGGTATTACTTTTTTTTTTTCTGAAGTACACGGATCTCCTTACCCCCTTAGTGAATTACCACATTTACATATTTCAACCTGCAATAACAAGTCATAAAATTATTGGTCTGTGACATGGCAAAATGTAGGTGAAGGCAGCCACAGACTTACTGGAGCTCCCACAGTCTTGGTTTGCCACCCAGCACAGAGAGCTGCCACAACACAGATGACCAGTCTGGATAATTCTGCCACAATTATCAGCGAAAATCTGACAAAGGCCAGAATTAAGGTTTGAGATTTGCAGATAATTATAGCTATGGACACGGAGACAGAAAATTGGTGAGGAATAGTTCCCTTGATTTTCAGGCTAGTGATTTACCTACTGTACCCACTCTGGTTCTAAATAATGAGTTAGTTAAGGCTTGTCGAGTAGTTTTAAGTTGTAAATCACCCAATACAAGGCATCATTAATGTCTATTTGAAACTGCGCAGAGAAAATTTTTAGTAGGCAATATACAGTCTCTCTGTGGAGCCAAGATTCCGTGTCTGCACATTTTCTTGTCTTCTTTTTTTAAAATCAGGTATGGCAAGATGTTTTAAAAACCTCAGATGGCTGGGACCTCTGTTTTTACCATGACCTAAGATAGCTGTTCCCAGCAATTTCTTTCATACCATGCTGGGGGCAGTTGGATCGAATTATTTATTAATATGTGGATCACTAATGAATCTGAAGGACATGTAGCCTGTGAGTCACCTCTCTCTGGTCCAGCACTCTGCCATTTGAGGAGCGGTGGCATTCCAGAAAGAGGGTCAAGGTTACAGTTGAGCAAAAGTCATGTATGTACCCCTGCAGTGCATACAATTTTTTTAAAAAAATAAGAAGCTTAGTTATTTCCAAACCAATAACTCATAAATGTCAAGGGCATTTAAAGGCAATGAATTGTTAAAAATTAAGGGGTCTTTCGGTATTTGTGATTGGGCGAGGGAGCGGGGATTTGGCTTTAATTTACAAAGTAGAAAAAAATCCAGACTCGGCGTTGCTCTTGTAACTAGGACGGACTTAAGCAAATTTAATCTAACTTCTCTGAGAACACTTGATTAATCTGAGACCCGAGAGGAAAATCATGATATGTTATGAAGTTTCTGTGTGGAGGATAGAGGAATTTGGGGCTCCTGGTGTCCACAAAAGACATCACGTGATGCCTCCCCGGGGATGCCATTCTCCGGCTGCCCTAGGATACTCTTGGGTCTGGCTCTAATCCGGTAAGAACTTTGTGCTTGTCCTTGTCTCCTGACGCTATTGGCCTTTACTGTCAGTATCCGAGCTAGAGTCCCACCCCCAAGACAGCCCCAGAGACCAGAGGCAAATCGGAGCCCCAAATTTAAGATGTAGCTCAACCTTTGACCACTAGATGTCTCCTGGAAAGCAATGACCCGTGTAACCCGGTTTATCCTCCTTCAAACCAATAGACTTGTTGCTCAGACTTGACGAGCCTGCTCTGCTGGAGGCCGGCTTATTAATATCGCCACCCACCTCTCGGCTAGCGATGGCGCCAGGCTTGGAGGGGGATGGGACCAGGCAGGCGGTGGCTGAACCTCCGGCAGTGCTGGCTTTTAAATACACGCATTAGTTCGCAAATTCTAAGGCTACTCCCTCGGATCCCATTTCTTGACCGAGCAAGAGGGGTTCCCAGGTGGACAGGTCAGAGACCCTCGGACCCCCCCCCCATAACCCCCAGCGACAGACTAGCCAAGGGACCAGTGTTCAGAACCACCTAGCATCAGGTCTACCAATAGGCCAGGATCCACGCCCCCTCAGCGACCCACTCCTCCCCTCCCTTATGGGGTGGTCAGAGTGGCCCGAGCTTTAGCGGATGGAAGGACATCAGGGACCCATTCACCGGCCCGGTTCTGACCCATGCGGTATCTTCTGGAAAAATTAGCTTCTCCTAGCTGGAGGAGAAAAGACAAAAAAAAAAAAAAAAAAAAAAAAGGGGGGGGGGGCGTTGAGAGGGAGCAAGAAAACAACCAGGTTGAATTCCCAGTCTTTATCGAGCAATCCGCTCACCAGTGAAAGAAAGCTGCAGTTGCAGATTCGAGCCACATGCGGTAGTGTGTAGCAATTAGTACATAAAATGCTGACTAAAGTGCTAAAACATGAAGTATTATTGTAGCCAAGGTCAAAAAATGCTTCAGTTGTCTTTTGTATTTGGGGGGGGGGAGGGGAGGCACAGGGGTGAGCAGAGAGATTTGCATTTTCGAAATGGTCGCCTTCTTTCTTCAAACTGTACTTTTTTTTTTTTATGATCCTGTTTATTATAGTCCGAGCTGCCTAATTATGTCACTGCTGGCTTTTGCAACTAACTTAATCCTCCTGATCTTTTATGAAACGTTTCACAGACACTGAGTAATGTTTTTCTCCTCCCCCATCCCCCTGAGGGCCACGAATGATTTTGAATTTTTTTTTTTTTTACCTTTTAAAAATATCTGATAACTTAAAACAGAGTTGGATTTCTGGCTAATCAGGCAGCAGGAATAGAGATGTGTGGGTATAGATAGCCTTCTGTGTTTCAGTACCAGAGAGAGCCCAGAAATAGTGGGTGATATAAACATACACTGCTTCCCCCACCTCCTCTTTTATACACAGCAAGTCCCAGCTACAAGCTTTTTTATAGATAAATAAAGCAGTTGCTTTCATGATTATAACTGTCCTGAATGGATTGTCTTCTTATAACATTCAATCTGTTTATGAGTATTTACTTTACATTAGCCCAGGGACCCTGCACTGCAGGAGTTTGCCTCTATTCCCCTGGGTGTCGGTGTCTCAAGTCTTACATCTGCTCTGTGATTGATGGAGCCTTGAATCCACGTTATTACTCTCTCACAAGCAGAAATCAAACAGGCTATTAACTACATTACTTCAAAGAACTGTTTCAATACAATCTCCTTATCTTAATTGAAACTTTCTTTGCATGGATATTTGCTACACAGATAATTTACAGGTGCCCATCAAGCATCACATTAAAGAAGAGGTAAAACAGACAATTTTTTTTGGGGGGGGGATGTGTCACTATTGTGATCTGTAATTTTAAAAACCATTCACAGTATTGGAGCCAGGTTTAATTTATTAGATTTATTATAATAATGGGAGAGGTACTCGTGGTGCTGTAGATAGAGGGGAAAGATACCCCTGTGATTCAGTTTTGAAATTTAGCAGTCATCTGATTACAAGAATGCAGATACTCAAAGACATTCAGACCTAGGTCGCTGCGATTGTTAACATCTCCAAAACCTTATCTGAGAGATTAGGCAGCTTGCAGCCCAGCGCAGTGCCTACCTGGAAGAGACATTAGAAACAGGGTTTCTAATTAGATAAAGTCAGTTACAGACACTCAAAGACTTACAGCACCAAAGGCAGCAGAAGTTGCTTACATGCCATAAGAGCTGTGTATTTTTTAAGAGGGAGATCTAATATACAACCGAGGGATACCCTCAGGCATTCTATTGAGGTTTCCTGCATAAATACTGCTGCAGTGGTCATACAGGAAACTGACTCAGAGTCGATCTCAAATAAGATCTTGTCAAAATACTGCAACTCCAGTTTTTAATATAGGATTTCTTGAACTAGATTATATATTTACGCTAACAGGACAGAGACTAACAGAAGCCTGAGGCGTATCTCATGTAGTTAAAAAAAATATGTAAAATGCCCTTCAGTCAAGTCCATTCATATGTTAAAAATGAACAAAATGGGTTATTCTAATCAAATGTCTGCAGTATGACTCATAAACTTAAAGAGAGAGAGAGAGAGAGAGAGAGAGAGAGAGAGAGAGAGCGCTTGAGAGCTGTAATTTCTCCTTGTAACCCATGTTTATAAAATAGGAAGATCAGATGAAATTTCAAGGAAGATAATTAAAGAGTGATGTGCAAGTCATAATTTGGCTAATGCAGAAGATGGGAGGCTGTGAATTGTTACATTGTTGTTCTCCACAGTGCAGAGTACTGATATTACTTTAAATTATTAAAATAGTTTTTCGACAGCTTTCAGAATACCGGCTCTTTAGCATGGGCTTTTATTACTTATTGTAATTGGAGGATCTGCCATTTTCTTGCGTTTATCTCTTGTGTGTATAGAAAGGAGATAGATCTTGCCTTTTATTACTTCCCCATGTTCTGAATCAAAAATGTGGTTTAGATAATGTTAAGTGCCCTAATTCTTACTGCAGAGAACGCAGACGTTACGAGAAGGCATAAAAATACACACAGAGGGTCTTCCCACCTCAAGTCACTGAATATAAGGCATTTGTGCTCTGCCGGGTGTATTAACTTCAGCCATGTGAATATAATTTTCATTAAAGTAATCCTGTTTCAACTAGATGCTGTGACTAGAGGTGAAACGTTGCGAAAGCGTTAAAAATAGCTTACTAGTAATTTCAACATCCTGTAATTTTATCACAGATCAAGTTTCAACTGTCATACTATACAGACCTTATTCCTCATATAGTACATGTTTACTTTTTAAGCATGCCAGACCCACTTTGGAAAGATTGGTGCCAATATAATAAAATCGCGGGGGGGGGGGTGCTGGAAGAGTGGGAGGAGAGGAGGGAAGGGGTGGGGGGAAGCTAGTACACCATTTTACATCAACACTGCGAAAATGCAATCTAGCCTGGCTGAGGACCGGCAGCTGGGTCGGAGAGAGCTAGGGCTTTGCAGTCTCTGCCTGTTCCTTGTTCTGTCGCTCTTAAGTTTCTCTGTGTTTGCATAATAGCCGTGCATGCAAACCTCGCAATGCTCCAGGGCTCCAGAACAATAAATATACACATTTAAAGCCTTTATTGTCTTACGGTTCATGCCCCCGGTTTTCAACAGCTTAATTTCTGCTTGTATTTAACTAGTTTGCAAATGGATTTTTTCAGTTTCAAACTATTATCGAGGAAGCTCCCCTCCCTGTTTTGGCGGGGGAGGGGTGGGGGTGGGGTAGGAGTCGGTATATTATTCCTGTAGCGCTGGGTTATATAAACACATTATCATTTGAGAGCGCCCTTGGCGTCCATCGGCATTGTAAACACGTACTAGTGAATATACTTCAAAATTAAAGAATGCACACACAGAACCGGGAGCTCGAATTCATATTCCGAGCAGACACGCTGCTTGCATTTATTGATTTACCATGCATCGTTTATTGTTCCAGTCCCTAATGCAGTCACTGTCCGTTCAATATTGTTTGCAAAATCCTGAGATGTGTGTATACTGCTCACTTGTCTTTCTGTTCTTCTTCTTTTTTTTTGCTGAGTATTTTTTTGCGAAGCGAACAAATGCATTAATATTTATATGTTTATATAATCGATAACCCACTTTTCCCTTCCATGTAAATAGGCATCAAAAGATAATTTAACAGATTAGTTCTCGAAAACATGGCAGTGAGGAAGCGTAATTTAACTATCAAACAAATCTACATGTCTAATAACAGCAAATCTGCTAAGGAGCATTAGAAAGAGGAGCAGCGCCCCGGAATCTCTGCAGGAAATGTTCTTTATATTAGACATATACAAGCAGGTCCTGTCAGATGCACAGCGGAGCTCACCAGCCCTCATCTGCTCCAAAATTCTCACCAGACGATACTCTTAGATAGTAACGGTTGTGGAGAGAAAGATCGTGTCTTCCCACAGTTTTAGGGTGCACTTTATTTTTTACAAATCTTCCTATCTGTCTTTTGCCTTGATCCATTCGCTTCCCGCCGAGATCGGACGGAGCCTTCCTCCCGATTATGAATTTGATCAATCCATATTTGGAAATAAACTCACATCATTTTGACAGGACCTGAAAATTGAGTCGTCAGAGAAATATTAGGGCATATTTTAAATCATTTTGGTTCCTAAGGGGAGGCTGGAGCTCAGTTTTATATTGAGACATTACGCCGACTGAAGGCAGAGAATGCTTTTCCCTGCCAGGACCTGATGAAATCCATTCAAGCCAACAAGTTTGGAGAGAATGTTGAGTTCAATCAATTCAGAACGTCGAGATGGAGCCCAACTCACTCCAGGTATTTCGCTCTCCTCCGCTCCTCCGATCCCAGCACCCTCCGGCACCCCCCAGCCCCCCAGCTCACCCACACCTCTACACCCACCAACACCCCCCACAAACTTTTCACCAAACTTTTACCCTCTGCATCCCCCAAATCATTTTTATTGTTTAAAAAAATCCCCGCACTGATCAGACATACATAATGTAATTTTACCGCCTCCGATGGGGAGGTGGGAAGGGATGGCGGTGGGGCCCCCCCGGAGGTTTTTTCTTTTTTTTTTTTTTTTAAGGGAGGCAGAAATTTTGTGGGCTCTATGATTTTTTCCACCCAACGTTCTATCTATGGGCTCGTCTGTATTAAGAGTGCGGATGTCTGTGTGTAAATGTGTCTGGGAATAGATGTTTGTGTTCTGATGGCTACATTATTTATTTGGTGCTTTTTTTTCCCCCCCTGCAGTGGGTCGGCTCACCGTGTGGCTTGCACGGACCTTACATTTTCTACAAGGCTTTTCAATTCCACCTTGAAGGCAAACCAAGAATTTTGTCCCTTGGCGACTTTTTCTTTGTAAGATGTACGCCAAAGGATCCGATTTGCATAGCGGAGCTCCAGCTGTTGTGGGAAGAAAGGACCAGCCGGCAACTTTTATCCAGCTCTAAACTTTATTTCCTCCCCGAAGACACTCCCCAGGGCAGAAATAGCGACCACGGCGAGGTGGTAAACCTATCTATCCCTCTCCTCTTTCTTTATTATTTTTCCCCTCTAGTAATGCTTATTACAGGGCAAAGCTTGAAAATACTGTATTCACTTCTGCAGGCGAGCAGGATCCACTCCTTTTTTAAAGGGGTAGCGCCACTAGCTGGGACTCGAGTATTTTGCTCGAGCATTGTCAGAGTTTGGCTGTCAGCTTTACAAAGAGAATCCAACTGCTGATTTTAGTCAAGATCAAATAACTTGTTCGAGAAGGGTTTTGTTCACGGGTGTGTGTGTGTGTGTGTGTGTGTGTGTGTGTGTGTCAGATCGTTCGCTCTCCTGCCACTGCCGCTTGAACATCACATGATATATATATATATATATATATATATATATATATATATATATATTAGTATGTATGTATTTTTTTTTCCTTTTTTTCCTTTTGAAAATTTACCTTCGTGTCTAGCTGGGTCGGGGCTGGGTGGATTTCTCTGGGTGGGTTTCGATATCGTTCACGTTTTAAGTAAGTATTTGATATGTTTAAGAGGGCGGAAATTACGAAATGGAGGCAGAATGAGATCAAAAGCGATTGAGTTGGCCAAGACGTGTTGAATAAAGTGATAAATGACAGGTACTGGAAGAATACATTCAAAATAACTTGCAGATCTGCCCGGGCGGATTTCAAAGCGGTCGTGTAACCGGCACAAACACGTTAAGCATGAACAACTATCTCTCGCCCACTCCCCCCCCCCCACGAGCCATTTGATGTTCTAGTTTGCGCCGACTCCACGCGGAGTGGACCCCCCCGGCGCGGGCGGGGGGCGTGCGGGCGGCGGGGCGGGGCGGGCGGGGTGCGCGTCCCGCGCCCGGGTCCGGCTGCGCTGCGCTCCCGCCGCGGAGGGACCCAGCCCGGCGCCGGCCCGAGGAGAGCCCGCCGTCCGTGCCTCCGACCCCGGCCGGCGGGGGCCGCCTCCCCGCGGCTGTCATTCCTCGGACCCCGGGGTCTGCGGGGACTATTTTGGGGAGTCGGTGCCCGCGGCGCCGCGGGGAGGCAGGGCTCTCACGGCCCGGGGGCTGGGCTTTGTGTTGCCCGAGCAGGAGCAGGGTGCCCAAGCTGAGAGTTTTGAGGGCTGCCAGCCTGTGCCAGGCTGTCGGGCTTTCGAGGTAGGGCTAAGGTTCTTTTTGTCAAATGAATGGCACCCGGGTTAACTCTTTCCCCGGGCTGGGAGCCGCCAGCTCTTGCCGAATCGCAGGGTCTGATGGAGTGGATGGTACTTTGGGCTTGGCCAGCTCAATCCCTCTCCCCAGGATCGAATTACCCCCACCGTGGTCTACGCTGGTTAATTACTGGAGTTCGTCAAAACGTTCGCCTTCAAATCTGCCTTTTCGGAAATAAGCCCCTCCCACCTCCCCGCACACCCTCCTCCCCCGCCCTCCCCCGGCTGCTTTGGTTCTTAAACGTTCATATTTCCCTATGTCCGCCTGCGATTTTACCAAGGGTGTTGTTTGGAAATACTGTGAAAAATCCTGCAACCTACCAACAGGTTGAGCTCTCTCCCCCTCCCAAGGTCTCGCTCGGGCCCCCTCCCCCGACCCAACTTTCCTGAGCAGCTGTCTTCCTTCCCCTCCCCTCCTGATTTCTTATTATTTGCTTTTCAAATTTATTATTTCAACATGGCCTGTGATCTGGAAAAGGGAAGGATTAAATATCCAGAAAAGAGCTGGTGCCTAATAGACTTCAGACTAAAACCAGGAGGAAATCATTCAGTGTTTTATGGGATATTTTGTGAGGTTTTTTTTTTTTTTGGACCAGGGAGGGGAAGTTGAAATTGGAAAAAATTTTAAAGACCCCAAGTTGACCCCCACTAGGTCCGGTTTTAATATCTGTTGGTGTAACTAAAATTGCGAATTATGATTTAAGAATAAAAGCTATATTCGCCCCAGATTGCATCTCCTGGATCTGCTGACAGTGAAGAGATACATTTTTAATACACAGTTTGTATTTAATTGTTCATTATGGAGAACTGAAAGCGAACCATTGTAATGATCTGTGCGTTTCGTCACTGCTATATGAGCCTTACCTGAGAAAATTAATCTTGCCATTTAAAAGTAAACTCTAGGGGGTTTATGGAGGGAGATGGCTCTATTTATAATCCTCAGCTGCATATACATCCTCTAATATTATGCATGATTTGTTTTTTAATGCTAACATGGCTGGTAATTAGCTGTATGATTATACTTGTATATTTCATTAGGACTTGGGCTGATGTCATTGTGAATTATTCAGCCATATTAAAACAATTTTCAATTGAGATAATGACACGCCTCAAAATTATGCAAATGCAGACTGCATTGTGCAAAATAATTATGACAAATGTAAAGCAGGTAGAAAGTTTCCCAATGCAGATTGGTTTTCCACCCTGGTGATGTCATTTCCCCCCTGGCCTAAGTCATTCATTAGCTGAATAGCGACAGTCTCCTCTGGAGGAGAGTCGAAAGAAACCAGCATTTACTGCTGGCACCTGGAGGGGGCAACAGGGCCCTCTCATTAAGAAATTTGCTTTGTTTCTACTTATTCCATTTACTTGTTTATATACGTTGAAGTGCTTTTTATTATTGATTTTAAGCCGTTTTGAGCGATGCATTTGCCATCTACAGTGAGTAACTGAAAGAGAAAGGTTTCTTGTTTGATAGGCACTGTGACTTGGAGAAAATGTTCAGCACATTTAATCAGCCAGTACAGTTTATTTTAAGTAACCAAATGGAGGTTAATAATTTCTTGATTGAGCTGACATCAGCATCCATCTCAAAAGGACGTCCAGAACTCAGTTCGCTTTTTTGGGTTTAAGAGAATTATTCTGCCTTTATATGATTTCTTGAAATGTAAAGACGTCAGTTCTAAAAGGAGAAAAATGATCATTGTGCAAGTTTAGAAATAGCGTCCCTGTGTGGTTTGCTATGATTTGCAGAGGGCTTTTTTTGGAATATTTTCTCATTGGTCCTTGAAATCTTTGTATAAGACTAAGTAAGGCAGGACTTTATGTACCCATTTTGTAGATGGGGACTCAGACTAGGAAAGGTTACATGGTTTGCAACCCAATCCTCCTTGAACTTTAGAGTTATTTTTCCCTGAGTGAAACCAGAGCTTGAATGTATCGTATTAGATATTAAATAAAGTGCTTAAATAAATAGAAAGGAGTTAAAATTATAGGAGCCTTTGTACTACTGTGAGCAGTCCCTTGTACGTTTTAGAACTGGGACTAATCAATTAGCTTTGCCAAAGGTCACTGTATATTTAGGTAGCAAACCCATTCTTATTCTGCAAAGTTCAGCTAATTCTAGCCAGCAGTATATAACAGTAAGAGTTATATTATAATAGCTATTGATGAGTATTAACAATTTGTGATTAGTTTTAACAACATTAATGATGATTTACAAGCTTTATATATACTGCTACCTTCAGACATTTCCTGTCTGAGAGTTGATATTGAGGAAAAGCTTTCCAAAAAGAGGTATACTTTGATTCAGCAACTGTTTGTTTGACCTTGAACAATCCTAAGTACTTCAAGCCTCAGTTTCATCAGCTGTAAAGTGGGGACGTTAGTCAAAATGACTATAAGCTGTTGTGAGGATCAAGAGATATTCTATGGATAAAAGTGCTTTGTATATTATAAAGGGCTTAAATAAATAGAAAAGAGTTATGATTATAATCACCTTCATTTTAGATATTCTTACCTTTAGAAACAATAGCAAAGCATAATCATTTTTGTCTGTGTAGAGGTCCTTGGACCTAATCTTGATACCATCTTAAATTACCATGAAAGTGAATAGCAGGGCCGTGTGCAGGAGTTACGTGTCTTTAGTAATTACTCACAATTGCCACATTCAGCCACCAGCTCTTCAGAGGAGGAAAATGGCAAAGTAGGCGGGTAATTGGTTCTGTTACCGGGTAACTTCTGATTACATTCATTTTCAAATTGCCAAGCACCTAATTTATTGGCAGTATAGCCCCTTAACACGGGGGATGTGCAAGCTTGTAGTTCAGCCTGACCAGCCGTGGCTTGGGTTTTGCATGAAGGCTTGCTTTTGACCTGCAACTTGTGAACATGGATGACTAAAATGTCGATGTCCAGAAGTCAAGATGGAGCAGGCCTTCACGTTTCAGATTCCAGCACACATTCAGAATTTCTAACAGTATTTTAACTATCACCAACCTCAATCCGGTTAAAAATGTACATTCTGGGGCCCCCTACTGCAAAGAACTCAATTAGCGTCTCTGGAGCTGGGTCCAGGATTATGCATTGTGAACATTTTGAGCCGTCCCACCTGTGCTGTGTGATCTTGGGCCAGTTCTAGACTCCCCGTGCCTCGGTGTTTCATCTGTAAATTGGGCATCTAGTACTTACTCCCTAGGATTCTTTTTCGGGATTCAATTAATTAATACATGAAAAGTGCATAAACCAAAGTTGACACATAGCAGGTACTGCAGTAATGACTGACTGTTAGGATTATCATCAATATTAGTATTATTGTTCTCACTCAAATTTGAGACAGCTAGGGGAACCTTACTGAAGAAAGTTTTTCTGTGCATGGAGGTAGCAATTGGAGTAGTTTAAGAGAACACGTAGCCATCCAGGTTGCCTCGGCTCAGGCCGTCTTTCATGTGTGTGTTGGGTTTTAGTTGTGTCCCCAAAATGGAGGCTTCTTAAGGATGTACATTTTGCTATTGAAATATGCTGTCCACTGGAAAAACAGGATTTTTTTTTTTTTTAAGAGATAGCCTGAGTTGTTCCTATGTAGGGTCAGGCAGACACATTCTGGAATCCAGGAAATGCTGGCCCCGCCTCACTCTTGTTTGGGGATATCTCTCAGTCTTGGTCTATCTCTGTAAACTGAGATAGATTTTTTTAGAGATTTCTGATGCTTCTTAACTGACTTCATCAGCCTTGGACAATGCTTTTAACTAATCTGAGCCTCAATTTCTGCAGAATGGATTTAGTGATCATAATGAAAAGGGCCTGGCATCTGGCAGAGTTCCCATGAGAACTTAATGAACCATAGTTGCAGTTATAATAGTTATTATTTATTTGTAATAATCATGGCATTTATTTGTTTATTTATTTTGGTGGTGGCGGTGGTGGTAGGGATTGAAACCAAGGGAATTCTACCTCTAAGCTACACTCCAGCACCTTTTTTTTTTTTTTTTTAAATTTGGAAACAGGGTCTCACTAAGTTGCTGAGAACCTTTCGAAGTTTCTGAGACTGGCTTCAAACCTGAGATTCTTCTGTCTCAGCCTCCCAAGTACTAGGCTTAGAGGCATGCGCCACCATGCATAGCTATAGTAATAATTTTAAACTAAGAGAAGGAACAGCATTACTTTCTACCTGGCAGGCCCTTTAGAACCAAGATAAGAACTAAAGAATTACATGAAGGGAATTTATTGGACTGTGACAAGGGTCAGACAACTAAGGCCTGAAGGCCAAATTTGGCTTGTGGCCTGTTTTTGTAAATAAAGTTTTATTGGAATATAGCCACATTCATTTGTTTATGTATTGTTTATAGCTCTTAGGCTACAATAGCAGAGTTGAATAGTTCTGATGGTTCCCATATGGCCAACAAAGTAGAAATATTTATTGTCCATCCTGGTTCTTTCCAGAAAAAAGTTGCTAATCTCCAGCCTATAGGGCTGAGCTGAAAAAAGGTACATGATAGTGTACCTGTTTCTTTTCTTTTCTTTTCTTTTCTTTTCTTTTCTTTTCTTTTTCTTTTCTTTTTTTTTTTTTTTGTGTGTGTGTGGTACTGGTACTGAGGATTGAACTCAGGGGCATTCTACTTCCAAGCTCCACCCCCAGCTTTATATTTTATATTTATTTTGAAACAGGGTCTCACTAAGTTGCAGAGGGCCTCACTAAGTAGCGGAGGCTGGCCTCAAACCTGCAATCTTCCTAATTCAACCTTTCTAGTACTGGGATTATAAGCATAAGCCACCACGTTCAGCTTTTTTTTTCTTTTTTTATGTCAATATATTTACTTATTTTGGTGCTAGGGATTAAATCTAGGGCTTCACACATGCTCAGTATGTTCTGTACCACTGACCTATACCTCATTTCATTTGGGAGCAAGATCTAGTAGTATAAGAAATCATTTTTTAGCGTTAATATTATGTCATAAAGCTGGGTGCGGTTGTGCACGCTTGTAATCCCAGTACTTGAGAGGCTGAGACAGGAGGATTACAAGTTTGCAGCCAGCCGCAGCTATTTAGTGAGACCTTCCGCAACTTAGTGAGAACTTGTCTCAAAATAAAGAATAAAAATAGGGCTGGGGTGTAGCTCGGAGGTGGAACGCCCCTGGGGTCCATCCCCAGTACTGCAAGAAAAAAATATATAAATGTGATTAACATTATATATATGTAAAATGTCATTAACATTTACATATACAAAACTTTGCTTCAACATTGAGTTTAGTATGTTAAAATTTGTGAATGAATAAAATTTATGCTAAGCTGTATTTTGTATGGTGAACATCTAACTCCAGACAATATTGTTATTTTCTATCTTGAGTTAATCAAAAACTACTTGTTGAGTGTTAACCACGTGCTCAGCACTCTGCTAGGTGAAGATGGATGTAAAACAGTTGGCGATTTGGCCCTTTTTCTCAAGACATTTATCAATCTTACTAAAGAGATGAGATCAACACAGTTTAAAAAACACAAGATTAATATAAGATGCTATATAACACATAAGTGGTGCTGATGGGACATGCAATACATATTATTTATTTATTTATTTATTTATTTATTTATTTATTTATTTATTGGTGGTACTGGGGATCCTGGAAGCCCTTCTACCTCTGGGCTACACTCCCAGACCTATTTTATACTTTTTTATTTTTGGAAATAGGGTCTCTTAGCCAGTGCATCTGGCTTCGAACCTGCATGATCCTCCTGTCTCCGCCTCCCAAGCGCAGGGATTACAAGCATGCGCCACCACGCCCGGCATCATGCAATACATATTAAAGGAAGGCTCTTGCTCAGCATGTTTTGGGGAAAAAAATCACTTCTTTATAGGTCGATTAAAAGCCTACTGTGCACCAAGCACTTGGATATAGAGATGAAGGAGAATGGTTCCTGCCTACCATTTGCTAGAGCATCTTCTGAGTCCTAAGGGTACAGAGTGCCTGGGGCAGACAAGAATCCCTGCTCTCAGGAACCTTAGGCCAGTGGTTGGTTATGGCTTTTTAAATACTGGGCTCATCCTGGCTTGTATAATGGCTACCTGGGTCCCCCACAGTATGCGGTGCTAGTCAATGGGTCCTGAGTCACTGCATGATATAATTAAAATGCCTTTTTGCTCGTGGCCTGCCTTCTTTACCCTTGGCCCAATTTCTTTGTGGCAGAAGACCACAATTGGTCACTCACATATGGATAGCTCCTAAGTGCATCTCACACTTTTTCTTTCTCTTCAAAAGTCCTTCTCTTCAAAAGACCTTGAGATGACTCAGGTGTAGTCGCCGGGTGTGGTGGCGCACGCTTGTAATCCCCGCGCTTGGGAGGCTGAGACAGGAGGATGGCGCAGGTTCGAAGCCAGCCTCAGCTACTTAGTGAGGCTCTCAGCAATTTAGTGAGACCCTGTTTCCAAATAAAATATAAAATGGGTCTGGGAGTATAGCCCGGAGGTAGAAAGCCTCTGGGTTCCACCCCCAGTACCACCAAAAAAAAAAAAAAGTCCATAGTCATTTTGTACCATAGGATATGGGGGGGGGGGGTAAACAGGACAGGACAATTATTTCTTTGTTTGTTTGTTTGCTTGCTTATAGCATTCACAAAACACTGAGCAAATATTTGAGAAGGAATGATGAGGCTAGAGGCAGCATCTCTATCTCATTGGGTACTTTTCCAATTTCCTGCCAGGACTTCAGAATGACAACCTGTGAAACCTAGATTTCTAGAAAGAAAGGATGCTCCTTGCCGGAGTATCAGTGGGCAGGTCACAGATAGATACCAGCTTGTTTCTCAGGCTGATGGTCTTAACTAGGCCACATGTTTAATAGTGACTCAAAATCGTAAGCAATTAAAACCTCTCTTGACATTTAGACTGTCAGGCACATACTAAGGAAATATTATTTTTATGAAGTACAAGAGTCCACACATGTAAATACTTTGTTATTAATTATTAATAAAGCATAACATTGCTCATAGTGGCATCTAGAGAGAGATGACTCAAGCCTCATTTATCAAAGTCTAGTTTTAACCAATATCCAGAATATAATTGCTCGAATCAAATGCATTCACTTGTCATTTTTTTATAGCCAGCGTGGTTGGATATTTGCCATCTTCCACTCAGAATAATATTGTAGCTAGTGATTACTCGTTGGCTTGGCTTTTAAAGAAATTTAAAATAAATTTATCGATTGTTGGCTTGGGGGATTCATTTGCCTCTTAGAGATGTGGTCATGAAATCTTGTGTTTCTTGAAGAATCTGCTCCCGTGCTCTGACAGGAGGATGGGTGTTTCCAGCCACATGGAGCCTGGCAGTCTTGCTGTAGTTTAGAACCCGGGCCTTGGCCCTCAGAGTACATACACCACTCACGTCCTGGACCCTGAGCATCAGTGTTGACAACACAATTCTAACATGCAGATGATGATGATTATTGAAAGGGTGCTTTAGAATCATGCTAATGGCATCAATCTCCCGCACACCCTTGTGTAAATTAATTCTGCTTTTAAAATCAGATGTGCTGTTAGCAGCATGAAAGATGGATATTTGACATTTATCACACAGACTGGGACGGGTGGCTTAATTACGTGAATTTTCTATAGGGTCTCTGTAGCTGTGTGTAGGCACAGAGGCAGATGTCCTGTGCACCTAACCATCAGGTTCCTAGTCCCATCTCCATCCTTTTACCCCAGGAAGAAAACATTCAGCAGAGGCCTTGTGTTGCTAGTCAATCTAGTGACCCCCATAAACATCCCCCTCCTCTTTCTCAGATTCCCAGAAATACCCCTTTATCCCCACACTGAGTTCCATGCCTGATCAGTGGCACTAAACATTAAACTCTTGTCTTTGAGAATAATAGGCTTTGCTTTGTACACCCTCAAGCATGTTGAGCTACTGTGCAAGCTGGAAAATAAAAATGTTCTAATTGTGTCTTTTAAATAAGCATAGGAGTGAATTAATTAGACCATATTTTGTCTTTAGTTGCTTAGTTACACAATAGTATTCCTGAGCACGAGTAAGATAAATTGGCTCTTTTTGTGCTGCTTGTCCCTTAATCATAATTACTGTATTGCTTAGGAGAGTAAAGCATACATAGATTTTGAATTTTTTATTAATAGTCAAAAATATGCATATGATATATAAAGTATATTCTGTTCGACCTGTTTTATATGCTTTTATGTGGGAAGAAGTTTTATTGTGGTGGTAACATTTGCATTAGTTGCTCAAAGATGTAGTTCTGGGAAATACATAATTGAAATGTTTTTGAATTGCTTTTTCTGGCCTTTTCAATCTTATTCAAAATAATAGTGCCTCCAGTCCTGGAGCAGTCATTCTCATTTGATTTAACATCTTTCTTTGCACTGCCTGCGCGGCGCCCAGTATTAACCCTGCAGAGCCTAGACGAGCTTTCGTGATTCATGGACCTCCTCCATTGTACCTTGTGTGTTTTGGGCCTGTGCTGTTGGGGCCGGGGGTGAGGTGCGGAGGGGGGTCAGAAGATTGCACACGTCCTCATTCCTTGGTTTGCAGGTTAGGGATTACTAGAGTTTGCTGTAGCTTGGGTTGGAAGACCCTATGGGCTTGCCTTCTGGGGTCTTGCAAAATGGGATGTTATTACTGGAACTTCTTGGGCTTTTAGCTGCCTACCCCCAGCCTCCACCAAGAAAGGCATCCAGAATGAGACAGCTTGACATAGTTATTGAACAATGGGAGAGTCTGGCTTAAGATCCAGGATACATACTTGGTAAACGTATGTGAAAACTGACCCCATTGTTCTGTTATATTTGAAAAGCAAGTAAATTATTTACAGATATTTGCTAATTAAAGTACATGTTGTTTCACCAGCACAAAGAGTACAGTTTAACTGGAGACAAAGAATTGAATGCAAATAACTTAAACTCACTAATTCTGTGTATTCTTTTCAAGGAAGAGGTATGTTTTAAAAATATGTTTGTAGAGGATGGAGGAAATAGACAGACGTTAGGGCACAACAAAGGCTACAGACATTCAGCTATGAGGTGACTAAGTTCTAGGACCCTCACGTACAGTCCAGTGACTATAGTTGGTGATACTGTACTGCATATTTGATATTCATTGACAGTGTAGATTATAAGTATTTTTACCACCCGCCAAAATGGTAAATATCTGAATATCTGAGGTGATGGATGTTCATTAACTTGGTTGCGGTGATTATTTCATAGTATATGCATATATCAAATCTCATTGTATAACTTAAATGTAGATACTTTTTATTTCTTAATTATATCTCAATAAAGCTGAAAAATTAAAAATTAAGTATACACATGCATTGATGCATACGTGTGTGTATCTATGTATGGTTTCTTCAGTCTATGAGGGAAGGCATGCATGCTACAGAGAAACAGCCAAGTACTATCGAGTGGCTTGTGGGGAGCCTAAGCTGAGATCCCTATGGAACATTCGGGGGAAGCACTTTTGACAGGATGCTCTCTCCTTTGGTCAGCTTTTGCTTGTCAGTATGTAGTTGGAGCTCAGCTCAGAGTGGCATTGGAAATAAAGCAAACGAATTACATATTGTATTAGAGAATGAAAATGTTCTCATTTATTACCTTGTCCTCGGACTTTTCCTAAACAACGGGCTCTGGTTTAGTTTGTTTTCTTCTGTGACTACCCAACTTTGTCAAGATTGGAATTGGAAATTTGTGTTATAGTACAAAGGCTGTCGATAGGAGGCAAAGGTCAAGCCAATGGAGAACATGCAGAGAAGATCGCCTGGAATGTTTCCGACCTTCTGGCTTGGGCATTGGCTTACCCACTGGTCAAGCTCTTCCTCTGCTGTGTGCAGGCAGTTTGGGTTTCAAGTGTGACTAGCTTGAGGTCTCTTTGCATTGTTGATGAAGATGATGAGGAAGATTTGCCATGGTTATTTAAGAAAAAGGCTCATGTGTAAATCACTACAGATATTTTAATAGACTCACAGGATATATAAGATTAAAGACAATGAGTCCAGCCCTAGGCACAGAACCTAAGACTCGGAAATATTTTGGGCACTTGCTTGGAGATAGCAAGTGATGGACATAGGACTAGAACCCAGAGCCTTTAGTTACAGTCATCTGGTCTGCTACTTTGGGGCAGGGGCTACTCTCTTGAAGTTAAGTTCTGAGGAATCTGGCAAGTGTTTTTCATGGGTGTGTTCAGGGCAGGTTATTCTGATGCCGTGTCTTACACCACTGCATGGTGTCCCACTACAACATCACTTGTTATAATATCACTAATGAAAAAGGTTGGACTTTAATGGGATGATAAGATACTTAACCCATAAGGTCAGTGATGGCACAGAAGTCAGGCTTGATATCCAAAGTCCCAGTTTGGGCTACACTTTCCTTTCCTTCATTTACATAAGCTTTCCCAAAGTCAGAAGGGCCCTTGGACAGGGATAATATATTGGCTTAAAAACAAAAAACAAATGAGCCAGGTGTTGTGGCGCATGCTTGTAATCCCAGCATTTGGGAGGCTGAGACAGGAGGATCGTGGTTCGCAGCCAGCCTCAGCTACTTAGTGAGGCCCCTTGCAACTCAGTGAGACTCTGTTTCAAAATAAAGAATAAAGTATAGGGCTGGGGGGGTGTAGCTCGGAGGTAGAATGTCCCTCGGTTCCATTCTCAGTACCATAAAAACAAAACCAAAACAGAAAAAAAAAAAACAAAAAAAACAAATGGAACTGGTATCTCTGCCCACATCTGATACTTATGGATGATTTCATTCAAAGAGCCCACTATGCATCATTTCTCTGTGTTAGGAATATAACAGTGAACACAGGGACTAATACTAGAAAGATTTTCTGTTCTCATAGGACTTATTTACTCTCCTATTGTAAAGGCAAAGAAGCAACATGATTGGATAAATCCAACATGATTGGTTTATCCAAAACGAAGAACAAGCCACCTTCATACGTCTTACTCTTAGAAACACATTCACACTTCCTGCTTCTAGAGTATTCTCCCTCCTCTCCTCTTTGCACTTGCAGAATAATGCTTCCGCTTTCTTTACCCCAAAACCATCTGCAATGCTTTCCCCAGTATTTTTCATAAAGCCTAAGTCACAACATTTTCCATTTATTGACTATTATGTGTCAGACATAGAGTAGGCATTGACACATAAATTAAGTATAAATGAAACATGTCATTAATTCTCACAGATATTCTGTGAGGTTGGAAGTATTTTGACATTTCCATATCTTATGTATCACATATCTGAGGCCAAGAGAAGTTAACTCATTGCCCAAGGTCATATATAGGTGACACTCAGAGCTAGGATTGAAATCCAGGATCTCCCTAATATCTCGTAACTCCCTATAACTTTTTAAGACTTTGAGAACCCTGAATATTAGAATTTTTGTTCAATACTGAACTCTGCTTTATTTGAGCCTCTGAGATCTTACTAACTGGTAGTTGACTGATAACACAAATTAAGTCAATAGTAGTAGCATGTGCTTGTATCAAAACACTTAAAGGGCTCTTTGCTCCCCACCTGGTGCCTTGCTCACATTTCACAGGAGTGGAGTTTATTTCTGAATCCTCCAGAGCTCCTTCTCTGTGCAGCCCGTGCTAGGGCCTGGGAAATCAGGTGGGACCAGGCCAATGCTGCCCTCATGGAATCCACTGTCAGGGTAGAGCACACATATGGTTAATCAAAAATCAGAAATAGGGAAGTGATTTTGTGGTGTGGTAGGAGTGACAAAGAAAAATTAAGGAGTCTGTGACAGTGGTGCCTGATCATGTCAGGAAGGTCTGAGAAGGCATTTTGGAAGAAATCATATTTGAGCAGAGGTCTAAATGGATTATGGGGTGAAGATTAGGGAAAGGTGACACATTGTTAAGGTGTCAACAGACCCCTCTATAACATTGTCATGGTGATTTACACTGTTTCACTATTGAGATGTTGGAAAACCAAGGCCCATACACCAGATCTGTCCTGTCACCCTTTTTCTTTTTTTTTTCCAAAGAAAGTTTTATTGACATCCAGCCACACCCAGTTGTTTACAAAAGTCCCTACAGCTTTGGCACTATAGTGGTAGAGTAGTTGCGATGGAAACTGGCTGATGCACAGACAGTATAATATTTACTATCTAATCCTTTACAGAAAATGTTTGCTGATTCCTGGTCTAAAATAATGTTATTGCATTTAATAGTAAAACTAGGTGTTGACAGCTTCATATGTGACCTGTTACTCCTCACAACAATGCTACCATGAGGTGTAGGGTCTGGTATTTCCATCTTGCAAATGGGTAATTTCAGCAGTTAGGTAACTTGTCCAGATTTCCAACCTCATTCAGGTACATGACAGAGACCAAATGGGAACTCAGATTGTCTTGATTCCAAAGTGCAGGTGATGCAGATGCCAAGCACATTGTGCTGCCCCTTTGATGAGCAGAGGAAATAGGGGCAGTATCAGAGAAGGGCTGGTCAAATGAGCTGAGGTTTTACTGTATGAAGTAAAGCTGCGATATCCATCTTTCAAGGTGCGTTCAAAGACTACCTCCTCCATGAGGCCTTCCTTGAGTACCTAGGGAAAAGTAGCTGTGGATGGAGCAGGGTGTGTGCGCAAATACCCGCTGTGCCAGGCAGGGGAAGTCAGTGAGTGAAGCCAGGTCAGTGAGACAAAATGATGTTTGAGGAAGTTGGGGGCTGTGTCACTCAATTGAGGCACATCTCTAAAATGTGCCTCAGCCCCTGCCTATCACAACCAGGAAGGAATGTTTTCTGATATTTCCGGATCTTCCCATTTTTCGAGAGAATCCAGAAATCCAGATTTTTGTGTGTGTGTAATTTTAGTTGATCATTCAATCCATTTTTTCACAACACTCTGTGGGCCAAACAAAACACATCTTCAGTCCAGATGTGGCCTACAGGCTGCCACCTTGCAGGCTCTAGAGCACAGTTGGGACTGGTACAATCTTTAAAACTTTCTTATATTTGGCCCATTTTATGTAATTAAAGCATAAGGAACCTGTCAGTCATCCAGGGACAGCAAAGGGAAGGGTGGGGGCAGCCAGGTAGAGAAAGTCCTGGCCATTCTCTTTAGCCAGGGTCCAAAGTCCGGAGAGATACAGGAGTACATGTGCAAAAAAAGCTTGGCTTTGCCCTGACACCTACATTTAAAGCTGAGGAAGGGACCAAAGTGTAGAAATAAAGGAAGTGTATGTAGATAAAAGTGGCCTGCCACTGTCTTGGAAGGTGTCCTAGAGAAGGGGAGCTCATGATGGAGAAGGCACTTGAAAATACTAAGTTGTTCCTGGGTAGAGTTATGTGATGGCCAGGAGTAAAGGGGTGGGGAGTCCTAGGTAGAAAAGAACTTATAGGCAAAGAGGATGTAAGGACATTCTGACACCAGAAGTCTGTTGGGTTTGGTAAAAGAACACAGGTCAAGTAAGAAACAAGAAGGACTAAGGCCAGGCCTCAGAGAATAGCAGCTGAAAGCAGTGCTGCATGATAATTTCACAGCTATGTTTTCTCTTTCTAGCTGTAAACTCAGCCTGGAAGCCTGGTCGACTACATTCCATCTTCTTTGCCTATGGGTTTTCTTGGGCCATTTATTCTGCTGGCAAGTAGCTGATGCGTCATCTGGGCTAAGTTGCTTCATCTTTCTCCTCTTAGTTTCTTATCTGTGAAATGGGTTAATGCTGCCAATATTAAGAACATCAAATGAAAAATAAATAATTATGTGTACTTATATATTTCTCATTATACATTCATATCATTTCTCAATATATATGTATATTTCTCTCTACATATATACACATATATAATGAGCAATGAATATTAATATGCCTATATATAGGCATTAAGAACCAAACCATGATGTAGCTTATTTCAGGCCTTTGGCAGATGCATTAGCCACCTGGCTCTTCTTGGTCAGCAACCAACTCCTAACTTTTGAAGTCTGACACAGTCCTAGACAACATGTTAATAGCCCCCTAATAAGTAATCTATTGGTTGAGTCATTGGATTGTTGTTTGGAAAACAATAACTAAGCAAACTATCATTTTAAATAGAATTAAGCTTCCTGGTTCTTCATCTATTCCAAGAGACTTTTCTTGCATTAGGTTCAAAGTTTTGTTTTGTTTTGTTTTGAATCCATGTTTGAGGTTTCTAGTGACTGTGAAGGGAACATGCTCAAACCCATTCTTTTCTTCTCCAGTTAGATCTTAAAAGAGCTTTAGGGGGCATCTCTGCCATTAGCCACAGCAACATAAAAAGAGATGGGAGGATGATGAAGTCAAAAGACAAAAAAACCTGCCTTCCAGATGTCCTTTCTCAGGATGCCAAACAGAGTTCAAACCTGGTGCTTCCCAGGCCCCTGGTCCCCCGCCCTCTCACGATAAAATCATCAGGAGACCTGGTGCCGATCTGCTGAATATGCAAAACGCTGAATTCATTTTAAATAAGCCTACTTCCCCTCCTTTTTTTTTTTTAAAAAAAAAAAAAACCTTCTCTTATTTCCTTTTCTTAAGACCAACCCGATTTTGAAATTTTATTTCACTCCCTTGCTATTCCCTCCTCTTATTTTGGTGTTGATGTTGGGAGTGAGGGTATATAATCCAGTCCAACACTTAAAGATGCCAAAAACGTCAACAAAAGGATATAAAGGGAAGGGTCCCAGCCATAATAGCTGAAGGATCTTAGAAGAAGGATCTTCAAAATAGAGACGGCCTGCTGGGCCATTAAATCCTTTTGCTTTGGGTTAATCCCACAGTGTATATCAGATTACTAGAATTCAGATGAAAACCCTGCTGTAGTGCCCAGTGTCCTCACCTAATTATTCCAAAATACATGGGTTATAAATACAGAAAATAATTGAATTTTCTGTGTCTTAAGTGAAATAATCTGTTCCATTCATGTGAATATTCTCCATAATAGTCTAATTGTGTTTAGTGCTCCTGGGGACTGAATATGTGTTCAGCAACAATGCATTGCGTTGTAAAATATGCAGCCCTGACTATCTGGGCAGGCAAAAAGAAGGTTCTAGTAAAAAAGGCTGAAGATGTTTTTCTAACTCAAATTCTATGAGTCACATAATTGGTAGCATCTTTTAAAATTATCAACAGCCTAGTTTTTTTTTTTTTAATTACAGTATAGGTACTGTTTCTTACTCCACGTTTTGATGTTACTGGATCAGTAATTCAATAGACAGCCAAGCAGGTGTTCAAATCACTACTGACCCTCAGAATTCCTGCAATGACCCCTTGAAGCAGTGGAGTGAAAACATTCTCAGCATGTCAGAATATTGAGATATCTCGGTTGCCTTAATTTTTTTTTTCTTTTTAAAAGGCTCTTTTGTGCCTCTTTTTTTTTTCCTTTACTCTTTTTAACACAGAGAAACCTCACCTCAGTTTTGACCATAAGTATTGGAGGTTTGTGTGTACACAGGACCCATAGCTTGTCTCACAGGCAACACAGCCCTTGCTGGTCAGCTGTGTGCAGGCCCTTAAAGGATGAATCTGAAAGGACGGGAAGAGAAAGAGATGAGGCTTGGAATTCTTCTGTCATAGCTAAAGGCATAATAAAATACTACTCTTGAGAAACATAACATTTCTATTTTTAAATACAGGCCTTTTGACTCTAACCGTCTATTCAATTAAATTCAATAAATATTTATTAGTTTATATCAGAGTATCGTGGGAGGATAAGGAAAGAAGAAAATTAGCCCCATTTTCTCTAGTTGCTTAGAGGAGATAAAACATATACAGGCCATCCTTATTTGGCAAGATTATATTTTACTTTGCCCCTTCCATCCAGAAAAGTGTGCTTAAATAGTTCCTGGAAATGACTGTGGATATCCCCCAAATAAATGATCTCTTGTCCAGGCAGTTGACTCAGAAGTTAGTGGCTGCAGGAAACATTTTTCCACTGGCTTCTCCTGCTCCTAACAAAAACTAATACACTTTCGAGGAACAGTTGAAACTGGTGTTTAGCACTGTATTTCACAGACTTTCTCTCATTGTTACACACTTTGTATAAATGTGTCCCGTGTTGAACATGTTGGTTATCTATGGCTGTGTGACAAATTGTTACAAACTTGGTGTCTTTTTAAGCAACACCTATTCTTCACAGTTTCCGTATAGTCTGAATATGACTTAGCTGGGACCCTCTGGCTCAAGGTCTCTTCACCTACCTACCTGGGACATTGTCATCTCAAAATGACATTAAAGACTCTACTGCCAGGCTCACCCTCTTGTGGCAGATCTCAGGTCTTTGGGGCTATTGGCCTGGGCATTTCCACGGGGCAGTTCACACTTGACAGTTGATTTCCTTCAGAATGTTCAAGTGAGAGGAAGCCACGGTCCTTTCGTAATCTCACCTTAGAAGTGACATCCCATCTCTTTTGCCTAATTCTGTTAGAAGTGAGACATTACCTCCAGCCCACTACTCGAGAAGGGGAGATAACACAAAGGTGTGAATACCAGAAGGTGAAGATCTTTGGGGGCTATTTTTGAAGGCACACACTACAATCAGCAACATAGCCACAGACTTTGGAGAATAGTTAATCAGAAGGGTGATCACATGATCTCCTTATTCTGTCTTGCTTTTTTTTCCATCCTTTTATTGTTATTATGTAGTCTCTTTGGGCAGTTCCCTCCCAAACACCTCTTCCCTCTTGGGGGCATATAATTATAGCTGACATACACAGTAGACAGCAGATTGCTTTAATCTTTTAAAGATCTGTTAGTCTTACAGCATGTCAGCAAGCCATATTGAACCTTTTTTAAACTTAATGTCTTGATCAGTGAATTTGGAGAGTTTTGCTAGGAAGGGCACTGTGTCTGGTATGATGATAAGTCCACAGAGAGAGGGGAAGGAGGAGGTTGTAGCTGCTATAAACAGGCTCCATAATGCATAAGAAAAATAGGAACGTCTCATACAAAGTAGTTGAGGTGGGGTATTAAATCTAGTTGGTTTTTAAGGAAAACCTAAAAACCTAGATGAGAGAGATTGCTGTTTTGAACTGCGTTTCTAATGAGTCTATTTATAGGAACTAAGCCTCTCCTAGTTTTTCATATGCCAAGAGAGCAGCTGACCTGCCATCTTTTATATTTTGTGGAAGTTGGCTGTTTCATGGGAAAAGTGATCTGTTTCCCTTTCAGGAAGGGTGTAGCGTGGTCTTCAACAAAGTGCTCAAAACATACATATGTGGCCATTAAATTTTTGAGGAAAAGATAGATTGTAGTCCATTTTTAATAATGGAAATTGACTCATGGTTGTGTATCCATTCTAAACTTGGTGGGAACTCAGACGAAAGGGATGTGGATTTCAGTTGAGGAGCCTGACTCAACTATAAAACATATGCATGTATGTTTTCTCTCTCTCTTTTTTTTTTTTTTTTTTGGTCCTTGAATTTGACAGTGTACCACATGCCTTTGTGTACTCTGTTTCTTCTGCTGAGACCTTCCTTGACCACACAACTGAAACCATCCTTGGTCTGTCCCTTGCCTCCCATTATTGTCCCATGGTTTTTAATACCTCATACTTTGTTTTCTATCTGGCTTTTCTGCTCTACTTCCTCCAACTCAATTCACACATATACACCTGTAAGTTCTAGGAAGGGAGGGATTTTTATATGTTTATCCTTAGCTGTAACTCCAGTGCCTGGCACACCGTTTTTCTCAGTATTTATTAGATGAATAAAATCACTTATGACCATTACTCTCTCTATATAAATCACATTCAGCCGAGGGCATATGCTTTACTGTGCATCTCCCCCCATGAAACTGGTGTCTCCTTGCATAGAGGCATGCCCTCATTCCTTTCCCTTGCCTGCCGCAGCTCAGGGAAAATGCCTAGAACATTGAGGACAGAGGAGTGAATGAACCTTCTGACAAAGGACAAAAGAGAGAGTAAACTTCACTGCCCATGCAAGGAATAGGAGGCCATGGGTATTGTGTGTGGCATGCCTTACATATCCCTATCACTCCTGGCCTCGTGTGCGGTCCATTCCCAGAGCAGAACAGATTCAAACTGAATTGAGTTGGGGGAACACTAGAGCAAAATCTCTCTGGCAGCACCAGATGAAGCTTGGCTTGTGAATGCTCCCTTATGGTGCCTTTCGGATTCCCTTCTGTGTCCATTTTGTCAGGATGTCCAGTAACATGTATTCATCCATCCATCCATCCATCCATCCATCCATCTGCTTGCAGTGTACAAGATATTGGGTATGGGAAGCTATACCATTTTCAACTCACCTTTAGGAAACATATGCTGAGGAAAACTTGGGCTTTATTCTCTGGTCTATATGACTTCCTTCCAAAGAGTTGGGATGGGGTAGTTGAAGTTTTTCAGTCTGTCTGCATTGTTGGGCTCCGCAACACAGTCTTTGAACAGGAGTCTCAAGGTCACCAACTGTGGTTGCAAATTGGCTCTCGGGTTAATCCTGGCTTATTCAAAAACACTCAATATTTTTCCAAACCGAGCTGAGGGCTTTTGATTGAAGCCTGAATCATTTACCACAGCAGAACGTATCACTAGTATAGGAAAAACTGGAACTTAAAAATACAAAGCTCCTTTAAGTAATCCAATATAGGATAATTGCATTATTAAATAAAGCTGTGGGTCTCAAATTATTCCACTGCCATTGTGCATGTGAGGATAATAATGTGAACTATACTAAGTGAACGGAGAAAAAAAAATTAACAAGAGAGAGCATGCCTAAATCATATGTTTATGTTTAAACAGAGGCTACGCAAAACAGGAAGATTTACTTGGTTTCTGTACTAAAGTGTTCTAAATGGGCATTAGGCTTTTGGTGATTCTCTGAGAAGACTATTCTTCTCATTAATGGCAATGGGAGATCAAGACTCTGTGCCAGATGACCAATAAGCTTTAATAATTCAAACAGCTTCCACCTCAATTTTCATACACTAACAGGGGCAAAAAGGGTTTTCTTTCTTCCTTTGAGAGTCTTTATATAGTATAGGCCCTGCTAAATTATACACCTGAGTAGAGGGTCATATGCCTGCAAAGCTGGGTTTAAAAAAATTCCAGGAGATGCAATGTTTTGCAGTCACTCATCAAAAGAGAGCAGCTGGATTGGTGGTGGTTTCATTTGGGGTTTATTTTATTGTTTTTGCTTTGACAGAGTGTTCTAACAGGTAACTCAACTGAGCTTTAACATCGAAGTTGGGCTCATTTATCTCCTTTTGGTAATGTTTTAATGGTCAGAGTTAAGTATTTAGGTGCCAAGCTGGTTTTTACTGTGGCAGCCAGAAAGTAGTAAAAAAAAAAAAAAAAAAAAAAACATGGTGGGCTTAACACCCTATTAATTTGGCCAAAGGAACTGTGGGCAAGCTCCACTACTGACTTAAAGCATATTCTTTACATATCAACTGTTTACCTCTTTAGAGAGGAAATATCCAGGACACGGGGATGCATTTTCTTGTTCTCTGTGTAAATAGTCTTTAATTTTAGGGAAGCAAAAAAAAAAAGTGCAGGAAAGAGAAAAGGCGTGTAACTGGGAATTAACTAGAGAATGTTTGGGGGCCTTTCTCTAGAGATTGTCTCCCAGTCAGGAAAGCAGGCTGCTGCCTAACAGGTTTTAGATTAGTGTGTATTAAAAATGTATTTAGAAACATAAAATATTTAGGATTTTTGAATTACTTGTTTGATACGCAAATGCCGTTGGCTGTACCATGAAGGATGGTTGCGTTACAGTTGACAAATCGTGCCTCAGAGCAGCGTTCTGTTTGCTTACTCCCTCTAATTGTGCCAGAATAGATTTCTAAAATTCATTGAGTCCCTGGCTTCACCCTAGTGTCTGGTAGGGGGTGGGAAATGCTTGGAAGGGAAGGGACTGGCATGGGAAATTGGAACCCAATACACTAATGAGCCTCCATGGCAAATCCATTCCACCATGTGAAGGGAGTCAAATGAAATCCTAGCACGTACTTGAGAGGCTATCTTCATCTCTCAGACAACTGAAAATTCTTCACATTTTCAACTAAGAGAAGGATAAGAATATTGGGGGCAAAAACATTATAAAAAAAGACAAAATTTTGTACTGCGAAGTGACTTTAGCTCCATTTCCACCTACCCCATGGAATTGTCTAGAGATGAAGAAAACTTGGGTTTTTCCCAGAGGAGGGGTAGTGTGGGGTATGGTGACTGAAGAGGCCTCAGAAATAATTTCCCAGAAAGAGGATGGCATTACCAGCTGGTTTTTTAGTATTCTCATCTCTAAAATGGACCTATGAAAAACAACTTCAAAAAGTCTTTATAAAGATTAGATAAAATAATGACTGTTAATGCATAGATTCTTATCTGAATCAAGTAAAGCATTTCAGTGTTTTCCACTGCTGTACCCTGGAGAGCTGAGAAGATTGAGAAGTCTAGATATTTTCAGTGATCTTCTGGCCTAATTTTTCCTATGAAGTACCCGGCAGGAGCCACAGGGCCATTATCATTCCTAGCCGAAGAATTAAAAAGAGTTAGGTATGTACACAGTTACTCAGAGAAAACAATTGAGTGTACTCACCCCCATTCCTTCATTTTCTATCCAAGGGATACTATATAATAATTATAATAGCCATCGTTTTTTGGGTGCCTACTCTGTGTTAACTATTTTACTATAATAACTTTAACATAGCAACTACACAATGAGATTGATTCTTTCGTTCTGTTTAACTCATTTTTTAGATGAGAACTTGACAAGTCCTAACATTCACATGGACATTAAAAGCAGTTCAGTTTTTTAACCTAAATGGATCAGATGCAAAGGCAAATGCTTTCTTAGTTATCCTTTAGAATCTCCCAACATGGAACATCCAGACATAGTGCACAGTTAAAATTATTCCCAACGTAGTCCCAACGTATTTTAGGCCCAACGTAGTCCTTGGCTTTGGAGGAAGTACCAGAGAAATAGAAGTAAAGGGTGTCTGCCTCTTAAGAGTGTTTGCAATTTGGATGTTTACTGTAGAAGCCAGAATTGTGCAATTCGGCATCAAATACTGATGCCTAATCAAGATTTTAACATTATGTCACAGGTAATAAGAACAATAATTCCCAGTACAGGGACTGAATTTGAGTTGATAGCTTTTTCTTTTGCCTAGTAAGGGCATCAAAAAACAACTACAATCTATTGTTATCCTCATCTGGAGGGGGAAGAAAAGGATTTTATAATCCCAGATGAAAGGAGGAAGGATAAAGTCTTAAGTGGAAAATTGAATGAAGAGCTCCTCCATGTTGACACTGCGCATTTCTTCTCTCTGCTGTGGGATGCTGATCTACGTGGGTTCTGTTAACCATTATACCACCTGGACTATAGTTCCAGGTCGGTTTAGCCATACAGATGTACTGCCAAGGATTAGGGAAGGAAGAAGAGTGGTAGGTGTCTATTCTCTGCTCCTGGAAGTTCCCCCAGGCTGATAGTGTCCCATCAAGGAAGAACTGGAGGATCTGTTCTGGTCTTGGTAACTGCTGCTGCCCTCTTCAACCCATTAGCCTACGCATGGTGAGAGCTGAGCTGTCGGGTCCTGAGCTAGTGTCCAGGCTCCTGTAGTATCCTTCACTTATGCTTGCTTTCTATCTCACCAACAGCTTTGTCCCAGCCCCTTGGGAAATCCCCCCTTGGATTATTGTTATCATTATTCCAGTATTCCATCTGTATCCTGCTAGGATCCTAATAAATACAAGAACAGTTCTTGAAATTCAGAAACTCTAGCTTTATAAAACCTTTTTTTTTTTTTTTTTGGTCTCCATTTTTTTTCATTTTGCCATAAACCAGTAAGAACTTCATCTTTACCATCCTGTTTTTGCTCGTGTTCTTAGATCTTTGAGTGGTAACCGCTTACCTGTAGAGCAAAGCCTTTGTACTTGCCTATTAGCAGGATTGGGCCAACTGGTGGGTGTCTCATGTTGCAGCATGTCTGAGAGAAGCTTGAAAACAAAAGGGAGGCCAGCAGAACCAGGCTCCATGGTGACGTGTCCTCTCCTTACCTGAGCTCACTGGTCCACATCATAGGCACATAGGCACACACGCCTGAGATCATGGCTTCCATGCAAGCCATGAGCTCAAATGACTGAAAGGTGAGGCAACAGCTTTTCATCATTATTAATTTCCATCTTACAGGAAATGTCCCACTCTTATGGAGCCCATCAGACTGTTATTTTGGTATCACAATTTATTCAGCCAATTCCATGTATTGTTGTGTTTTGTGTTCTCAACATTTCTCATACTTCAAATGTTACAGGAAACATTTTTTTTTGGGGGGGGGGGTTGGGGATGGAACCCAGGGGCATTCGACCTCCGAGCTACACCCCCTGCCCTATTTTGTAATCTTTATTTTGAAACCGGGTCTCACTGAGTTGCAGAGGGTCTCACTAAGTAGCTGAGGCTGTCCGCGAACCGCGATCCTCAGGTCTCAGCCTCCCGAATTCTGGGATTACAAGCATGCGCCACCATGCCTGGCTTTACAGGAAACATTTTTAAAGGCCTGAGATGAAGCCAGGCATGATGACACATGCTGTAATCCCAGCACTTGGGAGGCTGAGGCAGGAGAATCACAGGTATAGGGTCAGCCTCAAAAATTTAGTGAGACCCTGTTTTAAACTAAAAAATAAAATAGGGCTGGGTGTAGCTTGGAGATAAAATGTCCCTAGGTTCAATCCCTGGTACCATTAAATAAATAAGTAAATAAATAAATGAATAAATAAATAAGAGCAGTTCGAGGAATTAAGGTGAATAGGCTGCATATTCACCTGTTCTTATTCCTCCCTAACAACCCTCTGATATTACATGTTTGCCTTTTGCCTTCATTGTCCTCGAGATGCAGCTGATTGCACCTCTCCTCAGCAATTCTTTGCTGTTGTCTACTCTGTGGTATGGTAGTGAAGATTCCTTCCATGTTCTTTCCCTTGACAGATGATGTAGTTACTAGTTACACACAAGATCAGCTCTGAGTAACAGAGAGTCATAATTACAGCTGTTTCAAAGAGTTGAGAGTTCAAATACTCTCTCCTGTCACAGCCTACAGATAGATCATTCAGAGATGAAATCATGTTTAGGCTCCTTCTGTTTCTCATTTGTATGGTTCATACTCATTCCTTTTGAGTGTGTGACCTGGAGGGTACACATTTCACTAATACATGCCATTGGTCATTACTTGGTCATATGGTTGTACCTGGTTCTAAAGGAAGCAGAGACATGGTGTCTTTATCCTTTGCCTATCAAATAAGTAGCCTATCATTAGAGAATGGAAGAACAGATGTTGGGGGAAAGTTATCCACCATTGGAGGGGCTAAAATTCCCCTTTTGCCAAGCAAGACGTTTCCTTACAAATAAGTCAAATGAGCTGCACAGCTCCACTGAGCTTTAGTTGACTCTGAGACATCTCAGTTGATAACAAGGGACCGGATTATTGATGAATTTTTGGAACCATACTTTAGGATGTAGTCATGGACTTTAGAGGTGAGCACTGGAATCTTTATGGAAAATGATTTCTTCTAGGAGTTATTTTCAGAAAAAGGAGACCTGGACCTTGACTATATCCACATGTGCATGTTTCTTACATTTTCCTATTTGGGAGATAAAATGAGATAGAAGAGAAATTGAGCAAAACAAAGGAATGTAGAAATGATAGGTATTGGGTAGGTTTTCTTGCGTATCTCCATGGGTCTTTTATATATCTGTTCAGCACTATGGGTCTCCTGTATATCTGTTCTGTACTATCTTTCCCACCTTGGAAAACAAAGATAGCATCTTACTCAAGAACAAAGATGAGCTTTGTGCTTATTTCCTGGTATTAAAGATTTAGGTTCCCTAAGCTGAAGGCTCTTCTACTGTAATGCACCCCAATGTGTGAGCAGCTATCATCTCTCCTTGTTGTGTCTCTTTGGGGAATTGGTTATTAAAGAACCAGCACAAATCTGATACATTGACTACTGCTATTGCTATTTCCATGAGCAAGAAACCATCCTTCATCTTTGGCCAGGAGTCTCATGGCCTCTGTCAGCATCCATGAAACTGGCAGAGAAACTTATAAGTTTCCAAGCAGGGTAAAATCACAGATCCTTCTCAGTTCTTAACAGGAAGGAAAGTTCAAGTCAGAGGTAGGGCTGTTCATTATCAAGTGCTACAAAGAGATCAAGGAAGGTGAATAAAGAAATGCCTTGGTTCAATGATATAATACAATGGGCTTATACTTTTTTGGGCTCAGGACCCTTTACACTGGAAATATTGCTTTTACTGCAGTTGTATTTATTAATATTTACTGTGTTAGAAATTAAAACTGAGAGATAATTTTAAATATTTAACTTATTTAAAACGAATAATATGTCATCCACATGCAGAGAAATGAATGTAAAGTTAAACCTTGCCATTTCCTATATGAAATTAAGTCAAAACATCACACATCTAAATGTAAAATTTATTATTTTTTTGTGGCACTGGGGGTGGAACCCAGGACTTTTCTACCTCCAGGCTACACTTCCAGGCCCATTTTATACTTTATTTGGAAACAGGGACTCACTAAAGTGCTTCACTAAGTAGCTGAGGCTGGCTTTGAACCTGTGTGATCCTCCTCCTCAGCTTCCTAGTACTGGGATTACAAGTGTGTGCCACCACGCCCAGCTTAAATGTAAACTTTAAAAGCAAAACCCTTTGGGATGAAAACATAGAAATTCTTTGTGACTTAAGATTAAGCAAAGGATTCATGAATATAAAAGGAACAAACCACAATCCATTAAAAAAAAGTTTGACCGATGAAAGGTAATCAAAATTGAAACTTATTTTGTGAAAGACACTGCTACAAGAATGCTACAAAACCACCTTTTTGACAAAAGACTTAAATCTGGAAGTTGTAACTCTCGAAACTGCACACACAGTGAGAAAACAAATGGCACAATCATCAAAATGGGCAAACCGTTTAAACCTACGTTTCATCCGAGAAAGACACACATGGCAAATCAGCCCTTGGAAAGAGTTTGCCATCATTAGTCATTAGGGACATAAAAACTAAAAACACGAGGAAGCACTAGGTACACATTAGAATGGCACTATTTAATGAATTTATGGTGACCGAATCAAGTGCTGGCTAGGATAAAGAGCAACTGGAACTCTCCTATATTGCTGGTGAGAATGCAAACTGGCAGAGCCACTCCCAACGAAAAGCAGTTGGGGAGCTTTAAAACACTTAAGACACACGCACCGTATGACTCAGCGATCCCACTCCTAGGAGTTTACTCTAGAGAACTGAAAATGTTTCACACAAAAACCTATGTGTGGAAGTGTGTAGCGGTTTTGTTTATAATCACCAAAATTGAACCGACACAAATAATGATCAGTAAGTGAATGCATAAACAAAGTTTGGTAGGCAGCGATACCATGCCCATCACTCAGCAGTAAAAAGCAACAGGCTGTCCATACATGCAACTATGTGGGTGGACCTCAAAGGCATTATGATTAAGGAAGGAAGCCATCTCTAAAGATTTCATACCATACAGTTTCATTTATGTGACATTTTAGGAAAGAGAAAAGTATAGCAAGAGCTCTGGAGGTTGGTGAGGGGTGAAGAGATGTGACAACTAATGATATCAAGGGCTCTTGAGGGTAAGGATCTCGTCGGTATCTGATGATTGTGGTGATGGCGACTTTATGAATCTATCCTTTTGTAAAACTCTATGTCAGAAAAAGAGAAATTTTGTTGTAAGTTAATTTTTAAAAATAAAACTAAAATACCAATATGAGCCCATGATGAAAATATACCTCACTTTTAATGAAAATCAACTATATTCTCCAGAACAAAAAGATCAATGAGAATGGAAGCATTGTTTTTGTAATTTTTATAAATTTCTCTTTCCTCTCTGGCTTGATAAAGAGCTGGATTCTCACATCTGCCTCTGCATTCACCCTGTTGCGGCGTCACATGTCAGAGTCTCTGGAAAGCCCCACTATATACTTGAAAGAGAATGAGAGTGAAAAAAAGCTAGTAATGTCTTAATATGATTATGATTGCTGTACGATCCCTGTGGGCACCCTGAAGTGATTTCAGGAATTTCCAAGGGTTCCTAGACTTCACTTTGAAAACTATTTCTATAATACATTGTCCAAAATTTCAGTCATTTTCATAGCAACTTGACCTTTCCTTTTCCATTTCCATGTGTTCTATTTACTTAATGACTTTGTAAAGATCAATCCATTTTTTTTAGCTTGAATTTATTTAAATAGTAAACAGTCTAGTGCATACTTGTAATCCCAGCATTTGGGAGGCTGAGACAGGAGGATCACAGTTCACAGCCAGCCTTACCTACTTAGTGAGGCTCTTTGCAACTCAGTGAGACTCTGTCTCAAAATAAAAAATAAAAAAATAGGTCTGGGGGTGTAGCTCAGAGGTAGAATGCTCCTGGGTTCCATCCCCAGTACTGCCAAAAAATAAAAAATAAAATAAAATAAATTAGGGCTAGCATCTCAAAAGTTGAATGCCTCTAGTTTAAATCCCCAGTTTTGCAAGAAAAAAAGGAAGCATCCCATATCTCCTATAAACAGAAATCCAGTATGACTTTCCCATAGAGAATAACCACAAAAATAAATAAGTGATGAAATATATATGTGTGTATGTGTATATATATATATATATATATATATATATATATAATGTTTTTTTTGTACACACATGAATGAGTTACAGCAAACTGTCTAAATTCATCTCTGCATGTTATATTTTGGTTTAAAACCCAATGTAGAAAAGTAGTAACACATAGCTAATTCTAATACACTATATCATTTTTATCAACTAATTGAAATCAGGCAATGACTGTAATAGGTAGACAATATTATCATCCTTTTTCTTTTCTTTTTTTTTTTTACATCTATTAAAAAAATGAAACATAGGGAGGTTAAATAAATTGTCTAATGTTCTTCAGCAAGTAAATTCTAGGGTTGGGACTTGAACCCAGGCACCCTGGCTATACAGCCCAAGATACTGTGTCAGCAAAGAGGAAACCTGGATTCTCATCCAAACCCTACCATAGAGCCAAGGGTGGTGGCGCACACTTGTAATCCCAGTACTTGGGAGGCTGAGACAGGAAGATTACATGCTCATGGCCAGTCTCAGCAATTTAGTGAGGCCTCTGCAACTTAGTGCAAACCTGTTTCAAAGTATAAAGTAAAATAAAATAGGTCTGGGGGTGTAACTCAAAGACTGCCCCTGGGTTCAATCTCCAGAACTACACACACACACACACGCACACACACACACACACACACACACACACACACACACACACACTCCTGCTATGAATTGACATTAGGACCATGAAGGATCGCTGAACCTCACTGTCCTCAACAGTGACATGAGGGAGGTGGCCTAAATCAGTGTATATAAACTAAAATGTGGAGGCCAGGCAGGTTTGGGAGAAATGGACTGAAAATACTATCGAGAATGGTGGAGGTTTCACATCTTATCTAAAGAAGACATTGGCTGCTACTTAGTTTCGAAGGGCTTTTGTTGTTGATTTTGGTTTGGGGGTGGTTTTTTTGTCTTTATTGTTTAAGAGAATATTGAAGTCCAGATATTTTTTGTATAAAATTTTCTTTTTTTTTTTAACAGTTAGAGGGACCAGCCGTACACAAAGGCTGACTGATTTGTGATTTATTGACTAGATTATCTCCTTTGTTTTAGAGGAGTCATGATTAAATGGGCTGTTTTTATACAGTGGTAGAAACAAAATCCCAACTACAGAAATAGTTCAAAATAATGATGAAAGAGGATAAGGACTTTAAAAGTGTCTTAACAGAGCCTACATAAATATTGATTAAGAGCTGGGTTAATTGAAAAGTCAAGGTACATTAATAGAATAACAAAGTGTATTTCTCTGTGTTCCTTTTGTGTTGTATTAAAGTAAATTGGCACTATTTATCCAGTGCTAATTCTCAGTTTGCAGAGAGCTAATGTAATCATGAGATGAGCTTATTGAAATTCTTTTCTTAGACATAGAGACTTGCCCAAGAATGGTCTGTATTAGGAACTTTAGTCAGCACTTACTCAGAATAGTAAATATGAACATGTGATTTATGCCACTGTGTATACAAAGAAATGTTTCCTGAGACATTTTCTATATACGGGTTGGCTGTTTTGTTTTTTTGGGAATTGGTTCTTTGTTTCCCCCTCCTCCACTTATCGGATTTTCTTTTAAATCTGGCATTTGAAAATGTGGCAGGGCCAGTTTCTCTTATGAATCCACAGTAGAACATAGTAATTGTTTCACAGTTAATCCAAACTTGGGTTTATGGCTTACATGTTTATGTGAATTCCTGCATTTGTTTTTATGTGTGTGTTTGAGAAAGCAAAGGAATGAGGGCAAAATCTATAGGCTAGATCTTGAAAGATGAGTTTATTCATCAATGACATCATAAGGATTGCATTTTCTCTTGGTTAATAAACTATTTGTTTGGCGGGTGTTGTAAGCCAGCCAGAACTAGTCATGCCATTTCTTGGAAAAGATCTGAAGCAACTGGTAATTGAAATGATAATCATTTGATCACAGAGCTATTTGAAAATAACACTCATCTCCAAAACTTGTCTGTTCTAGGAAACCTTATTTGGTCAAAATGTTGTCAAATTCTATCTTGATGAAAGTTGAGACTGCTATACCATGCTACTTAATTATTTTCCAGGACATTTCTAAACTAGGTTGCTAGTATGTCTTGTCCAGAAGCTGTTCCCATATGCTTTGAAACAATACCCAGCCTGAATTTTTATTCTGACATTTAATAATCACCATGTAATAGCTATAAAATGCATGACAACTACAGATCTTTTATTTCAAGAGGATAGTGTGGTGAGTCTGGGTGAAATCAGCCGTTGAAATGGTATTTTGTAATATGCTTCATTGTTTACAAAGTACTGAATTTTTTCTTGAGCAGAGGATAAAAACATCCAGTTTCCACTGGCTCTCTCCTTTAGTAGAAGTGCATATTTGATCATGATAAGGGAAAGGATTCCATTACCAGAGTCTTACTTTTCATTTTTGATAAAGTATTTGTTACATCACTGCTGCCTACAACTTTCTTCTCAAAAGCAACTTGGAACTGGGTGAGGAAAAGTGAAATTTTAGATCCTACCTTGAAACATTTTTAAAAGCTAAACTCCAGGGCTTCTTATTGTGTGAAGCTTATCTTAATAAACCATTTTTTAAAATTTGAGTTAAAGCAATATGTGCACTGGGGTGTGTGTGTGTGTGTGTGTGTGTGTGTGTGTGTATAGGTGGGGTAAGGAGGAGTCATGTTTAATAGCAAAATTAGCCAAAATCAGTTGTGAATTCCTTTTGTTTAATAGCTTAGAGACATCTTCCTGTTGTTGTTGTGTCAAAAATATTTGGAAGGTTTTGTAAGCTTAGGGGTTTTTACAGCTGAGCTTTCTTCAGAAATGTGAAGTAGAAGAAACGAAAGAAGTGAGTTTGACTTGAAATGTCAAATGCTTCAAATAATTTAACTTAAAGACCAATGAGGCAATCTTCGTGAACCTTTTCCAATGAATCTTGGGGTGAAGGCGGCCCTGCCTTTGTTCCATGGATGGCTATCTATTAAATATCTCACTGAGTTAATTCAGAGACAGAAAAGTTAGTTGTTTCCTGGAAGCAATTAGAGATGCTTAAAATTCAAATTTATGATCCATAGGAGGAACTTAAGTTTCAACTACTTTTCTTACATTCAAAGACTTTTTCCTTACCCGGCCCTTCCACCCCCTACCCCATATGTATGAAAAGAAAAAAATCAGTTCATTTCTCAACTTACAAAGTTTTTGAGAAACATGAGAATGTGTAAGTTTCTTTCAGTGGGAAGCACATAACATTTATGAAGTATTTCTTTTGGGATTACATCACAGTTTTATTTAATTTTTAGGACAAAAGTTAAATTCAATATTTGTGTGTAAGCCAAGGGAAAATGTACCATAAACATAGGAATTTTGGGGTGAGTCAGAGTTCCAAGAATCTTAGATTTACTTAGACCATTTATATGGAGACAGGCTAACCATGAGTCATCTAACCCTCACTTTTCACATTTGCAATTAATTGCAACTAAAAATCAGCTTTCACCCAAGTGGTTAGATAGGTAGAGTGAGCTTTGCAACCAGCATTTGAGATCACCATTAGAATGACTGCCCTATTTCTGGATACTTGCTAACTGTGAAACATATATAAATGATTCTTTCAATAGCCACCAGTAGTGAAAAACCATTAACATCAAGTGAGATAGTGGAGATTCTCTGATACTAAAAAACATGTACACTTTGCATAAGGTTACATCACTCATATGACATGCCAGGTGGGCTTGCGGAAAGTGTTATTTTTTTACCTCTTACCCATAAATTATGTTTTTCGTTCATCCCACCTACTGTAGGATGAAGTCATCGCTGTTTCCGAAAAGGTGATTGTGAAGCTTGAAGACCTGGTTAAGTGGGTACATTCCGATTTCTCCAAGTGGAGATGTGGCCTCCGAGCTGGGCCAGTGAAACCTGAGGCCTTGGGAAGAAATGGGCAGAGAGAAGCCCTCCTGAAATACAGGCAGTCAACCCTCAACAGTGGACTCAATTTCAAAGATGTTCTCAAGGAAAAAGCTGACCTTGGTAAATATGATTTGTCTTTCTAAATACAATGATTGGGCATATACAGTAGCCTGCTTTTTTTGTTGTAGATTTTTCTGGAAACCCCGTCATCCATACACATACATGTGCACATGCGCAGACACACTTTACCTTCAAAATGTCCTAGGAGTATGTTGGGTTATATGGGGACAAAGAGCACACAGCTCAACAGCAAGGAAGAGATTTTATTTAGGAATAAAACCTGGAAGGAAGCAACTGACTGAGAGAGAGAGAGAGAGAGAGAGAGAGAGAGAGAGAGAGAGACCATGAGTATTAGAAGCCCGCCTCCTTACAGGCTAGGGGCTTTTTATGGAGCAAGTTTGGGGCAGGTGGAGAGAAGTTGTTTAAGCCAGTGGTTGGTGTGCTAATGACCAGGTCATCTCGGGGCAGGGCAATGGTTGGGGAAACATTTTTCTTTCTTTGTTCCTTGATTCTCATTCCTCCTCCAGCAAGGCCTCCTGGGCAGCCCTCACAGTCAGACCTCACAGAGCCCACAGGGTATAGATGGAGAAATGAGGGGTGGGAGAGGGATGGATATTCCCTGTTAGACCCCAGGGCCTTCTATGTTTGGAGCTCTGTACAGGGTGACAGGACACATGAACTGAAACAATTTTCAGCGAGCCATCAAGACATGAGACTTAATTAGGGCACCCTTAATTGAATTAATGAAGAGCTTAAATATTTGCTATAAGCAGATAATGCGACATCCATTAACACTGTTCTGGAACTTGGGTAGAAAGCAGAGTAAGAGGGACAAGTCATTTCACGTGAAACCAGCATGGAACCACTGTTGGCAACTCATGGCATAGATTTCCTTGAGCTTCTAGTATTCGGGGTTACAGTCAACTATGTTTTTTCTTTTCTTCCTTCTCTTGTACTATATACTTACATAAGAATTTGGGCTTTGCTATTATTCATGCGTGGGCTCTCAAGTCTGCTGATCAGTATTTGAAAACTAACTCTGACACTTTGGTGGGCAGCTTTATGCAAATAATTAACCGCTAAGCCTCAGTTTCTCCATGTGAAAAATAGAGCCCAGCACAGTCATGACAGATACAAGGGTCTCCAGGGTTCTACTGCTTTAACTCTTTTTTCTTCATTGATATGTGTCCTCACCTTCCCCTTTTTTTTCTGTTTCTGTCCTTCTGGGGTATTCACTGACTTACTTTCCTAGCATTGCTGAAGACTGAAGTTGTTGACCTCTAATTTAGACCAGTTATTTCCTCTTCACGCAAAGAGGAACTTCACTTTTAACATATTAAGGCGTCTTTTTCTTTCATTCTAGCACAATGCTGATTTTCGTAGCTCTCTTTTGTCCCTTAATGTGGCAACTTCCTGTTTTTTTTTTAAACCTCGAACTTAACTATTACAAGAAACCTAGATGATTTATTTTAATTGGCACAAAGAGACTGAATAACACTGTGGTGTTCATGTGATACTGGTTTGTGATGAGCTATGCTGTGTTAGGGGAATAGCATTAATATTTTCTTGCAATTTACCAGTTAACAGCTTCCTGGCATCTTTTGATAGATGTCAGACAATAATATTTTGGACATGGCAACCTTATTTTTATGTATGCAATTAGATAAAATTGTTAAACTAGTGGTGTGCCTTTTAAAGCCAAAGAAATTTTAAAATAGTATTCTTAAATATATATTGTCACACACCCCAGTTTTGTTAACACACAATGACTAGTCTTATGTGAAAATGCTGAATAATCTATCTGTAACGTTGTCTTTTAAATGTACGGACTAACTCGGATCGCCATTGTCTTATGTTTTCCTTAACATTAAAACCTTTCTTTGATTTTTTTCTAGTTATAAAATATACTGTTACTAATAAAAAATTAAACAGGAAACCCATGGGGAACAAAAGGATATGTAGACGGTTAAGCTTGATGTCACACATACAAACACAGGAGTATTTATAGCAGGGATTGTTTTGTGTTTCCAATGGATAGTTATTAATGAGCATGAAGAGAAACCCAAATTCTTAATGACTTTAAAAGATTTAGAGACTTTGATCTTCTGGGATTCTGAAAAATGTCAATAATCTACCTTTTTGACAATTGGTTCCAGAAGAAATAGATTTTTAGTGGCTCCTCAAAGTACTTTCAGGTGGGTGGGCCTGGTAAGTCTAGGTCAGTGGTCCTTAAATCCACTTGCTCTGTAGACTCAGGAGGAGAATTTAAAAAACAATACTGATTACTGACTGCAGCTTCATCAGATTCTTCTTGGTTGGACTGAGGCAGGGCCAAAGAATGTGTACTGATAAAAAGACTTCCTAGGTGATTGGGTTTGTTTTCTGTTTGTTTTTGTCTCATTTGAGAGCCATCTCTAGGATTAGATTAGCACTGAGAACAGGAATTTTGCACAAGAGACTAGGTGGGCGAGCAACACCTCATACCTGTTCTCTTTTTAATGGAAACTACCCCTTTAAGGATAGAATTTAGGGCCTTGAAATTCTACTCAGTTGGTATGAACTGTGGGGAATTTGAGACAAATAGCTTTTGTAATTGGAATGCACACTGTGTTGTAATAATGTGGAAAGAGAAACAAAAACTTTCCTTAATGTAATGAGTTTCCATTATCTGCCTGATCTAAGGTTTGTGAGTCGACATTGTCAGGATTTATCCTGGGGAGAGAGGTGGTGTCATTTGCTGTATACAATCCTGTCCCAGCAAATTTCTCTTCAGCCTCTTCCTTTCTCTGGATGGAAAATCAAAATATTTGTTGTCTGTACTTTTCTTTCTACACAGTGGTTTTCTTATCTCTTGTTCTCTTGGCCACACTGAAACCACCTCCAATACCACATTGTTAATGGAAGTTCACACACTTATTGGGTTTTTCCTTCTGTACAACCCTTCCAGCTCCTCATTGTTCTTATCAAAGAAAGATGAACTGTGAGATTGCTTAAGACCCTCCCCCCCCTTTTTTTTCTGGTGGAAGTAAGCAAAGAATGAAAAGATCTCACCTTTCTATGGATAAAATAAAACTCCAACATGTTTTTTTTTTAGTGTTATTTTATCCAGTTTTAAAAAAAATCAATAATAACGAAAGAATTAGGTTGACTCTTAAAGAAGGGATTTTAAAAACTAAAAGCTAATTAAAGAACTCCTTTCTGTGTGTTTAGGTCGAATAAATTCCCTTTAATCCCAGTTTGTGTCACTTCCTGCCTCTCTCTGAATAGTAAAAAAAACAAGAACGTTCTCACAAATGTGTGTCTGCCAACAAATTAATACTCCACAAAGAGAAACTCTGCCCCAAATGGCAGCTTCCAATAACTGCTCTGATTCAAATCGTGACTGTTTCATTTTTTATCCTCTTCCCCCATGAAGAGGCACAGTTGAACAATATTTGAGGACGTCCTTCTTGCTTTGTGGAAACATCTTTAGAGTTTTTGTTTAAGACTTTAAATGACTACTAATTAGAACTTCAGATTTGGATAGTGGTAAAACTAACAATCTTTAAAAAAAAAAAAAAAAAACAATACTTCTGAGAGGTGGTGAAGTAGGTCCCTAGTCTTTCTTCCTCTTTGTCCGTTTCAAAGAAAGAAAGTTTAATATGAAACCAGTGCAAATTGTGACTTTACTTGGGAGGGGGGGCTGTCTTCTTTCAGACTATTTCAGACTGAAGTTTATTTTTAAAATGAAGAAAAATAACTACATTAAAATAGGAGGGTTAAGGAATGTATTATTCATAAGCATAACGAACACAAGAACCTGTTTTTCCAGAAGAATCGGGTTGATTAAATCATTCACTACACAAGCCTCTAGTTATTTATTTTTGTCTTTAGAATTACAGTACATAGCTTTTGTAATAAAGTGGACTTGATACCCATATTTGGTATGGCAGTTGGAAGCAGTCAAATGAAGAAGTGCTTCATTTTACAAAATTTTTAGCAACTGAGGAGTATAAATACTATCAGTTAAACATAGCAAACTTGCATTTTTTTAAATTTCCTGGGCTATAGTTTGAAAAAAAATGGTATTATTTTATATAACACTGCTTCTTACAGAGTTCCTTTAAGTGAAGTCTGAAAGCTGCAGTGTAAGCTTTATTGGCCTGTAAATATGTCATTATAGTTGGACTACATTTATATGCTTTGGATTGTTGTTTAAGCCAAGAAAATATGTCTCTACAGGTTGACTTTTTATTGAAACCCTTTGAGGCATACAACAAAATGTATTTTAGGCCAAGGTTATTAAAACAGCATTTTCATTTTTTCGTGGCAGACTCATTGTCAATTATGCTGCCACAGACTGTCTGTGGATGGGCAGCTATGAATGGTTTCATCTCTAAATGTGTCTTTTGAAAAAAGAAATAAAAGATAGAGGCGTCTGAGCTGAAATCGAGAAAAGAGACCCAAAGAGTATGTGTGTGGGTCTGCCTGAATTTAGTAATGGAGGTTCCTTCTGCTCATTTTCTGTTTCTGAAGTTTCATCAAACTGAGAAAGTGTAGCTTCCCCTGTCCCTTCTATCGCGGGACTTTCCCTGCACCCTGGGAGTAGACAGCAAGGTGCTGTTGAAAGAGCCAGCGAAGGGACCTGGAGGAGCGTGGCTCCACCCAGAGACCTACCGCTCTCTGGGGAAAGGCTCTGAAAGCCACTGAACGTCCATTCCTTCAGGTTCTTTTTGTGTGAAATGGACAAATAATTTGTCCCTGGTTTTATCCCGCTGAAATTTTGAGATCAGCTGAGAACAAATCAGTATCTATGGGAGCTTTTGTGATATTGAAGTCTAAGGTGGTGTTCTTGTTATATTACTAGTATTATCAGAAGGAAGTTCTTTATGACAGGGAGTTGTGTGGTGCAATGATAGCTTGTTTGTTCGTTTTAAATGTCCCTAATTGAGCACCTGTTCCAGTGATTTAGGGCAGAGTTTACTCTCAATTTCATCTGCCTCAACAGAAGACTTAAAGTCCTTCAGGATTTGGCTTATTTTTATTTACATATTTGTTATATGTAATTTATAAGTATATCTTATACTTTAAAAATAACATTTACATGTGATATAATATCACATATATAATATATAATACATGATTATATAATATAATCAGTATGTTATATATTTATATTTTAAATCATATATTGTATAACTTTTCTTCTTCTGAAAATTCTTTAAAACAAGCTGGGTTGTAAGCAGCCAGTGGTATAAATGACTTCTCAAGTATTCTCTGTTATAAACTGAAAGTAATCTTTGCTTAGAAATTCTTGAGACCTGGTGTTTCAAATGGTGGTTTCAAATCACTTCTGAGTTTTGTATGCCAAGCAACTTCCTCCAATGTGGCCATGGGAAGGACTCTTGCTTTTTGCTGAGGAAAGCTGTATAAATGTTTCTAATAAGAAGCATGTTGAGATATTGATAATTTGTTAATGATACTTACTTTTCACTTGAGTTATCTAATGAATTTATTAGGATCAAAGACATACTGTTTGCTAAGACAGTCCTTCCCCCTTTCCTTTTATTTGTGTTTTAATGAGTCTTAAAGTAGTTGTTTATGTTTTACCTTCAGTTGCTGGGCTGGCTAAACCATATAATGAAACTTGAGAAGTTTATTAGATGATATATTTTTTATTATTCTATTTTTGAATACCTTGAGAAATTTCAGTAGATTAGCCTCCTCACTAAGATAAATTTGGCCTTTATAATATCTTTATGCTCAAAATAGAAATCAGTTGCATGTGAGACTTATCAAAGATTTGTAGAGATTTTTCTACATAGTCCTCTGACAATATTTTTGTGTACTATGATTTGTTAAATCATTTAAGCATAGCACAGTTAACATTGGAGAGACATGTCTAAGAAGCAACATAGCTCTTTCTTCAAGAGATTGCTTCAAGCCACTGTAAAGTGACAACCCAGAGGACCTTTAAGAGGAGTAAGTTCACTCTTTCAGGAATCTGCATCCAAAAGATTCAAAATTTTAGAATTTCTTAGTAGCAGGATCTTTTCTTCTTAGAAAACTAGGAACCCATAAACTTATAACACTAAGGATTAAGATTATTTTATTTAAAAGTTAAAATTCATCTTGACTATCTAATCAAATAGTTAAATATCACCCTGAAATAAAGGAAGAACAAACCTGTAGACAGTGTTCCAAATAAGTAATATTTTTTTTCTCTTGACTTTACTCACCCATCTTGGCTATTCCTGCTGAAAGAGAAAACTTTACAAACTTTGACCCAGTCTAGGCCAATCAACAGTTGACTTTTGACTCCGCTGCCACCACTCACAAAGACACACACAGTCCATGTTTAGAACTTTTCATTTGGAATTTCTGTTGACCTGAAGATTTTCTGATATTTCTGTCATGATGAATGCTTTTTTAGTTCCAGGTCATATCTCTCTCTCTCTCTCTCTCTCTCTCTCTCTCTCTCTCTCTCTCTCTCTCTCTCTCTGCATAGGGCCTCACTAAGTAGCGGAGGCTGTTCACGAATCATGATCCTCCTGTCTCAGCCTCTCAAATGCTGGGATTACGAGCATGTGCCACCATGCCCGGCTTAGTTTCCTCTTTTGATGATGAACTAAAGATGATTAATCAACTGAAGAGAAGTTTGTAGAATTTAGAAATTTATTCTTACTTTTACACTTTAAGATGTCAGCACAGAAGTAGGGGGAAAAAGTGAAATTGGAACTTTCAGTGCTATGTTTAGTATCCAGGTTACTGATAGTCATCTCTAGGACACAATGCATTAACAATGTAAGAAACTAATACTTTTCTTGAGCTCTTCATAGAGTTGTCAGGCTGGAAGGGACACTGGTCCAGTTGATATTTCCTCCTCTGTTTTCCTGGAAATAGTCTACAGTTCCCTTGTTATTTGGCTAAGCAACCCCAGTGTTTTCGATTCTTTCCAAGGATGTGATTTTGAAGTCTTTAACCATCCTAGTTACATATCTTTGGATGCTGTGTGTGTGTTTGTGTACTTATTTATATTGTACTTATTTATATGGTAGAGGCTCAGTTTTGCTAAGAATCCTAGAGCCACAGTAGGAGTGGCTTGCAGGGGAATCGAGGTGGAACGCCATCATGTGTGGCCGGGCATACTTACCAGGTACAACATGATACTAACGAAACAGTTAGTTTCATACAGCTGTATGGCTTTGACTTTACAAGAGCAAAAGGGGGAAATGTTATTTCAACACTACCTCCCCTGAAGCTTAATTGCCTGGTTTTTGTTGGGGATGTTTTAATGTTTTACACAATATTAAGTGCAGACTATTATCTAATGATCATCATTGTTTATTACTGTAGCAACCACTGGGACTCTATACCAGTGCTACTGTGCCTTTTAAACTTATATTTGTATACCATAGCATTTAAGACTTGTCCAAATTAGTTTTTTACTTCAGTAAAGTTCCCCAGTTGAAGACGAGCTTGATGTCCAACTTTATTATTATTTATTATTATTATTATTATTATTATTATTATCACAGTACTGGGGATGGAACTCAGGAGCATTCTACCTCTGAGCTACACCCCAGCCCTATTTTATTTTATTTTATTTTATTTTATTTTATTTTATTTTATTGCTGGTCTGGGGATAGAACCCAGGGGCATTTGACCTCCAAGCCATATCCCTGCCCTATTTTTATTCTTTATTTTGAAACAGGGTCTCACTAAGTTGCAGAAGGCCTCACTAAAATAACTGAGGCTATCTGCGAACCACAATCCTCATGTCTCAGCCTCCCAAATGCTGGGATTACAAGCGTGTGCCACCACGCCTGGCTGATGTCCAACTTATTTAAGGTACTCCAGCTACGCACTGTGATAACTGACTAGTCTTCCCTACCTAGCCAACTGTGGCAGTATAATTTATATCATCCTCCTAAACTTCATCAGTTCTTGGGTTTTTGTTGTGGTTTCATTGTCTAGTTTTTGTTTTTTGTTTTCTTTTTGTGCTTTGCCTTGGATCAGGTACTTTATGGCTATTTCTACTAAAAGACCATGAGGGAGAAGGCAACCAGCTCATACATTTTTTTTTAGCTTCGTTAATGAGAAACGTTAATTTCATAAGAAGTCTGTAGTGATTACCATGTGTTGAGAAGATAAATAAAAGATGAACAAATGAATTTAGCTGTGGTCAAATACCCATACTGTAGATGCCTTTAATCTCTTGCTATGTTCTCTTGGGTCTACTAGAAAAAAAATCCTTGAGTTCATACAAACTCATAAACTTTCAATGTCATAGACAAATTGCCAACTTGGAGCAACAATTCTACTTGGCTCTGGTGGTAGAAATGGATCAACCGTGAAGATCAAACCCGACTGGTCTGCCATGGTCTCTTAAATGTCTCTTGAAATGTGCAACATTCATTGTTCCTCAGATGTACATCTAATAATGAGATTCAACTCAATAGTTCTCCTTTCAGTCGGAGTGCATGATGCGTTTCTCATTTTATTATAACTCTCCTCTCTTTAGCCACAGCATGATTACTAACGATGGACCTTATTATAGCTGTTGTCAGGGTAGCATCACCTTGGCACACAGAGCACGTACATCCTACATGTGAACCCGTGTGGCTTTTCTAAAAAGTCTCAGGAGCAGATATTTGATGTAGGCATTTAGTCTTAATACTCTTTACTATTGACTCTGATTCTCCGGAACAGCTCGTTCATCTTTTAGAGGGCTTTAAATGAGAGCTTTTATTGTGAAACATTAATTTCCCTAAATGTCAGAGATCCACTCCCTTCTTTCCTCTGGCATCGTGTGTTTAAGTCTGTACACTGTACAGGTCACTGCAGAGGAAAGCAGGGGTTTGGACATTTAGCCCATTTTAATAGATATGTTTATATAGGACAGACTGGAAAATAGTGGGTTTTCAATGCTTTACAACATGCTTCGGGCACAGTAGGGGCTGAGCAAGTAGCTGCTGATGGCTTTCCTAGTTGCCTAGCTATGTGTGTTTGTGTTTAGTGTGCTGGGATAAAGTGTTGTTGGTTCTTTCTTCCCTAAAATCTCATGGCCCTATCTGGTCTAGAATTCTCCTAATGTTCTTCCTTTGCACCTTCTCACTTGATTTTTAATTTTTTAGTCATTCTATTTTTTATAGCTCTGACTGACTCTGAATATTGGCTTTTTGTTTCTCACACTTCCTTTTCTGCAATATCTCCATGCCGACTAACTAAAATGCAAATATAAGCAAGCACCTCACCAACTGTTTCATCAGTCTCAACCTTCATCTCTTTGCTTTTTTATTAATAACTTTCACCCCCGTTACTTTTCTTCCTGTCATTATTGTCCACGTTCATTTTGGAAATTGTGAGCAATATTGATAAATATAAAACAAAAACATGTAAGTTTCTACTTTTCCTCCCACCCTGAAGGAAGTGCTATTGGCATTTATACACATGCCAAAATATACAGATGTGTATATAGGCAAGAATTCATACGTGTACAGTTTTCCCCCCTAAAAATAAAACCTACTGGTTGGGAACCTGCTCCTTCCATACCTAATTTTATTGTTGTGTTATGACGACAATGTTTGTATGTTGCAAAACACTTTTTCTGGCTGCAGGATGTTTCATTATCGAGGTGTTTCATACTTTAATTATTGTTGGGCTTTTCAGTTGCTTCTGATTCCCACAAACTGTAAAATCCCTTATCCACGAGCACTTCTTCATACATTTGTGGGGGGAAGGATTACTGGCACATGAACTGTTAAGACAACCCTATTCTTCTACCATATTTCCTGCCCCTTGTATAAACCTTCTGCCTTAACCTAGTCTGCCTGTTTGGTCCCCTTTCGGTTTATGGTATGCGGTCACACATACCTGCTCCCTGCCTTCCAGACTTTCCTATACGCCTTGAGTGGCTCATGCCTTTCTGTTCTTGGACTGCCCCTTCTAGTACTATTGCATGTGGGAATTCTCCCTTTCCTTTAAGACTCAGTTTAAACTCCTGAAACTCTTCCTAGCCATCCAGCTCATAGGATTTACCCTGCTTTGTTGAGCTCTTATCTTATCACATTCAGTATTTCTACCACCTCATTGAGCTCTTTACTCTATAACTACCAATATAATACAGTGTCTTTTCTTCATGTGTTTGTCTTATCTTCCCAGTAACAATCTTAGCTCTAAAGTGTTGGCTCTGTAACTTCAAAGCTACAGCTCTAGGTTAAGTAAACACACGGCTTTTATGATCAGCCTTCTCTGAAATCTCTCGCTTTCTCTGTTCTTAGTCTACTCAAGACACCTATGTGTGTTCAAAAGTTAACTCAACTATTTTTTTTACAGCACTTCCTAGAACACCCTCAAGTGGAGAGGTGTCTCACTGGTCACAGAAGCAACATGCTTGGGATATTTGGTTGCTAACTATTCTTGGCCTAATTAGTAATCAGGCAACTGTCACTCATTCTGAAAAACTTTTGAGAGAGCTTTTGAATATGCTGGAAACTAACCTGAGGATTGGGACTGGTGGTGTATATATGCTTGTGTGCATTTTGCATATTATAATATCTTTCTTTATCAAGGGAATCCTTTTTCATATTTCAGGATTATAGCAGAGACAAAAATGTGCAGGGAAGTAAACAAATCTAGAATAGCCTTGCTCCCCCTTATTTTTTTTTATTATCGACTTGTTTGTAATCTATCTTTTATTTTAGGTGACAGGTTATTAAGGAGATGGTTTTAGCTCCGTATCTAATGCTTCTTTTTGGAGGCAAATGCCCTGTTGAAATCCTAGCTTACCTTAAAATGGCTACTTGCTAATTGTGGTGGAAGATATTCTCCACCTTTCAACCACCCATTCTACTCCCTTGGTTCATAAAAGAAGTATTCTATTAGGCCCTGCAAAAACAAAGCTTCATGCCTGGCCTGTTCTCTCAATAAGAAATAAAACATTGTTTTCATAGTAGTGCTGATAATAAGGCAGAGTTCAAAGCACGATGAAACATATACTTTTCTAGCAGAGAAAAACCTATAGTTAACCTGGCTAATTACCCATCCTGTGATGGCTGTGTGTATAAATATAGGCTTTTCATATGTGTAGCTTCTGTGTGGGTTTCTTCTCCTTCCCTCCCTCCCTTCTTTCTCTCTTCCTTTTCTTTTTTTTTCTTTCTTCTTCCTTTCTTTCAGGTTCATTTAGTTTCCATTGTTTTGTAGTAATGTTTTCAAAAAATTAAAACAATGAGCAGCCAGGTAAGCTACCATTTTAGGGTAGTTTCTTTTTGACAATTGTATGAAGCCTTGGTAGTTATTATGTGGTTGTAGAAAGACTATAGACTTTTTTCTTCTTTTGGATCTAGGGATGGAACCCAGGGGCATTTGACCCTCGAGCTACACCCCCTGATCTACATTTTGTTTTTTATTTTGAAACACGGTTTCACTAAGTTGCGGAGGTCCTCACTAAGTAGCTGAAGCTGCCGCAAGCAATACACAATCCTCCTGTCTCAGCCTCCCAAATGCTGGGATTACAAGCATGGGCCACCATGCCCGGCTAACTATAGACTTTAAAATAAACAGACCTTGATTCAAATCCTTGTCCTGTAAGCTGTATATTCTTAAAGTTTTAATTCTGCTTTGATGGCTTATCTGTAAAACTGGGTTAACAATACTTGCTGCACAGAACCAGGGAAGATTAGATTAGATGGTGTGTAGGGGGCTCTAGGCATGCTGTAGGAGCGCTTAGTCAACAATGTTAATATCCTTCTGTCTTTCCTTTGGAAGAGTAAACCTTCTGGAATTCTGTTTCCTTCCTAAAGAAAGTAAAGTGGATAGTTGCAACATAAAATAAATTTTAAGATATGGATAATAGAAGTATATTATCTCCTTCAATTTACTTCACATTCAAGTTCTATACTATAAGGCATCAAAATTGATTCAGGGTTAAATAAGCCAGGATCTCAAGTCTCTATGGGTATAGAAAAACTTGAGGGTTATTTTGAAACAATTTAAATGGGAATTTGAATTTTATATGCTAAATTTTATGTAAGTATGTATTGTCCTATAAACTATCTGCTTTTTTTTTTTTTTCTGAGCACTCACTCTTAGGTCATAATTAACAGCTGATCCCAGTTGATTAGAAATTTTGAAGCCAGGAATTCAGAATGTACTTTGGAGGATCACATGTAAAACACGTGTATTACTATCCTCCTCAAATATTCTCTAGCAGTGAACTTGCTATTTTTGCAGTTTATTGGAAATATACGGCTAGGTGTGTAAATATGTCTATGTATTTGTGGGGCAGTCCAAACTAGAAATAGCTTTTCTCCTTGAGAAGCCTAATTATTATAAAAGAAACCAAATCACACTGATATGGCCATAGCTTTGTGGGTTGTTGTCTCTTGGAGATTATGAGAAAGAATTCTCAGTTTATGGTAGTGAAGCCTGTCTTTTGTTGCAGTAACAAACATCTCCGAAATCACGATGGCTTAACATAACAAATGCATATCTCTTGTTTTGGCACAATTCACTGTGGTGTGCAGAACTCTACAAAAGAGGTTTTTCCCTCCCTAGTAGCTCCGCACTGTACCTCCAAGCCAACTGATGTTTGTTTCTATCTACACAAAGAAGAAGAAAAGAGAAGTAAAAGGTCGAGTTCTAGCAATTAAATGTTTACATTCACTACTAACCTGCAGCAACATACATCAATTCTACTAGCATTTATTGAATCAGTTAAGTTACTAACTTCATGGCATGTCTTACTTCACGAAGATAGAGACATATAATCCTACGGCATTATTGGAAGGAGAGGAGAACTGGATGATAATATTCATATCATTTCAGACATGCATTTAAGATATTGATGGATATCACAGGATCACAATCTCAGACTGAAATGAACAACAAATCATTTAGTTACACAATTCTAATTGTGATATCTTTCCTGCATCTACTAGGTTTTAAAGGTCCTCCGCAGAAATCTTGATGGGTTGACTTTTTAGTATTTTCAATGATTGGTAACTCATTACTTTTTGAGAGAGTCCTATCCCATATTTAATCCATCACTTTGTTAGAAATTATTATTTTTGATAAATTTCAATACACGGTTTACAGTATAAACCACTGTATTTACTACATATCGCTGTATGAACTAATAGTTCACTAAAACATACATTCTAGTGAACTATTGTCCCCAGTTCTATTCTTGTAATGACATAGAGCAAATCAAATTTTTCTTCTGTTGATAGCATTTTAAATATTTGAAAATACTTCTGAGGCCTTTGCACTTCATGAAAACTTGTCTTCATACCCAGTTTTCCCTGCTCTGGCAGGCAAATACCACGGCCTCATCCCCAAATTCCTTGTATAGTTTGATTTCTAGTTCCTTTACCTTTATGGTGACCCTTATCCAAAGAGCCCTAAGTTGTCCCTATCACCCTTAAAGTGCAACTATATTTGTCTTTATTTAAAGAAAACGTGATACTTCAATCTGTTTTTCCCTTTTACTTTTTTATCCAATACATATAAAAGTTTAAGCCACACAAAACTAAAAATCCTTTGTCACCTCCTTCCAATTCTGCTCCTTCCAGAAGTAACACATTGCTAACAATTGGTTCTTAAGACTGCAGTTTTCAGTGTGTGTGTGTGCAAGTTATTTTGCTAAGGATCTTGTTGTGTGCATATTTGACAGTTTGCTTTTGTCAGTATTTAATAGTACCCTAGTACTCTGCTGTCCAGTATGGTATTCACTAGCCACAAATAGGTATTGAGCACTTGAAATGTAGCAACTCTTAAGAGGCTGAATTTTGTATTTTATATTTTATATTTATATATTATATTTTATACATTATATAAAATATAATATATTATATTTATATTTTTATTTTATATTTTATTTTATATTTATTTTATATTTTATTTTAATTAAAATTTAAAAACTAAAGAGTATAATATTTTTGATTAAATGACTTCTTTTGTCTTGGTAGGACTATATACCACTTTAATATTGACTGTCTAGCATGCAGATTAGATGTACCATCCGTACAAAATATAACCCAGGTGTCAAAATATAGTAAAAAAGGATATATATCTCACTAATACTTTTATATTGATCACATATTGAAATAATATTTTTCACATATTGGATTAAATAAAATATATTATTACAATTAATTTGACCTTTCTCTTTAAATTTTTTAATGTGGCTTTGAGAATAAATTATATATGTAGCTCTCTTTCTATGTCTATTGGGCACTGCTTATCTAAAGAGTTTTGACAGGTGTGATGTTTAGCTCAGCTTTCATTTTGAAGTGAGATCACTATGTTATAGCCTGAGTACTTCATAAGGCTAGGTCATTATATTTACTCTGGGACACATCCGGTCTTTGCCCTCAGGAGGTCACAATGCAGGAGGACAGACAGATACAACTGTGTTGTAAGGTAGAGTTCAGCCAGGGCATGGATGAAGGTATCAGCAAAGTGTGTTGGAAGCTTGGAAGAAGATTTCGGAGAACTTGTAATGCCTGTAAGAAAACTTGGAACTGCTTGTAGAGCAGGTATTGTGACCCATTTCTTTGGCAGTAGTCTCATCTATATGATTGTTGACTAAATGAGATTTCCATCTCATGTTCTCTCCAATTCTGTGAGAGCATCCCTAGAAATGGAGAATCTCATGGTCATCTCTGACTTAGAGCTTGTCCAAGAGCCTCTTCATCCCACTAGGAACTTGGATTGGATCAAATTTCACTTCCTAGGTAGAAATGCTGTGGTTGGTGTTAAATCCTGACCTTTCATTGTCTCAGATAAATACATAGTGGTTCATATGAAGGGGGCCAGCAAAAGAAAATGTGTATTGTATATTTTGCGTCAAATTCCAAATAGTCTGCCAAAGCCCTAACACTGTCAACCAGAAAGTGTTCTGAGATGTTGTAGGCATGATAATTAAGTGTAAGACTCCTTCATGATTTATTTGGACTTACTGAGTTTCATTTGTCTCCAAACTATGAAGATTCTGTATGCCAACTCTGGCAGTGAAAAGCTATCAATTTGAATCTCAAAATGTTAAGACTTTTATCTTCTCATTGAGTGCTTTTGATTCATCACAGCAATATTTTCATATCATATTCTTAGGGTAAGCTAAGGAAAAAAATTAGCAATTTCAGATCACAAATGATAGAACTTTTCCATGAAAATGTCAACTTTCTGCCTAGTTACATTATTCATGGTTGCAAATGGGACCAGTGTGGTTAATCAAATCAATTCATATAAAACAATTTCTCCCCAAGGCAATGTTAGTGGTGAATCTCATAAAATCATAGAATTCACCCTGGGCAGAACTTTCTGGCTGAATTAAATTTTTGTTACATCTCTGTTTAAGGAGTAAAGGGAGGGATGGTATAGTATCCGGGTACTCCAAATATGTGTTCGGGGCTTGTGTGGCAGGTGGTATACTGATCATTGTCATCTTTTCTTCATTCCCCCCAAACTGCAACTTGGGTTCTAAGTCAAGTGCCTGGGAAATAACCTGAGTCATGTGTTCTTACTTAAGAGCCGATGGATAAATTTTCATGGAGATGTCTTTCCTTCACAAATCTACATGCAGAATTCTGTGCGCTTTTTTCTCGGGAGATCCTCCATAGCATTCATCTGATTCTGAAAGGGGTCTTTAATGCAAAAAGGTTATGAGAAAGCCGGGCGCAGTGGTGCGCGCTTGTAATCCCCGCGCTTGGGAGGCGGAGACAGGAGGATCGCGCAGGTTCAAAGCCAGCCGTGCTGGCTTAGGAGACCCTGTTTCTAAACAAAAAAAATATAAAATAGGTCTGGGAGTGTAGTCCAGAGGTAGAAGGGCTTCCAGGAACCCCAGTACCACCAATAAATAAACAAACAAATAAATAAGTTATGAGATATTTTTAAAATGACAAATTACCAGTTATTCCTCTCCGTAACTTCAAAGCCATTCAGGCATTTCAGCTAAGTTTTATTTTCTGTATGTTTATAGTACTTCATGCATCTGTGACAAGAAGGACACAGAGCTGGGTGTGCCTCTCGGTGGTGCTTTGCCTCTGGAGAGTGGTGTAGATGATTTGGGCGCTAAAGAACTCCATCAGCTCTCCACCCAGAAAACATTTACAGCCACCAAATTTGAATGACATTAGGGGACATTCATGAGACTCCCTCTGAAACTGGCCCACGTGCTCTTGGCTAAGGACGACTGGCTGATTTTTCTTTAGGGTTACAAAACCATCATGCTCTGAAAAAGAAAAACAAAGATGGTGCATGTCCACCCGGGGTTGGGTGAAAGTGGGATTCCACCTTCAGATAGGAGGGCTTCTGGATATTATTCATGGGAAGGAAGGAAGGCATGCCACTCATCTATTTTTCTATTATATTTTCATAGTATAAAGATTAACAGGAGGGACGGACAATAGGCAGTACTCTTGCTCTACTGCCTGGATGGTCTGGATATGCTGTGCACATATCATACCTTCATTACTTCTTTAAATTGTTCAAACGAGGCTTACAACAGTGGGAGTGTGGGAAGCGCCTTTGGGTAAAACAGAGCACCTTTTGTAATGGAAATAAATTTTCTACAGCTTAATTTTTATATATCAGGTTCATAAAATGAGGCCTACTTAAGGATTCTTTTGAAAGCCTTTTGTCTCTTCCAGCAGCAATATGTTTATTATGTGAATCAATCTCACACGCAGTATTCTAAATATTTATAAAACAATGAATTTTGTCTTTTTTACATAGGGAGCGCAGCATATTGTTTTTGGTCTCAATTTGGCCTACTTCCCAGGATCATGATTTGAAGCCTGAGATGAGAAACCTTTCCTTTATTTCTCTGATCAGGACCCCATCTGCCATTTACTAGACTAAACTACTTAAAGAGAAAGGAATATGGGTCCCCCTCTCTCTGCCCTCGCTCTGAATCCAGGACATGGTCTGGCACATCACAGGTCCTTTGCAAGTGTGTTGCTGAATAGATTGATGATCAGACATTAGATTTTCTACTTATAGGTGACATCATATAGTGGTGGGAACCTAGAAGTCTGGCACACCTGGACTTGATTCTGCATCCCCAATTTCTGGCTTTAGGGCCTCAAGTGAGTTGCAGGGTTTGCTTTACCACTCATAAAATGGGTATCATAATGCCTACAATAAATCCTCCTTGTAGGATTTATTTTTTATTTTTTGTGGCACTGGGGATTGAACCCAGAGGCATTCATTCTACCTCTGAGCTAAACCTCCACCCTGATTTTATTTCTTATTTGAAAACAGGGTCTTACTAAGCTGCAGAGGGCCTTGCTAAGTTGTCAAGGCTGGCTTTGAACCTGCGATCCTGCTATCTTAGCCTCCCAAGTACTGGGATTACAAGCTTGTGCCACCATGCCTGGCTACCTTGTAGGATTTAATAACATTGAATTTCAGGTAATTAGGACAGTGTCGGGTGCAATAAAGGATTTGATAAATGATAGTGTCATTAACATCTGAGGGCGCAATTTAGGACCGGTCATTTATTAACCGACTTTATAATTTTTGCCATATTGATAACTGATACCTTTATTATTAGTTTTTCTTTAACTGCCTTTTTACTTAACTATTTTAAATAATTTTGTATCATTACTATAACCTATATAATTTACTGTAAATAATGGAAAAAATAAATATACCCTTTAAAAAAAAAAACACTGGGGATTGAATCCAGGGGCATTCTACCTTTAAGCAATAGATCCAGCCCTTTTCTAAAAATTTTCATTTTGCCGGGTGTGGTAGCACACGCTTGTAATCTCAGCATTTGGGAGGCTGAGACAGGAGGATTGCAGCTCGAGGACAACCTCAGCTACTTAATGAGGCTCTTACAACTCAGTTCGACCTTGTTTCAAAAATAAAGAATAAAAAATAGGGCTGGGGGTATAGGTCAGAGGTAGAATGCCCCTGGGTTTCATCCCCAGTACCACAAAAAAAATTTTTTTTTTTGAAACAGGGTCATGCTAAGTTGCTGAGGGTCAGGCTGAGTTTCTAAGGCTAGCCTTGAACCTCTGATCCTTCTGTCTCAGCCTCCCAAATACTGAGATCACAGGCACAGGTCACTGTGCCTGGTTGAATACATAATTCTTAAGACAAAAAATATATTTACCCATGTACCACCTAAAACTGATGTGAGGGTCATCAGGGCATGAGACACTTAAATCATTTGCTTGGAAAATCTTTCCTTGGGCAAGAGTCCAGTCTAAGTGAATGACAACGGTGAGACCTCCTCAGACCATGCAATCCTTGAGTCTGCAACAGGCAAGGTGGACCCTGTTGTACCAAAGGAATCTATAGGCTCAGAAGTATAACTGCCACACGGTTTTGAAGTCTGAAAATAACCCACCATGCATCTGCCCTTTAGTGGGTGAGTGTTCATGGAGCACCAGTAGGTTAGATGCTATCGGAATATTATAATAAAACAGGAGCCTCACTTTGGAGATGCCTAGACTCTTAGAGAAGGTTTGAACACTCAGCTCTCCTTGATTTTGTGGAACCTAAGAATCTCAGTTCTGGGCAATTTTTGAATGCAGATCTCCATAGAGTGAGGAAGAGTAATTGTTATTACCATTTGCAATGGTTATTGAATAACCTTGAAAAACTGAGCCCTGGGTAAAATTAGTTTCTATATAAGTTTGCCTAGCCAAAGGAGACTTGGTGAGCTTGGATTCTTCAAATTGGCTAGATGAGAACAACTTGCTTGCCTAAGCCTTGGGCTTAAACTAAGCAAAGGAAATAAACAGTGCTTTAAAAGGGCGTGTACTTTAGCAGTACACAAAAAACCTAGGTGAAGGCTCACATCTGTGTTGTATTGCATAATTGATAAAAGCCGATGCCCCTCTGGAAACAACCCCATCCACGGCACTATTTTTCTCATCATTTAAATACATACAGCATGTTTTAGGATGCTCGTTAATGACTTGATGGGCACATTGGTAGTCAGAACATTTCATGTGGCTTGAGAAGTGGATCTGGACGCATTTGCCAGACAATCTGGTCCCAGCAGTATTCTGAAGGCCATCTTCAATTTGACTGTGCTCCACTCTGCCACACTGTGAAAGAAAAAGTAATCCGGCCCAGCACTCCGCTGTTGGCTAGGAATACCATGGTTCTGAATACAAATATAAAGATAAATGAATCATTAAAGGAATAGCGACAGAAAATACCTGAGAGATGAACTCCTGGAGTTTGTACTAGAATAATTTTTCCCATTCATGAACAGTACCTTAATCCATTGACTAATAGTATCAGTTGTCCATTTAAGTCACCAAAAAAAGATTTATGGTCTTTGAGTAAATGATTGGTAATTATGACTAACAAGGCTATAAATACATAGAAGGGATTTGGTGATACCATAATGAGCCACAGGAGGAACTAGCTTGGTCTAATGTTAAAAGAACTTTAGGAAATATTAGAGCCATTTTTGTAGAACCGCATTTTTATTTTATTTTTTTAAACACATTTTTTATTGAACATAAATGGTATACATTTAAACTATACTTGGTGCCCTCTCCCCCCACCCCCATTTTCCCTTCCCCCTCCCACCAATAGTTGTCCAGGTTAACCATGTCATATTCATAATTCTCTACATATTCAGATGAAGACCCACATTAATCAAGATCAGCCTTCCTCCTCTCCCATCTTTCCATTCAAACTTTGCTGAGATTTCCCCTCCATTATCTGGAGTCCCACTGGTATCCTCTGTGTTTCCTAGTTTGGGCATATTAGAGGAAACATATGTACCTTCTCCTTCTGTGCTTGGCTGATCTCACTTAACATAATGTTCTCCAGGGCTTTCCATCTTCTTGCAAATGATATAATTTTGTTCTTCTTTATGGCTGAGTAGAATCCCATTGTGCGTATTTCCCAAAGTTTTGCTATCCAATCATCTGTTGATGGAGATCTGCGTTGGTAGAACCACATTTTTAAATTATTGGTGTGTGTGTGTGTGTGTGTGTGTGTGTGTGTGTGTGTGTGTGATCTGTCTCGTGTTTTATCAAAAAATGTGTGACTTTTTTCCATTTGAGCCAATGAAAGTGTCCCAACCCTAGGCCCTTAGTTGGCATAATGCACAGCTCTTGCAACAAATAGAAAATATACTAAAGACAAATAAAACACTTCCTCCTGTCTTTTTCCTTATGTCTGCTTCTTTCCTTCGAATGAATGTTATGTAATAAAAAAAAAAAAAACCAACGTGAAAGGGCTCTGGGCCTCTCAGCATCTTGGCCATTGTTTGACTGGTTTATCTTCTGTTTTATAGTCTAAAACCTCAATCCTTAAGTGTTCTAGTCTGGCACTTTGTCTTCCTGTTACCTCCTGTTCTGCTTTATGGAGTCGTCATTAAATGGTGCACCAGCCCACCCTGGCTACTGGCTTGACTTGAGTGTGGGACGAGTAGCCAGTCAGCCAAGTAGGAAGATGCCTCAGGACATCACAGCCCTGTCTCAGATGAAGATACAGGCAGCTGATCTCTAGCCTAGTGTCACTGTCCTGCAGGACCAGCTTGGTAGAGCACCCCCTATATTTGAGTAAGGGACAAGACAGTTCTTTGCAAAGTCTATTAGTTCTGCAGAAAGTTCCATAGAAAGTGATCCCTGGCACATGTTGGAGGAATGTTGAGAACTGCCTGCTGCATCTCAGCTTCATGCTTGGTTTTTGCTCCTGTCCTGGGTTTCAGGAGGCCTTCATCATCTTTGACTTTTCGCATTTCTTGAGACCCCTTCGTGTACACTTACTATATTCTGTATAGGGAAGAAGCAACCTGTACAGCCAGTACACCTCCACCCAAGGCAGTGCTAGCAACAGTCACTTCAGGGAGCTTACACACAGGGGCCCAGGGGCCTGGTGTGAAAACATTGCCAGCATCTGTCCCAGTCTAGTTTTATTTTTGCACATTTCTATGGCCCTCAAATCCCTTTTTAGATTTGCACCTTTCCTTATTTTAAAGTCTGGGGTCAAATACAGAGTCTAACTTACTGGGTAACCAGATGGGAAGGGGAGTGAAATCAGCACATTAACAACTGGAGGTCCCAAGCCAGCATGGATGCAGCCTCAGGACCAGAAGGGCAGCCAGGTATGTGCCAGAAGTTAACCCTTCAGTGCCTGGAGTGTAGGGTGCCCCATAGTTTCTAGGGAAGGATCCAGGGATGGGTAGAAGAGGCAGAGGAGGGAGCTTTGAAGAGAGGGATAGTGGATATTTACTACCCTGTACAGAAGTCATAGAATTTTATCCTGGTGAGGCCTTAATGGCGTGGACTTCAGGAAGGCCATGCCCCCTGCAGACCTATCAGCCTGTTACATGGGGGTTGATTCTGTCTAGATTCTACTCGTAGCTTACTGCAATCCCACCCTATAATACTTAACTGAATAGTGCTGTTCAAAATGCACCCACTAAAAATAGTTTCATCTGCAGTGTGAACATAGTTTCATATTTATACTAGCATCTGGCCTAAGGAATTGAATACTCCACTCTTTAAATAGCTTCACTCCAGTTCTGGAATACTATGAGATGAAAATCTCCCCCTGTCAAACACCTTGTTTACATAGCCTTGTTTAAATACAAACAAGCTCCCTTTTTTCAAAATGCAGGAGAATATTGATTTGGGAGTTAGTGATGCTTTGGGGTAGTCTTTTGGAGGGGGTGAGAGAAGAGGAGTTGAGTAGAGAATAAATTTAAAGTGCATCTATGTATTAAAAGGTTTTGAGACATCTCCTGTGTTTGAGATTTCATATTTTCCCACATTTGATTCACAGTCCCATCAATTGTCTGAGTTAAGTCTGGAGTGCCTTCATCCCATTATGTGTGAAGCCAGTTAGAATGAAGTTCTTGGGCTGAAAAATTTATGCTGTTGCTAATGCCCAACAATAATAGAAATATAAGCCTAGATATACTTTAACTTTTTCTACCAGCAAATGCTTTGGGGCCGGAAATCATTTGCCAGCAGGCAATGAATGTACTTTTGTTAGTCTTAGGGGGGTACTAATGGTTAGTCCCCATGAAGAAAAATGTGAAAATAACACACTAAAAGGTAAACATTACGAATGGATGGCTAATGATTAGCTGTTACAGTCCAAAGGGGCAGGGAATTATTTTTTTTTACAGTTTTATGACCCTTGTCCAACCTTTATTGAAAGAACATTGTATATTCAGTTATGTATTACAAATCTACACCTCTTTGAACATCCTTCTTTAAACATAATGTGAAATAGCCTTCACGTTCCTTTGTATATTACAGAGTGAGAGAATTTTAAATTTATGCTGGCTTTAACATTATATTCAAGAAGAGGGATAGCAATTGTTTCTTTAAAAAAAATCCAATTCATGAACCCACAGAGTAGGATTTAATAATATACCTTTAATCTCCAGCCACCCCACCCATGCTGGAAATTAGTAAATGTTCAGGACAGTATGATTATTCCATCAGGTAGATGAGACATTACTGTCACAGCGTAAGCCAAGATATGTCCCTCTGTGAAGTGAATTGCTTTGGTGCACATTGGTCAATTCACAGAAAATAATTGTTTTGCTATCTAAAACAAAAATGTGGGTGTTTTTTGTTTTGTTTTTTTTTTGTTGTTGTTGTTGTTGTTTTTTGTCCCTAGAGGTCTTGGTTTTACAACTTAGATGAATTGCTTTGGTAAATAAAAGAATGTCAGTAGAAAGTTGGCCACTAAAATGTTAACACATGCGTATGTTTGAGGAAGTAGAAACATAAAGGCAGCTTTTCAGTCACTGATGTTAAAATTAGATTTGAAGGCATAATCTCAAAGAGGTAGGCCATGGGTTATTTTCCATGGTCCACAAAAGTAAATGCTTTGGCTAAAATAAACTTGTATGTAGTCTATGGGAAACACTGAAATGTCTTAATTTAAACTTCACTTTCATTTTTCACCAGTGGGACTTTTCTAGATAAAGATCTAATCTCATTCTAAATCATCCTTTTAAAATGTTTTTCCCCCGTCATGAATGTAATGCTTTCTTTTTTTATCCCAGAAAGTAAAGTAAAGCAAAAAGAAGAAATAAAAATCATTCATAGTCCCACTACCTAAGGGCTACCACCATTAACAGTTTAATTCCAATTTACTGTTTCTCTTTATACTAGAATGCCTTTAGCTGTAAAGATGCATTGTTGATTTCACAACAGCTTTTGGGGAACAGAAAATAATTTTATTCCAAGTATGTAGGTGATTTTAAGATACATATTAGCCAGGTGTGGTGGTACACGCATGTAATCACCGCGCTTGGGAGGCAGAGACAGGAGGATCACGCGGGCTCGAAGCCAGCCATGCGCGCTGGCTTAGGAGACTCTGTTTCCAAATAAAAATGTAGAAATAGGTCTGGGAGTGTAACCCGGGGGTAGAAGGGCTTCCAGGAACCCCAGTACCACCAAAAACAAAACAAAACAAAACAGAAACAAACAAAAAAAGATACATACTGATTTTGGAAAATTAAAAAATGGTGAAGAGGGGTAAGGGGAAATTTTTAAATCTATTTTAAAATGGCAGCTCTGGCCCTCTTTTCTTGACACCATATTTCTTCCTGGGTTCCCCCATTCCTTAGTCTAAGGCTCCTCTAGTCTGACTTTCAGAATCATTAGGAATGCAACACTCAATTCTAACCCCATGTTATATCCATCGCAGTAATCCTTCCATTGTTCTTTTAGTAATATTGAACTTACTTGATGCAACTATGGGATGTTTGTTTGTTTGTTTGTTTATTTTTGCCTTCATATGGTTTGAATTTTTTAAAGTTCTTTCTTTTTTATATTGGCCCAAATACTGTGGTTCTGCTACATCTACCCAATGGGACCAGTTTCTGGAAAGCACCAACAATATTAGGATATAAACTCTTCCTCTACATGAAAGTCCTTCCGATACTTTAAAGGCAGTTCTCTGTTGCTGGTAGCAAGATGGAACCTCAAGGGAAACTCACCCATGACCTGGGTGCTATTTATTTGGATGACTTTGAAACTCGTCATGGTGTATAATTATAATGCACCAATAAGCAAAAAAAATAAAAATAAAAATAAAAAAGTTCCTGAAATCTTCTGGTTCTCTTGAAGTCTTCTGGTTATAGGCCCTAATGTTTTCAACCTCGACTACGTAACTTTCCTTCTGTGGGTTGTAGTTCAGTTAATCAATGCTGATTTTAAAATACTGCCTGCAGACTATATGTGCTATCTTACCAATGTGGTATATTATAATAGCTATTATATTCTTTATTCTGGACTTCTATTTCCATGAATCATGCCCATTTTATTATTCACTAGCAGTACACTCTATTGGCTTATATAGAAATTATAGTCAGCTAAGAAAACCAAACCTTTTATTTTCTTCTTTTATATTTATTTTTTGTTGTTTTGTTTTGTTTTTGCAGTACTAGGGGTGGAACCCAGGGGCTTTTCTACCTCCAGGCTATACTCCCAGACCTATTTTATACTTTATTTGGAAACAGGGTCTCACTGAGTTGCTGAGAGCCTCACTAAGCAGCTGAGGCTGGCTTCAAACCTGTGCGATCCTCCTGTCTCAGCCTCCCAAGCGCTGGGATTACAAGCGTGCGCCACCACTCCCGGCTTATTTATTTTTATATTTTGTGGTCCTGTGGATTGAACCCAGGGGAATTCTACCTCTGAGCTCCACCCCCAGCCCTATTTTTTTATTCTTTATTTTGAAACAGGGTCTCACTAAGTAGCAGAGGGCCTAAGTACCTGAGGCTAGCCACGAACCTGTGATCCTCCAGTTTCAGCCTCCCAAGTACTGGGATTACAAGCATGCGCCACCACACCCAGCTCTTCTTTTTTTGCAAAACTAAATATAAGAGTGTATTTTCCCTTATTAGATTTAGTATTATTAGCTTTAGGCCATTTTTCATCTTTTTAAGAGCTTTTTACTCTTGACTCACATGCTTTTGGTTTATATCTTCCAGCCATGTCCTCTGAAACTTCGTAAAGTGAACTCAAGTAAAGTTGACTAAAACACACACACACACACACACACACACACACACACACACACACACCACTCTTATCATTTGAATGATATTGTATTTCCACTCAGATTTCCTTTAAAGATATGTTGTGTCCTGCAATGATTCCAAGGGGGAGGGAGCTTATCTTATTGGTCAGTATTTGAATTTTCTAGAGCTCTCAGTTCAGAGTGAACCTTTCATTGATTCATTCCCCATTTGTGAGTCATGTCTCTGCCTTGCTTACCTTCAACCAGCACAATTCTTTATAAATAAACGAAGAAGAAATGAGTCTGATGAGAGGGACAACATGGCAGGCCTGGTTGGAGTTGGTTCATGGTGTCAGGCAGCTCAAAGCAAAACAAGTGCTTGCATCCATATGTTCTGCTGATGGACAGATGCTCATCTTTGAGCTGGATGGTTTATACTGTGTAGCCAAACTAGTCGATTTTTCCCTTTCCAACCAGATGTTTTGCTATAATAAAGACACAGCCTCCACAGATACATTTCTGGCCGGAGAATGTTAATGTCTTTGTGAATGTGTGTGCTGTTTGCAACAGAAGGAAGAATATTGGCATTTTCTTCTGACAGACTGTGGGAAATATAGCTTGATGTTATAAAGGTGAGTTGCCCAGGCCTATTGGGTCATTCATGAAACCTTTGAATTTAGTTGTGCTTGGTGCATTCATGTAGATCACCTATTTGTACATACTTTTATTTATTCATTCATTCATTGGTTTATTAAGTAAACACTTAGGCTGGGCCTATCATGTCCAGGCTCCATTAGTATTTAGCTTTTTAGAAATATTCTTGAAAATGCTCGTTTTTCTTATTGTATGGCAGTAATGAGGATGGTTCATTTCATGAAAATTACCTGGGTAAATATCTGTAGATCCATATAAATATACCTAATCTCATGTCCCCCGATAATAGTAAATTCAACATGGCAAGCCAGTTTAGACAATACTTACATGTTTGTGTGTATATGTAAATGTGCATACATATGTGTACACAGAGTAGCTTCACTAAAAAAATACATACACTCTATGATTAATGCACTCTGACATTTTCTTTTCTATTTTATGTTTTTTTTAAACAGGCTAGTTGCAACTCACCTAATTGGTTTTATAATCTTACTAATGGGCTGAAAACCTGTTTGGAAAACACTGACCTAGAAGTAATCATTTCCCATGATGCCTCCTTCCTAGTTAAGTGCACTATTTCCAAACTTAACTAAGTGTTTATGGATCCGAATTTGGCTAATTGTTACTTAGGTTTTCCCAACCCCACAATAGTCCCTGCAGTATTTGCATTTCTTCCTTTCAAAGTGAACTCTCCCAATGTGTTCCTGTTTCTAGGGCATCATCATAACTGATACTGTTTCGTGCTTTTTTGAAAATCTAATGTAAAGTACTGCTATATGTAATTAAGTTGCCTTTGTCTAAAATAGAGGAAAACACCACAATACAAGTCCACTTATGATACAGCGCCCTCGATTTTTCAAAAGTATGTGGACAGGTTTTCTGCTGTTCTCAGAGAGTGTTTTTAAGGAATCTATCTTTCAGGCATTGTCCAAATCCCTGCATTACTTCTCGTTGAAGAAAGAGCAATAATTTCTGGCCTCTTTGCCCTGGACCTCAGAGACACTGCATTCAACATCCCAAAGACAAAGAAAAGCTTCTATTTATAGGCTTCATGTGGTTTCTAAAATTTTAACCAAAGTGAATAGAACAATATTAAATTGCTTTCACATTTCTGCCCATAGAATTGTTTATTTAGCATTTTTCTATAAAACAAGAGACCTTCCATCGCATGAAAAGACTGTATTTTGATTGCCTAGGAGATTCGAAATGATTTCTAATCTTGCCACAACTGTCTTCTGCTGTATAAATGAAATGTTTCATTTTCAAAGAGACTGTCAGGATTTTGTGTAGACAGTTCCTTCATTGCTTTGCAACTCCCCACCCCTTAACCATAAAGTGCTTTGCTTTGTATTTTCTAAGAGAACAATGGCATTATGTCTTATATGGGAAGATATGATTTTCAGCAAGTCCTAAAATGCCTATTTGCAAGCAGTTTCTTTGTTTCATGAAGTTGCTTGCAGGAATATCTTCTTTGATTCCTTTACTACCAAGACTTGCCACTTTTGTGGGCTTATTAAATAGGAGAGTTGTCCTCTGCATATAGAGAAAGAATTGAACTTAAAATAGGCGCACCGTTGTATTTTGGAGGGGGGATCAGAGTTAGAAGTGTCTGCAGCAAAATTTCTTCATTGAAATAGGTCTTTTCTACAGCTGAGCAAACCATACCAAGGAACGTGCCATTTCATCAAAGAATTGTGGTGGGAGGACTGAGTTAAATTCACTAATCAGCCTTTCTTGACCCTTGGGCTTAGCATTTCCAAATTATTTATATTCATCCTACACTTGCATGGCCGATCTGCCTTGAATGTGAAGGGCCTGGGGTTTTGTTATTATTTACTGATGCTATTGTTTTTGCAGTGTTAGGGATAAAGCCTATGACCTCACTGTGCTAGGCAGGTGCCCTATCATTGAGCTACGCCTCCTAAGCCTAAGCTTTCCTTTTCTTTCTTTCTTTCTTTTTTCTTTTTTTTTTTTTTTATTGAACTGGGCATAGAACCCAGGTGGCATTCTACCTCTGAGCTACAACCTCAGCCCTATTTTTTTATTCTTAATTTTGAAACAGGATCTCACTAAGTTGCAAAGGGCTTCACTAAGTAGCTGAGGCTGTCTGCGAACCATGATCCTCCTATCTCAGCCTCCCAAGTACTGAGATTATAAGCATGCACCACCACACCCAGCTAAGCTTTCCTTTTATTTATTTATTTATTTTTGCAGTACTAGGGATGGAAACTAAGGGCATTCTACCTCTGAGCTACACCCCCAGCCCTATTTTTTTTATTCTTTCTTTCTTTTTTTTTAGACATTATCATTCTAGTTTTATTTTATTTTATTTTACACATGTATACCATTTATTCTTTATTTTGAAACAGGGTCTCACTGAGTTTCAGAGGGCCTCACTAAGTAGCTGAGGTTGTTTTGTGAACTGTGATCCTCCTGTCTCAGTCTCCCAAATGCTGGGATTAAAAGTGTGAGCCATAACACCCAGCTTTAACCTTTTTTATTATTTATTTATTTATTTATTTATTTATTTACGGGTCTGGGAATGGAACCCAGGGGCATTTGACCTCCAAGCTACAACCCCTGCACTATTTTTTATTTTTTATTTTTTATTTTGAAACAGGATCTCACTAAGTTGCAAAGGGCCTCACTAAGTAGCTGAGGCTGTCCGCGAACCTTGATCCTCCTGTCTCAGCCTCCCGAATGCTGGGATTACATGTGCCACCATGCCCGGCAAGCCTTTCTTTTTAAATGACACTTAACCCAACCGATATTCATTCAAGGATCGTCATACCGTATTGGCTTATATTCAGAATAAATTGATATTTCCCCACTCAATTTACCAAGCGTTTTAATTCTGTTTAGAAGTAGCTTTCTGATCCTTTGTGAATTTTATTTTCCCCCTAAAAGGCTTGATTTCCATACTAAACTACAAGATTCCACTCTCTGCAACCAATAAATCCAATAAAGAGAATTTTTCATAATTATGCTACGGCACAGGAAAGAGTCAACTTTGTAAGTATATGGTGGCTTGCCACTACCAGAAAAGTGACTAACATACAAACAGAGAAAAATAGCTAGCCAGTTCATTAATTATGTTCATATGATCAGATCTCCAAGATACAGGTAATCGATATATTCTGCCTTGATTAGCCATATTGAAAGACTTGAAGCACTGGCTTATAATATGAAATTCAGATGTACTTCGAAATGCCAGTAGCTTTTATTTAGAGTCAACAATTGATGAAAAAGCTCTTACTTAAATAAATTGACTTGGACAACCAGGATGCAAAAAGAAACATAATTCATTCATTTTATAATTGTTCCTCCCTGCTGTGGACATTAGCCTTTGGCATCTGGTCTTTAACCATAATCTATGGCTAGATATAGCCAGAGTCCCAGAGGGATCCGAAGGTGAATTCAAATTGGATAACACTGGGGAATTCCAGTTAAAACAAAATTGACTGCAATCTAAAGCATACTGTAACATAGACAAAGGAATTGTTATTACAGATTAAATGTATGTCAAAGATATAGAAGGATTACTGTGTCTTTTTCAGATGTAATTTCATGCCTGAGAATTTACATTGGAGGAAAAATGGTCTGGATCCCATTAGCAAAGGCCCTGTTTTGCTGTTAGTTTAATTAAATGGGAACTGCTGGCAAGAGTTCTGGGGAGGTTGATAGAAGCAATACTATTTTGTATGTTGGAACAGGAAACCGCTCGGTCTTCCAGTTTGAAAGGATGCAAAAATGAAACCTGTCATTCATTTTTGTTTACCAGTTCCCTCCTAGTTTACAATGCCCTTCGTGATAAATTAACTGCAATTAAGTTATCCATAGTGTTCGGGACAATAGCTTGATCGCAAGATATGAAATGCTAATCTCCAATGAAGATAGGACTTATTTTTATATGCTTTCCCCCCTAAACAATGAAGTCTTCAACAAAAGTAATTGTTTCCTTTGGTTTATTTTTCTGTAAGTAGATTGAGGAGGAGGGGATGTTAGTTTACTTTTAAAGTGTGTGAGTGTGTGTGTGTGTGTGTGTGTGTGTGTGTGTGTAAATCAAAAGAGAAAAGAAAAAAGTAAAGGGGAAAAAGTAAGAGAGACCCTGAAACAGTGATTTATCTGTTAAATGTTTGGCATCTTGCCTTTTGGCTGGAATTTGTGAGAGAAACATATTTGGTTTACTTTAATGGGCAAAAGCTCTGAACTTCATTTGTAGGAGAGAAAAAAAAAAGAGCATGTTTTCTTTTCCCTTTTTCAGTTCAGTTTATTATATCCTGACATTCTGCCTTGTAATTGAATAGTAATTCTGGATTTCGAGTGCAGGAGAGGGAAATTTAAGTTGGCCCTCCTCCTCTTCCTCCTCCTCCTTAGGTTTCAAAGCAAAGAACTAGCTGATCTCAGAGTTTTATCTCTTTTCACACTCACCCTTTGAACTGGCACCAAAACATGATTGTTTAATTTTGCTGAAACTGTGTAGCTGTTTTTGTACCTTGGACCTTACTGAGGGTTGATGATGTGTTTGTGACTATTCTAAAAAGTCAGTATGTTGTTGAAAGGAAATTTTCAATCTCAGTTAAGGAAAAAAAAAAAAACTGGTAGACAGTGAAAGTATTCTTATATTAGACCATCATAGTGAATATCTGACATTATGCATTTTGAAAAACTCATAAAAATGTTCAGCATAGAAAGTGCCCCCTAACATAAATTATGGATGTTATTAATAATGCATTAGTATTATTTCACCAGTTACGGAAAAGTACCACACTAATATAAGATGTTAATTTTAAAGACGTTTTGCAAAAAGTACTAGCAGCAAAAAATAAGACATGTCAGTGGCATGTAAACTAAATCCATTTTTTCCTTAACTCAATGTAGCTCTTTTAACATTAGAATTAACTGAATATTTTTATTAGTCCCTGGCAAGGTATGTTGAGGGGGATTTAATCAGAATTACAAAAACACGAAAAGATGAGTGTATTATTTCACAAAGGAAGGAGCAAATATTTCACCATCCAGCACTGGAGGTTTATGTAAGGTTATTTTCCTTTTCTCTATTCACATTCTTTCTTTGCAGTTCAACTTTTTATTTTGATAAAATCGAAATATGCACAGCATATGCAGTGCTAGTATCTAAATTAATACAATAAACAATTACTAAAGCTACAGTAGTCTCTCTCTCTCTCTCTCTCTCTCTCTCTCTCTCTCTCTCTTTCTCTCTTCTCAGTACTTGGTGAGGCTGTCCTCTAACTTACAATCCTCTTGTCTCAGCCTCCCAGTACTGGTATTACAGGCATGTGCCACCACGCCCAGCTTAGTCTCTTTTAATTGTGCTTATTTTGTGTAATAAAAGTAATGCATGCTCATCATGTTAAGACACAAACGAAGAAACAGAAAGAAAAAATTTAAATTGCCCATAATGCCATCATACCGAAATAATTAATGTTGATATTTATGGTCTATCATTCCAGGTCTTTCCTGCCTACATGCGAGTTCTTACTTTTTTAATTATATGGTATCTCCAGTATCATACCATGTTTCAAAAAAAATTAATGTACTCTCTTTTACCACAGATATTTATCTGAAGTATTCTCTTTCTTGAAGATTCCCCTGGGCTCTGTGATATAGAAAGACGTTAACTCATCATTCCCCTGTTATTGGGTTCTAAATTTCTTCCCATCTTTTGATTACATAAATATCGGGGACATCCTTGAAGTTATATCATTGTGTGCATGCTGGATTATTTTGAGGGAACAGATTTTTAGAAGTGAAATTTTAAGGTCAAAGGCCAAAGCAGAATGCTGATGTTTTTGCTAGGTTCTAGTCAAATCCGTAAAAAAAAAATTTTCAGTACAATTAAGAGATCGTATGTATTAAAAAAGAAAAAAAAAAAAAACTCCTCAAGGCTAAGTAATAAGAAAGGCGATGTAAAATGGATAAACTTATCATCAAGTTTCTAAAGATGAGCAAACTTAGCTATAGCCAGTCTTGGGCAGACCTGCGCTAAGAACACAGAGACTCAGAATTCTGTCTGAAGCCCTTGAACTAGAATGAGAAAATAGAATTCCACGAGAGAGCTTCTGACCATTCCTCATCCACCTGCCAGAAGTCCCTGTATTTGCACCAAGACTTCTGGTAGAAGAGACACACCCCCACCTTTTAGGAAGTCCTAGCTCTGCTTTGTGTGTGCGTGCATAGAGAATGAGTCTTCTGCTTTCTCTGTGTCCACAGAGAAAGGTAAATGACAGAACTCGCCAAGTGAGAGGCCGGGATGTCCACGGAAGGAAGGGTGACCTGTGGTGCTCTTGCAGCCAATGAGCGTTGGTTGCACTGATGTCACAGAGGTGATATCAGAGGCTCCGAGGTGTCTATTATGAAATCACTCCCAACTGGACACTGCTCATGTCGCTCACTGGCTGAGTGGGATCAAACAATGAGAAAGTGACGTTTTAGCAAAAATAGGGCTACCTGTGTTGCTCTAGGTTCCTAAAGATCATTATTCTTAGTCACAGTTACGTGAACACACACATGCAGGCACACGTATACACACACACACACACACACACACGCACACACTTCAGAAGCCAGTGTGAAAAAATGGGGGGCTGGGAGGGCGCTTTTAATCTTTGTTATTGATTTTCTGTGCATACAGTTTTTATCTAAAAAGTGTGATTTACCAGGCATTGCGGGGCTGTTCTTTAAAAAGGCCAGTAAAATCTTTGGATGATCTTTAGGAAATAAAATAAGATATTCAGACAGCTAGTTTATTTTAATTTCTTTTCTTTTCCACTTCATGACAGTATTTCAAATAATTAGGTTGACTGATGATAACGGATAGGTTTAAGATGTAGGATGCTTTAACGGCGCAGTGCCGGTTTATTGTATCTGGCCTTATCCAATTATAAAATTGAGTTTAGTCATGTAATGATTTTCTAACTAAAATATCAATCATGGCAAATGGACTTTTGCGATGTATATACTGTGAGGCTATTTTGGGCTTCTCTCTCCCAGGCACCCCCGCATCTGAATATGCTTACTTAGCGTTGCTTCTTTTGCATGTAAGAACACATGAAATTTTGGCTAAATTTAGCCTCCCGAGTCTAATGCACATGCTTAGTGACAGCAAAAAGGGAGGTTTTGATGCCGAGCAGGATATGATAGACTAGAGTAATTATTTCCGCAAGAAAATGAGCATCCTACATTATTTGTACAAATAACACTAAGTGATTATTTGGCCGTGCCATTGTAATGAAACAATAAAGATCATATTTAATTTAAAACAGTATCCCCAGGGTATTCCTTTTTATTCGGAGCATTTTTGGTTACTAAAACAAATTTGATTTGCTGCTACAGTTAACAACAGCATTGTAAAGGAGAGAGAGAAAAAGGGGAGAAAGAGAGAGAGAGAGAGAGAGAGAGAGAGAGAGAGAGAGAGAGAGAGAGAAGGGGGTGGGGTGGCAAGTCTTTCCCTTCCTTTTCATTAACTCTCGCTTTCCAGAAATCAGGATAAGGACATGTGGGGCAGGAATGTTGAAATAAGTCGCCTTTGAAATAAGTCGCGTATTTCACTGTTCTTCCCATATTGTTCACATAACCGTTTATTTACAATAATTTGAGTAATCTCAGAGTTCCTCTTAAAGGCTTTTTTTGGCCTGGATAAAAAGTGCAGCTTTAAGATATTTCTCCTAAAATAAATTTGAGACGGTCTCATTTATAGTCAGCAGTGCCTTGATTACTTGCAGACACACTGGAAATTTACATGCGCTTTTCTCCTTTATAAAACACTGATCTGTTCATATCATTAGTTCCCTCATGACTAGCGCTTGGCTGCTTGCCAAGAGGTCTAAATCTGTAGTTGTAAATCGTGAGTTGAAATAGCAGAAAGTGGATTTGTAACTTAAAAAGTGTAAACAGTTTGGAAAATGAAGTAATTTTGGGGTATGATTGATTGCCTTGTGATTGTACTTTAAATTAGCCTGAGGTCTCAGGGGCAGATATGTGCTCTAACTGCTTATTATACATTTTTCAGTTTTCGAAGGAATAATAGCATTGTTGGTAGGCTTTTAAACAATGTATGCATCTCCTGGAGTGACCTTTTAGGAAATGAATAGTTTTATTGTGCGTCCATTACTTTGCCTGAAACAACATTTTTGAGTTATTAATTTGACTTGTTCTATAAATAAAGAATTCAAAATGCAAAGCAGCTGTGCAACCCGGAGCACAGTATATCACACTTGTCCTTCACAACCACTCTTGGAGATGGATAATCCACAGAACAAATGGTTTCTTGGGTGATAAATTAATAATGTTTCTGGAGCCTGTGGTTACCAAAGATTAGCCCTTCACTATTACAGAAGCCCAAAGTTATTATTAACAAGGACAGTCGATCTGCTGGCCTTCCGAGGCACTAAGACATAGTGTTCCATTTTCTTAAGGGCTTTCAGTTCACCAATGGCATAAACAGATAGGAGAAATAACCCAGTGGGAAGTGTCTGGGCAAAATATAGCAGCTATCTTGGAGTAAGATACCCTGAGTCCAGCTGAGTGTGATCATGCATGTTTGTGATTCCTGTGCTTGGGAGGCTGAGACAGGAGGATCGCAGGTTTATGGCCAGCCTCAGTTACTTAGTGAGGCCCTTTGCAACTTAGTGTGACCCTGTTTCAAAAAGAATAAAAAAATAGGGCTGGAGGTGTAGCCTGGAGACAGAATGTCCCTGGGTTCAATCCCCAGTACTCAAAAGAAAAAAAATTAAAGGAAGGAAGGAAAGAGGGAGAGAGGGAGGGAGGGAGGAAGGGAGGGAAGGCGGGAGGAAGGGAAGGGAAGGGAAGGGAAGGGAAGGGAAGGAAGGAAGGAAAGAAGGAAAGAAAAAAGAAAAAGAAAGAGAAAACTTGAGGCCAGCCAGGTATATTGGCACATGCCTGTAATCCCAGTACTTGGGAGACTCAAACAGGAGGATCATGGGTTTGAGGTCAGCCTCAGCAACCTAGTAAGACCCTGTTTGAAAATAAAATAGGTGTAGCTTAGAGGTAGAATATTCCTGCGTTCATTTTACAGTCCAGAGGGAGGGAGAGAGAGTGGGAAGGACGGAGGGAAGAAGGCAGGCACTAAGACCAAATGTCTCTGCCTTGATTTATCAGTTGTAAAAAGGGGTTTCTAAACACAAAATTTTCTCTGCTGCCTGAGTATCCTCCTCCCCATCATCATCACCACCACTGTAGCTGTTGTGTTATAATACTGGCTTTCGTAACTTCACTTGTCAGTATTAATACTATGAATGGCTTGTGGATGTCTATTATGAGCAATAGTCTCGTTTATTCACTTTTTGCTTTCATAAGGAGAGGTGTAGAAGTATTTTTGTGTCCTAGCACTAGAATTCTAGTTTTTGTTCATAGGAATAGTTTGCCTAATATATGACCCTTTCTTTGTATTTGTTACCTTTTCCTTGTCTAACTCAACATTTCTTGGGGATAGTATTTTGCTGCCAGGTTTAAAGATGGAAATTTTTAGTTCCTTGAGCATTTATTGGAGCTTTTATTACATGTCAGGCAGAAGCTGTGTTAGGCACCGGGTGTGCAATGGTAAAGGGACGAGTAGTCTTTGCTTAGCAAATGCTCCAGCCTGCAGGCAGCACTTGCCAGTAGAACTTTTTCCAATTTATGGAAAAGTTCTGTATCTGTATTTCCTGATGAGGTCCAACTCTGTGTGGCTATTGAACACCTGAAATATGGTTAGTGTGACTGAGAAACGGGATTTGTAATTTTTTAATTTCTACTTTATTTTAATTAATTTAACTTTAAATGGCCACATGCAGCTAGCAGTTATTGTTTTGGACAGCCCAGCTTCTGAGTAAAGATTTGCTACCTTAATTTCCAAGTTGGAAGGTAAAGCTATTTTGTTAACACATGGAAACCAAATTACCCTGTTCTCCTTAGTGAAGCACAATACCAAAGCTCAAAAAAATTAATGTTTGAAGAATGTCAATGGAAGCTGGGCATGGTTGGGCATGCCTGTTACCCAGTGCTTGGGGAGTTGAGACAGGAGGAGCACAGGGTGGAGACCAGCCTCTGCAACTTCGAGAGATTCCCAGCAACCTAGGGAGATCCTGTTTCAAAACAAAAAATAAAAATAGGGCTGGGGTATAGCTCAGAGATAGAATGCCTCTGGGTTCAATTCCCACCACACTGGCCCTGCTGCAGGGGCCTGGGGAGCATCATCTGGAGAGCGTCCATGGGGTGAACGGGAGGCGATTTGGGTGCATTGGTGTCCACTAGATAGACATACTTGTAGGAGTTACAAAAGTTGAGCTATAGAGTAAATGCCTTCCTGCACATAAGACCTTAGAGGAGATAGCACTTCTCATTCTCCTTTTAAGTTACCCAAATTCATTTGGGTAACTTAAATGGGAAAGAAACTTGGGAAAGAAACTTCCGGAGGTGGGAGTTGCAGTGCACCAAGACTTCAGGTGACCCTCACATGAGGCCCGGGGTGGGGGTGGGGGTCTGCTCCTGGAGACACCGCATCCAAACCTGCTCCATCGGATAGTGATGCATCTTTGGGAGCCATCGTGGGTCCTTAAAGTCCGTTCTTACTTCCTACATCTCTGAGTTTCCTCTGGGAGAGGAAGCAGCTTTTGGCATCTTGGGACAGTTATTTAAATACTTGTGGTGAAAAGTCTAATATTAGAGTGGGAAGAGAGGGACTTTAGACATCATGGAATCCAATCTGCTTATTTTGTTTTTATTTTTTAAAATTCCACATTCCTGAAGAGCAATGTCTACCCAAAAGAGGATTTCACAACCAAGAGTAGCTGGGAGAGACGGAGGAGCGATGGGGTGACTTCTGCTCTCTACATTCAGATAGCCGTCCTCATTCCCACCCAGTGCTTCTCCTGTTCCAGGCTCTTCAGCCAACCACTGACTGCCACGCCCCCACAGGCTCCTCCCACACGAAGCCCCTCTTACAGAGCAATGGTTCTGGGACCCAGGCTCTCCAAACTAGCTTTTCCAGATCCAGGCCCTCACCAAACATCATCCGCACTCATCATCCAGGGGCCACACAGGTGCAGTGCCTAGAACCCACCATCATTTCGTGAGCCCCCAAAATACTTTTATATATTTTGATCAAAAGAAGCCAGGCATAGTGTTGCATGCCTGTAATCTCAGTACTTGGGAGGCTGAGGCAGGAGGATCACAAGTGTGGGGCCAGCCCCACAGTAAAACATTTGCAAGAAAATGTTTTACTAGAAAATACTGGCAGTGTGTGTGTGTGTGTGTGTGTGTGTGTGTGTGTGTGTGTGTGTTACTAGGGATGGAACCCAGGGGCATTCTACCTTCGAGGGACAGCCTCAGCCCTATTTTTTATTTTTCATTTTGAAACAGGATATCACTGAGTTGCAAAGAGCTTCACTAAGTAGTTGCTGAGGCTGGCCGCAAGCTGCGATCCTCCTGTCTCAGCCTCTCAAATGCTGGGATTACAAGGGTGTGCCACCATGCCTGGCTTTCGGCATATTTATTTTTCTTGCTGTTAGTTCATGTCTAGTGTTAACTCTTACACTAGAATCTCATGACCCGTTTTCTGATTTATTGAAGCAGGAAGTTGGACAATATGGCCACACTAATGCCTGCCTAAGCGACTGGCTGGAAAAACGGTAATACACAGGCATCGAGGGCACCCCGAGGAGGTGACCAGTGTTGCCTTTCTTGCCCTCTTGATGGTGTGCCATGACAGCCATCCAGCCAGGCCCCACTCTCTTACACTTGTTTTTCCGGGAGGGGTAAGCAGCCTCTTCTTTCTTTCCTTTGCACAAGCACGTGGTCTCAACACAAGGCAAAGCGTGGACTCCTGGAGTAGTCAAGTGCCTTCATCTTCCATTTCTTGCCAGGAAAGATCATTCTTTGCCGATCAGAGAGAATTCCTTGTGCTTCTTGATCTTGGCCTTTCTTTCCATGTTATGTTGTATCCCAGGGTTCCGCTTCCAGGATATGCTCTTCCTGTAAGATTCATCCAAATATCGGCACCTTGAAGGCAGCTGCGAAGATGGCAGATGGGAAAGGCAGACCCCCGAGCTGGCCACTGGTTTTTCCTGGTGACCCTGCCAAAGGCCCCACACAGAATGCCTGGCGCTGTGCATTTGTCTTGCCACCAAGGCCACCCTAATAGGAAATCCTCAAGATGTTTTTTTGGAGAAAGGGGCCTAGGAAGACAAAGGTTTTCGGGGTCCGTGGAAGTCACAGGGGGATGAGTGGCCATTGTGTGGTCCCACCTTCCCGCAAGCCCCAGCACTTCACAGGGCCGGAGGCGGGAGTGGTCCGCCCATGGCTGCAAGTGCAGGGCTCTCCACTCCTGTCTGCTGCTGCTGCTTTGTATGGCATCACTGTGATTTCTGCCTAAAACGATTTATTCCAGGGCTGATTTTTTTCCCCACCATAATGTAATTGTACTTTAATCAATACAAAATTTCCTGTGGAACAACTGGTAGGGGAGGGGAGGAGAGAAACCCAACGAATGTGAATTGTTGTTTATTTGTCTCTCTTAAACAAGGTTTCACGTTAAACCAGCTGCAAATGAAATGAATCGTATTAGAACCATCTTGGAAAAAAATAGCTGCTGATCTCATAAATTCATCGAGCTTCCTGGTTCCAAAGGCCTCTCCTAAAATAATATTAAGTGTTCCTGCACTCTGTAAATATAGGCCCTCACTTAGTGGACGGTGAAGGAATTACAATTGTAAAACCAGGCTGGGCCCTCCCATGTCTTCTTCCATGTCGGGGGTTTTGTACTGACTGAACATGAACAGAGAGAATCATGGCTTCCCAAGACAGCGACTCAGGACCCAGATCCTACTGGCAGCCTCGGCTAGTAGGTTGGTCCTCTGAGCATCTCCCCAGCCCAGAACACAGCTCCTTCCTTAGCCTGCTTCAGCACCTCTGCAGTGTATCATCAATTTACCAGGGGCACCGGTTTATCTCAGAATTTTATAGGCAGTTGGCTGCGATCGGCAGTCTTTGAATTCAGGCAGACCTAGTTTCCGGTGATGCTGAATGAGGTATGTGTAATCTCTCTGAGCCTCGACTTCCTCATCTGTAAAATGGAAACCATAAACATAGCTCGTGTGGGACTGCTGCCATGCGTGAGTACACCCTCAGCGCTTAGCACTTGGCTATCTGTAGTACGTGTTCAGTAGCAGGCATATTCTATCAGGACAGTGTTCGATACATGAAAACTGACCGGCAGCCTGAGGATTACTGTTTGTGGTGTTGTTTGGTCCGAAGCATTGCGATGACTCCTGTGTTAATAAGCATCAGGAAGTGTGTCTCGCATTTTGCAAACTGGACCGCATCTTACCTGTCCAGGTGTGTGAGACCGTCTCAGAGCAGTGTTTCCAAGTTGGTTGCGCTTGAGTGTTGTCAGAGGTGAAGCGAGTTCATCAAGTGAAAGACCCCAGAGCCTTCAATGTGTTCCCCTCCACGAGGGTCTCTTAACACCTGTCTGTTACATCTCTATTGTGCACACAAGGATGCACAAAGCAGAAAAGAAACACCTGAGCTGGGTGTTACTAAACTCCATTATCCTTCTGTCAGATGTCCACGATGGAAGAGGCATCAGCTCTCGGCAACCTGAGTTTCTTGAAGGGTTTCGCTACCTGTCTTCCTATAGAGGCGTGTTGGAAGCAAATGGCATCTTCTACTGCTTTTCTTTTTGCAGGTTTAGAAATCTTATTTAAATCAATATAATGAGACACTTTGAGCAAAATGTAATCATTCTCACTTCTCCGTGTGTTGGAAGAGGCAGCATCACAGTGGGGCAGCATCACAGTGGGGGAGTTGGGGTGACGTCGAGCTGGTTATTTTCACACAAAGGCGCATCCTGGCTGTGTAATCTTGACTTGTTGCTCTGTCCCACATAGATGGGTTTTTATGTCTGTACTAAGGACATTATACTCCAGAAGAATTAATATGACCATTATTTCAAGGTGATTTTTGTGGTACTGGGGATGGAACCCAGGGGCATTCTACCTCTGAGCTATACCCCCAGCCTAATTTTTTATTCTTTATTTTGAAACAGGGTCTCACTGAAGGGCAGAGGGCCTCACTAAGTAGCTGAGGCTATCCTTGAACCGTGATCCTCCTGTCTTAGCCTCCCAAATGCTGGGATTACAAGTGTGCACCACCACACCTGGCTTCAAGGTGATTTTTTTGAAAGAAGCAGAAACTCCAGACCCAGAATAATTGCTGGACCAGCTCTCTCCTTTTGTCTGAGCAAAAGTGACCTCAGATTCCTGTCTGAACAAAGACAGTTGACAGGAAGCCTCTGTGGAGGTGGAATTGTAAGGCTTTGTTAAATTCTGAGGATTTGCCAGGCCAATGGAGTCATCATTTTGTCTTTCAGAGCAGGTGTGAATTTGCATCTTACATATCAATTCTGAATATATATATATATATATTCCCCCTGGGCGTGCTGGTGCACACCTGTAATTCAAGTACTTGGGAGGCTGAGATGTGAGGATCACAGGTTTGATGCTAGCTTCGGCCATTTAGCAATACCCTCATGACTTAGTAAGAACCTGTCTCAAAATAAAATAGTGCAGAGGGTAGGAAAACCGTATGAATATTTGGCTTTCAAGAATAGATGACCAAAGACAAAAGAATCATCTCATTTCTTGCGTCAGAAGAGACATGGTCCCTTCATAGTTTCTCACGAAGGCATCATTCAGACCATTCTAACCTAAATGTCATATGGAGAGGAATTTTACTGTGAGAATTTCTTCCACTAACCTTTGCAGGAGAACATTTGTCCCAACTCTGAGACTCCACCCTGTTAGAGAAAGACAAGAGGAGATTTGGCCTGCCTTTGGAAATGGCAGCATCGGAAGCTCCTTGATTCGACTCTCCTTATTCCACATATAAGGATTCAATTTTACTTCCGGATTTCAAACACAAACATTGCTATAATATAAGAGAACCACCAGGGTGGTGAATGATATTGCGTATTAGTTTAGAAGCTGGCTCTCTGACACAGAGCAGAAATGACTTAAAGTTGTTGGGTTGGTTGGAAGATGGAGGGAGCTGATGGATCTCAGCTGCTTTGCCCACTGTTAATGATCATGTGTTGAGGCTCCTTCAGTCACTAGTCTTCTGTGTCTCTGACTGAACGCCTGGAATAACTCTTGCTGAAAGTCCTCTAAGTTTCAAGATTTGTTACTAGATCAAGAAAAGGGTGTTTGGGCTCTCCCACTTGGCTTGAAGTAAGGACCTGAAAGCTTAACAGTCAATAAAAAGAAAGGTAGGAAAGATGAATGTTAATTTTAGGAAAGCCCAGAGCTCAGTCTCCTCATCCAAGCCTGGCCCTTCCTTCTCCTGTTTAGAACTGAAGAATTGCAATAACTTTGCCTTACAAGGATGAGAAAAAGAGAGTTGATTTTTTTTTCCCCTTCTTCTTCTTCAGTCAGAGAAGGAGACAAACATGGAATTTTTGCAACATGTAATATTTGCTGGTATTTAAGTATACTTTGGTGGTATCTTGGCTGGCGTTCAGAGGCTGTTGAAATCATTTTGATTGTGAAGAGTGGCTAAGTGGGGCTGTTAAATTGTGCTTTGTGAATTACATTTAGTTACAAAGTATCAGCTCCGTCTGCCGAGTGAGTGATCACACCTATTATCAGGATGTTCTCCTTCCACATTCCCACCTGGGGGGAAAAATCAAATTGGGTTTGAATTTCAGTCGAGGCAAAATATATTAGTAATATCCTTCATCATTAAAAGAGACCTCAGCAGCTAATGTGAACCATGTATGAAGTGCTGGCCCTGCTGAAGATGAGGCAAGCCAAGTGCCAGAAATAAAAGTGAAAAAGGACACGTTTGAATTGTAGGCGAGGCCGTTGATGCCACCTGACTTGTTTCTGCATGAACCTGCCTCGTAATCTGAATTATGGTGTTTTTAAACTCCCTGTTGCACTGATCACAGCTTTTGAAATTTCAAACTGGAAGATAAATTTTTTAAAAAAATCTTTTTTGGAGCTGGGTGGTAAATACCTGCCGGGTATTGAACTCCACGATGTTTGTGGCATTTTGCTTCTTTGCCTCTCGGGCTCTGTCGCTCCTTCTGGAGCCACCCATGCATGAACCCTCACCTGGAGTCGCCTTTGCTTTCTTCTCCATCACTGGAATGTGAGATATAACTCTATTTACTAGTATAGACTCACAGCTGAACACAGTGCGCGTCCCTAAGTAAGAAACCAGATGACGTTTTTTGCATGAACAACTGGAGACTGGGATATTCCTCTTGTGTACCTAGTTAATCGGATCTGCATTACCTTCCTAGGACCTTGGCTTTGAGCTCTGGCTTTCTTTCTATGTCCTGCACTCAGTGCCTTTTGGAATGAAGTAGAAACCCCACTGCACAGCCCCTGAGGGGTCACTGTTGCCTTTCAGAGCGCCAAGCCCTGCAGCCAGGGCACTTTCCTTACAGCATCCTCACGGGCTCCCTGGAAACTGGAGACTCTGTTCTCTGCTTTTGAAGTGGTGGCAGCGGACAGACATGGGCGCTGGGCTCAGGTCCACCCTCCAGGACTCCGAGGCAGCGTGACTGTTTGCAAGTTACTTAATCTCTTTTTGGCATTGTTTCCCCATCTGCAAAATGGGGCTGGGGATAATAATTTCCCCTATAGCACTTGTCTAGAGGAAGCCAGAGAATGTGTTGTGAGCACTGCTACCTTATTCACCTGGAGAGCCTCTACGTGTCTTTCACAACAGCCCCTGCTTTCTCTGTGCTCTGCAGGTTTTCTCTTGATGTTTATTGCTACCTGTGCTCTGCCTCTGCTGCTGTGACTCTTGTCAGGGTGCTTGTTTGTGATTCTGTCCACATGCCTCTGGGTTGAAGGGAGAATGGTGGCTCTTTGGTCTTTGTTCTACCACCTCCTGCTCCCTAGCACACACGAGGTGCTTCTCTGGGCTCTGAGCAGTCACTGCGTGGATGGCCGTTTTCACACTGAACGCTGTCATGTCAGTGATGTAGAAGGTATGTTTTTCTGAACTCTGTATGTGTGATGAGAGCCCAGTGGTTTGTGGATCTTTATCCTGGGACGCAAAGAGGGGAAGTAGTGGAAAGAAGTTAACATCATTGACTTCATCAAGCCCAAAATGTGCTTCCAGAGGTGTGACAAATGGAGAGGTCTGTGGGTGAAGGTATTTTATGCAGTGGTCACCTCTGTTTGATATTATCTTCCACCAAGGCAAAACCAAATTTTACTTGAATACAAGACTAGATGCAACTTTCAGTGATATATGATGAAACAAGATGGTTGCTTCTCATCAGTTTGTAGTCATGAGGATTCCAAAACCAGCAGCTGACCAGAAGGTCTGTAAGAGTTGATGGGCATTATGGTGGACTTGCCAGAGCCCTTCCCAGCAGTTTAGATCCATGCAGAGGACAGCTTCATGTGCGGAGAACAGTGCGGGATTGAGTCCAGGATGGCCTATCCCTGCCATTCACAGGGTAACCTTGGGTGAGGCTCTCCCCATTGAGTTTCCATGTATAAAATGGATCAAATTCCTTAGAGATCTTGAGGGAGATTCTGGGTGGATTAAGGGAATCTCAGCATGTGAAGGAGCTTCATATACTCTGAAGTGTTAGAAACGAGTGCTTCCACTGTTTAGTAAACTGTAATTATATGATGTTAGGCAGAGTGTGTTCAGGAAGGGGATCGAAGGAATGGAGCACCTGTTGTAATAAACATCTTGCTACCTGTCATGGTCCCCAAAATGTGATCAGAGAAATGCTAGCTTATTGAGGTGAAGGATACATTATTTAAAAGTTGGGGATGAGAAGGGTTTCAAGGTAAAATAAATTCTGGAAAGGCAGTAATCCATATCCTGTAGACTAAAATGACTATCAGCGGGTCAGAGATCCTAAGGAGACTGTCTAAGAGAACAGCTCATTTTCCATTCTGTGGCACTCTTTGCCCACACAGTGGTTGGTAAGGTGCTGCCTTCTTGGCACAACCACCTCCTGCTGGATCTTCTCTTGGCCAAACTAAGGAGAAGCCAGGCTGCAAGGGAGACCAGTGATACAAACTTCAAGGCTTGCAGAGCAAGGTAGAGCATACGTAATGGATGCAGGGCGCATGTGAGAGCAAAGTCACCAACCTGAATATCCAGAAAACGATATGCACTCTAATTTAAAGTCTATCATGCACTTCACTTGTTTCTGGGTATTAGGGATTCAGACACACTGAAGATTTAGTTCCTACCCTTCAAAGAGTCTGCAAAGAAGAGCCCAACACAAGCAAATAAGTACAGTCAAGTGTCAACCGAGTAACTCTGTTAAAAACTAAGCTGATAATCAATGATTCAAATAGCAGATTTCTGGAAGCAATAACAGTCTCTAGGACGAGAGCCAAGCAAGCCAGATAGTAAGCATTGTAGACTAGTGGGCTATGAGGTGTCTTTAGCAACTACACAACTTTGTAACTTCACAAGTATACTGTTGGAATGCAAAAGCAGTCACAGACCATATGCAAATGAATGGGTGTGGCTGCGTTGCAGTAAAACTTTATTTATAAAAAAAAAAAAAAAAACAGCTTCAGGCCAGACTTGGCTCACAGTGCTAACCCTTTCAGATGTAAACGAGTCTCACAGAAATCTAAGACATACCCAGAACAGGACCCCATACCACTGGGAATTTATGGTAGGGAGCCACAGAATTATAACTGGAATGAACATATGAGTCACCAGCAACTTGTTTATTGTATTTTATGAGAAAAGGTAAGAAGGTCTGAGTATGAACAATTTGCCGTGGAAATGGTTTTCAGATGATGGTAGGTATTATGGAAAATGTGGATAAAGCAGATTCTTCCTCCTGCTCCATCTTCTATCAGCTTATTCAGTCCTAACAGTGTACAAAAAGGAAGGAAAACAGAGCATATCTGTATCATCAGCTTTCAGCAACGTTGTTCCGCGGTGGGTGTCCTGCGAGCACACATTAGAAGGTGCTGGAGTTTTTATATGACTGTGTTGCTGTGAGCTTGAAGAGTGGTTTCAGTTTTCAGTAGGTTTTATAAGTATCTCCTTTGGATGTTAAGCTAATTCTAGTATGGTGCACACTAGAAAAAGAGAAAGAAAGAAAATATGCCTTCTGAACAACCCATACTGTCCCAGCCTCGGGATAGAAAGCAGAGCAGATGGTTAGTGGCAGTAGCACCAGGTGGACTTACAGCTAGTTGGTGCAAGAAAAGAGGAGAGGGCGCTGGCCAGGTATTACAGTGGAAGCTTTTTTAAAAAACAAGTTATGAGTAACTTATTTTCAAGTTACTCCACTATATCCCTCTGATGTGTTGCTTTATTATTCTGTCCCTTCTTTCTGCCTTTGTAATAATAAAATTGCTTAAGCTTACAGCAGAAGAGTTCTGGCTATGAAAATTGCTTAAGCTTTCTCTCTTTTTCTTTCTCTCTTCTCCTCTCTCTGCTTCTTCTCTGACTGTTTTTCCTCTCTCTGACTGTTTCTTCTTTTGTGTTTTTTTTATTATTTTATTTTATTTTATTTTATTTTTGGTGGTACTGGGGCTCCGGGCTAGACTCCCAGACATATATATATATATATATATATATATATATATATATATATATATATTTGTTGTTGTTGTTTGATTTTGTTTTATTTTGTTTTTTGAAACAGGGTCTCTTAAGCCAGCAAAGCTGGCTTCAAACCTGCCCGATCCTCCTGTCTCCACCTCCCAAGCCCGGGGATTACAAGCGTGTGCCACCACGCCCGGCCTGACTGCTTCTCCTTTGACCCCTCTGCCTAAATAAATCTTTTGGCTGTAAAAATAAATAAATAAATAAATAAATAAATAAATAAATAAATAGCTTAAGCTTACAAAAACTAAAAATAAAAAAGTTATTATTTGATTTTCACTTGGTATTTGCCAAATCATTCACCAGAAGCCAAGGGTGGCAAGTGAGGATCTCTGCTAAGGTAGTGACTTCAGTGTCATGGTTTGGCCTCTGTTGGGGTCTTGGGTGTCAAACACCACTCCAGTGGCTCTTCCTCTCCTCCCAGGTGTGCTTCTGAATCTCTTTTTTTTTTTTTTTTTTTTTTGGAGTCAAAAACTAAAACAAGACAGCTTGGGGACCATGCTGTGTACCCAGTACAGCCCCATTTCTCCCAGGTTACTCTTCAGGCCCAGGTCTTCAGAGTTTGTCTCTGGTGGACTCATTTAAGCTTTTCTCTCCAATATGGCAGCCACCAGCCACATGTGGCTATTAAGCTTTTGCAATATGGCTTGTCCACCACAGATTTCAAGAACATAGTATGTAAGAAATAATGTATGCTATACTACTCATAATTCTTTTGTTAATAACATATTGAGATAATATTTTGGTTAATCCCCAGAACTACAAAAAATAAAAACAAAAAGAGAAAATATATATATATCTTTTATAAAATAGATAATTATCTATTTTAATTTATGTTAGTTTTAAATTATAATTAAAATGAATCTCAACTGTTTTATGTTAAACTTTTCAATGTTAATTACTTTTAAACTCTCATATACATATATATACACACGTATGTATGTATATGTATTCCTTGTCCAATTTTAAACGGACATTTAATTTTTTTTTTTTTACCATGAGTTGGAATAAGTATTTGTTAACAGGTAGAACATTCTATCCATGAATGGCGGCACATGGCTGTAATCCCAGAACTTGGGAGGCTGAGACAAAAGGAACACAGGTTTGAGGCCAGTCTCAGCAACTTAGCAAGACTCTATTTCAAAATAAAAATTAAAAATAGGCTAAGTGTATGGCTCAGAGGTAGGATGCCCCTGGGTTTAATCCCAGTATGAAAAAGAGGAAAAGAAAAAAAAGAAAAGAAAAGCTAAACATGATATAAAATAAAATGAGAGCTTGATTTATTTTAATTAGAATAAATACTATATATGATTTGATAAGATTTTAAGTTTTAAAATGTGTACTTAATAAAGCCCAACAGTTCTAAAATAAATCATATGAAAATTGCACCCATCACTTTATCCAATTTATGCTCAAATATTTGGTATCTTTGAAGATTTTTCTATCTACAATTTAAGGGATCGGCATCATTAGCCTTTATTGGTTTGGCTTTTTTGAGTTCAGAGCATCCTTGCACAGTCCAAAGTGCTGTTGCTATTGTCCAACTTTTTCTGTAATAGAAATATGTGCAGAAAGAGAAGCCTCAAGAGCCTATAATTTGAAGTGTCTTGGTAGATAAATAAAGGGCACTTGTGCAAAACAAGTATTTTGAGTTTGGGTTATAATAAGATTAAGAATGGGTTTTGGGTGCAGGAGGTTGGCTGTACTGGATGCTGGCTCATTCCTGGGCAGAGGAGTTGAGAAGGGATGGTGAGGACCTGCCTCATCCCTGCCTAGGTTCCCCTGAACAAGGCTTCTTGTGCCCTCAGGGTCAGGATTCCCCAGTTTGAACACTGATGAAGATAAGACACTGGTAGAAGAAGGAGGCCTTTGCTCTCTCTGGTGGAGAGCCACTCCAGGAGCCCAGTGATAAGATGGAAGGAAACAGTGAAGTCACATAGCTCCCTAGTCACCTTTGGGTACGAGCACACAGAAGATAGTACAGTTGTGTGGATGCAGCTCAGAACTTTGAGGGAGAGAGTCAGAATCTCATGTAGTAAGATCATGAGAGAGAGAGAGAGAGAGAGAGAGAGAGAGAGAGAGAGAGAGAGAGAGAGACCACAAAATGAAAGCATTGTCTAAATTCATGACCCTTCATCTAAAAAGGTTGGGCAGACAATGACTGTGGAGCTCTTGGGCAGATGTCTTTCTCCAGACTCAGTCAGCCTTTTAGGAAGAGTTGTTGGTCCAGAGCCTAGGGAGAAATAATGATGAAAGGGTCAGATGTTAATTGCAACCCTGTCTGCGGCAATTTCATTTACTAATGCCCTTATAGGACAAGAAGGGATACCAAGGAATTAGGACACTGATTCAGGGTCCTCCAGGAGTTTATACTGTAGTTGCCTATTGGAGAAACACTTCTTTTCTCCCAGGTAACAATTCGGAATGCACATACATGGAAAATACAACCTTTGCCAGATGGTACCTTCTTCTTTGGATGCGTAAAACATACACAACATAAATTTGGTCATTTCTGCCATTTTTAAGTGTATAATTTGGTGGCATTAAGTACATTCACAATACTATATAACTACCACTATCTATTTATAGAACTTATTCGTTACTCTAAACAGAAACTCTGTACCCATTAAGCAATAACTTCCCATTCCTTCCAACATACCCTTCCACCAAAACCAACATCTGGCAACCTCTATTCTACTTTCTCTCCCTATGAATTAACCTATATTAAGTACGGTGGATTCACACAATACTTGCCCTTTTGGTTTGCCTTGTTTCACTTAGCGTGATGCTTTCAAGGTCCATCTATATTGTAGCATATATCGGAACTTCATTCTTTTTATGGCTGAATAATATTCCATCGTGTGGATATACCACATATGTTTATTTCTTCTGTTGATGGATACGTGGGTGGTTTCCACTTTTGGGCTGTCAAAATAATGCTTCTATTGAGATTGGTGTGTAAGTATTTGAGTCTTTGTTTTCAAATCCTCTGAGCATGAACCTAGGAGTGGAATTACTGACTTATACGGTAATTTTATATTTAGCTTTCTAAGTAACTTACAGATTTTTTTTTTACCATGTCTTCACCATGCAAATGCATGAGGGTCTCCATTTCTCTACATCACTAACAGCACTTGGCATTTTTGTTTTGTCTTTTATAATAGCCATCGTAGGAGGATGACGTGTCTTCTCATTTTGGTTTTGATTTACATTTCCTTAATGATCAAAAATGTTGATCACTTTTCATGTGCCATTCATATATATTTGGAGAAATTTCTATTTAAGTTCTTTAAGCTTTTAATTGGATCATTCATCTTTTTATTAATTGAATTGCAGTATTCTTTATATATTCTGGATATGAATCCCTTGCCAGGCATAAAATTTGCAGATATTTTATCGCATACTGTGTCTGTTTTGCCATTTTTTTTCAATAGTATCCTTTGATGCAATTTATTTCTTAATTTTGATGAAGCCCAATTTCTGTTTTTGTTGCTATTTGTGTCTTTGTTGTCTCGCAAAAAGAGTCTTGTGAAGTTCAAAGTCATAAAAATATTTGTTTTCTAAGAATTTTATAGTTTTAGTTTTTGAATTTGGGTTGTTGATCCACTTTTAGTTATTTTCTATGTACATGAAGTAAGGAACTAACTTCGTTCTTTTCTCTGGGATAGCCAGCGTTTTTACTACCATTTGTTAAAAAGATTGTACTCTCTGCATTCAGTGGTCTTGGCATCCCTGTCAAAACTCAATTGACCATAGATGTGAAGATTTATTTCTGGACCCGGTTCCTTTGTGTTCATACATTTATCCATATGCCAGTACCACACTTGCTTGGTTCTGTAACTTTGTAACTTTTGAAATTCAAAAGTGTGAGTACTCCAACTTTGTCTTTTATTTTCAAGATTGTTCTGTCTGTTTCATGGTCCATCAAAAATTTATATATTTATTTGCCTGATGTTCCCTTCTTTTAAAAACTTGTAGCTGAAAATGCAGACAATCAAAGGAATAAATAAGAATTACAGGTAATCTCATGACCTGAGACACCTGTTGGTAATTATTTATAAATATTAAACAAGAAAATATGTGATACCACTTCACACTCAATGATACAGCTATCAAAAAGACAACAGCGAGTGATGATGAGGATCTAGAGGTCTCAGAGCCCTCAAACACTGTTGGGGAAAAGAACACATGTGCATTTGCTTTGGAAAACAGTATGGTAGTTCCTCAGAAGGGTAAATAGGAAGTTTGACCTAGCAATTCTACTCCTAGGTATATATGGATGTACAAGACAAATGATGACATATGTCTACACAAACTTTTGCACAAATATTGGTAACAGCATTTATCCCTAATAGTTCAAAACAGAAAACAACCTAATGTCCATCAATATATAAACAGATAAACAAAATGAGGTATAACTCTTCAGTGGAATATTATTTAGCCAAAAAGAATGAAGTTCAGATATACGCTACCATATAGATGAACATTAAAAACATTTTGCTAAGTGAACTAAGCCAGTCACAAAGAACCGCATAAATGTATGACTTTATTTATAATAAATGTCCACAATGTTAAATTTATACAGACAAAAATAAAGTTAGTGGCTATATCACTGGTGGAGAAAGAGCGTTCAGAATTTCTCGGGGGATAATAAAAATTACCTCGATTTGCTTGTGATGAGGGATAAAAAAAACTGTGAATATACTAAAATCTTGTACTCTTTAAATTAATTGTAGCCCAAGTAAAGCTATGAACAAAGGACATGAAGCTCAACTTACTATCTTTTCTCAACACCTTTCTTTTTTTTCTTACTTAATATAATAGATACATCTTTGTAAGACCTGAAATGTCAAATGTCATTTAACTTAATGATTTTAATGGCTCTGCAGTTTTTAAATGCAAGTAAAATACCACTATATTATATATATGTATGTATGTATATATATATGTGTGTATATATATATGTATATATATATGTGTATATATATACACATACAATATATGTCATACATAAATATACATAAACACACATGTATATATACATGAACATATATGTGTAAGTATATATAGACACATATGATACTGTCCAAGTGATAGGCATTAGAATATCCATATTAGTCCTATGTTATTTTGTGTTTAGTTCACATACACACTTTTTTCCTGATATAAATTATGTTGGCAATAATTAGATTAGCCTAATTAATGTTGACTCTTTGTGAAATCATCACGTCCACAAAAGTCATGACAAATAGTGATATGTCATTTTGTTAATGCCCACATTTGTATCTCACATACTGAGAGAGCGATGTGTGGAAGTTAATCATCTGGCTATTGATCTGTCCAGTGCTGCGCCATAATTAGGTTTATTCATGAGTTGGGGTTCAGGAGGGTATCTCAAATGTCAAGGGTTTATACAGCCGCTGCAGTAAGGGAATTGCAATTCTTGAAATGATGGCAGATGTAAGATACAAGTTGAAAAATAAAAAGCCACATAGATTTTCCCCAGGGGTGAAAGAGAACAGAAGTCGTTTGAATTTTTAGGACTGGTTCTGCTAATGACGGTTTGCTTAATGTTTCTTGTAACAACTCTGACATGGTCACCATAGGGGCTGATTGGGTCTTAGTGGTAGTTTCTCATAAAACAAAAGAGGATTGAGTTTAACTAAATTCAAATCCAATAGAAAGACTTATCTGAGTCACTGGTAAATAAATAAATGTACAAGTTGATCTCTGAAAAAACTTTCTGTATGGTTTGGAATAGGTAATCTTTTATCTAGGCCTTGGCTCCCTGATGTCCCAGGGTTTTGTTTGTTTGTTTGCTTGTTTGCTTGTTTTATTTTTTCTTTACTTACTAAAATTCATTTATACTAAAAGCAAATGACTGACCAGAGCTTAAAGGTTAACCTGTGTGAAGAGAGGGCAAGTCAGCTGGTGTGGTGGTACACACCTGTAATCCCAGTACTTGGGAGGCTAAGACAGGAGAATCACAGGTTCATGGCCAGCCTCAGCAATTTAGCAACACTCTCCATAACTTAATAAGACCCTGTTTCAAAAATAAAAATAAAATAGGGCTGGGGGTGTAGCTCAGAAGCAGAATGCCCCTGGGTTCAATCCAGTACCATGAAAAGAGAGACAGAGATAGAGAAGGGGGAAGTTGGTAGGTAGGTCAGGCCCCTAGAATTAAACCTTAGACTCGGTCAGGTCACAACTTTATCTACATACACAGCAGTCTGACTAGGAGGTCTCACCAGGATATACCCATTGCATAATCCCTGTCTTGTGTGACATTTAAATTTGGCCAAATTGAGCCATATGGAAATAAGATGCAAAATTCTCCGCTCAAATCCGGAGTGGCTCCTGATTGTGGCTTGTAATTCAGGGGCCACTTGGGAGAATCTGGAAGGTGGGGCTGGCCAGCTTCCCAGCGGGTTCCTTTGTTACTCGGAGTGATAGCAGTGCTTGTTTTTATGTTTTTTTCCTTGTGAGCGATGATGAAGCAACAGTAAGGGCAAGAGCGTAGAGTAACATATTAATACATGTTTTTATATTTGTGTGTCGAATCTCTCATAAGTGGCTGGCTTTTGGCGACAGCTGGCGAAAACCCTTAGTTACGTATCTGAAATATTCTTTGTTCTGTATGCAACCAAACACTGATGTTTTTTCCCACATTTTTTTTTAAAGTTCTCCAGTGATGTTTTTGTTGCCTATCTTGGGAAGATCTGTGTTTCCATTTATCAAAACAAATGGCAAGCCGGGAACCATTTAAGTGGTTTTTTTGTTTTTTGTTTTTTTTTTTTTAGTTAATAAAGCCAATCTCCTCGCTCTGTTATGTTAAAAGTACATTATCTTTTTATTGCCAGTTGGGTATGGCGAGGTCTGTTTTCTGTCCTTGCAATCTCGAGGCAGCCCCCACTTGCTTACTGTGTAGAGCATTACAAAATCATTAAGGGTGGGGCCACACCAGCTGACTTACAGTACAAGCCATTTCTCAAAATAACCACAACAGTGCAATACTGATGTGTAATTTACGTCACAGCATGTTTTTATGAAATAGTTTGTGGCATTTTCATTTCTATTCCGGATGGAATCTTGTTCTCTCTCCCTTTTAATCAGGCATTTAATTTATTTTTATTATTAATATTTTCCACTCTATGTCTTGGCACACCTCCAATTTAACAGCTTTGAGGAGGAGGAGGAAACACACACACACACACACACACACACACACACACACACACACACACCCTGATCTTTTCTCACCGGACTCTAACATGAGTTTAACTGCAAATGTATTTTCCCCTCTGATGCATACTAACTTTGAGTACCAACTTTACTGCCTTCAGAGAGAGTTAGAACTATAGCAGGGCACATTACACAAAAACTATAACCACGAATTGATAAAGTTGATGTACAACTTTGGAATTTTAAACACTTTCAGCCAATTCTCGCTATTTAGTCATATACCCTGCCCCGTTTTTCCCTTTACAAATGTCTTTCTGTATAATGTCCTGTAATTAGAACAGGAAATCATTGAGTAACTGTAAGATGAATAAGAGCACTTAGACTGAAAGGAAAATTACCTTCCGAGAAATTATATTCTGTTTTTTTCCCCCTGCATGTTACAATGTTGGTAATGATAGTAACAGCTGTAGCTACTCTTATCTGTAGAATGCTCATGCTTAGGTTTTCTGAAATAAAAAAAAATTCATTTTCAGTAATAATCAAAGATGAATGGACAGAAAATAGGAAATGCCTAATTATGACAAATATTCAGTGTCACAACCGAGCAGCAATTAAATGGAAACTTCAATATAATTGTCAATAGCAGTAAAAACTGGAGTAGTGCCAGGTATATAAAGTTGACGCTTTGCCTTCGGTTGGTTGCTAGGAGCACAGAGAAAAGTAGAAAGCCTTGAGAAAGGAATGTCTAATGTAATAAAGTAACAGGAGGAAGCATAAATCATTGTGAGAGCCTCTCAAATTGACATTATTTTACTTAAATTGTTTCAAAACTAGACATCAAGTTTTATAACACGAGCAAATTCATATTTGCCTGGAAAAAATAAAGAAGAAAAACTGTACATTGTCTTTTGAAGCATGGGGGACGTTGCATTGCAAACTTAGCTTACATACATATTTGGAATCTTTTAAGTGAAAATCTTTAAATGTTTGTTTCTATTGGCATCCAAATGCATTTGCCCTAATACGATTAAGAAAACTAAAGGGCAAAATACTTGGCAGATTTTTCAGTTGAGGTAGTTAGGTACAGGAAGGAACACGCATATTTTTTCCACCAGGCTCTATAAAATCCTGGTGCGCAGGGGTTTTTTTTTTGTTTTTTTTTTTTTTTAGATTTTTTTTTTAAGCTTACTGATGTTAAGGGTAGATTGTAGTGGTTTTCAGTTAGCATAATAGTGTGATGTTTTCGAAAAAAGAAAAGCCTCCTTTCCCCCCCCCCCAGAATAAAAAAAAGAAAGTTATGTTTCTAAATTGTTGTGTAAGAGATAAAAGCAAATTTCTCCTCCAGAATTTGTATTTTCAGGCTTCTGTGCATTTGGCCACCATTAACGATTTTTAAAAACTGGCATTATGGATATTTGAAAGTCAATGCTCCATTAATTCATTGTGTTTGCCATTTCATGCATCTCTTTTTGTACAAAGACAACTTGAGCAACGTGCTATTCAGAATGAATGCCGGCTCTTACCCTCTCCCCCTCCCGTCCCCACCCCAGCCCCACTCCAAGGATTAAAGCAATGGTATACAGTTACTATTTGAAAAGCCTGGGTGGAGTCTCATGTTATAATTACAGTTTCTCTGTGGAATTCTGTTTTGGACTTTGAAAATATATAAATAAGTGAAAAATTGACATTGAGAGAGGTTAACAAAACGTGTAATTATGATATAAGCACAGGATTAGAGTAATTTTGGTTGAGCATTACAAGCAGTATACTTTAGGTATTAACTTTTAATAGGCAAAGTTCTTTTTATTGAAGTTGAAATGAGGTTTAGTAATTTGGGGTCTCTTATTTCCTTTAAATATTTCATTTAAAAATAGACAGGCTTGCATTTTTTTTCTTGTTGGTGGTGGTGGGGAGGGGGGAATTGAAAAATGGGATGATACTTAAATAGAATATTATAATTGTGGTTTAAATTTTTACTCTTGGCTATCGGCAATTTATTGCTGATCATATTCTGTTGATTGAAATCAATTAATGTATATATAACCCAAACATCTAAAACCATGTGTGTTACCAGAACAGTCCTTAGGGTAGTTCTTTGTAGTACTTTGATTTTTTTTTTTTTTTGCCTATGTGGGTGTGGCTGAAAGAAAATCTTTGTTCCTGGAACACTTTGTTTGTCTTTTGCCAAACAAATGTACAATTTATCCATTCTTTATTCATTCTTAGATTTATCTGCTAGACCTTTTATGAATTAGAAAGGGGGAAATGTCTTACATAGCATTCATTGGCAGCCCTTGTTTCATGGGTACTTTGCATACGAGTATTTGTGTATTTATGAAATGCGTGAGGAGGAAAGGAGTAGCTGAGGGATTTAAATAAGAATTCTTGAAAGGGTTGTTTGACTCTATCTGTTTCACAATGTACTAGAGCAAAATAAAACACGCCAGCCATTGAACGTCTTAATATTTTTATAGCTATAGGAAGAGGAAGTTAATTTAATTCAGAAGCTTAGGAGGCAGTTGCAGGATCATAGAATTTTAGATTTGGAAAGCTCTCCCAAACTCCTAACTTTATACTCTGTTTTATATACCTTTCATATTAAAGTGGCCATGCTTTGCCTTTAGCGAAAAAAACTCTTTAATAAATTAAAACAATAAAAATACATTTAAAAATAAAATACATTTGCCTAAAATTTAAGGAGACTCAGGGTATCGATGCTCAGTGAAACTCTGACCCAGCTGACTTGGTTCTTCCGGGTCTCACTTTATCTCTGGATCTTGTCCTCACCTTATATGCTTTGTCAACTTCCATAGAATCCCGAGGGTCTCCTGGGTTTTCTCTGGTTTTGTAACTACAAAAGACAATTCCTCTGGGGATGTCTAATTACAAGAGTGGAAATTTGCCTCTATCTAAACAATGCCAAAATTCTGGTCCAAATGGCTGGTTCTGTTCATAAGGAAGAAAGTTACCAGAATTTTTGTTTTGGCACCACCAAGCATTGCCCATTAGAGCAGATCACAGCTGGGCCTCTAGCCTCAGTGTGGGCAGTTTAATATATGCTTGCAAGACATAGGGTTCGTGCTGTTTCCCATCACCATGAGTGGAAAGTTAATATACATGAAAGGTGCATCAATAATGTTAAATGATCATGAGTGGAATAATTCTGGCTTACAACTGGCTGAATTCTACAGTATTCCATGAAACAGAAATCTCATGGGTTTTTTATCCAAGGCCTCTTCCTGAATATTATAAATTAGTTAAATATTATTTTGACTGCTATCATTATGTGAGACATTTTGTTAAAATGGGAAGTTCATCCCGTAAGAGTTAAAAATGGGGCTGTAGACTCACCACCCTCACTTTCTAGCTGTCAGAGGTCCTGGCCTGGTCACTCATCTGGTTTGACTTGTTTTCCCACCTCTAAATTGGGGAATATTATCAAGTGTTGATAATATTGTTAATATTGCTATGAAGGTTGTTGTAATGAACAAAGGAACACATTATGTGAAGAGCCTATGTGAATTTTAGTGTATTATCATCAGTACTGGGAATAGCATTACTGTTTGCTCTGCTTTTTGAACAAAAAAATAGTCCTTCAGGCCCTTATATTTTCAGCTAAGCTAAGAAAAATGTTTTGTTTTGTTTTGTTTTTCATTTTCTATCTTCTGTGATACCTGCAATAATCCTGAAAAACTGGCAAGGAGAAGAGAACTTCGTCCTGTAGTTTGTTCTAGCTACTAGAGAGCTTAGAAGATAAAGTTAAAAAAATATATTTCTGCAGTCAAATGCTCTACCCATGAGCTATACCCCCACATATTCATAATTTTACATATATTCAGATGTAGACCCTCATTAATCAAGATCAGCCTTCCTCCTCTCCTATATTTCCATTTAAACTTTGTTGATATTTCCCCTCCATTACTTGGAGTCCCACTGGTATCCTCTGTGTTTCCTAGTTTGGGCATATTAGAGGAAACATATGTACCTTCTCCTTCTGTGCTTGGCTGATCTCACTTAACATAATGTTCTCCAGGGCTTTCCATCTTCTTGCAAATGATATAATTTTGTTCTTCTTTATGGCTGAATAGAATTCCATTGTATGTATTTCCCAAAGTTTTGCTATCCATTCATCTATTGATGGAGATCTGGGTTGGTTCCATATTCTGATAGGGGGCTAATATCCAGAATATACAAAGAGCTCAAAAAACTCTACACTACCAAAACAAACAACCCAATCAAGAAATGGGCAAATGAACTAAATAGACACTTCACAAAAGAAGAGATACAAAGGGCCAATAGATACATGAAAAGATGTTCTACATCACTGGCCATCAGGGAGATGCAAATCAAAACTACACTGAGATTCCATCTAACCCCAGTCAGAGTGGCAAGCATAAAGAAATCAAATAACAACAAATGCTGGCGAGGATGTGGGGAAAGAGGAACTCTCTTACACTGTTGGTGAGAATGCAAACTAGTTCAGCCACTATGGAGATCTGTGTGGAGATTCCTAAGAAAGGTGGGAATAGATCCACCATATGATCCAGCTATACCACTCCTGGGTATCTTTCCAAAGGGGTTGAATTCAGAGAAATACAGCAACATATGCATACCTATGTTCATAGCAGCACAATTTGTAATAGCCATCAACAGATGAATGAATAGCAAAACTTTGGGAAATACACACAATGGAATTCTATTCAGCCATAAAGAAGAACAAAATTATATCATTTGCAAGAAGATGGAAAGCCCTGGAGAACATTATGTTAAGTGAGATCAGCCAAGCACAGAAGGAGAAGGTACATATGTTTCCTCTAATATGCCCAAACTAGGAAACACAGAGGATACCAGTGGGACTCCAAATAATGGAGGGGAAATATCAACAAAGTTTAAATGGAAATATAGGAGAGGAGGAAGGCTGATCTTGATTAATGAGAGTCTACATCTGAATATGTGTAAAATTATGAATATGACATGGTTAACCTGGATAACCATTGGTGGGAGGGGGGAAGGGAAAATGGGGGCGGGGGCACCAAATATAGTTTAAATGTATACTATTTATGTTCAATAAAAAAATTGTTAAAAGAAAAGAAAAAAATATATATATATTTCTATATATATCCAACAACTCTGTGCATATACATATATATGCACATATCTATACACCCACATATGGAAATATATCTGAAAAAATGTGTGTTCATATATATGTATATGTATATATACACACACACACATGTCTAATCTATAAGTTACTATAAGTCAAAACTAAACTCAGAATTACTGGTTTCAATGTTTAACTGCATCAGCTAACTGGGATGCCTATTAAAAATGTGAGCTCCTGGGCCCCATCTTGGCCATTCTGAATCAGTTGTTCTTGATGGCCCAGTGTCAGCCATGTTAAAGGCATCCTCTGTGATTTTGATGTAGGCAGTCCCATGGCCACTCTTAAAGAAATTGCCTTCACCATGAATGGATAGCTGTAGGATTCATTTCTATGAGCCGAGAGTAGAGGGATCTTGATTTTTTCTTTCAACAACAACAATGAAGAAGGATTTTTGACATGGCTAGTGTTTTAGGAATTGCACAAAGGAATGAGAAATAAACATTTTGAACTAAGATGAGGTGGACAGAAGGAAAAAGAAGCAGCACCCAGATCTAAGCATATAAGTTTGCTTAGAGCAGAGAGTAAGAAGTTAGAAATGGCTTAATTAGGAAAAAATCGCTGGAGAAAAACTGGAGAATTAAGGATGAGAAGGAAGTAAAGTACACCTAAGAGTCCAGGTAACATCTTCTCCCATGAAAGCAACCATCCCTTCCTCATTCAACCTGAAAAGCACAACTTTTTCCATTTCATTTAAAAAATGCTTAGAGAAACCCGTGTAACTTTTCCCCTTCACAGATAACAATGGCATGACCAAAATAGAATTTCAGAATCATAAGGAATTTGCACAATATTTACCATGAACTGTAAATGGTATTAGAGGCTGAGCACGCTAAAAGGAGTAGGTTCTGGCAGCTCCTGGTTATACTTCTCTCTCCCATTCACAATGTCTTGGATAAATAATGTATGATAATATAAATAGAAAACAGTGATCCTATCCACACATTAAGAGCTGCTTCTTGAGACTTCAATCACATTCTGGACTTCTGACGATGTTTAGTAAACAATTCTATGAAAATCTGTGGGGCACTAACTCTGTAAAAAGCACAGATGTGATCCCAGGGTTTGAACTTTGTGTTCCAGCCTGCTACAAGAATCTGAAATGGGCATGTCTTGGGACATATATCAACACCTCAAAACTAGTTTTCATTCATAGGCTTGCCTTCAACGTAAACATATTTCCTCTTAATTAAGTGTGCCAGCTGATAAAGTGGCTGCCCACAGACCAGGCAGGAGTCTAAGAAATGCAAGCCATTAAAAGATGTCATCGTGCTAGCAGCTGAATATCTCGATTCGTGAAGAAGCCTCTAGCCTGAGGAACTAAATGAACATAATTAGAAATACATCTGGGTATTGGCCTCCTCTCTGTGGAGGTCACATGCACACCTTCCATTGGTACTGGTTATGTTCCCTCATTATATTCTGCCCTTACTCATTCATCTCCCACTGGTTACCAGATGGCCATGATCACGTCGGTATCCTTAACAACTGTCTTGTGCAGTTTCCTGCAGCATAGTAAGGGCTCCAAGTATTGAGTGTTTTCTCTTTGGATAAGCAAGTGACACATCTTGGAAGTGCTTACAAGTGCCCTGATGGTATGATCATGGAGGGCGATAACAAAGTGGGCCATGGCACCTGAATTCCTTTTGACATTGTGTAGGTGGTAGGTCACCAGAGGAGGGTGTTTGCCATTTCTTCAGTATACAATGAAGAAGGATTCATCCATGCCGAATCTGGTTTTGATAAATAAGCACGAGTTACAGTGAGGTATAAACAACCATTAAGAGTATCACTGAGAGGAAGGTCTCCTAAATTGGCTGAAATGTTCTTCTGACTTAAGTTGGTTCTGATGGAACTCTCTCACAAGAATGCTTGGGAGTCCTCTCAGCGTGGTTCTCAGAAATTCCAAGGTGCCAGATGGACTTGAACATTAGAAGATAGGGGTGTGGGTATTGAAGGATGGAGAAGATGGGTGTATCAATCAGGTTAGGGTAGACCGTGCTGCGAAAACAAACAAACCCCATATCGCAGTCACTTAAAAGAGCACAGGTTTCTTTTCTTTTTTTATGGTACTGGGGTTCCTGGAAACCCTTATACCTCTGGTCTACACTCCCAGACCCATTCTTATACTTTTTTAAATTTGGAAACAGGGTCTCTTAAGCCAGCGCAGCTGGCTTCGAACCTGCACGATCCTCCTGTCTCTGCCTCCCAAGCGCGGGGATTACAAGCATGTGCCACCATGCCCAGCATATTTTCTACTTACATTATGCATCTGATTTGGATCAACCAGGAGCTCTGCTCCATATTATTTTCACTCCAAGACCCAGCCTGGCACTGTAGCTACTGTCTGAAGTATTATAGATGGCCGGGACAGAGACAAAGGAAGACTGGTTGGTGGCACACTGGTTTCTGTCACAGTTCATTGGGTAAAACCAGTCACATGGTCTTCTTAGAGAGTGGACAACATAGCTTTCCTCGGGCCCCTGAGGAGAAAGGCAAATGTTTGTTCTGCAGCACTAAAAACCCCAGAGCAGGTGGCAATACGATGAGGACCCCTGACTGTTTCTGCCAGGCCAGGTGATCTTTTGGGAGGCCCCAAGTACTGAAAAATACTATATAATCCAATATAAAAGCAATAACAAACTATAGAAAGAAGTGTAAAGAGGCTCCAAGCATGTCTGCTTCTTCCTACTCTGATTAACTTAAATCATTAAAAATATGTCAGATTCTCTCAAAACAGTTTTCTGGTTCTACTGTTCACTGGTGACACAAACACTGCTTAACATGCCCACAGGGCCTTCCCACTCCTCTTTCCTCCACAAAGTTTATTCTCCATGGGAAACCTGAGTGTGTGTTGGGGGGTATGGCACGTGTGTGCTGTGTGTTGGTGTTTGTATGGCATGTGTGTGTACGGTATGTGTCTATATGCAGTGTGTGGCATGTGAGGTATTGTATGGTATGGTATGTGTATGTGGGGTGTGTGTGTGTGTGTGTGTGTGTGTGTGTGTGTGTGTGTGTGTTGTGTCTGGCAAGGCAGGGTCAAGAGGGTACTGGCCCTGCCACACGTGATGAAGATGAAGAGCGATCATTTAGTACAAAAGCAGAAGTGGCTACTGACATCACGCCATGGCCAGGAGAGTTCTCGTTGTTGGTGTGCCAAGGGTAATGGAGGTATTTTCTCCTTTGTCTAGGGGAGGACGAGGAAGACACGAATGTGATAGTCCTCAGCTACCCTCAGTACTGCCGGTACCGCTCTATGCTGAAACGCATCCAGGATAAGCCATCTTCCATCCTCACAGACCAATTCGCACTAGCCCTGGGAGGCATCGCAGTGGTCAGCAGAAACCCCCAGATCCTGTACTGCCGGGATACCTTCGACCACCCCACTCTCATAGAAAACGAGAGTATATGCGACGAGTTTGGTAAGTCCTTTTTCTTTCTACCAGAAACTTGTGCGTGTGAAGAATTGTTTTCGGTACTTGTGAAGAGTGGTGAGGGGTGATGAATGGGGCTCATTTAACCAGCCCCACAGGCCAGCCCATCCTCCTGCCCCCATGTTACTGTGGGTAAGGCGTCTTCACCTTTTCTTTTCTCCTCCTCCTCCTCCTCCTCCTCCTCCTCCTCCTCCTCCTCCTCCTCCTCCTTCTCCTCCTCCTCCTCCGTCATCGTCTTCTTCTTCTTCTTCTTCTTCTTCTTCTTCTTCTTCTTCTTCTTCTTCTTCTTCTTCTTCTTCTTCTCCTTCTCCTTCTCCTTCTCCTTCTCCTTCTCCTTCTCCTTCTCCTTCTCCTTCTTCTTCTTCTTCTTCTTCTTCTTTTTGAGATACTGGGGATGGAAACCAGGGGCATTGTACCTCCAAGCTACAACCCCAGCCCTCATTTTTATTCCTTATTTTGAAACGGGGTCTCACTGAGTTGCAAAGGGCTTCACTAAGTAGCTGAGGCTGTCTGCAAACCACAGTCCTCCTAGCTCAGCCTCCTGAATGCTGGGATTGCAAGCGTGCACTACCATGCCCAGCTCATTGTCACCTTCTTAGCAGCCTTCTTTACCACGGGCAAATAGAATTATTTAGTACTTGTTCAAAATGGAGTCTAAAGTTGCTTAGTTGACCTTGAAATTGGACTTCAGAATCGGAAGCTTTCATGTTCTTTCTTAAAAGGTTTTGACAGCCGGGCGTGGTGGCACATGCTTGTAATCCCAGCATTCGGGAGGCTGAGACAGGAGGATTGCAGTTCACAGCCAGCCTTGGCTACTTAGTGAGGCCCTTTGCAACTCAGTGAGACACTGTTTCAAAATAAATTTTAAAAAAATAGGGCTAGGGATGTAGCTTGGAGGTAGAATGCCCCTGGGTTCCATCCCCAGTACCGCAAAATAAATAAATAAATAAATAAATAAATAAATAAATAAATAAAGGCTTTGACCATTCAAATACTGATGTTTTAAATTTATCCAATCATTAGAGCTGGGTGTGGTGGCGCACGCTTGTAATCCCAGTATTTGGGAGGCTGAGATAGGACGATGGTAGTTCATGGCCAGCCTCAGCTGCTTTGTGAGGCCCTCTGCAACTCAGTATGACTCTGTTTCAAAATAAAGAATAAAAAATAGGGCTGGGGGTGTAGCTAGGAGGTAGAATACCCCTGGGTTTCATCTCTAGTACCGCAAAAATAAATACACAAATACATAAATTTAGCAATTATTATCAATCACAAGATAATGCAATGATGTACAAATGAGAGCCACTTCAGTACCATATGGTGGATGGAAGGATGATGGATGGATGGATGGATAGGATTCCTGTGCTCCTGTTTTCTTTTTTCCACACACACACACATTGCCCAGAAAAAAATGGATGTGTGCACACATACCTCTGTCTGCCTCTCTGCGTAGCTGGCAATTACAATCTACAGATTGATGGACTTGGGGAGACGATGCCCCATATTCAGGTTGGGGAACCTTGACTGATGCAGGGACTGGAGGAGACAGGTCAAGACCATTGTTCTATTCCATCTTCTCTCTCTCATCCATTTGTTGAAGAGACTGAGTCATATCAGAGGTCCTCCGCTTACAGAGGCAGGAACACACCCGCAGTTCCCTCCCCCTTCTCTGGGACTTGGCACCAGAGGCGGAACGAGGGAGCCTGATAGATGCACCTGGGTGGAGAAGAGGTCAAGAGCCCTGGGACATTCCCTGATTCCGCTTGCTTATGTTTCCCCGAGGATTCCTAAGTTGCAGATCAGTCAAATCCAGGTTAGACTGTTTCGCCTTTATGGACACCAGCGTGGTTTCAGGAGTCCATCATGGCGGTCTCTCCAGTTCAATTTTCATGACCCAGCAGCCCTGTTGCTGCTTCTAGGAGGGATTAGTGAGTAGGTGTGTGAGTATAGGCAGAGTGGAGGTGAGGGCGTAGATATGATGATGGGATGGGAGGAGAGAGGAAGGAAAGGAAAAAGACCTAAGCCCATTGGAGTCCAAAGGCCATGACTTTTTTTTTCCTTATAAATTGTTTTCTCAGATGTCTTTTACAACTCTGGCTTATCAAATGACTCAGTCTGTAAAAGAATAATAGTATTTTTACAAGTTATGTTTTTATTCTCTAAAGAAGTATTTATTATCTTATTCTTCATGTTCAAATAATATGTTTATTCATGCAGGTAAATGTCTCTGGTACATTATTTAAAACCCCCTTTCTTTACACCTTAGCATTTACAATACTTCTCTTTTTAATACTTGACCATTTTTCTTCCTTGTTCCCTGCTCCCAAACCCTGTATCCCACTTGCTGCTGAAGAGGTCTCTAAACTTCTGACACGGAATAAAACTGAAAGAATGCTTTTCCTTATTCAAGGTGCATTCAGAATTAGAGTTTCACAATATAACATAATGAAAAAAAATGTTTTAACCTTTTTGACTAATTTAGGAGTTTTTAGTCATTGTGTTTCAAAGCTGGTGCACCTAGAAACAGTAGTAGAAAGAGGTTCCAATTCAGTAGTGATCACAATGGTTGTTAAGAGTTACTAAATCAGCTTTAAATGTTCTCACAAACACAAGCATCTGACTTTTTAAAATGTTTTCCTGAACTTTTCTTCTGGTATAGCTCATTTTAATGCTGTTTTTCTTCTTCGGCCTTTCAAATTGGAAGCATTCTTTTGGAAATAAAAGTACCTTGAAAGAACTTCTCGATGACGAGCTTAATAATTAGAACATTAGTTTTTTTTTTAGTTAAGTTTGTACTTAAAGATAGTTTATACTTTTTAAAGTAGCTCATGCTAAGAGAGGAAAAGCAACAACAAAAAGCTCATTTTGACCCTATTCAAGCACCTTTTTCAACATCCCCCCCTCCCCACTTCTGGCCACACGTCTAAATTTCAGAGAACACCCTCTAAACCTCCAACTGGTTGTATTTGAAATTGGCATGGGTTAGAGTGTTTGTTAAAACATGGCGTCGGGTTTCTCCAACCAACTAACAGTTGGTGGAAGAACATAAATTTAATTAGTGACTAGCATTAAACAAATGTTCCTAATATTAAACACTGCCAGATGACTGCAACACTTCTGTCTGATTACAGAGAGTGCCAGGGGGCCCACAGATGAATTTTCTACACAGTATATATTCTGTACCACACGTTTGGTGACTTCAGTAATTGGTCAAATGTAATTTAGGTAACAGTATGCCTAGGCTGTAAAAATCAAATTTTATTAGCCATATCACCAGGTGGATGGATTCGGTACAGCTGATTGCAAAGAGTTTATAGCATTTAGTGGCTACACCTTTGACACATGAAATTCATAAATTGCCATAATATACCTCCAAGGTCCTTCTCAAAAGGATGGTGTCTGCTTTCCCATGATTGAATAATATTTATTTTATTAACTAATATACTTTCTACTTTTTTCGATTAAACAAGACTAAGGAGTGGAGGTGGAAGGGGGTGTGCAAAAGGAAAATAAAATATGGTCCTTGCTCTTTTTGAGGGCTTAAAATCTAATTGGGGAAGATAGGATTACCATACCTGAAAGATTACTTAATGGTATAAGAAAGTCGGTGATTACGTTTTTGTCCAGTGTCACAAAGAGCAAGTGTGATAGTGATTGGGGCCACTGAGATGGTCATTTGGGATTAGGGGGTCAGGGACAGCCCCATGGAAAAGACAGGAGTTGACCTGGTGTCCAGAGAGGGGAAATGGGTTATTAGAAAACTGTTGGAAATTGTAGATGTTTTAAAACTCATGTCCTTGACTCTCTGTGTTGGGAACTAGCCCCCTTGACCTGGTTCAACACTGGTCTCTCTTAGGTTTGTTCTGTCCTTGTCACTACCCTTTGGGGTGGGTTGTGTAAGTGATCTCCTGGTCTTTCTACAGAGGGACAGGAATGCTGGCCAGTGGGCCAGGTCTGAGAAGAACCCAGGCAGTACCCCTGGAGCTGGAACTAGCTTTATTTCTTGAATAGGGCGAACCCATATTTTCTCTGGGTGCCATGTATGTCCTCACCTGCATTCCTTGGAATCAATCACTTCTGAAAAGAGACTGCTTTGTGGGAGACCCGCGCCCAACTGCCCAGACACCTCCCCCTCCCTGCTGTTTCAATGTTGTCCACTGAATAACAAGTTTAATTGAACAATAAAAGTAAGGCTTTTAAATCTACAATGAGTCCCCGTAAATAAATTTTCTGTGGAATTTTATGAAGCTGTTTAATGAAAAGTTTGATTAGAAACTATTAAAGAAAAAGAGAATAGATGAAATTTCATCATTTAATCCAACATTACAGTACTGTCATTTTGATTTTTATTTACATTGAGCTATTCAGAATAGAGTAAATATATCCTGGTTTTAATTAACTATCTTCCTTACTTGGGAAAGGTTATTTTAGGCTTGAAGGGTTTTGATAGCATACCATCTGCTTTCTTCACTGTATTTTATTCAAGTCCCTTCCTTGCTCATAGCACTGTGCAATGTCTAAGCCTATGACATAAGCATAAATTGAATCATGTTAATGGTAGGTGATTGAAATGCTTCAGCCTGGACATCCTGTCCACATTCTTCCATCTTGTCAGTTACACTATTTTACTGGCAGTGGACTATTTTTAAAGCTGAAGCAGCGGACTCCCCATTAAAGTATTATAAAAACTCATTGTATTACACACGCAATTAGGAAATGAGATTATAATAACAATGAGAAGAAAATGACTTAGAAATGTCATTTTTTTCTTCATAAAAATCTTAACCCTGTGAGCCGGGCATGGTGGTGCAACCTTATAATCCCAGCATTCGGGATGCTGAGATAGGAGGATCGCGGTTCGCAAACAGCCTCAGCTACTTAGTGATGACCTTTGCAACTTAGTGAGACCCTGTTTCAAAGTAAAGAATAAAAAATCGGACTGGGGGTGTTGCTTGGAGATAGTATAACCCTATGTTTCATCCCCAGTACCACACACACACACACACACACACAAAAAAAAAATCTAATGCTCTGCATAATTCCTGCCTCCACTGTCCCATTAGAACCTCCTGACTTAAGGCATTCTCCAACAGGCCCCTACCTTGAATTTACCTCTTTTCCCAATGGTTCCTCTTTTGTAAAACACATACTGTCATTTATATTGTGTTATTGTCTCTGCTGCAGAGCAAACGTATGCAGGCAAACATTTTGTCTATTTTTGCTGTTAAAACAATAAAATGTCCAGCACTTTGTAATGCACCATGTTTACATTAATATCACATGAATTGATTTCACATGTGTGAAATGTTGACAGTTAAATCCAAACAGAGGCACAGGCAGGATAGTAGATAAATGGAGAACTTTAAGATCTTGGCTCCTATTGGAGAGATGGAAGGCAATCCAATATGCATAAGTAAGATGGAGCTGGTTCTTAAAGGTGACTGAAACTAATGGCTTAAAAATATGATTGATTTTTTTTTTAAAGGTGGAATTTATTTTCGTCTGAGTTTTGAATTGCAGAAAGAAATGTAAGAAGTAAAAATCATGCTTTTAAGTTTGGAGGCAGTCACAGGTGTTTGGATATGTTTATGGACCAGGGAATGGATGGTGGTCAAAGAGGAAGACTGTGGTCATTCACATGGGAAGGAAAAAAGACAGGAGGAACTGTCGTGAGATGTCTGTGTGTAGATGCCATGAGTGCTGATTCTCAGGGAGTAGTCGACTATATCAATATTAATACATATTTTGCTTTGGGGCCCGGGAGAAGTATGATAGGGTAAATAAAGACTGCTAAGTTCACAGGCAAATAGTTCAAGCTTAAATCAGGACTCAATCCGATTATCTGTGTCTTTGAGCAAGTGACAGGAAGACCCTCAGTTGCCTTGTGTGTAAAATTAGATAATCACAGCCAACTTGCTTGGTTCAGACTAAGCCTGTATTTCACTTGATAAAAAAATTAATCTTTTGGTAAATGAAGATTCTCTATTGTCTCTATTAGAATCTTTGACAACTTGTATTCATCAGAAATTATCTTATTCTTTGAATAATAAAGGAACCCAATCCCCTAAGGCTCCCGAGATCTTATTAGCATCTAATGGGAAAGAAAAGGTTTCTATTTTTTATAGTATGTTTTCAAGAAGCTTTCCTGACTCTGCATCGAACTTTCCATTTTTTTCCTGTTAGTTGAAGTAATGACATTATAGACAAAAGAAGAAAAAGTAAGGAGAGAAAACGGTATAGATGAAGGGACAAAACCTTAAATTTTTGTGAAAGAAAAAATCAGGATGTATAAAATTTATTTTAAAGCATAAAGGATGAGCTGGACTCTTGTCTTTTCCCCTCTAAACATCACGTGTTTTGCTGGAAAGGAAAGACAGTTGTTTTGTTAAGGATCCTGGGAATTTGTTAGTGAGTAAACATTGTTTTCCATTGCCAAACTAGGTTTCATGGTCACAGTGGATTTTGGTGATCAGATGGCTTTGTTCCTGGACCCTGTCCATGTTCAGGCTTTCCCTGCCTGTGCTGTCCACCCATCTCCCAAACGATAATGAGGCATACATTTTCCTTTCATTGAAATCGAGTGGGGAACGAGCTGTGTTTCTTGTACATCACTGTCTATGCAGAAGACTTGAACCTTCTGAGATCTCACTGCTTAGCCTTGGAAGTTATCTAGAGGTTTCATTTATTGCTAGGGAATAGTCTAAGCAAGTTGTTCTCTGTGCCATCTTCTTATCGCCTGTGCTGCTGACGTACAGTCTGAACCAACCAAAGGGAATGTCCAGGTCATCATATGATCAGCTAAAGCCAAATGAAAATGCCTGTGGAGGTGTCTCAGATGTGCTCCATGCTGCATGTAATGATTAACAAGTGGGTTCAGCTTTCAGGACAGAAGACGAAAGGAGGGCTTGAGGGCTGACCTCCTTGGACAGAGGCCTTGGAAGCTGGGGTACCATCTCTCTAGGGGATTAATGAAAAGAATTTGTAAATTGCTCCTGTAATTAGTTTACAGAGTCATGCTAATATGGAATGGGTAAGATTAATGGATTTCTTTTCTATTTTGGGAACTTGAAAGGAGATTTTGAAATAAGTCTGGACTCCTTTTGTAGCTGAGTGAACTCAATGAGTTATTAAGCACTATTTGGACTCATGGGTACAATAAACTCTTGTTCACCCCAGCAGAAAGGATTTGTGTCTATATTGGCCAAAATTTCATTTAGCATTTCATTTATAAACACGAGAAAACTATATCCCATTCCATTAGCAAGATCAACAACATACCTCTCTAGAGTGAAACAGATACTTTTATCAATTAACACACACACACACACACACACACACACACACACACACACACACACTATAGGAAAGAACCAGGTCATTGAAAAATCACTGGCAAATGTGCTGGTCATATTAGAATGAAATTCAGAATATGTCCATATTTAATTGATTTTTTTAATCCTTTTGATACTTGAGGATGCACTCTAATCCCATTCTTTCTGTCCTACCAGAGAACCAGACTGAGTTTCTTAAACTGTGTGTGGGGCTGTCTGGGGATGCTCAGAGCCAAGCACAGTGCCTGATACATAAGACAACGCCATCCATCCATTCCTCTAACCACTGTCTATTAAGCATCTATTATTTTTATGTGTTCCTGTGCACAACAGTTGTGAACAAGACATAAATGTTCTAGCTCTTAAAGCACTTGAATTATAGTATATGGAAAGGAGATTGACAAAATATGAAATAACCATGGACCACATCTTATAGGAATAGATCTCCCAAGCTTGTTGCAAGGATGAAGCAAGTAAAAGTACTTCGATGGTACCTGGCCAGTACTGGTCAAGTACTTATTGCCAATTACATCTTCTTGTCTCTCTTACCTTTCCAACATAACCGTAATTATATATCAGTTCTATAGTGTATGCCAAAAAAACACCCACTAAATTGTTTTTATACATATATTGACTGCTGAGGGAATGAAGTATTACTTAGTACTAAAAATCACTCAATATCTATTCAGCCCAGAAAATTTTATTTGTTTGTCCCTGTCCATGGAATGTGTTTTCCCATATGTCATGGGTCTTCTCCTCCTTAAAACCTCAACCCAACATTTCCTCCCCAGAGGGCTTCTTCTTCTTCTTTTTCTTTTTCTCCTCCTTCTCCTTCTCCTTCTCCTTCTCCTTCTCCTTCTCCTTCTCCTTCTCCTTCTCCTTCTCCTCCTTCTCCTTCTCCTTCTTCTGTGCTGGGGGTGGAACCCAGGGGCATTCTACCTCCGAGCTACACCCCCAGCCCTATTTTTTGTTCTTTATTTTGAAACAGGGTCTCACTGAGTTGCAAAGAGTCTCACTAAGTAGCTGAGGCTGTCTGCGAACCACAACCTCCAGTCTCAGCCTCCTGAATCCTGGGATCACAAGCATGCGCCACCACACCCAGCTCCCAGAGAGGTTTCTGACCAGCCTTGCTCCACAAGTCCTATTCTATCCCACTGCCCAGTGTGTTATTATCTTCCCATAACTCATCATTATCTGAAATTAACTCCTATAATTGTTTATTTATGTGTTTATGGCCTGTCTCTCTGCTCCCCAGACACACAACAATGTAAGCCTTAGTATTGGAAGCAATGAATTTTCTGTCTTGTCCACACTGTGTCCAGGGACCAGGATAGTGTCTGGCACATGGCAGATGTGTAATAAATATTGTCTAAAGGAATGAATGGACAGATGTAGGATGTGGATCTGTATCATTGTTATCTCCTGTATCATGAATAACACATTGAAACACAGCAATACTGCACAGTCAGATATGGGTTAGGGTTTGAATCTAGACATCTTAACTCAGTGTCTTTGACCTCACCCCTTTCCCTGGATGGCTTCTGTTCAGATCTTGCTCAGAAAGAGCATCCAGGCTGTCTGATACCAGGCTGATTAGAAACAGATAACTGCTTACCAGCTTTCCAGAGAGTGAATACACAGTAGGTCCCATAGGGATGAAATGGAAAGATTAGGTTATGAGACCCACCCTCTCTGTCATCTATTACCCCACTCCCCCTGCTTTGGTCCTACGGTCCTTTGTTCTCTTTGACACACCAACCAGAGTGATCAGATCTCTGCCCAGATCTTCTGTGGCTGCCCTCTTATCAGAGAAGATATGAGGTGAGGGCTCTTTAAAAGCTGCAAGTATTTAGAAGTTGGAGGGGGCAGATAGTAAACAGCCCTGTGTTCTCATGGACTCTGTACAACACGGGGTTTCCATGCTGACAGGACTTTCATTATACACCTCTCTATAATTTTCTGCTTAGAACACATTGGCTTTCTCAACTTGGCATCCTTCCTTAATGAAAAAATTATAGGCCTAATTTCAAAAAATGAAATGTATGCAAGCTTTCCTGCTTCTGTTACTTTTTTATTCCTGGAGCACATAAATCATTTCCCTTTTTAAAATTAAATTTCACTTGCCATGATTTGGTAATGGGTTTTCAAAGGAGGCAGGATAGCCAAGCCCTTGGCACAAGAGCCGGCTGGGCTGCCTGATCAGGAAATCTTCTTATTGCCGGCTGGAATGGGCCTTGATTTCATCATCTGGGCTTCGTTCTCCTGTGCAAGTTGCCTGGGAATTCTCTCCCTCATAGTCTCTTCTCTGAATGGCCTTTTTGGCTCTCTGGTCACCATCTTGGATAAATAAAGAATGGCAGGATGGGGACAGAAGAGGCCTAGTGGGATCTACTGGTCCCCAGGTGCTTGTTTATTCATTCAGTGAGCACTGAGTATGTTTAAGGCAGAACTCCAAGCATCATTGGGATACTTGTCTCTATTCTCAAGACATTTAAACACTAAGTTGGCTGGGCATGGTGGTGCATGCTTGTAATCCCAGCACTTGGGAGGCTGAGACAGGAAGATCACATAGGTTTGAAGCCAGCCTCAGTTATTTAGTGAGACTCTCAGCAACTTAGCAAGACCTGGTTTCCAAATAAAATATAAAATAGATCTGGGAGTGTAGCCCGGAGGTAGAAGGCCACTGGGTTCCACCCCCAGTACAAACAAAGATAAATAAATAAATAAATAAATAAATAAATAAATAAATACACTAAGTTGTCTGCGATAAGACGTGGAGCCTGGCCCACTACAAATATTATTTACCGTCCTGTTAACAATCCTACATTTTATCCATGAGTGACCTCAGAGAAGTTAAGTAGCTTTTGCTGGGTCATAGACATGGCCTGCTGCTAAAGTAGCCTTGCTGACCACCCCCTCCCACACATACACATTCACTCAAGTCTGCTGACCCTGATGGACACACTTTCCTGCCACAACTGAGAGGATCCTGGAGCTCAGAGTCAAAAGCTATCCTGAGGTTCAGAGGAGATGATATCTACCAAAGCTTTGTAAATGGAAAAGCTTTGCACTGTAAGGGACCTCAAAGGCATGCTGCTAAGAACTAAGGGAGGAGGTCAAGCCAAAGTAGAAGATGCAGGAAAGATGGCCCAGTGTGAAGGGAAGCCTGGTAGAGGAAGCGGGGCTCCAACTGGACCTCGAAGGCTTCAAGAAGGCGGAAGTTATTTCAGGTAAGGATGTAGGTGGAAATTGTTCTAGACTTTCAAGCACAAAAAAGAGCTTGTTTCCTCTGCCATTTTCAGCTTTTAGTGTAGACAAAAAGCAGCCTCCAGAATCAAACTTCTTTTTCTTCCTAGATGTGACATTCCCTCGAGAGAGCATTGCTCCTGAGTCCTTCTCTCACAGACCCCATTGTGCTTGGGACCCAAGGAAAGTCTCTTGGAAGAAAAATCAACTTGTCTTTTATTAAATTGGATCTTTCCCTTGGGTCTATAACAAAAACAAGGAGAGATGCACCAGCTTTGCAGTAGGAGGTAAAGGAGTGAGGTGCTTGCTTGGTTTTACTGGCTACTTACAGGTCAGATTTTAGGCTGAAAAACAGCTTCAGAAGAATCATTTTCAATACTTTGCTCCTTGTCCCATCTCTGTTACTCTACTTTTCCAAAGTTTTTTTTCATTTTGTTTTCTTTGGGATTTTTATTTGTTTGTTTACCTTCTGTCTGTTATTCAAGTCAACCGTTTTAGCCAGGCGTGGTGGTGCACTTTTGTAATCCCCACGCTTGGGAGGCGGAGACAGGAGCATCAGGCAGATTCAAAGCCAGCCGTGCTGGCTTAAGAGACCCTGTTTCCAAATAAAAAAGTATACAAATAGGTCTGGGAGTGTATCCCGGAGATAGAAGGGTTTCCAGGAACCCCAGTACCACCAAAAAAAAAAAAAAAAAACCGACAGTTTTAGAGCCAGGCCTGGTTATATACACCTGTAATCCCAATACTTGGGAGGCTGAGACAGGAGGATCACAGGTTTGTGGCCAACCCCAGCAACTTATTGAGGTCTTCCTCAACTTAAGGAAACTCTGTTTCAAAAATTTTAAAAAAGTAAAAAAATAGGACTGAGGGTGTAGCACAGAGTTATAATGCCTCTGGATTAAAATCCTAGAACCAAAAAAAAAAAAAAATCAAAATTAACAGCTTCACTGGCATTTTCTTCACTGAATTCTAAACTCCTAGAGACTGTGAGAAGTGTGATTTACTCATGTTTGCAATGACATGTGTGTTGAAATGATCTAAAAGCTCTGCTAGACTTTAAAGGGCTTCAAAGCTTCATCATCTTGTATTCTTTCTTAGGTAAGTCAAGTATTTCTTGACCTCAGTATTCCAGCTTTAGCTTATTGTGAATTTAATTCTCAGAGGAAAGTATCTATCTCCAAGGGACCTGGTCTTCACTCAACATTTATTTATCTTCCCAAACCTCAGGAGCGTCCTTCATAAATTGGTCAACATCTTTGATTGAAGATTGTTCCTTTGTTATGAGGCTTTTTCACAGTCTTGTGACTTGCACAGTCTAGAAGGGTGCTCTTTCTCAGAACATTGAATAGCACCCTTAAATTAGGATTCATGGTGATCTGTAGCTAAAGGTTGCCATATTGCCAGCCTCTACCTTGCAGGTAGCAGAATTCATCGTGAACATCAAGCGACAGTGATTGGTGCGTTAGCATCGGGAATTGTCAGGTTCTAATGAAAATGTATACTCTATGGGTCAAGAACATCACATAGATGGCAGTTCAAGCTGGAATCATATCAGAAACTATTGAGAAAGAAAAGACTCAGCCATTATAATGGTCATTATGTGGAAGACAATTTGGTGCATTGGCACCGAGCCCCCAAGGATTCTTTCTGGATCGTCGGCTCACTCCATGTTATTTATGGTGAGGACGAGACCGTCCGTCTCATGGGAGAGTTTCATGGAACATGTTGGATGAGAGAGATGCATAGCACACAGGGAAATGAAATGCTTTCTTCCTCTTAGTGGCAGGCATTAACATTATGTCTTTTAAATTAGAGATCTAATATATTACTAAGGACATCATGAACATGGAACCCAAAGTAGTATTTTATCAGGATTCTGGCTCCTACCTCATTCCCAAAACACACCCATTCAGAAATAGGATCCGTTGGCTCTTCCGAGGTTTATCTCCACATACCAGGAACTATGATGTAGAGAACACATTCCAGTACACCATTTTTGCAAGAAAGAAAGGTAGAAACTTTCAGGACTAGAACAAACCTAGAGACTATGGTGGAGCCTCAATAAGTTGACTCTCTGGCTCTCAGTTCCAAGGCCATCTTCCTGGCTGTGCCCAGAGCTTAATCACTACTTAACCCACCTTCAGCCCTCCCGTTGACTCCTTACAACAGGAGCGTGCTGCAGGCGGAAGAGGGCTTCTCAGACTTCTCAAAGTACCTCCACCCAGCTCTCCTCTGTGCAACTCCTTTTTACTGGGAGGACAAGTGTCATTGACTCCACTGGGCAGTTTGAGAAGCTAGTCAGGAAATTCAGTGTTTAGAAATTAGTGCAGAGCCTGGCGTGGTGGTACACGCTTATAAATCCCAGCATTTGGGAGGCTGAGACTGGAGGATTACAGTTCGCGGACAGTCTCAGCTACTTAGTGAGGCCCTCTGCAACTTAGTGAGACCCTGTTTCAAAATAAAGAATAATAATAAAAAAAATAGGGCAGGGGATGTAGCTTTCAGGTCAAATGCCCCTGGGTTCCGTTCCCAAACCCGCAAAAAAAACAACAACAACAACAAAAAATTAGTGCAGTTGTGGCCAGACCACAGTGGGACCTGGCACTAGCTTCTCACCTGAGCTTCACTGCCCTCTTCCTAATGTGGTCAGGGCCGAGGACAGGAAAGCAGAGCTGTGAGGGCATATACGGAAAATCCAAATTCACCAGAACCTTCCATTAACCAGATGTCCCCCTCCCTCACCCCCCGAGTGTAATATTTTAAGGAGGAAAATGAATACGTAGTGAAAAACAGCTCATATGTTTTTCAAAATATTTTTCTCATTATGAAATTATTTCCATTATGGAAAGTACAAGTATAATAATAATAATAATAATCGCCACTCTTCTACGAGCATGGACCGTATGTCAAGCCTTATGCTGAGCTCATTACATACATTAGCTCGCCTAATCCTTACAGTGTCACTATTAGGAAGGTCTGATTAACCATCGTTTTACAGAGAAAGGTTAAAAAGGCCCAAAGTCACACCACTAGAAAGTGGTCAAGCAGGATTCCAGTTCAGGTCTATCTAGCTTCAAAGCTGATATGCTATCTATTCTAATATTGCCTCCTTAAATGTCATCAATAATCTCATCAGCATCTCCATTCCACTCCCCAAATATCATCAGTAATCTCATCAGTGTTATCTATTTCTATCCAGTCTTTTTCCAAAGCATTTTTATTTATTTGGGAACATTTTTGTATTTTAAGCTTTCGTTATTACAAAGTAAATTTCCCCACTATTATAAACATTGTACAAACTGCCTTTTAAGGGTGGCATGATATTGCATCAAATGAACTCATCGACATTTACCTAATCTCTTTCTACAAGAGGCTTGGATTGTTTGGGCCATGGTTTTGTTTTGTTGCTCTTACATATACTGTGTAGTCAGTACTGTTTTGAAGATCTTCATACATAAAAGGATCAGCACTTTGATGATTCGGTCAGGAAAGACTCTACAATAGCTCATTGCTGCAATCATTTTTCTTCTAAGCAGTAGCAAAGGTACCAGAAATCAGAGCCTGCCATGGACTTAGGTATCACTGTGCCTTCTGCAGCAGTGGTTGAGAACAGAGAACCAGCGTTCAGAATGAAGATCTAGTTTACCCTCATGGCTCTGAAGCACAACAGGAAGAAAATTTCTTGGGTAAATACTGAGGCTTTGGCAAAAAAGTGAGCTCAGGCAAAGTTTATCATATCCTCACTATTAATGACCAAAGAGTTAAGAAAAGGCAGCATATTTGAAAGGGCACTTGTCTAGGCCTCAGAAGAACTGGGTTCTGAATATGAACCTCATACCAAATAAGGACCTTTAGCAACCCACTTAACATCTTTGGGCTATGTTTTATATGTGAACTGTTGGACCACATTTTTTAGCATCTGGGGATCACGGGCCCCCTTTGAGAATCAGATGAAACCTGTAAATCTTCTCATAAAAATGTGCGTGCAAACATAATTACTATAATAATGGCTTTGAACAAAGTTGTTAGCAAACTAATATATCTAGAAAATATAACATGTTCTGCATATCTTTTTCAGGATTCATAGAATATGTGCAATCTTATATAAAGAACTGCTGGACTTGAATAAGCTTTAAGATCACTTTCTGTCAGGGTGTGGTGGTGCACACCTGTAGGAGTATCTCAGACTTAAAAACAGCCTCCACAACATAGTGAGACTCTCAGCAACCTAGCAAGACCTTATTTTATTTTATTTTATTGCGGGTCTAGAGATAGAACCCAGGAGCATTCTACCTCCGTGCTATACCCTCTGCCCTATTTTCTTTTTTTTTTTTTTCTTTTCTTTTCTCTTCTTTTTTTTTTTTTTTTTTTTTTTTGGTGGTACTGGGATTTCTGGAAGCCCTTCTACCTCCGGGCTACACTCCCAGACCTATTTTTATTTGAAAACAGGGTCTCCTAAGCCAGCGCGCGCGTCTGGCTTCGAACCTGAGCAATCCTCCTGTCTCTGCCTCCTAAGCATGGGGATTACAAGCGTGTGCCACCACGCCTGGCTCTGCCCTATTTTGTATTCTTTATTTTGAGACAGGGTCTCACTAAGATGAGGAGGGCCTCAGTAAGTAGCTGAGGCTGTCCGCAAACCTTGATCCTCCGGTCTCAGCCTCCCAAATGCTGGGATTACAAGCATGCACCACCACACCCGGCTTAAGACCCTGTTTTAAAACAAAAAATGAAAAAGGCTGGAGGTATAGTTCAGAGGTAGAATCCCCCTGGGTTCAATCCCAGTACCACACACACAAAAAGATTCTGTTCTCACACACTTGCATGCCATCAGTGAACTCAAACAAAACACAAAGGTATTTCTAATATTCTCCATAAATTTTATACCTCATTATAAAGTGGCTCATTTTCTGAGAATTCTGGTTAATTAAAATATTAAAAAATAATAATAATGTCAGTAGCTCATACCTTTTGTTGAAAGTTTACCATATGTTAGGTACTGATGTAGGTACCTAAATAATAGTTTGTCTTTAAGTGAAATCTGTTTAGTGAATTATGTGTATTACACTTCAGTGAAAGACGTAGTAAAGCCAACATTATGTAACACTTATTGAGCACCAACAGTATACACTATATCTATCACCTTCCGCTATTAATACTTTGAAGGAGGTGTTGCATCCCTCCCTCACAGATGACCAAACCAAAGCCCAGAGCTGCATAAGGAAGTGGTCCAACATGGCTAGTCAGTGGGGCAGCTGGAATTCAAGCCTGCTCTGTAGATGTCATGTGACTGCACTGAGAGGCCGTGCTGTGCTGCTCTCTTTAGTAGCCAGTTAACTCTTCTAACTTACTTAAATAATGATTATAAGAATCTGATTTGTGCTCCAAAATTAGCTGGGACTTTTGACAAAAAAATAGAAAACAACGCTCCTACAAGAGAAAACAGGTACATTCTTCCACCTATGCCGTCTGCTTCTCCATCCTTGAACAGCTGGAGATTAAACACAGTCATTCCCGTCTCCTCACGAGACTCTGTGCCGCACTGCTGTAGGTGAGCTGGGAGACCGGGAAGGCTCCAAGAATGAGAGGGTTTCTGCCTTTACCAGGCTCAGCATCAGGACTGAAGTTCCATCATCAAGCACTGCTGGGCGGTTCTTGTAACTCAGTTTGCTGTTTGCAATCTAGTTTACAAAGTGCCAACTACAACTTGCAGGTCATATCCAGCCATCACTGGCTGTGGAGTTCTGTTGGAATGCTGCCCACTCGAGGGCTTGTGTCTTATCTGTGGTTGCTTTTGCACTACAATGGCAGACTTGAGTATAGCCCAGAGAGCTGGAAGATTGTGTGTGTGTGTGTGTGTGTGTGTGTGTGTGTGTGTGTGTGTGTGTGTTATTAGGGATGGAACCCAGGGGCATTCTACCTCCGAGCGACACCCCCAGCCCTATTTCTTATTCTTTATTTTGAAACAGGGTCTCACTGAGTTGCAAAGGCCCTCACTAAGCACCTGAGGCTGGCCATGAACCGTGATCCTCCTGTCTCAGCCTCCCAAATGCTAGGATTACAAGTGTGCGCCACCATGCCCAGCTTGGGAGCTGGAAGTTTTGACTCTGATCTTTTACAGAAAAATTTCTTGACCTCTGCTACAGACCAATTAGCTACTACAGTTCATCAAATCTGAAACATCATTTCTATGACACATCATTTTCAGCTGTACCATGTTGTCGACTCAGTGAAAAACATTACTGATTATAATTCTAAAAAAATCACCCGCTGGAAGACCACCAATTCTGAAGATATTGAAGTGCATATCTTACACTCGAGATCTGATACTTTATGAAGAGTAATGTTTTACAGGCATTTAAAAAGCTGCAAAAATAAATTGTCTTAAAGATGATTTTACCCAGCCCATGAGCCCCCATAAAACCTGTAACAACAGGCCATATGATGGGACCCAATGAATCTTAAAAGTGCTGGCTTTTTTGGCATCTGCCTTTCCTAAGCCTGTTGCTAATAATGTGTGGAAGAAATATTTTGGCGTTGTCCTTGATACTATTTTCAACTCCTGTTAGTATAAATATTTAGGGTGTTTTAGTACAGTGGGTTGTGTGGCAGTAAAATTGTTAGTTCTTTTATCTTCAGGCTGGAATAGTTGAACAGCATGCCTGTTCTTAAAATGTATTATGAGGCTACATACAAAGGGCTTTGTAGTAGTTTGGAATGGGAAGCTTCTCAGATGTTGCTTATGGTCAGATTCTCACCAGTCTGAAAAATATGCTAATTATATACAAGGCTCTGAGCACAGAGAGAGTGAACTCAATATTACAATTTTGAACTTCCTCAAAATGAAAACAGAACATCATGTAAGAGGAAGTTGTGATTAATGCATAAACAGTATGTCCCTCCTAAGTGTACACAGGTCATCTATTATGTGTACACACATTGGTAGATGCTCATAAACTGCCCAGAGAGCACCCATATTTGTGAAATTAAGTAATTATTTTATATTTTGTTCTGTCTTCTTCTTCTTCTTCTTCTTCTTCTTCTTCTTCTTCTTCTTCTTCTTCTTCTTCTTCTTCCTTTCTCTTCCTCCTCCTCCTCCTCCTCCTCCTCCTTCTTCTTGAAAAATAGACATTTAAAATTTTAGTCAGGCCACATATTATTTGGCTAATTCAGCTGCAGAGTAAGTTATTAATGACCCCCAGATGTTGTTTATAGTGACTGGGGTATTTTTCAGTTGTGAAATAATATTTTCTTTTGTGCGTGTGCAAGTGATATTTCTTAATATGCTCTACAGCATCTGAATAAAAGTTTGACGGGGGGGGGACAGTTTGCATGTCCAATGTAATTGCTTCTAAGTGAGCTCTTCATTCTTCACATTTTTAGCTCTAATTGCTTTTTTTCCCATATGTCTAAAAATAAATATTTGCAAGTTTTGCATTCTGCTAGTCATTGTAATACATAAAATATTTGTACACTGAGCAAAATTCACTGATAATGTTCACAAACGGGCTATTTAGAGAAAGTAAGGTTTGTGTGGTAAGAGGAGATAAAATAGGTTTTTATTAGTGTAGATGCCAGAGAAACCCATTTATCTTATTTTGAAAGAATATTTTTAAAGGAGTGGCCAGATATTTGACCTCTGGGATGATTTAAATAGATTTAGTTGGAAGAAAAGATCCAGTGTCAAAAATAGTCTGTTTGGCTACAGAATGGAGATTTTTTAAGTGATCTTTGGAAGATGGCAATTAATTTTTTATCATCAGGGACAGAGGCCCCACTATGCAGATTATCCAAGTCCCTGACTTGCTGGGCAGGCCTCTTCTCCCTTTGTTTGAGTTTATTCCAGCTCATTAGCACCTCCACCCGAAGGTTGGCAGAGAAAAGGAGAGGAAGAAAAAATGAAATCACTTCTGCTGCTCTTAATGGCCCTTGGAAAGAATGGATCATGAATGAAATAGAAACCAGTGGGGAAAATAAGCTATTGGATTTTCTGTGTTTTCTTTTATCCTTGCCTCCCTTTATCAGCATAGGTAATCAATAATTGGCTTAAAGACTTTTAAATGAACTCTACATCAGAAGGGTTTGCATTTATAACAGCAATATCATTTATTCTTTTTCCCTTCCAAAGACTGGATGAATGCTGGAGAGGTTGATATTGCCCGTCTCCATGCTGGCAGGAGAAGTATTCCTGAGCTTTTCCCACCCCCTCCCCACATGTTCCCAATCAGCAGTTATTACTACAGAAGGTAGCAATTTTTATGCGCATTCAGATATAAACATCTGCTTGACCACCATATCGTGTGATCATATCTTATGATCCTAATCCCGTGATACTTTGCATTAATGGAAGTTGGAAGGTTTGACCTACCTCATCATATTGGCTTCTTAATGTGTTGCTATATTTACAGTTGACCCAGAACACTGTGACAAAGGTTGGCTTTTATCAAGACAGCTGCTGGATTTATCCCATGTCTCCAGGTTCTATTAGACATGACAATAAATAATTCTTCAGTGTTTGTGTTGCTTAGCCATCTTTCTGATAGGTGTTCTCTAAGGCATCCTGGCTACATGAGTCTCAGGTTTCAATCCCCCCTTTGGACCACCATGCAGCTTAGAGCTTTGGAGCTTTGTCTTGGAAGCTCCTTCCATCAATCAGAATACCAAATTTACATTGTTGGGGTCCCTGGAGGTGTTGGAGCTCTGGATTCAGCAATTATTTTGAATAAGAACCTTGCAAGTAGGGTGAATGCCAACATTCCAAGTGCTAGCACAATGGAAAAGAGAAGTGGTTTATATTAGAATATGGTCACATTCTTCTGATTAAACCCACTCAAAAAAGACAACATCGTAATATTTTCCAATGACTGTTTATCATGAATTACGTCAGCCTTCATTTAAATTGCTATTATTTCTCCTTAATGTTTCTTGGTGCCTGCATAATTTACAGCACTGGCAGCCCCGGGACTATGAAATAACCTTTCACAACCACCACACAATAGTAAAGAACATGGCGTTTTTGTTGTTAATTATTATAGGACTCCTTTAACTTTTACAAAGTGACATAAAATATTGTTGAGGTATTTATGGTTCAAGCTACTTTTACATGACTCTATTTTGCTTCTGGCTAGTTCTTAACTAAAGCAATCATTTGTGGTTATTAGGCTGCCGGAGATCTTATGTCAGAACTGGTTTAAGAGTATTATTGTGTGTCACATGTCCTGCGCTGCATGTCAGCACTTGAGGCTGTCTTTCAATAAAAACAAATGTAATTTTAGTTGGTGCTCTTTTAGGGATTGCTGATTGTAAGCTAACCTGAGTTCATTTGAAGGTGTCCCAACTGTTTGGGAAGGCTGTCTCCTACTTCCATCATATATTTTTATTCTCTTTCCTGTGGATTTAAGACTTCCAAAACAAACTTTGGCGACAGTTTTCATTCAGAGTAACGTTTGCTCTAAAGGAGCCCCAGAATGAACAGTGACGGGTTAATTGTCCAGGGCTGAGCTGGTTCTGACTCCCGCAGGTTGTGGCTTTTCTTACAGATCTCCTAAGGAATGGGTTCTCTAGATGTGACCCTCTCAGGGGAGGACATCCTAGCTCAGAGACAACCCTACCCCACATAGTCAAAGAGGCTACCCCACCTGTTTGGAGAGAAGTCTTGACTATGTAGAGGGTGGTTGAAACAATAAGTACAGAAACATGTTTGACCAAGAAAACTTTGAATTAATATGTCACTCGCCTGGATTCCAAATACTATGCATATTTTCCAGTCCTAGCTTATTTAAAGCAAGAAAGGAAGGGCGTGCCAGAAAGTTTTACAAAGAATGAAAACACATTAATGACTCATATGAACAATTACTGATTTTCTTAACATATAATTTCTTAATTACTGTCAACTCAAATAATTTGCATGATAATATTTCCCTCCCCCTCCTCCATCTGTGTTTAAAAGCCACAAACTAGGGAGCAAAGAGGCTGTTTGATCAATAATCGGGAAATTTAACTCTTTGATTCTCACTGGATGGGTGGGAAGCTGCCATGAGATATTCTGCAGAATAATCACCTCCGACACAATGGGCAAAACGAGCACCCCAGTAAAACAAACAGCTTTGAAAAGAGCTCAGGGGCATTTTCTTTAGCTTGAATTCAAGGAGGAAATTGTGACTTTTATGAAACTTGCATAAATTTACATGTATCCTGTCAGAGTTTTAAAATTAGACAACATGCCTGAATGCCCTGGAAATGAGTCTGCCATCCAGATTTAGAGTGCTTTTAGCTTTTTTAATTAAAGACATTTCACAAGCCAACGCCAGAGAAGAGAATTAAACATTACATAAGAACGCAGCAAAGTTTGAGATTTAATGAGTGGATATTATGAATTTATGAAGGAGATAAAAGGTGTGAAAGGAGCAGTTATTGGGAGTTGGGTGCGGTTTTTTGGGTTTTTTTTTTTTTTTTTGAGTGTAAAAAAAAAATGGGAGAAGTGAAAAGGCCAAGCTGCCATTTGTCGTAGCCCTCATTCTGGAACTGGTTCAAAGCTCACAGAACCCACTGTGGGACTGTGATGCTTGTTAATGAGCACGGGTGGCAGTGAACTGGGATCATGGGTTTGTCACGTGGGTACACACACACACACACACACGCGCGCGCGTGCGTGCGAGTGCGAGACACAAGATAAGAGTGCTACATGGTTGTAAGAAACACAAAACAACCATCCAAAGGACTACGTGTATTTAGGGCTCAGGGCCCAAATGCTGCGAATGCGCATTTAGATTCCTTAATATCTGCTGATAGTAAAACACAGTTATTGAACTTTTTTTTTTAACGGCACATGTTATACCATTTAAAAAACTTAGACTAAATACTGTCAGTTCGTGTTTGCTTTCCCAGCATGGTATTCATTTATTGAGAAATTCGGAATGTAAAACATCTGGGAATAACTTGGTGCGCGCAAAGGCATCTTTAAAATGTGTATATTTCAGAACTTCTTTTAGTGTATTTATTTAGAAATATGGGAGAATTCTATAAACATGTTCTGGAATATATGTAGCATTTGAATATGAAAGAGAGAGTTGGCATAATTGAAAACCCAAATTTCATGTTCTATAAATATTACTCCCTTGGAGGAATGGGTTTCTGAAATTAGAGAATCGAGATTATGGTTTGTGATATTTACTGAAAAGTATCTCCCTTTGCCCGGGACCTGATGTGTGAACCAGAAACGTCCATTCTGGCCCCTTCTGGGGTGCTATGTGATGTTTATATCTAAATAAAGGAGTTAATTTATTTCAGCATTTCAAGGCATGAATTGGAGCTGTACAAATCCAGTTTCATAGATACAATAGAGTGTGGCCATCAGGGCTACACCACTCCAGTGTTAATAACGCCCTGATTCTGTTCAATAATTGGTATATTTTGTAGCTGGGCCTTTAAGAAACTGGCAGGATCAACACAATCACTGTCATTGGAAGATGATACAACATAGAAATCAGAGAAAAGGAGTTATTAATGATTTGAAAAATGTTCTCCTTTTGGGAAAAGTAGAGTTAAGACCCAACATCACATAACTGTTTTGGGTTCTTCTAATGTTTGCATTCTGTAGCCATTTTAGTTGCTTTAAGCTCCACAGCTACCTCTGCCCCTCATGCAGTATGTGCTTTGTGATATTAACAGAGTTTGATTTGGTTTGGTTTGGTTTGTGGTACAGGGAATGGAACCCAGGGACATTCTACCTCTAGCTATACTCACAGCCTTTTTTATTCTTTATTTTGAAACAAGGTCTCACTAAGTTTCTGAGGCTGACAGAGAACCTGCGATCCTCCTGTCTAGGCCTCTCAAGTCCTAGGATTACAACCATGCACCGCCAAGCCTTAACAGAGTTTCTACAATTAAATTTGCCAGTTGTCCAACAGGTTGAACTAGACGACCTCTGAGATGCTACAGTGCTTGCTGTGGTTGAGGCTTTCGAAGGGATACGTGAATTTCCTACTGATGGTGGTCCTGCTCCACATAAACTCAGTGAGGCCAGGGCACTTTCTGAAAACCTCACCCATTTATTTGTGCCTCCTAGCTCCTGTGACCCCTCTCTGGTGACTTCTGCTCTGGACTTGATAGAGTACAGAGCCATCATTAGAAATATTAAAATTAATATGATTTCTTTATATCAAAGGAAATTTTAAGACTTGGCTATTTCCTGGGTCTTATAAAGAACTGAAATGACAGAGAGAAACTGAGAGCATACTTTCTGGCCAGAAAATTGATTCAAATATAAATTACAAACAAACCATAAAACCCCTCAGTGGGAACAATCTACAGAGATCTATTACTGGAGTTCAAGGTTAAATTTGTTTTTTTTTTTAACAAAGACAGCAAAACCCATGAAGCCAGTGTTTTAATTTTCTATCTTTTTTTGTCTTTTTAAAAATTTTGATGAGGCACTTAGATTAAAGAATACTAGAAACAAGTCAAAGAGATGACCCTGTTTATCTTTTTCTCTTTTTCTTGCCTAGACTTTCCACACACAGGGGCAAGTCTCCTGCCCCTTCCCCAGCACTTGTTAGGTACAGTGGAATCTCCTGGTAGTAGCAATCAGTCATTCAGAGAAAACTGCTTTACATCCCTTTCTATGCACAATTCTTATCTGTCCACTAATGTAACACAACTTTTTGGACATGCTTTCTTAGTGGATAATGAAATGTTTGAAAGTAACAAAATCTTTACTAGAACACTTATCAGTTCATACTTTCCACGGGTTTGCTCCTTACATTTAATTTAGGGAGCTCCGGGCATGATGGCGCACTCTTGTAATCCCCGCACTTGGGAGGCGGAGACAGGAGGATCGTGCAGTTTTGAAGCTAGCTATACTGGCTTAAGAGACCCTGTTTCCAAATAAAAATATAAAATAGGTCTGGGAGTGTAGCCCTGAGGTAGAAGGGCTTCCAGGAACCCCAGTACCACACACACAAAAAAAATTTAATTTAGGGAATTTTCTATATTATCTCTTTCAGCTTTCATCCATAATATATAATTGACCATCACTGTCTTCAGAGTTCCCTGCGCTGTGTATATATGACATATCTTTTCAGTCTCTACACATTTATTTGACCAAATGGCATGCTTATACTGGCACAGGCAGGTCATTGCTACATTTTGAGTCATACTCGTATACCAAAAAGATAGAAAACTACAGAGCTAAAAGGATTGCTCAGTTTAAGGTAAATTTGTAAAGGGGGAGAGGTTAGGGATTTAAACAAAGTTGTCAACTCAGAAACAACAGACTCATGGTCAGATACAGAAAGAAGAAGAGCAAAAGAAATAGGAAAAGAAAATGAAAGACAGATCATTTCATATTCAGATATGCAACCCTGAATAGAAAAAGAGGTAGTGTCATGGGATGTTAATCAAGTGAAGAGAAGCCTTACTTATAATATTAGAAGAATGATATTTTGGAAAAAATTAAGACAGCAAATTTGACCTCCCAGTCAAGCCACACATATTTAATGAATGGTGGCTGTTCTGCCTGAACTAGGTCCTAGACATATTGGATAATGAAGCCTGTTTGGAATACTAAGTAAATCTATTTGAATTGATTCCTAAAACAAATTTTACACAGAAGAATCAGGGCCTGGCTGTATGATGGAGGTTATATGCAATTGAAGAAAAAAAAAAGATGATACTAGTGTGCAGGGCACACTAGTGGTTAGGGCAGCTTTCTAAAGGGTCTTTGTCTTTGAGGATGATAATGAAGCCTAAGGTATGTCCACACTTCCTGGCACACTTTGTTGTCAGTAGCTTCAAACCTAATGAGATTTGAGGGCCATTGACCCTCTCAGGGAGGGCAGTCAGTGCAGTTGGCCTTTATAGGCTTCTGGGATTAAAGGAGCCGTGAGTGAAATGGTCTGCAGAACATGGAGCAACTAATCCACTGAGGGAAAGCCTTTGGTTGGAGATTACAAGGGCCTTATGGGTGTCATCACATCGGCATCTTCACTTCCCTTTCACATTATCACAGTGCATTTAGCTGGTAAAGAGAATCCTCCATGTTCCTCTAAGAGCCCTTTGAGTGACCAGAGGGAAAGAATATAGCCCATTAGCACAGATGCAGAAACCTTTGTTGGAACTCAGAATGAAATGTGCTAACAGGGCCAGGCATAGTGGTGCATGCCTGTAATCCCAGTATGGATTAGGATAGACATATGCCTTTGGGGGGCATAGACATGAGGATTGCAAGTTAAAGGCCAGCTTCAACAACTTAATGAGACTCTCAGCAACTTAGCAAGACCTTGATGCACATTAAAAAATGTTTTTAAAGGTCTGGGGGTTACAGCTCAAAGGTAGAATGCCCCTGGGATCAGTTCCAGTACTACCAAAAATTAAAAGTGTGTGTTAATGGAAGTCTAGAATAAACCACTACGTGGTCCCACAGCCACCACTCTTCCTGTGTTCTAATGATGGAGTGCTGAGCTACAGAACCTTCTCATGGCCTTTAGGAAGGAAGTCATCTGTGCACCATTATTGTTGTCTATTCACCCTGAGAAACAGAAGATAGGTATTTAGGTAATTTATTCTTAGGTTTTTCCTAATGTTGGGTCTCTTTCCTCACTCTTTCTGTTGTTGTAGTAGTTGTTGTTGTAGCGAGATAACTTTTCTGAGTTTTCTCATCTTCTATACAAAATAGTTATACCTAATTCCCATGGCTGTCATAAGGATTGGCCAGGATTATGTATGAGGAAGGTTTTTCACTGTGCTCCAGGACAGGAGTCTTGAAATAAAGACAGTGGGAGTTTATGATGAAGGTCGCACAGAGATGGAACTGGTGGTTTCTCCTCTTCTGCTTCTACCCTTTTGAGTCTGAAAGAGAAGAGGCTTCTAAGCATCTTCTGCAGCATCTGCACAGATAGGGGAGACAATGTCAAGTGCCCACCTGGCAGGGCAGCAGCTTTGCCTTCAAGCCTCAGTTGCCTTTCTTTTTTTGTTTGTGTGGTACCAGGAATTGAGTCCAAGGGAATTCTACCTCTGAGCTACACCCCTATTTTATTTTTTATTCTGAAACAAGGTCTTATCAAATTTCTGAGATCCTCGCTATGTTGCTGAAGCTGACCAGGAACTTGCAGTCTTCCTGTCTCAGCCTCCAAAGTCCTGAGATTACAGGCATGTGCCACTACACCTGGCTAGTGGTGGCCTTCACTTAAAGGGGCCAGGGAGCAGGGGCTCGTTATTGCCTGAGCAAAGAGCGCTTATTCATTGATCTGTCTGTTCTTTTTTTTTGTCCAGACCACCTTCCATCTGTTGAACGAGCATTTCGGGAGAACTGACTATATACCAGACACTATAGTAGGCTCTAATTAAACCTTGTTGAGTTAAACAGATATAAGTCCTTGCCTTCATGAACTCTAGAATATAAGGATGCGAAGAGTAAAGAAGTATATAAATATATATATATATATATATATATATATATATATATATATATATACTTATATACATTGAGGAAGAGACTGAATTTTGTCTAAAGCCACACCTGTTCTCTTTATGGCAGCCAGGGGCTGTGCACACGCAGTGCCTGAGGTTTAGTGTTGACACCCCCACTCCTTTTTCTTTGGGGTTTATTTCAAAAAGGAGAGTAGAAGGGAAACTTTCTGTTGAGTTTATAATAGCAATTACAAGCTGATAAGGGCAAACTATTCATCAAACTGCTCATACCTCTGGACTTTTATCTCTTTGGGTCAAATGTTTCCTGATTGATATTGACTACCATATCTTAAGCAGCTTTGAACAGATAAGAAGCTAGCAAAGAAATTCCTTTGAAGGAGATTTGACAAAATTATGTTTTCTGATTTTTTTTTCTTTCAGAAGGGAGATTAACTTCCCATTGTTTCTTAGTAGAAAAGCTACCAAACCATTGAATTAAAGAAAATCCAGTTCCAGTGTGATGGTGAATGCTTGCAATTAATCCCAGTACTTGGGAGGTTGAGGCAGGATGATCACAGGTTTGAGGTCAGCCTCAGCAACTTAGTGAGGCACTCAGCCACTTAGCAAGACTCTGTGTCCAAATAAGAAATAAAATAGGCTGGGGATCCAGCCTGGAGGTAAAAAGACCCTGAGTTCTACTCCCAGTACCACACACACACATACACAGACACACAAAAAAAGATAAATAAAGGAAGGGAGGGAGGGAGGGAGAGAGAGAAAAAAAAAGAAGGAAGGGAGAAGAAAGAGAGGAAGGAAAGAACATCCAGAAGAGTTTTGGGGGGCAGATATTGACTACATTCCTAATGATGTAAATCATCATCTGTATTGCAATTCTTTTTTTGCCCTAAAATTGTTTGGAAAGAACTTGCAAAATACTGAGAAGAATTCTATACCAAGATACTTAAGATAGACAATAATCTAAGAAAAAAACAGCTACTTGATTAGTATATATATAAATGCCTTACTGGAAACAGTGCTATAAATAAGAGTCTTGTAGGTTAATTTGTTTTCATAGAACATTATTATTTATTGAAGCAGTGTTTTAAAGGTAGGGAGGGCAGAATTACGACCAAGGACTCAATATTCAGCTTTCAATTGAAATGACCATAAACATTGTAATTAATCAACTATGTACTTAATTATAAAGTATTTAATTACATTCTGAACAGTAAAAAGCTTCCTAAAGTGTATATAAATCAATTAAATAGGCAATACAGTAACTGATCACATAAAATTATATTTAATGAGATGTGTCATCTATCACAGTGTTTTCCACACACAGTTCTTATCTTACATCTTTGCCATTTATTCATGTCTTATTTTTACTGCAAAGAATTTAACAATAAAAGAACCTCTTTATCTTAGCTATAGAATTCTGTGACAATATTTTGAGCAGATTCACATGGGTATAAAGAGAATTGGGAGAGGATATTTGGGGTTATATCTAATGTCTTTTTGAAAAGGTGATCTGGATTTGTCTATCTGCCTTTATTCATTATACATTTTTTCTGTAACAATCTTTGTCATTTGTGCCTAAGTTATGGCCTTTCTCCTCTTTCCATACTTGGCATCTATTGCCTTGATATTAGCTTGATGGCCTAATTTTGCTTGTGTGCTTTCTACAATAGCCACTAGATGCTACGACAGAGGTGTAATTAGAAAAACATGCAAAGTACAAATCACTCTTAATCAAGTCACTGCACCCTGAGCTGCACATGTGTAACTTATGAACATATTGTAGCTCCTTTATTTGTATAAATCATTCAGGTTTTTTATGCATAGTCAAACCAGCCATTCCACACAGGCTGAGCCAGGGCCAGGGGGAACTGAAACAAATGGAAAACTTATTTGCATTTTTAACTCTAGCAAATTAAAAAGATTTCTAAAATATTTTTATAAACATACTCTAAAGTGAGTCTCATTGAATAGAAGCCCAGGAAGGGTTCGTATCAGGTGAAGATACACCAAAGAACCTGCCCTGCAAATTCTCACACGTGCCTTGGAACGGATATATAGGAAGTTAGCTGAGTAACTGCTGAGAACTTCCTAGTAAGGTGGTGACACCACTCACCTCCTTCTCCGGCCCACTTTAGCTAGGTTCAGATTCCAAGTGGCTTTCTCATAAGTACATTAGACTCACGCTGAAAACTCACACCTAACCCCCAGCAGTACCATATGGAACAACTAACCAAGGCTGAACTGCACCTTGGAGTGACCCAAACACCTTTCCCCTGTGCCATTGGGAGCTCAGGTGGCTCTTTTGATCCTCAGTTGCCTATGATACCTGTTTGCAGATATGTGCAGTGGAGACATTAATTAGTTTGTTCATTTGTTTATTTTTTCCAACTAACATCTATTGATTATCAACTAAGTAATGTTGTGTAGTCCCATATGTTGAAGTATGTCTAATACAGTAAGGGAAACAACATCGTGCTGGCTTTTCAGGGTATGGAGAGCCTTGAATTAAACAATTCTAACAGAAAATAAGAACGATGGTGGAGCTAAGTGACTCCTTTATGTCAGATTCAATAAGTAGAGAGGATACACTTTTTTTTTTAAGTAGGACTATTCCCTTGAATATCTTACTGGAATGAATATAATTGAAAGATGGGAAAATTTTATAAGTGACTAAGATATGAATCCCACTCTTGCCTTCTGCCTTGTGGGATTGTCAGTTGCGTCAGGGCTCAAAAATGGAGCTTGATGAGATTTGCTCTAAGTATGTTGACTAATACCAATTAAAGCCCTAAACATCGCACACAGACTGATTATGCCTTTTGCACTCTTTTTAAAGACCCAAAGACGTACCTAGTTAATAACCTGCTCCATGTCCTTAATAAAGAGCAGGCTAATTAAAAATTGTTTGCTGGCTTAAAATAAATAAATGAAGAATCATATATTAAAATAGGCAACTTCAGCCTGCAGAAGGAGCTGAGCATAGGCTAGTGGGAATAAGAGGAGTATTCGTGAGCCTGTTATCACCAGGGATGACACACGCAGATGGAGTGTCATGTCACAGTGACAAGATGGTGGGGTAAGGATGCTCTTGGCAGGGTGGGCAGCTAAGGTGAGTTTCACCCCCATGTCCATTATGTAGAAGGAAAGAGCAGAGAAAGAAACAGAGTTTGCCTTTCCTCTTTTTCTCTCCACCTCTCTTGACCCTGAATCTGTCAAGGTCAAGTACCATCTTGCTCCAACTCTGTTCCCTGAAGGTCTGTAATATGAAGGGTTTTTGTCATGGAGATGTCTGTGTCTCATGGTATCTTATCAAAGGATAATGGTCTCTCCCTTGGGTCTCCCTTGGGTTCTGTATAGCTGGCAATCTAGAACTTTCTTCACTTCATAAACTCATTTTCTCTCCCTTGAATTGGAACCTATGTCCATATCCTTCCTTGGAAAGAAACCTTCTCCTATTGTACTACCGCCCCAACCTGGCCAACTTCTCCCTCCATCTTGCAGAGCTCAGCTTTAGTGTCACGTCTTCAAGCACATCTTCCCTCAGGTTGCAGTGAGTTCAGCACTCGTGGTATTTCCAGATTTTTGCTCGTGCCCTCTTGTAACTCCTCACCATTACACCTACTGCCTCTCTCCTTTCCACGCCAGAGTCTCAGAGGAAGAGGACCAAGGAATCTTGGGAAACTCCATGTCCCTGTGTGTCACCTACTTACCTTAGGTAACAGTGAATGCCAAAAAGATAAAGCAACTCAAACTCCATCCATATCCCTAAAACACAAGAGTTCTGTCTCGTGTTTCTTTGATGACCCAATAAATATTTGGGCACAAGGGAAATTGGTGCTCAAGAAATACTAGTTGAAAATAAGGCTTAATTTTCCTATTATATTTACCTTAGTTGGAAATGAGACAGGTTTTTCTTTAATAATGTGGGTCCTGGGAAGAAGAACGAACAAACTAAGGCTTGTTTCTCTCTTAGAAAGAGAGGTTTAAGTACTAAAATATTAGTTCACAGTATTGAATGAGCAGTCCTACCAAGTGGGAGCCGGGTATCCCTGCATCCTGCCATGTAGTCTCTCCCTCCTCCTTGGCCACCTCATTTTGGAAAACAAAGTCTATTCACTGGCAGGGTATTGAGGCAGGCTGCTTTGTAGAGGCAGAAAGCACAGAGCTAAGAGGAATTCTGAAGATATGTAGGGACAACTTTCAGTGTCTGCTCACAGTTCCTGGGCAATTATTTAACTTCTCTATGCTTTAGTTTTGGCCATAATGATATTACCCATCTCAAGGGGATTTTATGTGAGGACTAAACGAAAGCTCTTAGCACAATTCTTGACACAAAACACTTGCAGGAGATTTATAATACATACCTCGACTAATCTAAACCGAAAGAGTTCTGCTAGCTCCCTTCCACTTGGTGTTAGGCACACAGAAAGGCCTGGGATTGATCTGTCCATAATATTCCAGAGCCATGATGTTCTCCACTGAATATTGCCTCCATTCTTACTATCTTCCTCCCCTCCTATTACCCTAACTCTTGCACACATTACATGGACTGCTTTCAGCTCCATGTACAATGGGCCTGTCTTATCTCTTGGATCTCCAAAATTAAGCTTGGAAGTCTAGAATCACATTTATTTATTTAATGTACTTTCCTCTGCAATAATGACCTCTTTTGTGGCAGGTTCAATTAGCCTCAGTATTTTTCAAAAAAACTTTCATAGGGAAGACATAATCTTGGATTGGAATGAACCAAAATGAGTCCATGTAGCCAAGAAATAGTGGGAAAACACATGTAGAATCTAAAACCCAGAAACAACAATAACACTAGTGAATAGTGATATGTACTTTGTTCCGTGCACTCATATGAGCTTTGAATAGTTTCCCCCAGCTTACAGATGAGGAAACTGGTTGCAGTGTGAATCAGACAATAGGAAGAATATGAAATTAGCTTTGTCTGCCCTTACAACTTCATCCTGACGAAAATTTATATACTTAATAGTCAAGAAAAGGAGGAGCCCACCTTTCAACAAACTACCCTTGCTTAGTATAGATGTTTGACTTGATTTGTAGAAGTCTTTGTATCTGATCATGACATAGGAATGTTGGGGGAAAAAAGTGCAAGGGAAACACACTATAAAATGAAATGTCCATTGACTGGTAAGAAGCACAGGACATTTGACATCAGCAGAAAGCTTACTCTTTGATGTGGAAAATAGAAGTGTTCCTGTTGTTTCCATTTGGGTCAGAGAAAGAAATGATGGCTCTGTGATAAGTTTAGTGGGTTCTAAAGCTCAGTATAATGATTGACCAGCCACAAATTGTCCTGCCCAGAGGATACACAAGTATGAAATACACATGTGGGGGAAAATGTGGGTAATAAGGTATTATGCCACAGGAAAAACAGAAAATACTTAATGAGACAAGTCCCAGCTATTTCTTGTGTGGGGCTTTGTTATACAATGAGGCTACTTAATATTTGAGTGGGGGAATTGAAGAAGAAAGAAGACAAAGAAGTGCAGATGAATAATTTTTGGATGAACTACAGATGAATAATGTTTGGTGACTCATCTTACCTTGCAGCATAGAAAAGCCAACAGCTCAGAGTGGCCCTATTCTGGACAGCAGCTTAAGAAGGAAATATTTTATTTTAGGTATGACAGGGTCCTCAGTTCTAAATAAATTTCTTATCTGTTTTTGAAAATGTTCACACGATTAATGCCTCTTGCATGTATTCAACAATAGTTGCCTAGCAACCCATCAAGAAACATTTTTGGAGCTCAAAGGGTCTAAAAATGAATGGAGAGCAAATACAGTTCGAGTTGCAGCCCAAATGACCGAGTTTCTGATGCCAGTTTCAAAATGTATCCCCCCAGGAGCCAGGCAGGGGCCATGCAATTTTAAGTGAAGAGAATTTGGTCCGGAATTCTTAGAGACACACTGAAATGTCCTGTTCATCTTGGACACTTGCAAAGAAGGAAAATGTAAGCTACAAAGGAACTTCTATGTGTAGCTTGGTCCACTTGTCTGCCTTCAAACGAGATTGCTTCCTGCACAATCCTAAATAGATGTGTAAAAAATGGAGTTTGGGGAAATGTTTAAGAAGCAGATTATCAGAGTAAGACAGGAGGATCATAGGTTCTAGGACAGCCTCAACAACTTAGTGAGATCCTGATTCAAAATAAAAAATAAAATAAGGTTGAGGGTATAGTTCAGAGGCAGAATGCTCCTGAATTCCATCTCTTGTGCCAAAAAAAAAAGGATTACTGTACCCCTTTTATTAACCCAGTTTAGGATCTTGTGGTCTTTAATAAACTGAGTCCACTGGGTAAAGAACGTGGATTAATTAGAAAACTATCCTCATCTCTGTAAGTAACTGATTTATATCATTGGTTGATCCTCATAGTCCTGCCTTATTTGAAATGAAAAGATCCTAAAAGAACTTCCAGAGCAGCAGGTACAAACTCAGACATTTCAGAAGGGAACTTAGAGGGGAAAGGGCAGGTGGAGTTTATGAGAATCAGGGATTAAGAGATACCCATAATCTGTCCAAAGGGCCAGCTGCTTTTTAGCTTGTCTTTTGATGTGTTGTAGGAACATAAACCCAGCATTGTCAGATCTCTCATCTCTTTAAGGAAAGGCAGACACATCTATTTTTGTAAAAATCCCAGAATTTTTAATTGATTTTTTTTTTTTTAAAATGTGTAAACTGAATACACCAGAAGACAAATTTGGTCCAGTGCCTACCAGCTTGTGACCTGCTTTCTTGTCTAATGAACTTCTAATTTTATACATTAGGGAACTGAGTCCTGATGAAAAAGTACATTTATTCCAAATCATTACGTTGGGAACCATGTTGGTTTCTTTATTTTATCACCAGCTAGACTAGCAGAATCAGACCATATCATGGCAATTCCATTAAATACTTTTTGAATCAATGACTATTGAAAGTTAGTATTAAAATCAAGATTTCTGTTGGCCAGTAGAAATAAGAACCTTTAATGCTTCCTCTTAAATAATTTATTTTTGTTGTTGCTGTTGTTGTTTTCTTTTCTCTTAAGTGACCTGCCCTAATTTCTTAAAATAGGATGAATTTTCCCTTCTCTTTTGCCATATAAGGGCTTGTATAACATGTGATCTGACTAATAGAAATGTTCTAGTGAAGACCCAAAAAGAGCTTTAAACCCAAATTGTGACTCAACTACAACAAACACAGATTTCTTCTTGGCCTTTCATATTCTTCTATCCCATTTAATTTTTGCCTATTTATTGAGATCCCACAATGTTCAGCGCCCTTGCTATATTGATTTGCAGACATAGGGAATCTAGGTAAACTTAGGAGTTGAGCATTTGTTTATATTTCTCCAAGCACATTTCCAGAAGCATTCAGTAATTCATTTAGAGAATACAGATTATTGGCTGTGTGTGTGTGTGTGTGTGTGTGTGTGTGTGTGTGTGTCTGTCTGTCTGTCTGTCTTATTTCAGCAAGACTTTACTCTGTGTTCGTTACCTTTATTTTTCATTTTTTTGCCTAGAGATTTAAAGTTGCCCCAAACAGATACAAGAAGGGCTTTAGACAATGAAAGAGAAACCCCAGTGAAGCAAGGGAGGTGGTTTAGGGGAGGGTGGAGGAGAGGAAGAAGGAAACACTTCCATTGACAGTATGTACAGATGTGAGAATACCAGTGCCAGTCTTAATATCATGTATGGGGAAGGGGGAGTGGAAAGGGAGCTCAAAAGAAAACGCCCCAAGTGTGGTGTGCGTGTATGTCACTATCACTGTGAACAAAATTATGATGTAAGACTACAAGACTATACTGCACCAATAAAAATATTTATTTTTTATTTTTTATTTATTTATTTATTTAATTTGTGTGTGTGTGTGTGTGGTACTGGGGGTGGAACCCAGAGGCTTTCTACCTCCGGGCTATACTCCCAGACCTATTTTCTATTTTTATTTGGAGACAGGGTCTCACTAAGTTACTGAGAGCCTCACTAAGTAGCTGAGGCTGGCTTTGAACCTGTGCGATCCTCCTGTCTCCGCCTCCCAAGCGCGGGGATTACAAGCGTGCGCCACCACGCCCGGCTGCACCAATAAAAATATTTAAAAATACCCCAAATGTGAAATCCATCATCACCAAGACATGTTTTCCCTTTTTACTGACCCAGTTACTGCTTTGCACTGGAAGGGAAGACCTGCCAGTGTAGACAGCATTTCAGCCTCCAGGAAGGTATACCAGATGTTCGCGTCAAATGATACTATTGATTTTGTGCACTTATTCTTTCTTCCTGGGTCCTGCAAGTTTTTTACCTCTGTGCTGAGGGCTCAGGTGTTTCCAGAGTGTCAATAACTCTCCCAGCAGCCAACTACTTGCTTCTTGAAATGCTTGAAGTGATGTATTACTTCCCTGTGTCTGTGCATGTAATAGTGATAATAATGACATCCACCATTTATTAGTGTCTTTGGTGTGCTGAATGGTGCGCTAGGAACAGTGTCTAATGTTATCTCATTCCTATTTTTTCTACGTCATAATCTTTCAAGACAGCGTTATAATCTCCTTTTGATAAATGGGTAAATTCCGCCCCAGAGTGAGATGATGACTTGCCTAGGAACATGTAGTTATCTGCTCTATGAAGTCGATTCAGAGCCACCTCCTCTCGTTGCCTCTCTATTTTGTGGAACTCGGGTAGCCAACAGTAATTTTACCCACTTCACCCATGTTGTGGAGATGAAAGAAAAGATGACGTATCTTCTTTCAGAAGTGAGCTCCAGGGGCCATTTTAAATGAAGTGGATGGTTCTGCATGAGGCTGTGTTTAATTTCAGGACGGTGTCCTTTGCTGGCAAAAAGAATCAGATATAATGTCATCTGCAACTCCGTGTGTGTGTGATTTCATAAAACTGGTGTAGCAGTTTATTATTATAAAATTAGTACAGCATAGAACAAACCTGGGATGCAAGCCAGATGAAGTAGACAATGAGTGGTTATATAAGGTTTTGGAAACACGTGTAGTAGAACACAAGCTCACTGTATTTTCTTCTCAATTGTCTGCTGTTTGTTCATGTTTCCTTTTCAACATGATTGCATCTCAGTTTAATAGCACTTGCCATCTCAGGCTTTATGGTGCCAGGTCTGACATAGTTACATCCCCTCTGTGCTAAAAATATTGCATGTATATATTCAGCCGCAGCCCGACATGTTTAGCTAATGGGTTACTCAGGAGCTATGCGCTTATATAATTAAGCGATATATGTAATTTTGTGTTAACACATTTGCAATGTGTGTTTCCCTGGTGATTGCAATGCTTTATTCTGTGTAATGTGTGACATTTTAATTCCCGCTGAACAATTTCCTACCTTGATTTGCCTTGTTTTTGTGGCAGGGGATTATTTTGCTATCAAGATAAAAAGCATTATGTATAAAATTTCTGGACTATCCCATTACCGGGAACTTTTAACTGCAGATCAATCTCCTGTTTTATTGATCTTGGCTAAAAATATAAATCTTTATTAGAATTTAAATTTTATTTCTACATTATAGATTTGCCAAGACTTTCATGTGCATATTTTTAAGGCAGCTTTGTAGAGGGGGCTGTTTTTTTTTTTGTTGTTGTTTGTTTGTTTGTTTGTTTACAAAAAGTGATTCTTACCCGACAGGATACCACCCTCCCAGGGAAATTTTTTTCTCTTAGGTGTTGCTATCTCCTCATATAGGGTTCGCTGGGACAGCCAGTGTCCCCCTGGATTTGAGGGTTTTGGAAAAACAGGTCAAATCTATGTGCCCACAGACAAGACAGGTTTCTGTTAAGTATTCAAATGGCTGACAATAGCTGAGTCTCAGAGTTACGTAGTGGAAATTATAATGTGGGCGTACAATGGAATTTTACTCAGCCATAAAGAAGAACAAAATTATGTCATTTTCAGGAAAATGGATGGAACTTGAGAATATTATGCTAAGTGAGATCAGCCGGTCTCAAATAGTCAACGGTCATGTGTTTTCTCTCATATACAGAAGCTAGAGAGAAAATGGGAAACAAGAGGGACTTCAGATAAATGTGCAGAGACCAGTAGAATAGCGGAAAGGGAGGTGAGAAGGGGAAAAGGGAGAACTGAGGAAGAATATGTTCCCAGTGATGTTATGGCCATATATGAAAGTATCACTACCAACCTCACTAATACGTGTAGGGGAGGGAAAAGGGGGTGGGTATATGGAGGGAAATACACCAAGTGCTATGTGCACGCATGTTTGCATCACTTTGAATCTCACTGTGATGTACAATGACAATGCATCAATAAAAAAATAAAAATAAAATGTGGCTGGACATATCCTCCCTACGTTAGTGGTGATCATGACCAGGGAAGGTGCTGTAGGTATGAAGGTGAAGCACCCAGGACAACCCAGCCAACTTGTCCTTTGGAGATATTTTTCTCCATGGGATCAACAATCTCTTAACAGTGTCTTAACAATGTCTCTTAACAAGTACTTGCTATACTCTTTTATTTAATTTAATTTTATTTTATTTTATTTTATTGTGGTTCTGGGGATTGAACCCAGGGGTGTTCTACCTCTGAGTTACACCCCTAGCCCTATTTTTACATTTTTTTATCTGGAAACAGGTTCTAACTAAGTTGTGGTTGGCCTTGCTAAGTTCCTCAGGCTGCCCTCAAGCCTGCGATCCTCCTGCCTCAGCCTCCCAAGTGCTGGGATTACAGGTGTACGCAACAAGGCTTGGCTATTATTTGCTATACTCATAAATAAGTGCCAGACACTGATTTCAAAAACATGAGATAGAACTATCCATCCAGTAACCACTGACTGAGCACTTACTATGAAGATGCTGCAGTGACCGAGGCAGACCCAACCTCTTTAGTGTCTACTGAGGCAGAGGGTCAGGGAGACACTACTGCATACAGAGTGGTAGGTGGTAGGGGAGACTCATACTTAACGCAGAAGCTGTGGACAAAGTGTGCGGCTCAGCTGGAGAGGATGGAGAATGAGGAAGCCTTTTAGGGGATGCGCTGCTCATTGAGAGTCTAGAACAAGTAGGCGTTGGAGCAGGATGGAAAACAGCTAGAAAAGGAAGGGGCTTGCTATCAGACAAAGCAAGTGATGTGACTGGCTCCCCGAGGCTTCTGTCACTGAAGGTAACAGGAGGCTCATGTCAAGGCAGGCTGTGGGCCATTCCTTCTTGGCCCCCACCAGCCCTGATTTCCTCAAGCCTCTCCTTACCTCCAAGAGGGCTCCTTCCCATTTTGCAGCCCAGACTAACAAAAGCAAGCAGGTGGCAGGCCGGCATCGAGGCCAAAGGCCCCAGTGCTGTCCTGATGCCTTTCCAAGCACCTCTTATTCCCTCCCTCCCACTAGGGGCTGAAAAGACAGTTGGGAGTGTGGTGTGCAGGAGTCCTGCCAGAAGCACCGCAGGCCGTGCGCTCCAAGTGACTTTTTCAGTTGTATGTGTTGGCATTTGAACACAGCGAGGATGTTATTGTCAGCTCCTATTTGACTTTATTAATTGCAGTTCCTTGGAAAGTGTGTTTCGGTAACGTGGTCTTGGGATGACAGAGCTGGCCCAAGAGAGACAAAGTACAGTTATCCAAGGCCCACCCGAAAGCCATTGGCTGGCAGAGCACTGCCACTGGACACAAGTAGCCCGCAAAAGCTGTGGGTCTTATCACAACTCCCAAGAACTACAGGCTCTCTGGGACCACCTTTTCTGGTGTGTCCTACAAAAGTCTAGACTAACAGTGTTCAAGGTTCACTGTAAGCTGTGGAATTCTACCATTCTAGAAATTACTCACACCAAGAATCCTGCTCTAATCATATCTTAGATTCACCAAATCTTACCAGAGGTCTTTGGTTCCAATCCATCTAAAAAGCCAAGAACTACCTCCTGCAATTCCTGACTTATTAGCCAGGTGTGGTGAGGTGACACACATCTGTAATCCCATCACCTCAGAGGCTGAGACAAGCAGATCTCAAATTTGAGGCCATTTTCAGCAACATAGAGAGACCCATGGCAACTTAGTGAGACCCTGTTACAAAATAAAAATAAAACAGTTGCTGGGCGTGGTGGCGCACGCTTGTAATGCCAGTGCTTGGGAGGCTGAGACAGGAGGATCGCAGGTTCAAAGCCAGCCTCAGCAGCTTAGTGAGGCTCTCTGTAACTTAGTGAGACTCTTTTTCCAAATAAAATATAAAATAGGTCTGGAGGTGTAGCATGGAGGTAAAAGGTCCCTGGGTTCTATCTCCAGTACCACAAAAAATTAAAAATTAAAAATTAAAAAATAGGGTTGGAGTTATAGCTCAGAGGTATAATACTCCTGGTTTCAATCCCCAGCACCTCTCAATTGAGACCTCTAATTTTAAATTCTAATTTTTTTATGATACAAGGGTAAACACTAAGCCCCTGAAAGTTCCTACAATATATAGCAGCATGGATCAAATAATCCATATTATTAACAATGTGACAAGGGCTGTCACCCAGCAGCTCTGTGTTCAGTGTCCAGGCCCCGCCTCCACCCCCACTTCTCTGAGCCCTGGGGCTGCTGTTAATAATGTCAAAAGAATGTTTTAAAATTGCTCTTCTGTTGATTCCAAAGAGTCAGAGCCCTCACGTGGTTGGAGTCCTGGGCTAGGAGTCAAATTCTAAATTTAATTCGAGCCTCTATGAACGTCTTAGTTTTGTACTTCCTCAGCATTTAGCAATATTGCAGTTTTCCCATCTGCAAAATAGGCATAAGATACCAGGCTCCACAGAAATACTTACACATGGCTTTATCTTACACGGGATTGGCATTATATTGGGGTGGAATATCACTTTACATCCCATAATAGGTATTAAACAAAAGCCCTTTGAGTAAGTACCTTGTGTAAACGCCTGTGCTTAAAAGCAGATGAATTTCAGAGGTCAGCAAATACCACCCCCGTCTTTATTATTATTTTTTTTTAAAGCTAAACAAGGCTAACTAGAGAATTCATTTTGGAATAAAAAGACATGAAAGAAAGGGTATTTCAGCTTGCACAATAGTACAAAGAAGAACAAGACTCGTCATGTTTTGCTAAAGAGCTCACAGCTGTTTAATTTTATAGTAAAATTACTTTAAGAACTTTGCTAATTCAAAGACAAAACTAAACAGTTGTTCCAAAACTGAATATCCACGTGTGAGTGGAAAAACCAAGCTAAGACGAATCTACCCGTTAAAATCATATTGAAAATACAGGGTATTTTTGTGCATTCTGCGTGGAAGAGTAGTTTTGATTTAAAAAGAAAGCACATAAAAGAGAGAAACTCCACATTTACTGGTAATTAGATGAAAAATAGTTTATGTTCTCATGTACTTTGCTGTGACTTCTCCCCAGCTTTTTCTTTAGCTGTTCAGTTTGTTTTAATACCAAGTTTGTTTGCTCACTGGGGATGGGCCCGTTGGACAGGAAATTGTACAAAGGCATACATACGGCAGAAATTTTAAATCTTGCTTTAAAAAATAAATTAAATACCAAATTAGCAACTTATCATTAAATTTTGAATTCAGATTTTTATTTTTAGAAAATACGGAAAGATAAATTCTATACCTACACTTGTAGAATTTATATTTTTACAGTTGTATAAATTTCAAGTCTCCCTATGCTGCCTATTGTCAGAAACAAATAAACTGTTCCGTATTTTTAAAGAAAAATAATAGTTTTTCTTCCATATTAGGGAATTATTCAGACTTCTTCCCTTGGTTCCTATAATTCCTAACCAGTTGGAACATCAGTCTATTTTTGGTTATAAAGGAACTTTAAAAATGTGGGCACAATACTTTTAAGGTTCTAAACCTCGTAAAAATCAATTTTCCACATATATAACAGCTCTGATTGTAAACATAATGAGTGAAATCATTGTATTCCAGAAAGTTTTAATTTCCATATTACAAGCCCCACCCACCCTCATCCCCACAACATCTATCACCACACAGGGCCCTTAAATGTAAATTCTAAAACATATAAAAGCATACGGTTGTGATTTGGGACTGTTTCTATCCAAGATGAATGTTCTTTACCTGTATTTGATTACATTCTCTTGCTAGTTCCTGGGTTTTTATGGTCGTTCCACCGTACCACAGAGATTCGCCACATGAGGGCGATGGAGAGTTTGCTTACTGCTCACAAAGCTAGAACGGGTTTTAATATCAGCTAAATGTTTTAACTTGCTAAGGGTTTATTTCTCCTCCTTTCAATTGTCACACACGCAGCCTCTGAGTTTCCACTAATGGCAAATAATAATCCAAATAAAGTTCTTCCAAGGGAAAATACAGACAGACTGGTGCAGACAAGAGCTTTTGCCCAAATAAGGATCCCTTTTGGAGACCCCATGTGTTAGATAACCATCAACTGACAGTTGGTCATGAGTTAATAATACTGGATGCTGAAATATGCATACCATGTGCTATAAAAGAACTTGGAGGACAAAGAAAAATGCTTCTACGCTTAGATATCAGAAACATACCAGAGGTGTGCAGACAGCTTCAATGGGCTATGGGTTGAACCCACCAGATAATCTCATAAAACTAATGATCTCATATGCATTATAGAGTAGAACATATAATATTCATTGCTCATTTTGTTGATGTTGAAAAGGTTTTGGTCTTAATCTCTCTGCATGTTACTGCCTTAAGTGCTATGGCAACATTTGCCTTCTAAGAAAAGAAAATATTTCCTAAGCTTATTTTCAGTGCCACCATTGGTGTTCTTTTATTTTGACAACCAGAGCCATTTAAGGGAAGTAAGGGGTGTGGGGAGGGGGTTCTATGAGAGAATCCGGGCGGGTGTGGAGCGCTGATTTACATGTCATGTTTAGAGGGCTGTTAATGTCTGGTTATGTTCCTGTGTCGCCACTACCACAGAAATTCAAAGGTGAGGGTTGGAGGGAATGGACTCTGAGCTCAGCTCCTGTGACCAGTCATATGGTAGGGTGGGACATCAGGCCAGCTGGGCCTTGGCAGCAGCCTTCTCAAGAGTGATGCCTATGGTCTTTTTGGTGCTAAGAATGAGTGCGCAAAGCATGCGTCTCCTCTCCCGTCCCCAGAGCTCAAACCTTTCTGTTCATTTTTTCTGAGCTCATGGGTATGCCTGTCTTCAATGCATAGTCTCACTTTTTGACTTGACAGCCTGGCCAGGCCAAGTGGGCTGTGCACTCACCTTTAGGCCTGACTCTATCTGACCTCTCTACTTACTTTTAAATGAAATCTCCCAAAGGCAAATACAGTCAGACTGTAAGGTATTCAACAATTTGTGGCTGTTAAGTTTCTCCTTAGGACTAGCCAAATTCACCAGGGCTCAAGTACCATTTTACTTTATTCAGTTTTAACTGAATAAAAATGGCAACAGAAGAAATTAAGTCAACAAATAAAAAATGGCCTCTCTCCCTCTCTCCTCTCTCCTCTCTCCTCTCTCCCCTCTCTCCCTCTCCCTCTCCCTCTCTTCTCTCTTCTCTCTCTCCCTCCCCCCCTCTCTTCTCTCTTCTCTCCCCCTCCCCTCCCCCTCCCCCTCCCCCCTCTCTTCTCTCTTCTCTCCCTCTCCCTCTCCCCCCTCCCCTCTCTCTTTGACATCTTAGTTAAGGAAGTCAATGAAATAACATCCCCTCAGGGGCATTCAGTTGCCTCAAGTCAATGATTATCAGATCTGGATTTTAAAAAGGAGAGATACCAGGTTTGGTAAAATTTTCAGATACCCATATCCCTACACAACTGTCCTCCATAACAGCCAATAGAATCTAAAAGTGTACTGAAACTGAACCATGATTCTTGATGATTATTCTAGATTAAGATGTTAACCTTGTTCTGACTGCTCTTTAACACATATTTCCAGGGACATATCTATTCTCATGACATTGAATTGTTGACTAAACCAGCATCACCCAAGAGAAACCTGTTATAAGACACATGTAATTTAAAATAGTAACCACATTTTAAAAGGCAAGAAGAAACACGTGGAATTAATTTGAATAATATATTTTATTTAGTTCACTATACCCAAAGTATTGTCATTTTAATATGTAATCCATATAAAATTTTGTTAATAAGATGCTTTACCTTTTTATACTAAGTTTTGGAAATCCAGTGTGTATTGTGTGTGTGTGTGTGTGTGTGTGTGTGTGTGTGTGTGTGTGTGGTACTGGGGGTAGAACCCAGGGGCTTTCTACATCCAGGCTATACTTCCAGCCTATTTTTATGTTTATATGGAAACAGGGTCTCACTAGATTGCCGAGAGCCTCACTAAGTAGATGAGGCTGGCTTCAAACCTATGCGATCCTCCTGTCTCAGCCTCCCAAGTGCTGAGATTACAAGCTTGCGCCACAATGCCTGGCTTGCTTATTTAATTATTTATTTGTTTTGTTTGTTTGTTTGTTTGTTTGTTTTGTGGTACTGGGACCAGAACCCAAAGGCATTCTACCTCTGAGTTACAACCCCAGCCCTATTTTTTATTCACTATTTTGAAACAGGGTCTCACTGAGTTGCAAAGGGCCTCACTAAGTAGCTGAGGCTGTCCGAGAACCGAAATCCTCCTGTCTCAGCCTCCCAAATGCTGGAATTGCAAGCGTGTGCCACCACGCCTGGCTCCAGTGTGTATTTTATACTATGGTACATCTCCATTTGGACTTGCTCATATTTCAAGTGCTCAGTGGAAATCAGTGGTAACTATATTGGTCACAGCAGCTTTAGTGAGAGAAATGTCTTCTCTTCCAGCAAGAAGAATACAAAGAAATTCTAATTCCTGTGTGCGTCATGAGATTGACTTTAGGGCTCCTGATAGTATCTGCCTGTTGTTCATCTACAACATGACAGACTTTCCTTCCCGTTAACTGAGTTATAATCATCTGTCTTTAGCTAATATATCACCAGGTGTCACACCTTATCACTGCCTCTCCACACTCACTCCAAGCTCCTTACCCCTCTCATTTTGGACCTCTCTTCAATGTGCACACTCTTCCAAGCAGTCCGTGAGCTCCCTGGTACCACAGAGGGTTTTAAAGTTTTTCCCAGGATCCAGGACAGATGTGCTATTGTCTTGTAAAAAGAGAGGAGGAGAGGGACTTATAAGAACAAAGAAAAATGTTTGAGAGTCTCAGACAACCAAGAGTCATCATCTTGGTTGAATAATATATTTTATTTAGTTCACTATACCCAAAGTATTAGCATTTTAATATGTAATCCATATAAAATTTTGTTAATAAGATGCTTTACCTTTTTATACTAAGTTTTCAGATGATCCTTCTTATTTTTTCTTTCTAAAAAGCAGAAAAGCATAAAGAGAGAGAGAAATAAAAACAACAAGACTCCTTTCAATACAGATTACTTTTGGATTTTTTAAAGAAGAAATTGGGAGCTTCTATTTACTGAATGACCTTTTCCTTTTTTCTTATGTGTATGTGTTTTTAAAAAGTAAAATGCTTCCTGCCATATCTTGACACAAGTCTGTAATAAGTTAAATATCTTCATGTTAATCCACATACACACATACCAAAAAAAAAAAACACCTCTCTTTCTTATTTCCAAGTGGAGAATGTTTTCTTTAGAGATGTAGCAAATCAATTATCCTCAATGTTGAAAATGGAATATCTCATTTCCAAAACTGGAGAAATAACTGAACCAGAATGTTCTGTTTATATATGAGTTTAAAAGCTGTTCTGATATTTACTGTTCCTTGTAAGGCTATTTGATACAAAAATGTAGCTTTCGCTTCTCTCCTGTCATGTTCAATAGCAGTGCCACAGAACATATCAATCACAGACTGGAATGAGCAGGTTTATTGATTGTAACAAAAAGGAAAAGAAAGGGAGAGAAAGACAAAAAAGTAATTCTCCACATTTAAGAGGTTCTGTCTTTATCACCTTTAGAAATGGCAGAAATTAAAATGTCCTACAAAACACATGCCCAGAGTGGATCTCTAAATATCCTAAATTAAGAAAAAAATGAGCAATTATATTAATAATCTATTCTTATATATAGTAGCATACTCAGAAAAACTAAATCTGTGTTTATTTAATAGTTTCAACAGATGGAAACAGGAGTGTTTCGGACCCATAAGAAAAAATGTCCAGTATAACAATGAAACAACACACACTGTAATTGTTAATCAGGAGGCCGAGCTGGCTCACTGAACCTGGCATCTGAGGACATAGATGACAGGAGAGATGAGTGGTCAGATAAAGTGGGGGTTTAAGCCATGGTGGCATTTTTAGAGGCCACTTTTGTTTTTGCTGCACTGGGGACCTCATGAGGAGACCCTGCCACGGTGGGGGTAAGGCAAGGGCAGGCGAAGCAGAAACTGTGCGCTCAGTACCTGGTGCTGTCACCATTCCCCTAAGGACCAGGAAGTCTCAACGGAGAAAGAACATGGCCTTCTAAGGCAAAGGAATCTCCATAGGCTCCTGACCCTAAGGAAAACCTTGGCTCCAGGCTGTGTGGGCCACAGAATGTGGACCCTATTATCTCTGAAGGTGACTATACTTTCCCCAAACAGCTGTGAGCCACCACTGCCTCCCCTGAACAAGTGGTAAAGGGACCTCTCCTGAGGAGTGGCTCCCTCTGGAAGATGCTGGGGAGACCAAAATTATGTATTTAGCATGGAGTTCAGTCTCCTTTCCGGTTTCCAGGATTCTCCCTTTAGAGTCTATCCTCCAAAAACTCTGAATCTCCCCTCACCCCACGTCGAGACCTAGCCTCCAGTTCCCCCTTTTGTCTTTGCCATGGTCCTTGTGGAGATCACTTCTAGACTTCTAGAGCATTTCTGTCTCATTTTGGAATCCACATTTCTGTCTTATTTTGGATTCCACATTTCGGTCTTATTTTGAAATCCACTATGTGATTTTGATATAATATCTAGATAATATTTGATCTTTGGAATAATATCTAGATAATATTTGAGTACACACATTATGCTTTGAATAGCTAAAGAGCTGAGTTGAGACCCAAGGATGCATTTGCCCTTTGTCCCTAGGGTGCCCCTGTCTCATTCCCTCCCCACCCCACGGGTTTCCACTCCCTTCATCCTAAAGGGTACTGCTTTTCAGGGATGTCCCTGTCTCAATTGTCTCTTTTCTCAAGACAGGAAGGGAAATAAGGATAGAAATCTGCCTATCTCTGTTGATTAAACCAGACTACAAAAAAAAGTTCGCTTGTCTCTTAATACAGAAACTCGGGGGAGTCACATGTTTTCAAGCCAATTAACAATACAGAGGAGGCAGCAAGCCGTGTTCTTTTTATGGGATGGGGGAAGGGCAGAAGTCAAATAATCTGTGTTTTTAAAGTGTTTCTGAGAAATGAAGACCTCCAGGGCAGAAAGAGAGGGCGGATCAGGAAATAGCTATGCAAATCACATGCCAATGAAATTACTAAAACTTTGATGGGGCATTAACAAAGCTCCAGCATTCACAAGTATGAAACAGGAGTGAGTAAGACTGGGCATGTTTTCGAAGAGATTACAAGAGTGTTTACTTACATGCTTTGTTGAGCAGTCAATGAAGTCCAAGGCTGTTTTGGACTTCGGGTCCCTGAGCAGTCCAGGTATGACAAATGTGGTCATACATTCCACTCTCATTGGTGACTCTAGGGGATCTCAGTGATTTTGACAAAGAGCCAAAATGACTGGAACTCATATAATATAAGGCCAGCTTCATTTTTGTTTCCTTTGTCTTTTTTTTTTTTTTTTTACCCTTTTTGTTAAACAACATAAGCTGACCTTTCCAGGAGCTAGAATCTAGATTCATTGGAAGTGCTAACTTGTTTTTAGTGATCCAAGGCAATGCTGGGGTATGTTGTGGGCTCAAGCTCACTTAGGGAACTCAAATCTCAGGTCTACAGATCCAGAGATGCCCAGTGCTGTGCGGCAGCTATGCCTCAGGGAACATCCTTCCAAGGCTATTCAGGGATGTGTGGTCTCAGTGGCATTTGAAAGGGAGGCCATTTAGCCAAAAATGGTGGCACGTGCCTGTATTCCTAGTACTTGGAAAGCTGAGACTGGAAGATTGAGGGTTCAAGGCCCACCTTAGCAATTCAGCAAGATCTTCAGCAACCTTAATGAGACTTTGTTTTAAAAATAAAAAATAAAGGCCCAGCGTGGTGGCAAATGCATGTAATCCCCCCCACTTAGGAGACGGAGACAGGAGGATCACGCAGGTTCGAAGCCAGCCGCGCTGGCTTAAGAGACCCTGTTTCCAAATTTTAAAAAGTATAAAAAATAGGTCTGGAAGTGTAGCCCAGAGGTAGAAGGGTTTCCAGGAACCCCAGTACCACCAAAAAGTAATTAATTCATTCATTAATTAAAAAATAAGAGTAGAATGCCCCTCTGAATAAATTCAATCCCTGGTGCCAATAAAAAGGCCATTTAAATCTGACTCTAGAGTCTAAATTCACAGCTCTGTACTCATCTTTTTAATGCCTTTATTTAAAAGAAATATATTAAAAGGGAATTTTCAGAACAATAACCAAGTAATCACACTCACGCATTGTTTTGCCATGTCCCGTTCTTAAAATTCAACATTTAAAGTTAGAATGTCCCACAAGATCAAGTTGTGCTTGTTAATGCCTGTTAGTGGTACTATATGTTCAGATCTCAAACAATACAATGGCCTCTCAAGCATTTCTTTTGGGTGTGGAAGACTGTTAGAGGAAAACGGAATAAAAATAAACGTCAGTGTTTTTAACTCTACCTGAGATTAGTATTTTATGAATCCACAGAAAGATTCATCCTATTGAGTAGACACTGAGTACCAACAGGCACCGTGTGGAATAAAACTGTGGGTTTGAAATAAAAATTTCAGGAGTCATTTATGATTCTTAGGTTCAAATGTGGGATTTAAGTTAAAGCCAAAATGAGAACTGAGAGCTTTTAATTCTCATCCCCCACCCCAAGTATTTGAAAACTGAAATTCTGTAAGAGATTATCTGTGAAATGCCTTTCTTTTATTACATCCATAAATTTTAGGAGTGGCTTTGATCAAGCATTCTGTCCTTCTTGGTTTTTTATTTTAATCTTTTACTCATAAGTTAATAACTTTAAAAACATTCATCCTATTTTTGTCGGAGTGAAAGAGGAAGTTTCCAAGTAGTCAAAGGGGAAACATTGAAAATAGAACAAAGTAAATGGTAACTAAATTAGGATAGTGTTTTTTTTTTCTTTTATTTTTTTCCAGAAAGGGCAATGATCTATGCTGAAACTTGCCAGAGTATTTTAAGATTATTGTCTATAAAGAAAATGTACCAGAGAATTGTGATCCTCAAAGGAATGGCATTACAGAAATGCAAAGTATTATCAGGAACACAGACTATACATAGACTCTCGTTTGTCAGTACCTAAAATCTCAATTCGTGAATTTCGTGTTCTGGCTTACAACACAGACATAGGTACACACGCAGGCTCGCACACATGCACAAACTGCAAATTAAATGAGTAAATGCTCCACTGACTTCCTGTAGACATTGACCCTAGGGGTCAGACTCTCAGGAAAATTACTCCTGGTTTTCCATTCCCCTGATTCCAATCCCTATCTCTGAGTAGAAGCTCACAAAGAATTTCTCTAGGGAATATGTAGCTGTGCTGGCAACAAAAATCTTCTGGTGAAATGGGAAGAAAGAGTTGTTAACTGATGAGTCAATCCATCTTTTATAGCTGTTTATCTCCGTGGTATTTCCAAGAGCATAAATGCTATTAAAAAAAAAAAAAAAAGACAGTCATGACAGGAAGAACACAGTAAACGAAAAAGAAAAAAAAAATAGGAACATTTAAGCCCAAAGCAATTTACTTTGCCAGTCACTGGTTACATTTCCTTTTGTTTTAATATTATTATTGCAAGAGTTGGGGCTGAGATGAAGGTTTCCCACACCTGCACTGGCCAGATACAATACTTGCCCAGACCCATAGTGAAGTTCAATATGCACAGGAATGTCTGTGTCTCTGATCTCATAGATGCTTTAAGAAAAACAACAACAAACTTGTTTTGCTATGCTGTTAAGAAAATAGTCTCATTAATAGTTGAAGGAGTTTTTAAAAAAAAAAAGAAAGAAAACAAGAGCACAAACATGGGTTACATGTCAGAGTAGCTTGGAACCCTGGAGAAAGCTTGCTTCTCTGGGGAATCAAACCATTAGAGGTAACAGTGACTTCGCAAAGGTGAATACTTGTTAATTTCTTGGCATTGATGAAGAGGAGCAGATGGGCCAGCCAGAGAGAGAATTTTCTTAAAACCACAGAGATCTTTCACTGATGAGGCAGAAGAGTCAGAGGCCCACTGTAAAGGAGTAACTAACATGGCTGGTGCACTGACCACGTTTCATGGCTTTAGTGCAAGTCGGGTCACCTGCTGGGTGACTAAGGGGGGCCTTGTTCTCTGTGGAGCCTGTAGGTGGCTGATGGCTTCCTGGGATGGGCACTGTGCAGACTTTTTTTTTTTTTTTTTTTTTTTGGTGGTACTGGGAGTGGAACCCAGGGGATTTCTACCTCTGGGCTAGACTCCCAGACCTATTTTCTATTTTATTTGGAAACAGGGTCTCACTAAGTTGCTGAGAGCCTCACTAAGTAGCTGAGGCTGGCTTCGAACCTGTGTGATCCTCCTGTCTCAGCCTCCCAAGCACGGGGATTACAAGCGTGCGCCACCACGCCCGGCTTGTGCAGTTCTTAAGAGTGTTTCCATTTGGCTCCCTGTGACTGCCAGCCAGAGTTAATATGAATAACCTCATTAAGAAACCAAGTGAGTGTCTGTCTATTGGAGAGAATTTGCTTAAAGCAGTGGCTCTGGATACAGTCCAGTTGCTTGGGATGGAATCCCATTACCAGCCACGTAACCCAAGACGAGTACTTTCATCTCTGCCTCAGTTTCCTGGTCTGTAAAGTGGGGAGAATAATTGGTTTACTTTGAGTATTAAATGAGTTATTGCAGGCAAAGCACTCAGAACAGTAACTGGCACAGAGAAAGTATGCTTTATTAGCTATTTTGGTTATGCATGTGTAATACCAAAAACATTCATGCAAAAAGCACTTACTGAACTCTATGATGAGCCAGGCCAGGGCTAGGCAGTGGATTCTGTACACAAGTAAAAGTAACTGAATGTTTATTGCTTTGCCCTGTTATTTGTTTAAAAAAGAACTGGCAGGTCTTCTTTAGAAGGCGATAGGTCTGCATTAGTGGCAGTTCTTCTGGCTTTTCAGGGGAGCTTTGTAGGTAGCTATCAGTTTTATCTAAAGCACCAGACTGCTCCAATCCTGGAGTCCAAGGCTTCTGGTTCTCTCAACACATAGGTAGCTTTTGGCTTTCAAGGAGAAGGTAAGCAGGTGTAGGTCCATCCAGGGTGGCCAGAAGGAATGGGGCTATTTCTTATGTAAATGAATTAAAATCCAGAGCCCACCCACCCCTGACCACCATCACACCATAGTGCATTTATTTTTCATCCCTGGCCTAGCAAATGATTTGTTTCACCTCCTAGAAGAAAAAAGATTTGTCCTGAAGACTAGAAATTGTGCTATCCCTAAAAGTCAGCCCCTCAGCAAAGCTTCACTTGGAATCTTAGGAATCCAAAAGATCTCAGACTATATTATGGGGATTCTTACCCAGGCCTTTGTATTCAACCGTCTCAGGGAAATTGGACATTAGTGCTCTTTGGGGCATTGTACATTACATGTGGAACCAGGCTATAGACCTACCAAGATGCCCAGCACAGTGGCTTAATAGTAATCAGGAACTGAAGGCCTTAGGCTTTGTATCCCAACTCAGTGCAACTTCAAGTCATTGGCTCATATCCCCAGACCGGAAGTCTAAGTCATAAAGGTGAATGCAGTTTTGCAGGTGCCCAGGGTGGCAAGTCTACCGCACAGTCAGGTTGGCCAGCCAGCTCAGGAGGATGCGGAAAACACGTGGGCCTCTTCATTTACATTAGTCAGTCATTTGTTCATTCAACAAATGCATGTTACACAATGCCACCTCCCAAGCGCTAAGCTGGGGCAGATGTGAGATGAATTGACAGTCCTGCCTTTAACGACTGGCCCATGCAGTATAATAATAATGAGAAGAAAGAAACACACACACACACACACACACACACACACACACACACACACAGAGCCAAAGTACAAGAAATTCAGTGATATGCTCCATGAGAAAGAGAAAAAGTTCAGAGAGAAGACCAAAATATTCAAGCTTGAGCCTGAGTCACTGATGGAATTTACTTCACCGTACCTGACATACCTGTGTTCTTGTCCTGTCAGGACAATTTTCCCTTGATCAGATGCCATCTACAGTTTAAATTTCTGAGACCAGAATACCAGGATATTAGGTTTCTGTTCTAAATTTGTCATTCTCAGAATCTGTAGGGGAAGAATATGTGCTTCTCTGGGTTCTGAAAACAGCTCAAAGAATGGAAGAAATTGACCCAGTTTTGGGGGTGACTTTTTGTCAGTTCCTGGAACCTTTGCCTTTAGTATTTAAAATGGCATGTTCAATGCAAGTTGTCTTTTTTTTTCCAAAAAGCCTTTTGTGATCTGAAAGCTTTTCTGGAAATAAAGGCCTTTTAGGTGTAAGTGTTTTTGTTCACCAAAATGTGAGAAGGGGAAGATTATAGTAACAAATCTTAGAGGTGATACTGTTACTGTGTTTTCTGATGGGTTGTCTCAGACCTGCTCCCCCAAGTTCTGTTTGTCTCTGCTTTGTTATTATTTTGATAAGGGACATGAAAGTACATCCTTCCCTCATGGTCATTAAAGTCTTAGCACTCCAGGTCAGTTGTGGAAACACTTCTGTGCTACACAAAATCTTCTAAACAAAATAATCCACGCCCTGGCTCCAGGCTGGGGACCGTGTCAGATTCATGGAACGTGGCATCATGCTCCCTCCAAAGGGAGCAAGAGGTCAGGATCCACAAAACAGGCTGGATGAAATCACCAGCCCCGTGCGGGGAGGTGGAGAGAGCAGAGCCCTCCCTGCCAGACTGGCAGCTCCAGCCAAGTGCTCAGAGCTCATCCCACGCACTCAGTGCTAGTCACTGCCGTGTGTTTACATGAGTAATGGAGCTGCCGGGGGAGGGGAGTTGTAAGCAGAGCACCGAGCCTCTCAGCTCGCATTCGGAGGGAAGCTGACATCCACGCGGGGAGACTTCCAGGGATGTGGCCCGGGAGCAGTCACATGCTGTAGCCTTCATGAACACAGAGATCAATCAGGCAGATGTTTGTCGACTGGAATGGGTAATCGCTACTTTCTCTTTGCTTGATTTTGCTTGTGAGCATGTTTACCTCGGTAATTCCAGGCTGGCTTTATGGGATGGACTCTCCACTCCTGGCGTTTTGATAGAGGAGATGAGAGCGGGTTTGGGAAGGGGAGCCCAAGCCCCTGAAGCCTCTCTGTAAACTTTTTTTTTTTCCGCCTCTCTGATTGTAAAGGCAGCTGACTGCCTTACAGTCTGAGCTTCACAGCAGAAACTGGTATCCGCAGCAGAGAATCAAATTAGTAGGATTCATTGTGTCTATAAAATGAGTACATTGTGAAATGTCCTAAAGCCACTGGTTCCACGGTGTGTCACAAGTAAGATGAACAATGAAGGGGGCTCGTGGTGCTCAGATTTGACGTTGTCATCCTTGTCCCTGAAAGTAATAATAAAAAAAAAAGTGTGGGTACCTTGAAAGGGCTGGAAGAGATTGTTTCAGGGTAGAATTCATGAGTTTGGAGTTTTTCAAGGGTTGCTCAGTTAGTTGCTGGGTTTTCATTTTGCTGGACTTGGGTGACTGATGAAGTTAAATGCGAAAGCTGCCGCCCGACAGTCTTAGCAGTCAATAAACAGCAGCCTGCCCCCGCCCTCTACTTTCCGTACAGATCTTACAAGGAAACAAGCTCAACATCCAGGGTGAAATAGAGCTTGGATTTTTATCTTATCTACAGTTTTTAAAAAGTGTCTCCCCAACGAAAGCAGGCTAAGCTCAGTGTAATCTTAGAACTTTATTTTAAATAACCCTTTAGATCTACATAAAAATAGATTGAGACGGAAAAGAGAACTTGCTAGTTTAAATCTATCTGCCAGCTTTGTTGAGATTTGAGACCTGCTGGTCGCGGTATTATTAGTAAATACGTGTAATAATACTTTTGCAGCTGGCTATCACGCCTGCTTCTCTCTTTAGCTGTCTCTTTTTTTAATCCATATGACGATTTGAGATAATGCTGTGCCTCCAAATACTTTTGAAGAGAGATGTTTTCAGATGTTACATTACTACGATGCCGTAATGGGCTGGCATATCGCTTACGTTTCTCCAAATAAGATGCAGAACAAAATAAGAAGGATGATATGCACGCTTGTTTTATGGCCGTCTTTCAGTCCCAAATGCTTCTTTTCTGACAGTGGGGAAGGGCACTTTCCTTATCTTCCTCCAGGCTTTTTTTTATTTATGTACATTAGACATGGTAAAGTGTGATGGCTTCACTCTGGGACACACGTCAGTGGTGTGTGATCTAGCAAGGGGCAGAGCCCTTTGGAGAGGACTGCCACCAAGATGTCCACTTCTCTGAACAGTTAGAAGAGACCAGTGCAGTAAGATGCTAGATCTTCACTAAGGAAATTGTATATCAATGATTCTCCATTTGTTTTCAGCGCCAAATCTGAAAGGCAGACCGCGCAAAAAGAAATCATGCCCACAAAGAAGAGATTCATTCAGTGGAGCTAAGGATTCCAACAATAATTCCGATGGTAAAGCCGTTGCCAAGGTAGGATCACTCACACCATCTTATTCATTTCACATCTTTTTGTTTTGTTTTGTTTTGTTTTTTCCTTTTCCTTTTTATCTCTCTGCTCTTGTGTCACGGTGGCAGTTTTAATTGAGAATCTGACTTTGGGTATTCAGAGCTTTGGGAGCTTTATGCTCCCTATTACCCCTCTCCCCAGTGGCTGGGGGGAGGCAGGAGGTAGGCATTTTGATTCGTCAACAGAAAGGCTTTCCACCTCCCAGTTTGGCCTGTTGGGTAAAGGACAGATGATTAAGCGCCCACGTCAGTGAGGCTGAGATTTCATGGTAGCTGACACAATGACATAGTTTACTCTGCTCGTATCAAAAATAGATCAGCTGGACCATCCCTTTTCTCAGCGTGTTCATCTAAATATGTTTCAGAGAGGATTAAATTAGAAATGGCTGGAACTGATCTTAGTTTTGTACTTCTCAAAATCATCTCTAATTATATTAGAATAAAATTAAAGATAGGTAGCAAAATATTTGTATGCATACAATGCACTCATATATACATTTATATGTTGCCAAAGAGCTATGTTCATGTGGAATGAAAGCCTCAGTTCTAGACTACTGTTGGCTCATGCCCCTTTTGCCGAAGCACCCTTTGGAATCGTTAAAGTGCATGCCTGAAATATTTAGCATTGGGAAGAGAGAAGTATCACTTCATATATGTAGACGTATCTTTTGGACTTTTGTGGGCTTTGGTCCAGTTACTAGGTGTTTGCATGTAAGGTGTGTGGTTTCTGAGCCGAAGACAACAATTTAGGTCCTGAACCCAAACTCAGATTTGAACCCACGTTTCATTTCCAGACCCAAGTACTAACCTTCTGAAGATGGGCGGAATTGCATTATTGGTAAATCTGGGGAGATTCTAATGTAGAAAAAAACACACAAATGAGTTCAGTTATGTGTTGACAGTCTGTCATTTGTCTGCGACGTGCTCCATCCCTCTCTGTGTAATGAAGTGAGTTCCAGACTTTCACATTCCATAAATCTTCTCTTCAAACGTGACCGTTTCACCAAAAAGTTCCAACAACTTTTTTATTAGAATTTCTTCATGCTTCTAAAATTCCAAAGGGTTAGAAAGAGCCCGATATGTAGAAATGTTTATTTACCGATTAGCCTTCTCCAAGTGAGTGCACATGGATACCACGAAGGACACTGTATTGAGAGTTGGACATACTCCTGGAACAGTGTCATTCCCACGGCCGTCTACCTAGATCTTTGGGGTTCTTTTTCCCCCGCGGTCTTGAAGAATGTCAACAGGAGCTTCTCGTTTCTTAGGATATAGTTTGCAAGTTCCTCCAAGATCCAGCAGAATGGAACGAGGTTTTAGGACTGGATTCTTCATCAGATTATTGTCCTGCCCATTCTCTGTGTTGGTGCTGATCCAGATCTCTAGGGTGACATCATGAGCTTACTCTAGCACATTCTGTGCCTGAGTCCAGCAGGATGAGGCGTCTTTCCTTGTCGTTTGGAGTCACTACCAAGTTATGCCTCTGGGAACTACATAAAACTCGTGCAATCGATCTGCAAGAAGACTACTTTGAATGCTTCTCTCCAGGAAAGACAGTTCTGGATTCATATTCAGGGTTCTAAAAGCGAGGAAATTGGAAGCTCTTCTACAGATGGGCCGTTTTAGATGGCACTGATTTATTCTTCTTAGGAAGGATGAAGTCAAAACTGAGTTTTCCAAGTGACCCCTTCACCCCACCACCCTCCTACTGCGCTGCTCGGGAGACAGGTTATCCTTCCATTGTATGTGTGCAATGGTGACAGGATAAATGCCATGCTGTGCTCAGCTCCTGGGAACTGGTCTAATGGCTCAGGTCTTTTTTGGAGTCTTGGATTACAGTCTTGTCTTGGACACTTTCGGCTGGTCTGCAAAGCCACTTCCGCTAGATGAGGAAGATTGGAATGGAGTATGTGAATGTCTCTCTGGGAACCTGTCTGAGAAATCCTACAGAATGAACAAGCCACATCTAGGACCAGCTCTTAAAAGGACGCTTGCTTCTGAAAATGATAATGTCCTATAAAATGCTACAATAGAGATTATAAACCAGTGACCATCCAATCATTGGCTAAACTGGAAGCAACATATCAGGTGCCAGTAAGAGGTTTGACTTTAAGAACTGTGTGACTTTTTTTTTTTTCCCAAAAGTGCATCCTGCAGCTCCCTGCAGCAGTGCTCCTAGAGTGGCTTCTACTGGATTTGTTGTGTTCGTGACTGGTCATTTGCCTGCCACCATCAAAAGGTTGCACTCTCTCAGTGATAACATGACCACAGTGTTGCGAGACCCTATTTACCAGGGAAATTTTCTTGGCTTCCCAAGAGAGCCAAAGTCACATGGGAAGAAAACTCACAGTTCTCTGAAGACATGATGCACGTGTTCAGCTCAAATCCTGCTGTTCTCAGGGGACCGCAGCCCTGGATTGTTCCTAGGGTAATTGATAGCAAACAAACTGCTTGACCTAGGTCTCTAATGAAAGGCCTCTACTGATAGAAAGGAAATGATGTCTTGTATCTTATGAGCATTTTCCAAAGTCTAGAAGTGTATAACAGGTGGTTTATATTCAAAAAGGAACATAAAAAAGAAACTATCATGTACAATATGTTCTTTCATTTAAATCACAAATGTACTTTGATATTTTGCAAATGTAGTACTTTCATTATTTTCAAAATTTTTATTCTCATTTGATTCTCAGAACTATCCCAGGGATTATCCTTCTTGCTTTGCCAAGGAATAAATTGAGGGTCACCTAGCAAGTCAGTGATCAAGCCAAGATTAGTGCTCTGGCTTGTTTTTTTACTGGTTCAGCACATCTTGCTGCCCCGTTTGAAGGCTAGATTAGTTATAACTCAATCCCGTGGAAGGATGTGGTTAATATCAAATAGGTGGTGGTTCACTGAAAACATTAAATGTTGATTCTCTTAATTAGCACTTCCGCAATCACTTTGGAAACCCCAGAGCTCTTAGTGAACTCAACAGGTGTATAAGTGTTCAGGTCAGGAAAAACAGATCTAGTAATTAACTGTCACCATCAAAAGACTGGGCTTGCTCGAGGTCAGCATGAAGACCAGCTCCTTCTTCCATTAATACCTGCACTATACATTATTCAGTGTATTAACATGCTGAGTGAGAGTGTTTGGGGTAGATGTGAAAAAAATGTAAAAAAAAAAAAAAAACTTGACTTGGTCCTAGAGACCAAGAAACAGAATAATTCCTAGATATCCTCTGAGATGCAGGATGAGTTTGGGAGATGCAGCCTGGCTTCATTGGGAGCCTGTGCTATGAAGCAGGGAGTGGGAAATACATTGAACTTGGTCTGTGTACCCTGGTATGCTTTCCTTCTGTTTCTAGGTATTCCTACACAGGTGAGGCAAAAGGCTAAGCAACTAGGCTGGACTGTGAAGAGTAAATTGTCTGCTCCTTTAGCAGGGATGCTTCTGACTGGAATAGGGATTGTTGGCCTGTTATCATTGCAGAGTTAAGCCTCATCCTGTTTTATACACAGCCCTTAGCTCTATTCCCATTTGTATGAAGTTGGGGTTTGGAATGAGGCAGACTTGAATTCCAAACCCAGAAATTTGCCCCTTACTAGCTATATGACAAGATGCATAACCTTGTTGAGCTTCAGCTTCCAGCACCATAAAATGGGGCTAAATAGCCCCCTTTTATAATTCCTATGAACAGTAAGGTGGAATATCTGAAGCCCACTGCTCTATATCCAGCTTATCCTAGGTACTCAGTTGATAACAGTTGATACCGGTTTCATTCCCTTGGCTCGTATACAATAGAAGGGATGGAGCCCTTTTATCACTTGGAAAGAACCTAGTTTTTCTTTTACATCTCACTTCATAAATCACATTTCTAAGCAGTAGGTCTTATAATGCCTAGTAATAAGATATGATTTTTGATTAAAGGTTTGTTTTGACAACTAATTTAACATTTGTATTAAGATTGTCAGTAAAGCAGGGCTTAAAACCACAAGCCCTAGAGTGAGTCCCAAACTCACTGCTCATGAACTGAAGCATGTTATTCATTTTGTCTGAACTTCAGTTTCTGTATTTTTAGTATGAGAATAATAACCTACCTCATTAGGTTTGTGAACATGAAATGAAATAATTCATACCTACCTAGCTCTTACAATAGAGCCTGGCCACTTAGTAAACATTCATAAAAGATTGGAAGGTAAAATCAGATTAAAACTGGAGTGAATTTAGGATTTCGGGAGGCCATTAAATTACACATTTCATCAAAACTTTAGACCAAGCCACCTAAAATTTAACAGTGAAAGATAATGACAGTATAAAATGTCACAGAATGTTTGCCTTCCTATAATATCACAAAACACCAAATCTTAAAAGTATTGTAAGTAAAAGTTCTACATGGAAGAAAATGTAATCCCATTTCAACCGCTCCTTAAAAATTAAAAATCTTAGCTCAAGGCTACGCTGAGTGGGTTGTACAGGAAGTTTTATTTTTCCAAGATCAGTCTAAAGACATTAAACTAAGTGTGTTCATTTGAAGGAATAAGCAATAAAGAAACCCTAGCAGAAGATGTATTTCCCTTTAATAAATAAGCATAATCTTTAATGTTCTTAGCTCTTGGAAGGAGAATCTGCAGGCGAGGAAAAAAAGGGCTCAAAAATATGAAATGGAGAACACTGTAAGAATCTGCGGGACATTTTTATTCATAACATTTCCCCAGCTCTTGCCCTCTTCCTGCCCGATGTTGGATACAGAGATGTAAAGAATATTGGAATGTACACATTCCCCATGGGCGCACTTGAACTCTGAGTCTGACCCTTTGTACTTCCCCCTTTTACAATTAAAATAGCTCAGCAACTTAGCGTTATATTTAACAACCATCAAAGGCCTCTTGTAGAACATGGCAGCGAGAAGGGAACATTAGGTTAGCAGCTCCATGTGCCGAGTCCCATATCCTCATGGAGCGTGGAAGGAAGGACATCTGGAGCATTTACCATTTTTTTCTTAATGATGGAGCTTTTCACTTACTCTTCTTGATTTTTTTAGCTGACCTCTACTCCTTCTTTGGGGCAGGTGAACGTCTCCTGTTATATTCTCAGAGCAGACCGAAAAGCAAGAATTCCCCATTAAAGAGTGGATCTTTGGTTTCCTGCTGAGGGTGTTTCTGGGTGTCACCTTGCTGGTGTTCCTGGTGCCAGTGTTTGCTGGCATTCATTTGTTTTTTTTTTTCCAGGATGCTGATAAGAGTAGCAACAAGATAACTTTACTGTGAAGAAATAAACTTGCCTTTCATTTTGATGCAAAGTATAGGATGTGCAATTATTTACTAAGAAGGCAAAGTGTGTTTAAGAACATTAACCACCAATGGCGGCCCTTGGGAAAAGAAAATTAATAAAGAGGCAGAAAAATGTTTCGGCGAGGTGCAAACATGATTTCTGGTTTCTCAGCCACATATTTGCAAAGAGCCTAAAAGAAGAGGGCATAGTTGAGCAACCTACAGCCCACTGCCTGCCTGCTTCTATCGATAAAGTTTTATTAGAACATAGCCATACCCATTCATTTACATATGTCGCTCACCCTACAGTTATAACAGAGATCATAGGGCCCAAGGACAAAATTTAACAGGTGGCCCTTTGCAGAAATTCACCATCCCCTGGTTTAGTTACTGGTCCATCTTCCACTCGGTAGAAGCTCTGTCTTTCTACTGTCTCTGTCTGTACACCTGCCACGGCTGTGCCTGGTTTGATGGAACATACTTTCTGTTTTCTAGGTGAAATGTGAGGCCAAGTCAGCCTTGAGCAAGCCGAAGAATAACCATAATAACTGTAAAAAAGTTTCAAATGAAGAAAAACCAAAGCTGGCCATTGGGGAGGAGTGCAGGGCAGATGAACAGGCCTTCTTGGTGGCGCTTTATAAATACATGAAAGAAAGGAAAACGCCGATAGAGCGAATACCCTATTTAGGTTTTAAACAGAGTAAGTATACTTGTTTGCATTTCTGAAAACTTAAAAAATTGCTCAAAGTTTTTGAAATGGGGAAAATATTTTTCGGACTCAGGTTGATGTTGAAATCTTAATCTGGGGATGGTGTTCTCTGTTTATACTAAATCTACAAACTGTCCAAGCCAAGAATTTTTTCCCTGCCTCTTTCCGCTACATTGTTCCCTTCTGGGACAGTTGCAGGGAGATATTTATAGGCTTGAATCCACTGATTATGACTGGAAATAGACATGTTGAAAGTTTTCTCATTTTCTGTTTTGTCAATCCTGAGTGTCTGCAACGCCTTTCTTGTGAGATAATAATATGACGTAGCCTTATCAGGCACAGATGTTGCCTGTGAAAAGACAGCTCTTAAAAGGAAGACATTTAAAGGTGGACAAAACAACCACAAAGAGAAAACATATTTCCTAAGGCTCAAACTTGTTAAAAGATAACAAAAAAAAAAAATCTGACTTCAGAAGAGACAAGAAATCTATAGATTGGAACAGAGGTCCCAGTTTTGAAGACCTTTAAGATGTACATCTAAGTATCAGTGTGTATAAGTACAGCAAGGAACTCGGCTGAGCAAAATTCCATATACAAAGAGAAGAAATCCCAATCTTGCCCTGAGTTCACAGCTGAATATATATTTTGCCTCTGTCTGGATTTAGTGGTGCACAAAGCGATAAGCCTCTGGCTTGGAATAGTATTTTCTCCAAAAGCATCTTCCTAGATTAAAGCCATGTGTCATTTTGATGAAGAATATCAAACCTGTATGTTTTACATAACAATTTACATACCTAATAGCAATTGGCACTGATTGCAAGAGAACACTCGCAGCCATTATAAACTTATATAACTACGAATGATTACAATGTTTGTCTGAAAACTGGTTGCTTGAAATAGAAGTAAAATTAATGTACTATGAACAGCTTTGTTGCATTATGCATTGGTTCAGATTAAATCAAGGCCGAGGCAGGGCTCTTGATAGCTTTGAAATAGTGCAAGGTTCAATGAGGCTTTTCGAACATGTTGTGTCAAAGAGGCTTTTTTTTTTTTAAATTTTCATTTTATTCATTTCCCTTACCAAGGAATTACTTGAAGTTCCATTTTCCCCTCTTATAAAAGAATCCAATCTGTAGCAGTCACATTGCATGGTATTTGGTACAAATGAACAAGGTTGCTGGCAATTGGGCATAGTTGTTTAACAGCATCAACATATTGCAGACACTGCAAAGAGAATCTGTTTGAAAAAACATATTTATTTGCAACATCACAAAGGCAAGTTAGGGGACTAAGTGGGCTCATGACTCAGTTCCCTTTAATGATGAGCTGGTGTATCCCAGCTGCCTTGCCTGTGAAGTACTTATTTTCCTGCTCTCTGCAAGGCACCACAAACCAGTGAAATGTGGCATGTGAGCCCTTAATAGTGTTGCCATCAGACAGTCTATTAGGAAGGTAATCATATATTAAAGTGGTTGTTATTTATTGATCACAGAGAAGTCTTATCTGAGGAAAGCATTACACATTACTGTTTAGTCAATGGCTTCTAAGAGCTGAGCAAGATCAACCCTAATTTTGAAATCTTGCACATTTTTCCCAAGGTCACTCTAATTCAGCTTTTTTTTCTCTGATGATGGCAACAGAACCCGAGCCATTTTGTCCTTTTTCCTAAAAGTAGAACCATCTCCATGATTCTGTGACTGTTTCTTAAGAAATATTTTAAGTGGTAATAATAGATTCTGTTGTTGAATGCCCTTTGGCAAATTGTTTCCTAAGAATTCAGCTCTCTGGGGTATGGTAGTGTTTCTTTTTTATTTTTTGTTTTTTCTCTTTCTCATTGAAAAACAAAACAGAATGTTTTAATTGACATTTCTTGGAAATATGTTAATGCAATGCTTATCTAAATACTTATTGTCCCTCTAACAGTTAACCTTTGGACTATGTTTCAAGCTGCTCAAAAACTGGGAGGATATGAAACAGTAAGTGTTTAAGCAACTTAAATGAAATAATTTTGCAATCTAACTTCCCCCCCTCTCTTTGGCCAAAATGGAGAAAATGCAAAAGCAAACCATCGGTGACTGGCTTTTTCAAATGGCTCTACACTTTTTTTTTTTTGGGGGGGGGGGTTTATTGGGCCATTTTTTGAAACAGTCCCAATTAGTTCCAGGTTTGGCAAAATTGTAAACTTTGTCGTAAAAACTACAAGTGGAAAACATATGTAACTCTCCCCTGTCAGGGAAATTAGTTGGGTCTGTAATTTTTTCCCATGTTGAGAAAGGGCTATTATTGTACAACAAGCCAAGATTGCATAAAAGAAATTTCCCTTGGCAACATACCTGACATCTGTTCATGTCTAATATGGGAAATGTATTAAAGGCTTTCAAAAGTAATCAGGATTGGCCATTAAGGAATAGAATGCAGCAGAATCTCCTCTCATTCTAGGGCAAAGAAGCTTTATTAGACAAGGGTCAGTGCTGCATAAACAGGAAGTTATCAAACTTATTCAGAACAGGCTCTGACACTCTTTATCAGCTAATTCTAACTGACAGGAATGGGTTATTTTTAGCCCACGGGAAAATTTTGATGGCCAGATTTTTACAGCGTGTATTCTGAACCAATAAAATGTTAGAGCAACAAACTAAGATTAGGATCTTGAAATAAGAAAAAAAAAAGCTGCATTAATACAGCACGCAGGGATGACATCTGTAATAAAATCAATTGACATAGAAAGATGTCGTCACTGGAAATATTTTTTCCTCCACACAATGATCAGATTAAATCGTGCAGTTTCTTCTGCAATTGAGTAAGAAATTATTTTTTCTTTCCTTAAGAAGTAATCTGGAATATCTCTGTACCGTAGTAAAATGACAGTAAGAGACATACAGTCAAGAAAATGAAATTTATTTTAGCCCAAACACAATAACCAGTGTTTCTTGCCAGATAAAGCATGTTGTTCCATAAACTAATATAATGGCTGATGTCAGGGGCTTGTGATGGGAAAAGATGGCAAGCAATATTGTGAGTCAGATAATCTGGTATTTACTGTAGAGATATCTCCTATGAACTCTGACTACAAATTCTTTGATGGGAGTATATGTACAATGAATATTTAATATGTGTATTTATAAAGAAATATAATATTTATAAGAACTACATATAAAATGTACATTTCATAGGCATGATTTGCTTTAAATATTTGTTTTATCAAGTGCCCTGTGTAAAAATAAATGCTGTAATTTTTCACTCAGTTGAATCTGTTGATAGGACCAGGTTATTGACTCCCTGTCACTGTAGCCTAGAGTTTTCTAAAATCTTGAGCTAATTATACCTTTCATCTATGAGAAAAAGATGATAACTTAGCCTCATATTTAGGAGCCAACCTCACAGCCTAGACTTTCAAGTCTAACTTTTAATGTTAAGAATATACGTTTTTATGAACTGTGTCTACAGATAGTTATACGATATTGCACAATATTATGAAATGTCTTTTTAAACTCAGGAACTTTTTGTTATTCACTGATAAGAGGAGTGCCAGCAAATTTTACAGAATCAGTTTTCCCTGCTTTGGTATCTTCTGTATCTTACAAAGATTTTTTTTCCCCCATGCAACAACAATTTAGTGTAGAATGTACAGAAGAAACCTCTGATAAGGTTGTTTTGTTTTGTTTGCGGTACTGAAGATGGAACCCAGGGGCGTTCTACCTCCGAGCTACACCCCCAGCCCTATATTTTATTCTTTATTTTGAAACAGGGTCTCTCTGAGTTGCAAAGGGCCTCACAACGTAGAAGCTGAGGCAGGCTGTGAACCTGCCAGCCTCCTGTCTCAGCCTCCCAAGTACTGGGACTACCATTTGTGGAATCTTTAAACAGTATTTACTGTTTGGCCTAACCAATGAATGACCTATTTATTTGATCAGCTAATCATGTGAACCGTATATTTACTGGATACCTTATGTGTACAAGGCCTGGGAGAAGCAAAATATCTAGGCCAGCCATTCTAGTCCTTAAATTGCTTACCATCCAGGAGAGACAGTAGCTATACGACAAGGTGAAGAAAGATGGGGCTTTGGAGAAGTAAAGCTCTTCCCTGGTAGTGCCAGGAGGAGGAAGGCCTGATGGCTCTGATGTCATGGGAGCAGAAGTAGAGGAGTGGATGGGATTCAGACATGAATGAGATCATGGACTTCCAGAAAGAGAGAATGAATCCAATAGGGGCAGTGAGTATAGAGGTAAAATAAAGTTGAGCATAGAGAATCAGAGTCACTTAAAATAGAGTGGCTAGGTAACTGAGACAAGCATCCAGGAAGATGACTCTTCAGAGGGAAGATGAGGAAGGGTCCCGAGTCAGGAGTGTACTGTGCAGATGCACAGAAGGTCACCAACCCCCGTGTCTGGTGATGAGAGCAGCTCTTCTCTTTCTGGCACTGAAGTACAGGGGCACCTTCAAAAAGGAACATTTATGACACTTTTAGGCAGATAATGGGAAGGCAGAAAACTCTTTGTGTATCTATTGATTCTCAATTGCCTGCATCTCAAATAATTCTGCTGAAGTAGTCTGTTTTGGGGATAGCCCTCCAACTGGTTATGAACAGATTTTTTTTTTCTGTACTGAAAGTTGAATCGAGAGGCACTCTACCTCAAAGATACACCCCCCAGTCCTTCTTATAAATTTTGAAATAGTCTCCCTAAGTTGCCGAGACTGGCCTCAAACCTATGATCTTCCTGTGTCAGATTCCCAAGTATTAGAATTACAGATATGCGGCACCACACCTGGCTATGACCAGAACAGGATTGTATTTGTGTGTGTGTGTGTGTGTGTGTGTGTGTGTGTGTGTGTGTGTGTGTTTCTATTAATTGAACCTAGGGTATTCCACCTCCCAGCATCTCCCCCAGTCCATTTTCATTGTGGTGGTGTTTTTCCAAACAGGGTCTTGCTAGGCTACTGAGGCTGTCCTCAAACCTGAGATCTTCTTGTCTCAGCTCCCCAAGTACCTGTATCATAGGCATGTGCCACCAACCCAGCTGAACAAAATTTGAAATTTTTCCCTTCCTTCTTCCCCGTGTCCTCCTTCCTTCATTCCCTCTTCCCTCCTTTCCCTGGTGTTTCATGGTGCCTCTTAATCTCAGAGACACTCGAGTTTGCTTCTGCTATTCTGCACATAAGCCTTCATGCCTCCTAAGTACAAAAGACACTTTTCTCTTGTTGCATTTTAACTAATAAAACTGTGAGATGTTGGGTGAGGATACAGTTTTGAAATGAGTCCAGGAAATGCACAATTCTATCTAGAGTCTGAGAATGGAGGTTGTCATCAGTTACTAGAAAACGTTATCTCGTGAGATCATGTGATATTAGAAACAAGTGTAGACTTGTGTCGTGTAGAGCTCAAAGAGGTCTGAGTCTTCTAGACCCATGGCTCTCAATGGCTACTTAAGAACCAGGGCTCAAGTTTTCAACAAGGAAGGAACTTTTTTTTTTTTTTTGGTACTGGGGATCGAGCCCAAGGACATTCTACCTTCAAGCTACACCCCCAGCCCTAGATTTTATTCTTTATTTTGAAACAGTGAGTTGCAGAGAGCCTCACTAAGTAGCAAAGGCTGGCCTCGAACCTGCCATCCTCTTATCTCAGCCTCCCAAGTATGGGGATTACAAGCACGACCATGCCCAGCTAACAAGGAACTTTAAAGTATAAATAGTTATTAATATCCCCATCCCTAGAGCCGGGAGTGATGGCACACACCTGTAATCCCAGTTCTTGGGAGGCTGAGATAGAAGGACCACAGACTCGAAGACAGCCTCAGCAATATAGCAAAACTCTCAGCAACTAGAGAAACCCTATGTCCAAAAAAAAAAAAAATTAAATAAAAAGGGCTAGGAGTGTAGCCTAGAGGTCGAATGCACCAAGTTTATTCCCCAGTACCATAAAAATTTCCCCACCCCAATATATGAACTCTAGCCTGGGCCTCAGAAACAGGGGCTCCCTTTCTTTCAAACTGCCCATATGATGTTAATTTGAAGCCAGCAGTAACAATGTATAACATTTACTTTCAATAAAAAAAATTTTAAAAATAAGTAATAAATAAAATAAAATACAAAAAAAACTTAAAATCATTAAATTTAAGATATTCTTGGTTGAATAAAAAGAAATATTTGTGCCAGAAAAAAAAAAACAATAGTTACTAACACTTAGCTACCATCCCCCATGGTACTCAGCTTCAAATTGCAACCCCCATCTAATTCGAGTATCAGAGATCAGAAATGTGTCTTCATGCCATTACTATATAAACATGCTTGAATATTAACATTTCCTGGGCTCAAGAACAGCCCAAAGCTTCTGAGAAGTATTTTCCCATTCTGTAAAGTGATAGTTCTAAGTCAGAACTCAACTTAGAGCCACTTGAATTTTAAATATGGGAAAGTGAAGCAATCTAATACTTATCTTTCCTGAACTGTCTTTTTTGGGGGAAAAAAAAAAGATTCTTCCTCTCTTCCAGTTTGTATGCTCATTTTACGGATGAGGAAACCGAGGCACCGGGCAATGAAATGAGTCATCTGGGTCCTCCAGGTGTTCTTTAGATTCTGACTTGCTGAGAATTTTGACCACAATGCTTTCGACCTCTATAACGTCACTGGGAGGAAAGAGTCATAAATACACCCGTTTTGCCTCCCGTTCCCAGCATTTTCTTATACATCTAGAATGTGTTCTGCATATTTGGGGTGATGTTTTGGAAAAAGGACGTAATAACCTGCGTTTGCTCGCAGCATCTTTTAGTCCCCTCTTTGTATCTAACACAAGCTTTACCATATGTACCGGTTACTAGCTGAGATTTTTATCTGATTCTTAAGAAAAATATGTGTACTTAGGAAATGGTTCAAGAAGTCTTGATAATGTTAAGTGGTCAGTAATAGTCAAAAACGGCAAGCTTAAAATTTGTAGATATGTTACTTCTGCTGTTAACTTGCCATTGGATAAAGACATCTCTCTGGAATTCCTTCTGGTTATAAAAAGAGGCCATCTTAATTGGCTTGTTTTTGTTTGTGGTTATAAACTATTCCAAACCTTCTGGTTTGAATTGTGGATTATGGATTATTTCATTTCAGTCCTTCACAACCCTCAAATTGAATTAAAAAAAAAAAGAAGAGCAGAAGTTTTATTTTAAGCCATCATAGCATTTGACTAATGACTATATACAATCTTCTCAGCCTCCTCCGCCTTTGCTGGAAATGTATAAAGTGTCTCTTCATTTTTAGGTTTAGAGATCATAAATGTATCGAACAGATTTGATTTCCTAAAAAACAATGTTCTGATGTTCCAATTGGTTGGCAGGCAGGACTCTTCCTTTGCCGTCATCTACCCAACTTTTCTTCCCAAATATATTAGAGTATGGATCGCGTACAGTTGAAGAGGCAGAGCTGGCTAAAATTTTGCTTATGAGCTAAAAAGTCCTTCACCTCTGTGTCTGGGGAAGCAATTAAAGCTGACGGAGCAGCCTGAGGTATTCTAACAGCATGTGGAGGGTGGTTTGGTAAAGTGATTTCCACTTGGCAAATCATTCGATGTCACAAAGAGGTAATATTTGAAACACAGGTAGGGGAAGGAAAGGGGTGTTGATCAAATCTTCCTTTAGAAGCAATGGATGACCCATAGTGGTACCTTTAAGTGTGCCAGTTAGGAGTCCCTGCTCCCACCAGTGAGGAAGGATCATGAATTTTCATCTGGAAGAAGTTGCTTGTCTTCTCGCTGGAAGGATTAGATTTTGACATCAAATTCTGGCTTTGACATCATTTTCAAGACACCCTCTGAATCTAACCCTAGTTTTCTGGACAAAGGCGCTGGCTTAATTCAAAATTCTCGAGGCCAAAGATGATGTCATGCAGTTTTGAAAAGCTCCAGTTCCTGGAGTACTACCAGGAAAAAAAAGTCATCTTCCTTGAATTCAGTCCGCCCTCAAGGTGTCCTGAGAAAGAGGCTGTTTCTCAAAGCGGCCGGGCAACACTGCGCAGAAGCCAGTGCTTCCCCCTGGACTTAGCATTTCCTATATGGTCTCAAGCCACTGGAAGAACTTGAGTCAGAAAAGATTTTTAATAGCTGTTTCCTACCAGGCCACAAAAATACTAGCATTATTTCACCCCTGAAACCTCAAAGGTAGAGAAATCAAAGCTCTTGGGTTAAAAAAGTGGTTTCCACATTTTTTTTTTTTAACTAACAGGATATTTTCACCAAATGTAATTGAAGGAAGTAGAGATGACTCTTTCTCAGCCAGGAGTGGCAGTATAGATAATTAGTTTCAGGCCACCTTTAAAACATCACTCGGGTCTAAAGAGCAATTTGAAAATCATTATATTTATAAGCAATGAAAACTTTATGAACATAATAGGTACGAAGTGCTTTACATGGAGCACCCAAATTTCTACCCATGCTAGGGAAAGAAGTCACTGTCAGGTGTCTTTAGAGGGAGCTTAAACATCACCAGCACTCTGGTTTGTTCTGCTTGGGCATGGTCGGATCACTTTTTCTTCCTGATATGTGGGTAATTGTATGGACTCATTTTCCTTCTACATTATGAACCTTTGAAAGCAGAAACATCACTTTCTTTTCATAATATCTTCTCACCCTCTACCCTCCATTCCCCCTTCCACCTCCGTGTTTCTCTGTGCCTGGCATGGTGCCCTAAAATCTTAAGTGGTGGTAGATGGTGATGTCATGATCTCTGTCCTTTAAGTGAGGACCTTCAAAGAGATATGGAAGCCAAGTCTGGTGGTACACGCCTATAATCCCAGAACTTGGGAACCTGAGACAGGAAGACCACTTGTTTGAGGCCAGCCTCAGCAATTTAGCAAGACTCTGTTTCAAAATAAAACATAAAAAGAGCAGGGGAGTGTAGCTCAGAAGTAGAATGCCCCTGGGTTCAATCCCCAGTACCCAAAGATGGGAGAAAAACAATCCAAGAGAAATAACTTCTGAGGTTAATTTTACCATTTTCTTTCAGAAATAAAAAACTAAGCCAGACATGATGGAGTATGCTGGTAATCCCAGTACTTGGGAGACTGAAACAGGAGGATCACAGGTTTGCGGCCAGCTTCACCTATTTAGTGATGCTCTCTGCAACTCAGTGAGACCCTGTTTCAAGATAAAGAATAAAAAATATAAGGCTGGGGTGTAACTCAGAGGTAGAATGCCCCTAAGTTCAATCCCCAGGACCACAAAAAAAAAAAAAAAGCTAGACGTTCTTTATACCCTTAAAAACTTAGTATAATAGTAGAACAAGCTGAAAACGAATATAACCTAAGGATTAGTAAGAGGGCTGACCACAGGAGATAGATCAAATCTGTTGCTAGACCAGATTTATCAGTGAAGTGGGGTTGGGGTTAATTACCAAGAGGCAGACACTAGTTTTACCCAAGGTGAGATTTTAAAGCTGACTTGCCTCCAGAAAGGACATCAGAGTTAAAAAAAAAAAAAAATACAAGCAAATACATAACTAGACACAGCTACAACATGTTAGTCAATGGCGATTTACATGAGGTGTAAGAGGCAGGCCAGGAGAAGGTCTCTGGTACTTTCTACCTAGTGTGGGCCAGTGGAAAGATTTTAGACATTTTAGACATGGGCTCTTGCTTAGAGCCTATAGTCATTGTTTGCATTTTAAAGCACATCTGGAGACCAAAAAAAAAAAAAAAACAAAAAACAAAAAATCTGTGTGCACAGGAGAACTATGTGTTTAAAGCATTTAGCAGCTAGGAAGAACACATTTTATGGCTTTCCCATGGAAATAAACTACCTCAAAATGGTCTGATTGGCCCAGGCAGTCCACTGGAAGCCTGCTGAGCAGAGACCACATTCTCGAAGACCTAGTCCTATCTTCAAAGGTGAATCTCACTGCTAAAAATGAGGTTTAGATCCCAGAACCCACTAGCCAGGGGCTGACAGACTCCGAGCCAGCCACACATGGCTTATTAAAGCCCAGTAATGCTAGGTGCTGGCCTTCAACCACCAGTTTTAAGTCTAGTGTAAGGTTGATGTTTTCCCCATTTGATAATTGTGTATTTTTAAAGCAGGGTTTGTAATTTCTTTGACAGCAAGTGTTTCATAGGGCATTCTCTTGTCTAAATGTTGGGTTGTTGGAGGGGAACGAGGCTGCTTGCACACCTTTAGTGTCCCTATCATCAGTGGTCTCTCTTGTTTTATCAGCTGTTTCATAATCTGTTATTTTGTTTGTGTCTGTGTTTGTTTGTTTTGGGTGCCCCCACTAGAATACAGACACCTTGATTGTCTGTTATACCCCTGTTCCTAACCCAGGACCTAATAGATGGAAGCTATACAGTAAATTTTGGTGAATGAATTGATGACCAGGTAGATGGATTCAGATATAATTGGGACTTATCTGGGACTCAGTAATGAATATAATACTGACCCCCTGTTCTAACTAGAGACACAGGTGGTCAGGGTAGAGGGAAGGACCATCAGATACTTCATACTTTAGGGAAAGAAAGTTTCAGAGCACTATTCCTCAGTTTAACCACTTCAATTCTTACTGACTTCTTAGATCTTTCACCAAAGGGAAAGACCCACAGCTAAAGGTTGAGAACTGATAGCAAAAGCTGTGATTCCCATAGTCATCTGCCTCTTTGCAGGAAAAGCCCTGGAGCCCTATGTTATTATTACCTGGCAAGGAACAGGTCATTCTGATAAGGTGGCTGCTTTGATGCCCTAGAAAGATCTCTGCTCTTGGTACCATAAGACAACTATATGGATCTGGGTTGTTCTACTGTGGTTCTTTGTGTCCATGGGCAAGTTAAGCAAGTGCAGGAGTCTCACTTCCTTTATCTGTGAATGAGCTGTCAATCACTCACCTTACAGGCTAAGGGAATATTAAATGATAGAAAGTGAAAACTCCTTAACAAAAGAGAAAATAGAGTGTCTCCAAGAGACCCAGGAAGACAAGAGTCATGGTTTTACCCAGAGTTATAACAGTCACACACCTGGCCCCTCCTCCGGCCCTGCTATGCTCAGCTGGGCCCACTCCTTACCTGAGTGGGGGGAGGTAGAGTTGTGCTTCCAAGGGCCTCTGAATTCTAGGGACGTTAAGGAATAATGAAAACATTTGGGAGAGAACCATGTTCTTCTTCCTTGATAGACTGCTCTAGACTAGATCAGCCAAAGCCACATAGTGACACAGGTCTGAAATCCCAGGTTTTAGGAGGCTGAGACAAAAGGATTGAAAGTTTGAAGCCAACTTTAACAATGTAGTGAGACCCTGTTTCAAGATAAAAAATAAAATAAGACAGGGCTGGGGGTATAGCTGGGAGGTAGAAGTCCCATGGGTTCAATCCATGTACCAAAAATAAAATAAAATAAATGAGCCAAAGATTGTATCAGTTAAAGACTGGAGGGAGATTTGATTAAATATATAATCACTATCAAAATATGTATTTTGATTATTTTGAAAGGAGTTTGAAACCAACTATCTAAAGCCATAAATATGGAAACGTTCATTTTCAGTTATCTCTGCTAGGGGATGTATGAGGTGGTTGTGTCTGGTGACGACTGCTGAAACAGATTGGTTGGAGAAATGGTCCATGAGAAATTGAATAATTCAAAATGAACATTGTCTCTGGATGCCCACTGGGCCTATTGAGAAGGATATATGGAAATGAAGGGGTTCTTTTTATTTGAGATGGAAAAGGCACCCTTTACCCTATAGTATTTCACCTCTACCCATCTTCCTCTTCTTAGGCTGCAATTACTATGGACCCCCAGTTGCAAGTTGAGATATTTTGTTCTCACTAATTGCTGCTGCCTTTAGCCCTTTGTGAACTCTGCTGGCAGCTCTGTGGGTACTTTTCAGAAGAGGCCTCCTGGTGGGATTGTATTCAATGCCACCAGCACCTTTGCCACACCCAGTCCCCTAGACATTCCAGTAATAGTCCTTTCCTGTTTTGAAATGATTATGAGGACCTCAGAACTTGTCCTGTCTTCCTAGTTTCAAGGAGACACTAGACTGGCTTAGACGTAGTAAATGATGTGGTTTCCCCCAAATAATCATTTGCCAGATCTTGCATCTGTTATTTTGTTAAAAATCTTAATTTATGTACAGAAGTAAAATTTAAAATATACGTATAAATTAAGACCATCATGCGCATTTCAGTATAGTGCAAGCTGTTTGTTTTTATTCGCCCAACTCAATAATATATATAATGAGCATTTTAACTTTGGGATATATTAAGTTTTCATAGGATTTGATCAATATCCCATTTTTCTGACCTGAGTGAATAAAAATAAACCGTTGTGACATACACAGTTTCAGACTTTGGGGTTGTTTTGGTGGTTAAAGGAGCTGGCATTGAAACCAAGCCTAACATGACTATAAATTCCTCAACCAATTTGATCATTTTAGTTACTCTATTGGTAACTTATTTTTTAAAGTAGGCAACACATCACATGGTTCCAAAATCAGAAGATACAAAAGCATGGTTGGTGAAGAGTCCTTTTTTTAACCTGTGTACCAGGCCAGCCTCCTTCCTGGGCCTCAGGAAACGTGTGTTCGTTGTGACTCATTTAAACTGATAAACTAAGATATGGTTTAGCTGAAATGCAAATTTTTTTTATGCCTTACCACAGGACATAAAGGAACAGGGTACATGAATAGCCAGGGAGATGGCTTCAGATAAAAACACACTGAGGAGGACAAAATATAGAGCCAAAAGTTGAATTCCATTTTTATTGTAAAGTGAGATCTTACTATAAAACCATAAGTCTCCCCATATACTCATTTGGACTTGTCTGTTTCTGGGTTTCCAATACAGACTGTTCTCTTCTGACTGTTGTGTATGTTGCATATGTATCGAAGCCTGGCGCTGTGAATCTCCGAGGAAACTAGATTGAGATTTTCGTTGCCATTTTTCAGATAACAGCCCGCCGGCAATGGAAACATATTTATGACGAACTAGGGGGGAATCCTGGGAGCACCAGCGCCGCCACCTGTACCCGCAGGCATTATGAAAGGTAAGAAAACATATCTTTTTTTCTTTCTTTTTTTTTTGGGGGGGGCACTAGGGATTTAACCCAGGGGCATTCTACCTCCGAGCTACACCCCCAGCCCTATTTTTTATTCTTTATTTTGAAACCAGGTCTCACTGAGTTGTGAAGTTACTAAGCAGCTGAGGCTGGTTAGGAACCCCAATCCATCTGTCTCAGCCTCCCAAATGCTGGGATTACAAGCATGCACCACCACGCCCAGCTTGCCCTATTCTCTTTTGAAACAAGGTCTCACTAGGTTGATGAGACTCTCACTACTTGTTGAGGCTGTCCTCGAGCCTGTGATCCTCCCGTCTCATCCTCCTAAGTACTAGGATTACGAGCATGCGCCACCACACCCAACTAAGAAACCGTTTCTTAGCAAGTCATTGCTAAATTAATCTTTACATATATGATACAGAGGATTGAACCCAGATCTATGCACCCCTAGTTCTGTATTATTTTTTATTTTGAAACAGGATTTTGCTAAGATATTGCACTCTGTCCCCCAACCTATAATCCTCCTATTTCACCTTCCCAAGTACTGGAATTATAGGTGTGCACTACCACATCAGCTATGTTTTTTATTTGATGTATAGATCTGGGGTCGAATGCCCGGGCATCCAATTCCCAATACCGAAAGAGTTTTTTGGTCAAATATAAGACAAAGGAAGTCTAAGGAACTTTTTAGGAAACATCCCTCGGACATTTTACTTTGTGTATCGCCTTGTGTTTTTAGAAAGCCTAGCTTTCTCTGGTTACATGGGCTAAAATGTGATGTTCTTTTTGTTTGGGTTTATCCTGTGACCACCTGTCTGGCAATGCCTTTCTTCCCTCCAGAAGTATAGATGATTAAGGATGTTTTCTGTAGGTTCATATACCTTGAGATGTTTGAGTCTCTGTTAAAAAGAAAACAAAAAGATTTTCAGTGTCGTTATGAGGTTGTCATGTCGTTGTGTTAACATTGAAAAGTAAGCATTTCTTAGCATAACAGAACTAGCCCTAGATAAGGTCTGTTTTTGCCCCCCATCTTGGTTTTTTTTTTTTTTTCTTCTTCCACGACTATGCCTTTGACCCAGGAAATCTTGCCAAGCTCCGTGTGGCTTAGTTTTTAACCTTTGCTGCCTATTTCTAAAAGATGATGGTAGTAGAAAGAAAGCAAAAGTTGTCTCCTGGAAGTTGAATCAATAGGAGACTGTCTCCTTTGCATTACGACTATGGTACCTGTATCATTAAAGACTGGAATAAAGACTAGTTTTCAAATTCATGTGTCATCCGGCTCTGTGCTTGTAGCTCATATTTGGTTTGTTTAGGTCGTACCATCTTCCTTGCAACTGGTTCTTCACTGCAGAATGTTGATAGACTCGGCCTCCTGGTCTCAAATTTAGAGCTTGGGAGATCGAATAGAAGGAATAAGTGTGTGTGTGTGTGTGTGTGTGTGTGTGTGTGTGTGTGTGTGTGTATGTGTGTGTGTGTGTGTGTGTGTGTGTGTGTGTACGGTGGCCATGCACAAAATTAAGGTCAATAGAAGCTAAGTTAACTGAACAAACATTCCAGTTCCCTTGCTTGTTTAAAAGGTCAAAGACAGCTGAGTAATTTACTGGTTGTTGTTCTTATAGTCAGTCACCATTCCAACTTCAGGCTAGACCAATGACATTCATCTTTGGGTCCTTACCTTCGTCCTCAGGTGATGCCGTGGGACACATCAGTTCCTAGTCTTGCTTCCTTTAAGTTCTATTGTACTTTCATCTGTACGCGTGTAAACCAGAGCCTCTTTAGGCATGGCCATTCAACAGAAGTTGCGATGCTTCTGTAGGAATAATGGAAGTAAATTGAGTTGGGTTTAGTACCTCATGAAAAATTCCCACAAAGTATTCCCAAGAGCTTGCCTTGCAGTGTTATAGTCCAGAAGGATTTTTAAAAATTGATAGTAGACTTTCAAATGACTGCTCTTTATAGCATTATTTTTCAATATAGTGCCATCAATTTTTAAAATGCGAATGTTATTTCTCTTGGTATTTAATACAAAAGTCCACACATTCTCATCGTACATAAAAGGTACACTATCAGTGTTCACATAAACTGCCTTCTCAGATGAGGTTTCTGCAAATAATGTCTATGGATTCTATAGTTTGTTTATTGGCTTATGAGCCAAAGCTTCCATCAGGACAGTTTCATTAGAAATACTGCCTCCTCTGCTTGTTTGGTGATTAACTTTGATACATTTGTTTATGTACCTCCTGCGTTTTAAAGAGGCTCCATCCTCTCAAGTCTTGTACTCCAATGTGATATATGATTACAATGCACCAATTAAGAAATTGAGAGACAATAGTCCAACTGCCAAATGGAAATGCCAACAGGGAGAGCCCTGCCTTGTGTGGCTGTACCAGCAATGGAGGAACAGGGACTATTGGTCTACCCACTACTTGGGGGTGACTAGCAAGCCTTTAGCATTTCTTCAGCATTTCTTCTTTTTAGCCATCTAGACCACTGTGACTCTGTGATCAGATGCAAGGAGTGCCATAATAATTGTAATTAATAATCGTTAACTACCCAAATTTGAAGAGCATTGATTTGTGTTTTAAAAATCAAGCCAGGTGTGACAATGCATGCCTATAATTCCAATGCTTGGGAGGCTGAGACAGGAAGATTTCAGGTTCAAGTATAGCCTCAGTAACTTAGTGAGACCCTGTTTCAAAATAAAAGAGGGCTAGAGGTGTAGTTCAGAGGTAGAATACTCCTGTATTCAATCCCTAGTCTGTCTGTCTGTCTGTCTGTCTGTCTGTCTGTCTCTCTCTCTCTCTCTCACACACACACACACACACACACACACACACACACACACATATCAGACTGTCTAGGGATGTGGCTCAGTGGCAGAGTATTTGCCTGGCATGTATGAGGTCCTGAATTCAATTTCCAGCACCACCTAAATAAATAAATAAATAAATAATCAGACTATACTTAAAATAATGCTACTCTTACTTATTTGCACCACTCTTGATTTTTAAAGAATCACCCATAATCCCATATGTCATGGTAGGGATGAGAGGCTGGGAATTTGGATGCCTTCTCTTCAGTTGATTCTACCAGAGAAGGGCAGAGGAGACTCAAATCTGACCGGAGAGACGTTGTTCAAAGAAGAGACTAAACTCTTGCATAAAACCGTGTGATTATGGCAGATTTCATCCATTCTTGCCGGTCACACTCTTGCCCAAGTCAGATGCGTTTCATTCATTCATGATAGTCACAAGCTGCATGAACACAGATAAAACAGAGGTGACTAGAAGGGTAAAGGGTAAGTAACTCTTTTCAAGAAGGCTCCTTCTTTTCAAGAAGGGAAAGTCCTTTCCAAAGGTCAGGACTTTGTAGACCAGGGTTCAGTGTGGAAATATCCTGGTAAAGCCTTCCAAAGCCGGGTCTGAATGATTGGATCCCCAACTTGGCTGCCGGCTCATCTGCTTTCTCTACCTTCTCACTTTTATAGAACAACTCACTCCTTACTCTGGTCCCCTCTCTCCAGCTTGGCTTTCCTAGAAGGTGAAAAAGAAATGAGTGATCTATGATGCATTATCCACTGATGTATTCTTCATGCACTGTGATTCATGATTCCAGTAAATGTTTTCATTTTACTACAAGGGGAAAAAAAGTAGCCAGTTCCTCAGTAAATGTTACTCGCATATTATTAGTTGGGCACTTTTGGTTTATTAATGAGTGTAATAATGAAAGTGCAGGCTGTCGAAAAGAATCAATGGGTGTTTTTATTTAAGGCACAGCAGAAATGGTACGATGCCTGTGAAAGCATCATTGTCACTGAAGGCCCGACTCGTCCAAACTTGCCTCTGATTGGTTTAAATCAAATAGGTCCAAGCACTTCATAAAAATGTCTTTGTCAGCCTGGTTTTGCTTCCAAACCTATTCATCTCTGTCAGTTTTTAATATTAGTACCAGGCTCCTGGCCATAGTCCATTAGTACTGTACTTAATTGCTCATGTTACAGATGATTACCAATATAAAAAGCATTAAATGTTTTCCCATCACGAGGTTGTCGCTGTATAGATGTCTCAAACTCAGCAAAGCTTGGGAAATGTGGGTATTGTGGATATTTCTTGTTTAGGATTTATAGATGGCGTTACTATGGATTAGAATACACTAAAACACACATCTTGGGCACAGGACTCTTCTAAAATGGAAATTGTTTTTATGGTACTGAGAGTTGAGCCCAGGGACCTTTTACCTCGGAGCTACACTCTAAGTCCCACCCCTTTTAAAATTGTTATTTTGAAACAAGGTCTTGCTGGGCTGCTGAGAATCTAGCTACATTGCTTAGATTATCCTTGAACCTGCGACCCTCCTATCTCATCCTCCCAAGTAATGGGATTACGAGCGCGTACCACCACGTCCAACTAGATGGAACACTTTTCTGTATTGTTCAACTCTTTGTCTGACATGCCGCATATCACTTTACTTTATCAGCAAAGGAACAAAAAGCAAAATGGCTTCTTTTATGGAATTCTCTTGGCTTGATTTTTCAGGAATAGTAACTCATTTTAAAGGCTTTGTTTTCACATGCAGATTTCTTTTTCTTTTCTTCTCTTTCTTTTCTTTTCTTTTCTTTCTTTCTTTTTTTTTTTTTTGGTAAATTCCTTTGAAGCCCAAGCAGGGGGAAAAAAATCTTTATACAGAATACCAGATTACTGGTTTTAATTTTCCTGAATAAATTACACGGTCCGTTTCTGTGGAGCACATGGAGTTGTTATTAGGGATTTTAAAAGGAGCATTAAGGCAAAAGCACTTTGTGATGTGCTTCTCTGAGTATTTAGAAAATCAAAATCATAAACAAATGTATTTGTTTGTGAGGGAAATGAGCAGTTACGTTTCATCTTCTTGCATATGTAATGCCCAATTTCAGATTCTAACCTTCTGCTTTTCCCATAAGTAGTTCTTGGACGAGTCTGTCATGCTGTGGGGCTGACCTGGCTTCCTTCACAGTGACTCAGGGTGAACTGTGCCCAGGCCAGATGCATTTAGGCAGAGCCCTCGTGACAGCTGGAGGGGCCGTGTTTCTGTCACTGAAGGTGGTAGGCAGTGCTGGGGGAAGCTTCGTGTTCTGTTAGATGCGCGTGTACGTTAGAATGAACACCCTAGCCGGGCATGGTGGCGCACGCTTGTAATCCCAATACTTGGGAGTTTGAAACAGGAGGATCACAGATTTGAAGACAGCCTCACCTACTTAGAAAGGCCTCCAAAACTTAGTGAGACCCTGTTTCAAAATAAAGACTAAGATCTGGGCATGGTAGAGCACGCTGGTAATCCCCGCGCTTGGGAGGCTGAGACAGGAGGATCGCACGGGTTCGAAGCCAGCCTCAGCTGCTTAGTGAGGCTCTCAGCAACCTAGTGAGACCCTGTTTCCAAATAAAATAGAAAATAGGTCTGGGAGTAGAGCCCGGAGGTAGAAAAGCCCCTGGGTTCCACCCCCAGTACCACAAAAAAAAAAAGTAAATAAATAAAGACTAAAAAGTAAGGCTGAGCGCGTAGCTCAGAGGTAGAATGTCCCTGAGTTCCATCCCCAGTACCACAACCCCGAATCTATCAGGATTTGAGGAACTAGAAGCCCAAGGTGAGTTACACGATTCCACAAAATATTGCTCATTTTGACACCCTTGAATCTAATACATAGAGAATTGAGAAAAATCATAGGCAGGATCTCAGATTTTCTTTTTCTTTTTCTTTTTCTGTGGTACTAAGGATTGAATCCAGGAGCATTCTCCCTTCAAGCTACACCTCCAGTGCTCTTTCTTTCTTTCTTTCTTTTGAAACAGGGTCTCGCTAAGTTACTGAGCCTGGCCTCAAACCTATGATTTTCCTCTTTCAGCCTCCCAAATACTGGGATTACAAGCATGTGCCATTGCACCTGACTTAAAGATTTTATATTTGAGAAACCCTTGGCGCCCCCACCCACCCAAGACCACCGCTACTCAAATGAGGTTTACTGACCCATCCCTGAACTGCCTGTTACTAGCCCATAAAGAGCTAATAAGCACAGCAATTGAGAATAAGCTTTGATATACTTACATTGAAATTTGCCAGGATAATTTTATGTCCACTGAAACTCATAAAAAATGGGAGCTTGTGTTTTGTGTGCCTCTCTTTAAATTTCATTTTTCTAGTAATTCATTTTTATGGTCTTTTGCAAAAGGATCAGCCCCAAACAGATGGGAAATTTAGAAAACCAGTCATTTATTTAAGTCATTGGAGAAGCATTCTTCATGCTTTGACCACAAACTCAAATATATGGATATATAAGGGCAGGTGGCATAGGTAGCCCAAGGAACAAGGTAGGCCAGGAGGAACCTGGGTGAGACAGGCCAGTGGTGATCTGCCAACACCACTTTCATGGTCGATACATTCTTTGTGCTCACTGATTTTCTGTATTTTCAAGAGCATCTTAATGTGAAATAACCTTACAAATATCAGTGCCAATATTTATTTTTTTCTTTTTTGTGAAACTGGGGATTCATCCCAGGATCATTCTACCTAAGGGCCACATCCCACCTCTATTTTATTATTTTGAAACAAGGCCTCACTAAGTTGCTGAGGCTGGCCTTGAACCTGTGATCCTCCTGACTCAGCCTCCCAAGTCCTGGGATTACAAGCGGGTGCCACCATGCCCGGCTTGGCACCAATATTTCTGAAGGTGTTGTACATAAGTTAAACCCATCACACTGCCTTCTGTGGCCTCCCATTGACCGTACCTTGTCTTTGGGCAGATGCTCAGCAAAGTTCAGCTGTCATGCTAGTCTTCCCAGTCCATTCATCCAAGCCTCAGAGCACCATTGATGGGCCCTCCCCTACTTGGCCTGCTCTATAGATGGCCACAGTCTGTCACTTGGGATACCCAGCGCTACTCCAGATGCAGCATTATACTTCTTGGGATGGGCACAATATTATTAGCCTATCCTCACAGCCCACGATTGCATTTGAAATGGGTCAAGAAGCCCTATTCTTGTGGCCTGTTTCTTTCTATCCTACTCAGATAGTATAGATTTTTTTCATTCAATTCATATCCATTTTTTTTTAATTTCCATGCTATTCTCAAGGGCCTATTGGTGGTTTTATTTTTATGTGTGTGTGTGTGTGTGTGTGTGTGTGTGTGCGCGCGCACGCGCGCGCACGTGCGCGCACTACTGGGGGTGGAACTCAGGGGCTTTTCTACCTCCAGGCTATTCTCTCAGACCTATTTTATACTTTATTTGGAAACAGGGTCTCTTAAGCCAGAGAGGCTGGCTTCGAACCTGCGGGAGCCTCCTGTCTCTGCCTCCCAAGCACAGGGATTACAAGCATGAGCCACCAGGCCCGGCCACCTGGTGTTTTTTAAACAGCTCTCATTGCACAGCCCAGTGCTCTTCTTTTCTCCACCTCCCACCACCATGTCCTGAGATCTGCAGTCTCCCACCTCACATAGGATGAACCTGAAACCTTAAGAAAATAAAGCTTCTTTCCTCTAAAAAAAATAAAAAATAAAAAAGTAAACAGCTCTCATTTGCAAAACACTGTCAGGGATAATAAGAATGAATGAAGCAAAGGGTTAGAACAGGACTGGTAACCAGTAAGAAGGTACCTGTACTACTGCACTCATTGCAAGGTCTGATAAGAGAATATGGTAATGCTCCTATCAGCCCAGGTTCAGCTTCAGAGTCCTTAATATGGCCCCAGATAGCCACCACCAGCTCATTAGAACAGGAAGGTGCTATGACTCTTGGTTTTTCTAAATTATTACAAGGTCTGACTCATGGGCCATACACATATGTAAAATATTTGAGATATAAAAACCAGATACTTGATAGGTAAAAATAACAAGTTTAATAGGGATCAAAGAAGCAAGAGAGAAGAATTTCCAGCTGAAATGGGCAAAGTCTTCCTGGAAGATCTGGAATTTGAACTGGATCTTAAAGAGGTAGGGATAGAAAAGCCAGGTGTGGTGGCACAGGTGTGGTGGCCTATAATCCCAGGACTCAGTAGTCTGACGAGAGGATCACAGGTTCAAGGCTAGCCTCAGCGACTTAGACTCTCAGCAACTTAGTGAGATTTTGTTTCATTTAAAAACTAAAAGAAGATTAGGGTGTAGCTCAGAAGTAGAATGCCTCTGAGTTCAAGCCCTAGTACCACACACCAAAAAATGAGATAGGGTTAGCTGGGCGTGGTGGCGCACACTTTGTAATCCCAGCACTTGGGAGGCTGAGACAGGAGGATCGAGGATCGCACAGGTTCGAAGCCGGCCTCAGCTACTTAGTGAAGCTCTCAGCAACTTAGTGAGACCCTGTTTCTAATAAAATATAAAAATAGGTCTGGGAGTATAGCCAGTAGAAAGCTCCTGGGTTCTACCCCCCAGGACCACACACACACACACACACACACACACACACACACACACACAGGGTTAGAATTTAGGGCAGATCATCATATATTTCAGCTGTAGAGCTCAACAACAATAAAGAAGCTGATCCTAGCCCAGTGTTGTGGCGCACGCTTGTAATTCCAGCATTCAGGAGGCTGAGACCAGGGGATCACGGTTCGTGGACAGCCTTAGCTACTTAGTGGGGCTCTTTGCAACTCTGTGAGGTCCTGTTTCAAAATAAAGAATAAAAAATAGGGCTTAAGGTGTAACTCGGAGGTAGAATGCTCCTGGGTTCCATCTCCAGTACTAAAAGAAAAAGGAGGAAGAGGAGGAGGAGGAGGAGGAGGAGGAGCTGGTCCTGAGGGCAGAGACCTCGTGATAGGGTCTTTCTTGAAATTTCTCCAGTGCCGCATCATGAACATGTCAGGATGTGGGGCTGAGTGTAGTAAATTAAATTTAAGCAAAAAGGGCAGCTCTCCCTAGAAAATGTTTGCAAGAAGGTAGAGAAAGAGATGGTGAAAGGGGCTGTCAGAGGATTTCTAAAGTGGAATTCCCAATTCATATACACCAATGGCAGGTGTTGTAGCTTGTCCCCTTTGGTGTCTTCGCCCCAAAGTCCAAAGGGTAGCTTTTGCCTGTCCTCACCCAGGGTGACACTGACCAATCTGAGAACTTTTGTCTCCTTCCCAGCTGTCTCATTAAGAGGAGTGGTCTCCCCAGCACTGCAAGCACTGGGTATTCTTTTCCTTTTTCTTGGACCAGCAGAAACCCTGATGGCCCTCATCAATGGTTAGCTGCTCAGAATTAGATACCCTCTGTCTTTTTAATTTTTTTTAATTACAAATCAGGGTCTCACTAAGTTGCTGAAGGTATCACTGAGTTGCCAAGGCTAGCCTCCAACCTGTGACCCTCCTGTCTCAGCCTTCCAAATTACTGGGATTACAGGTATGTGCCACCATATCCAGCTAGTAGAAATGATTCTTGCCATCCACTTCACTACTATTTTTCTTTTGTTGCTATTCTTAAGGGCCTGTTGTTTTTTGGAACAGCTATCTTTTGCAAAACATATTCAGGAATAATAAGAGTGCTTGGTCTCTACCACACGGAGCTCGACCACCAAGCAGGGGACCTGAAGCAGGTCACTCTGAGCACCCTACTGCTGAGTAACTTCTTCTTATCATGTGTAAAGAATTTCTTCCCAAAGGACAGTCAAGTAATTTCATACTCAAGAGCCCCACACCCCGTATCACCCAGCATGCCTCGAGTGTTCTGATAACTTTCCAATGCCTGGCTATTTCAAGAAACTTGGAAAAAGAAAAACAAAACCCCAGCCAGGCCCTGGAGTAGAAAAACTGGTTTCTGTTTTTTAAGAAAATAAACAACATCCTTTGAAAAATTCTCTACTTAACAATTCTTAAATTTGCCTCTAAATGTAAGTTGTAATTAATAGAAGTTCGAGTTTACACGGTAGAGTGTAAAAACACCCTCGGGCACAAACTAATCAAGTGTGTGTCATGTTGTAAACTACAGCAAGTTCTTTGTTTGACCCAAAAAAAAAAAAAGTTTTCCAAACAGCAGCTTTTTTCTTTTTCTTCGTCAAGTTCCTTTATTGTCTCGTGTTTGCTTTTACTCTTCGTCCCCGTCACCACCACCTTTGGTCCTAAGGATAGTTATTTAAGAAACTTTGCAGGTCCCATGCTTTATTGATAGTTTTCATCAAGCATGAATTTAAATTTGAGAATAGATTAGGTGTCTTAGCCCTTTTTCTTTTTGATAAATAACAAGAGCTCTCTACTTATGATTTTCTGTCCTTGGGGCTTTATCATTAAGATTAAATAACTGTACTCTCAAGCATGCCGCTGCACAAACATCTTTTCAATTATGTGAGTAACAGATGCCTTCACAAAGGAACTATTGAAAATTCAGAAAGCATGTTTCCAAAAAAGAAAGAGGGGAGGAGGTATCAGTTGACAGAAGAATGTAATTGTTTACCATTAAAATATATCTTTAACTCATCCACTGAAAAGCTCTTGGAACATTTTGTTTTTGTACAAGTTATTACAAAGTTTGGCCCAAATCACTGAGCGTTTCAGAAGCTCTGGAAGCTGTGCTTTCTAACACTCACAGGACAGAAATGCAATCATTGTTCGCTTATTTTTAAATGTGGACGCTGTCGGCCTTCGTTTGTGGGGGGAGCGTCATATTGAAAGTACGATAGTTATATTTATTCATTATTCTTGAAATAATGTTCATATGCCCCTTGGAATGGATTCATGAAGCTCCATTGTTAGTCAGTCTTCTCATGGAGAAGAGTAATCACGGCCATGTTAGCTAGCTGGCACTGTGGAGGGCCGGGCACTCTTTATGGTCTATGTTCTCGGTTGTGAGCATGAATTCTAATCCCTGGGCCATAAAGTCATCTTTCTTAAGCCCAGTCCAGCTTTTTTGAGTGCAGTATTTGCTTAAAGGCATAAAATGATTATCAGTCAGGACACCCTTAAAAGTGGCAAGGAGCCGGGCGTGGTGGCGCACGCTTGTAATCCCCGCTCTTGGGAGGCAGAGACAGGAGGATGGCGCAGGTTCGAAGCCAGCCGCGCTGGCGTAAGAGACCCTGTTTCAAAAATATAAAATAGGTCTGGGAGTGTAGCCCGGAGGTAGAAGGGCTTCCAGGAACCCCAGTACCACCAAAAAAAAAAAAAAAAAAAAGTGGCAAGGAGACATCAAAGCAAAGCCCCCGAGGAAGTCTGTTAAGGAGATCATGGGAAACTCAGACATGGTAAGGTTAAGTCCTAGTGCCCAGAATTCATGGAAGATGTAATTAATTTTTAATTTTTTAACTTTTTTTTTTTGGTACTGGGAATGGAACCCAGGGATATACCACCTCTGAGCTATATGCCCAGCTGTATGTATGTATGTATGTATGTATGTATTGAAACAGGGTCTCACTAAGTTGCTGAAGGCCATGCTAAGTTACCAAAGCTGGCCTCTGACCTGTAATCCTCCTGTCTCAGCCTCCCAAGTCCAGGATCACAGGTGTGTGCCACTGCACCCTTATGAAAGATATGATTCTTGAGTTTCTCTTGTCATTGGTATTAAGTTAGGCCTGTTCCAGCTAGGTCACTGTCTCTTAAAGAGTGTGGTAAAGTCATTGTGATGCAGGAGACATAATATGCCCAGTGCTCAGCCATAGACCTTCTTCTGATGTGGTAGTTCATCCTCCGTGGAATGGGCACGTGGGTATCCCATAGGCCTCTTGCCTCTGAGAAAAACAAGGATGCTCATCCTGATTTCTTAGGCCATTCCTCAGGAGCCTGAAACTCACATAATCCGGGCAGCGGTGTTCACTCAGTATCTCTTCTACTCTGATACTTCTCAGACAATGTATGAAGATGCTCAGTACCAGCATCTGAACGCAGCTCAGACTAGCAGAGGCGGACAGATCTGGGCTTGAACTCAACTTGGGGACTCAGGGGCTGTGTGCCATTAGTCACTTAACTGTTTAGCTCTGAACCTCAGTTTTGTCACTCATGAAACAAAGATAAAATGACATACCTGCAGAAACCTTTTTTTTTTGTAAGGATTGACGTTAACACATCAGTCGGAACTTAGTGTAAGGTGACTGCTATTCATATTATAATGCCTAATTATAATGCCCAATTAGTATATAAGAATATCCTGGGCGGGGCGTGGAGGCGCACGCTTGTAATCCCCGTGCTTGGGAGGCAGAGACAGGAGGATCGCGCACGTTCGAAGCCAGCCGCGCTGGCTTAAGAGACCCTGTTTCCAAAAATAAAAAAATAGGTCTGGGAGTGTAGCCCGTAGGTAGAAGGGCTTCCAGGAACCCCAGTACCACCACCAAAAAAAAAAAAAAGAATCTCCTGAAGTTTCTCTCTGTCCCTCCCATCAGGGCCCTAATTCATCCCCCCTAAAGTCCATATTGTTCCAGTTGAGGGGGCCTGTCAGGCGGTGCTCTCTCTCCCACACTGACACGCCAACTGGAACCACACCACCGGCTTGCTGGGGCCCAGCGCTGCGTACGCACCTTTCATTCTTCTCTTTATTTAGTATCAGAGTCACTCATACCATAAAGAGGGGAAGTGTCAGAATGATCAGCGAGTCCGAGGAAAAATTTTCACCATTTCCAGAGGAAAATGGAGGGAATGAGAGCCTTCTAAACGTTTTCTTGTTCAACTTCTGTCTTACGTAATAAAGCTCCCGGGTGGGAAGATTATTTTTCCAGGAAAAAGAGGGTTTTTTCCTTCTGACAAGTGACTGTGTTTTGCTCTTAATAATAACAGATTTCGTACCTTTTGGGTATCTTAACAAAATACATGTGATGCAGTTCTTACTTCTTTTTTATATTATTTTTATTTTTTTATTTATTTTTTAAGTTTTATTTATTTATTTATTTGGTGGTACTGGGGGTGAAACCCAGGGGCTTTCTAACTCCAGGCTATACTCCCAGACCCATTTTGTATTTTATTTGGGAACAGGGTCTCACTAAGTTGCTGAGAGCCTCACTCAGTAGCTAAGGCTGGCATTGAACCCGTGCGATTCTCCTGTCTCACCCTCCCAAGCGTGGGGATTACAAGCGTGCGCCACCACTCCCAGCCATACTTCTTTTTTAAAGAACGGGGCAGTTTACCCTGGGTACCTCCTAGGTAGATGAAGTCTTTCACGCAGCTTCTACATCACACTCTTTGCCATTTTCTTCCTCAGGTGTGGCCTAGCATAGGCTCAGTCTTGCACCTCAGCCTATCTTCCCGTGGCTTCTCACTCCAGGGTTTGATGCTCAAAGCTTTTGCTTTACATCCTGGTCTATGGGAAGGTGACACAGGTGGCCTCATTCACAACTCTCTTGGTTTCTGATATTTCCCCCCCCCGCCCCATCCTCCACACATTATTTTTTCTTCTCCATCAAAATTTACATCACAAAATAAATATCTCTACCAGGAGCCCATGTCTTTCCATTCCCATTGGAGAGTTGCTTATAAAAGAAGAGGAACAAGTCAGATGTGGTGGCACGAAGGTACGTGCCTGTAATCTCTGTACTTGGGAAGCTGAGACCAGAGGATCGCAGATTCTTGGACAGCCTCAGCAATGTAGTGAGACCCTCAGAAGTCTAATGAGATCCTGTTTCAAAACAAAATAAAAAAATTAGAAAGGGCTAGGAGTGCAGCTCAGAGATAGAATGTCCCTGGCTTCAATCAACAGTACCACCAACAATACCAATAAATAAAAGATAAATAAAATAAATAAATATAGGCACAAAGCAACACCCACTTGACAATTGTGCTCAATTACTTGTGAGCATTGAGAAAGCATCCTCATATCTCTGCACACCTACCTAACACGTCTGTGTGAGTTCAGTTCTCTGCTGCCCAAGCTCTGCCATCATTTTTATAGTCATGGTCTGGCACCTTGAGAGGTAAACAGTATCTAAGAATAGAGACTCTTGTTCTAGCTGCAACCTTAACAAGTAGGTGTACTTTATCTTAAGAGAGAAAAAAATATATCTTCTATTGGTTCCATACTCGGCGAATGATGGCTTCCCATAGTTCACAGTGAAGTTGTATTTTCAGTCTCTGGCTGCGAAGGGAAGCGTCTGGCCAAGCCTTAGAATTTATCAACTCTGGAATCAATGCAAAGTGTAATGAGTCCATTTAGGATCAGATCAGGTCCGAAATCCCAGTAGAACCAATATGTCATTTCTTCTGCTACCACACACACGCACACACACACACACACACACACACACACACACACACACAAGAACTACAGGCATACCAACATTGTTTCTCTCTTCCCCTGAAATCATCTTCTCTATGAATACCAGCAAATATTCAAACCTCGATTTTTTTTTTTTTACACTAGTTTAATGCCATAAAAGTGTCTCTGAGGTAACTGGGGTGTGTCCAAGATTCAAATATAACCTTAAAGAGTCCCCATTTCTTTCTTCTACTCTCTGAATTGAATCGGTTCCAGGCATTGTTATAATATCATTTTTCAAAGCTCTATAAATAGATGGATTCTCATTTCTCCTCTTAAGCACTGTTTGCTAAATGTTTTGGCCCCAAAGTTCAGTCATTCCATGTAAGCATTAATCAATACAGGAGACATTAGTGGATCCTCGTTCAGATGAGATTTGACATTATTTTTCCTCTGCTTATGTGGAGGGGAGGGGGCGTTGCCTAATAAAGATGAAGGGTCTTTTCTTCTTTTGTATGAAATGCAAATGACGAGGTCGTATGTGATATACATTTCTCTAATGTCAGGATGCTGCTTTTTGTTGAGAAAGAGAGGCGAGGCCCTGGAGGATTTTAGACTTTGTAAATATAAAATTATCTGCCTTGGCGTTTAAAAAAAATAATAAAAGGGAGAAAGAGTTGGCGGGCTGCCAGATTACTTACATTACAGTAATAGATTTGCTGACCCCTGACTTCTGCTGTAGAGAAATGTATTGAATTTTTTATAATATCAGATGAGGCAGATCTAAAAGCCTAGTATACCAAGCACCATTATTTAACTTGAGATTTAGCAAAGCCTAAATCTTTTCAAACCAGCAATTTCTTGTATGATGATAATTTACTGGCTCAGGCACTAATAAATCAAGGTTACAATGCCATTGATTTGTTAATTTTAACTTGGGCTGATTTTTAAGTCTTCTTTATTTAAAAAAGAAGAAGAATGAGAAGGACAAAAAAAATCTTGCTTTTCACAGTGACTGAATTTAATAAGAATCTTCGTGATAGCAAAAGGCTCCCCTACTGTTTCTGCTTTGGGGTAGAAAATGTTATTCTTGTATTATTCCTAGGGAAAAATAAAATCTCATGCTGCTACAAATCTTATGCCTATGAAAAGATGTTATTTTTTAATACATGATGGCTTACCTATTTCAGATCCATTAATGGTGCCATAAATAAGCATTTTGCTAATCTGAAATGTGAAATATGGATAATAATAAAGACCCATTTATCTGCCCAGCTTTCAATCCCCAGACTAGATGCAGATCAGGAGAAAGGGAGGGAGGAAGGGAGGGAATCTCTCTGAATTTACTAATGAATATATTGCTTATCTTCCCCATTACTTCCACCCACTTAAAACCCAGCCCCCACCCATTCTTATGAGATGCAGCCCATTGAAAGTATTTTTCCTGTGGAATGAATTCTTGGGGGTGGGTACATTTTTGCTTTTATCTGTTATGGCTTAGAAACTGATTATATCTTTATTGTACTACAAATATTTGACGGATAATCACCCACAAGGCGCAGGCAGGCAGCTTGCATTATACTGAATTCTTTATAGAAACCAAACCTACGCAGCTTCCGGCATCAATTGGGCAATCTTGACCTTATATTGGCTAACCTGTTTTTAATAATACCCCATGTATGTTGAATGTTTAAATGTTCAGAAAGCTGTGATAGCTTTCGTCCTCATGTACTGTAAAAACTTCTAATAATCAAATGATAAGATCATATCCTGTGGGGTAATTGTGTTGTACCATGACAGGATAACTGAAAAAACATCCAGTGAAAATTGCACCAAACGGAAATCACTCTATGAAGCAGTGATTGTGTGCCGTGGGAGACTATGCCCTGCTCCTCAGAGCTTAGCTCGTCATATTTCTACTTACTTCCTTTTAACTACTGCCTTTCTTGTTTTATTTTGGGAGCCTTTTTTTCCCTTCCTTGAGCCACTATAATTATCTTTCAATGATTTTTTTAAAAATTCAATTGACCCTTAGGTGCTCGCACGCGTGCGCTCTCTCTCTCTCTCTCTCTCTCTCTCTCTCTCTCTCTCTCTCTCTCTCTCTCCCCCCCACCCCACCCCACCCCCTGGAAGCCTTGAACAAGCAGGGATTGTGTTTGGATTCGGTTTTACCTTAGTCATGCCTCTTTCCAGATACAAGAAACATTTAATTCCAGATTTCCTGCTTCTGGCTTTAGGCCTTTGACCAGCAAAGTAAAATGTATTTTTTTTACTGCTGTCCTCCCGCCAGCTGCTGAGTTGAGTGAAAGGAAAAAAGAAAGAGAGAGAGAGAACTGAAATGAAAATGTTGCCCAACCTCATGAACTTGCAAAATTGTGAAAGGAAATTAAAGTCTCTTTAGCACCCATCTAGAGAGCTGAGTTGGCCTGAGACTATCAGAACCTGAGCTGAGGGGTCCCCCGGGGCTATTGGGTGGCTCCCCGCCCAGGTCTCAGCTTCCCTCCTCACTCAGAGGTAATGCTGTCATTTCCTCAGGAAAGAGGGCACCTCGCGGTGTCACCCTCCCACTTAGAGAGTGGAGCTGAAGGAAGGGTAGTACCCACAAATGGTAACCATCGGAATACCCAGGCTTCCAAGCCAGGATTCCCATGGCAACAAAACACAAGTAAAACAAACCTATCCATCCCAACGATAAAATATGTTTTCATTAAAATCAATTTAAAATATCTTTCCAGTTAAAAATATTCAATGCACTTCATTCCTGACCATAAAAAAAAAAAAAAATCCCAACCTGCTGATATTAGAGGGGGGATAAAGTCTCTGGCAGAACTGTGCAGATAAAAAGGAACTGGGGGGGACTATTGAGGGTTTTACAGATGAGACAGAATAAATTCAAGTATGAACAAGATTGCTTCCCCCTTTCTCTGCATAGTTATGCTTTTTATTATATAAACATCAACTGTAATATTACAGTGGGAAGCAGGTATTTGGCAGCCATATATTATTTTAGTAAGTCTACATAGAGAGAGCAGTTTCCAGTTTTAGCAGCTGTAACATGTTTAAACTCAGTTTGTAATGGGATCTGAAGATAACTATTCCCCATGGGCTGTGTTGATCCTCATGGCTGGCCCGCTGCCAGATACAGGGCTCAAAAGTATTAGCCACGCCTCCGTGCACATACTCTGAGCATGCTCAGTAACTGGATTTTATTTCTAATATACTATAAATTGGGATTTGACTTTTTTTTTTCTCCCCACCATTTGCTTGGTTTCTTTCTAAAATATTATGGCCACAGATGTCCCAACATCTTTACTTTCAAACCTGAAAAGTTGGGTATGTTTAAGTAGCTGAGTTCCAAATTGTGTAGTTTGAAACCAATTTGAGGAAAGCTAACAAATACCCAAATCAAAGAACTTTTTGCCTGGGTGGTGTCTCAGTTTAAAAATAATTCAGATTCCCAATATTTGAACAGATTTTTGTTGTTTAGGAGCCAAGTACATTTTCTTCATTGAGTCAACTTGTCTTATTTAAAACAAATTATGTTTGCTATATTAAAGTTCATATTTTTTAAGGCTGAGTCTTGTATTAATCCCACAGTGAGTCATTAATCATACCAAATGCATTATAAAAACTTTAATCACTGAAGTTGAAACCGAGATTGTAATGCAATCCATGCCTTTTAATTACATCAGCTTTTTCCTCGTTCAGATCAAGAGCTGTGTCGCAAAGGGAAAACAGATTAAAACCAGAGCTGTTTGATGTTTCTCTTTTTAGAGCAATTTTATGCACTTTGTTTAAAAAGTTATATAATTAAAATGCTTGAATTTTTCAGCCCTCTGATTTTTGTGGCTTGAGTGGTTGGTCTGCTTCTTTCTCTCCAGAGCCTCTTTTACTCAGCACCCCCAACCAGACCTCCTCATGCTGGTATCACCCAGAGGGGACCACTGTCTTTGCCACACTGAGCTCGCCACACTTCAGTTTGAAGTGTCAGGTCTACATTTTGAGATGAATAAAAGTAAAAGTTTTGGAGATAGGTGCGACCAGGTTCAAGTTTAGCTCTAACTAATGATGAGACAGACCCTCGGGCAAATTATTTGATCATTTGGGGCCCTCCATTGTGTGATCTGTTAAAAGAGGGGAAAAAATAATACTTCATAGGGTGGTGGTGGAGATTATATAAAAGGTTCTACATAATGTGCCTGGCGCATACTAGTCCCTAGTACAATATAAGTTTCATGAGGTTTAAATGTTTTGCTCCCTGATGGCTTTCCATGCCTAGAGAACTGCCTGACACATAGTAGGTACTCAGAAAACAGTTGATAGAAAGCTAAATGAACCATCGTTATCATTATTTGTGAGATGTTGTTGGCATTTAGCCAAGCTCCGTGGCCCATGAGGGGAAAGACACTATCAACCTTGAACACATCCATTGGACACAAAACCCAAAGAAGGTCTGTTTTGTGAAGAAGTGTTTTAAGTGACCAGATACTGATTTTCACCAAGAAAGTAGTTCCCTGGGTTGCCGAGTGAGTTTCTAGAATCCTTTGGTGTCATTAGCGATGAAGTCATTCAAGTTGCTTGCACCCTGCCCACCCCTCTTATCCCTGGTTTTGCTTACCATGGTTTAGTGGCCCAAGATCAACCACAGTCCAGAAATAATGTTTGTCTTGACTCATTCAAGAGAGAAGGACCACATTTTACAGAACTTTTATTACAGTCTGTCATTACAATTGATCTGTTTTATTATTAGTTATGGTTGTTAATCTCTTACTGGGCCTAATTTATAAATTGAACTTTATCATAAGTATATACACATGTGTCTACCAGGAAGGAACCTAGCAGACGGGGCTTGGCGATATCTGTGGTTTCAGGCATACACTGAACATGTCCTGTGCGGATAAGTGGGGGCGCTGTAATGAGAAAAGAAAGCAAACTTCTGTAGCATTGCTGTTTCTGGAACTCATCACCTGATTGACCCTCTCTTCTGGTCTTCTTTTAGACTAATCCTCCCATATGAAAGGTTTATTAAGGGAGAAGAAGATAAGCCCTTGCCTCCAATCAAACCTCGGAAACAAGAAAACAGTTCACAAGAAACTGAGAATAAAACAAAAGCATCTGGAACCAAACGCATCAAACATGAAATGCCTAAGAACAAGAAAGAAAAGGAGAATGCCCCAAAGACCCAGGATGTAGCCAAGGTGAGTTGTGTGTTCCTGGGAGTGCTACCTGTGAAATACGTTCTGCCTACAGGTCTGCGGGAGCCCTGGACCCCGGCTGTGTCCCTGAAAAAAAAAATCTAGCCTCGCCCTTCCCTTGGTAGTTCTCCAATACCTGAAAGCTCTCCTTTTTGTCAGGAGCTGAAATGCAGTGCATGGTACGGAGTGGGATGGGCATAGAATAGAATGTAGAGAGATGAGAACATTCTGTAGAGAAGATGATAGCAGGTGTTCAGATTCTAAGCTCCGCAGAACCATACCTGCAGCTCTCTGCATTGAAGGGCTTCTACGGGGACATGGCTTCAGCCCCTTTATGTCAGGAGTCCTGTTTCTTTAGGGGTCTGCGGAGACGAGCTGTTGGAACCTCCCTGCTATGTCCCTGCCAACTCTGGAGATGAGTTTCCCTCCTATAATGGACCTGTGCAACAGCCCTGGGTTGCGACCAGTTTAGCAATATCTTAAGTACATATTATTTATAGGGGAATTTTGAAACAGTTCCTCTGAAACTATTTTTATCTGTCATATTAACAGGTAGTTTCTGAACCTTTTAAAACAAGCTCCAGCTACCCACAGCCCCCAACAGTTACTTTTTAGTAGAAACCATTACTGATAGTATACAGCTAGTCATAGAGGCTGGTCTGGGCTCTGCTTCAACATGAATAATAAAAACCCTGCTCTCCATTAGAGAGAGAGAGAAGAGAGAGAGAGAGAGAGAGAGAGAGAGAGAGAGAGAGAGAGAGAGAATGAACTTAGCAGCCACACCACATTTGGAGACAGCATGTTTTAGGATTCAACCCCAAGGGAATTTTGGTGCTGATATTAAACACCCTCTAAAAATCAGGTTTATAATGAACACATAAGAGACTTCTTAATTAAACACTGGTTTAAAGCATGCACACACACACACACACACACACACACACACATACAAACACACACACACACACACACACAAACTCCAACCTCCTGACAATATTAACTTACCCAACTAACATCTCTATATGAAGACAGTATTGATGCCAAGAGGAGACATTCTGGTTTTGTCCTTATTTTTAAGTGATGTAATTATTTTAAGCCCTAGTAATTCTTAAAAGGAAGGGAGGAGGGAAATGATGATGCAGACTTTTAAACATCTGCACATTTGCAATGTAAATGGTCATTCAAAAGCAATTCCAGGGCTTCTATGCCATCCACCTTTTATCCCATTGGAATGGCTATTTGTTATAGGGTTTTTGTTTATTTATATTGTTGGTGTTATTTTTGGTACTGAGGATTAGACCCAGTACCTCTGAGTTAACCCCCCTGTCCTCTTTTATTCTTTATTTTATTGAAACAAGGTTTCACTAAGTTGCTGAGGCTGCCCTTGAACCTGAGATCTTCCTGTCTCAGCCTCCCAAGTACTAAGATTACAAGCATGCACCACCATGCCCGGCTTGTTACAGGGTTTGGGATCAGTAAGTTCCTTTAGATGTCATATGTACAGAGGACTGAGGAGCCAGGTGCCCTTTGAACAGCTCCATTTGGGGTATAAAGTTTGGCATGGTTGATTCATGAGTTGTGCAAGGACCCTTGGCTCTCAGACGGAGCCCATTAGCCTAGACAATGACTAATTCCAAGAGCAGAGCCCTGCCCTTTGGAGTCAAGAGGAACCCCAAAAGCTGTGAGGCTGCCTGTTTCCCATAGGCTCCTGCTGCTCTCTTCAAGGGGTTCTGAGTGTCTGGAGCTCCAACAGTTGTTGTGGGAGGCTATCTTAGCTACATGGACTCTCCCAGCCTCTTCAGGATGTACTTCATAATAATAAACACTCCCTACCTCTAACAAAGACTCATGTTATTGATTAGTTATATTTCTTCTCATTGACTGTGTTTGGAGTTTAGATTTTATTGTTGTTTTTGTTCTTTCACATTTAATTATTTGTTTATTTATTTACTTATTTTACTGTGGTATTGAGGATGGAACCCAGAGGCATTCTTCCTCCAAGCTATACCCTCGGCCCTATAACATTTTTTTATCTTGAAACAGAGTCTCACTAGATTGCTGAGATTCTTACTACATTGCTGAGGCTGTCCTTGAACCTGTGATCCTCTTGTCTCAGCCTCCCAAGTACTGGGATTACAGGCATGGGCCACCACACCTGACTTACATTTTTTTTTTTTTTCTATGTGAAGCCCTGTGTTCAGTGGAAATAGGAAGCAAGTCCACTATTTTCAAATAGTGTGGTTGTAAATGGCATAGTGGGAATGTATCATTTAGCATTCAACATACTAAAGCAGGTCATAATATGCCATCTTAGAAAAAAGGACCTTTTACTTTTTTCAGCTTAGCTTTCAAAGGCCCTCTCAACCTGTTTTATAGCCAGAGGCATGAGGCACCAGTATAGCTGAGGGCCAGGATATAGAAGCTTCAGTGCAACTGAATATCCCCACAGCCCCACTTCCAGCCGAGCCCCTCAGAAAGCAACAATTAAATGCAGTTTTCCTTTTGTATTTGCCTTTCTCACTTTTCTGTGTCTTCAGAAATGTAACGCGTAAGCTCAAGAGACCAATGATGATTATTAATGTAGAACAGCCAATGATATTTGTACTGAAAAAAGCAGCTATTAGTGAGAGAGAGAGAGAAAATAAGCAAAGATGCTTAGACATAACCCTAAAAAGTAGGGATATCTTTCTTTAAGTGGATTTAAGGAGAAATATCTATGAAATGGGTATGATGATTCCTCAAAATTTTTGTTCCCGTGTATTCCTTAACCAGCATCTTCAGGTTTATTCAAAGAGGCTAATGGTGTTGACTTTTCCTTTTCTTCTTTTTTCTTTTTGATGGTACTGGGGATCAAACTCAAAAGCATTCTACCTTCAAGATACACCCCCAGCCTGATTTTATTTCTTATTTGGAAACATGTCTTACTAGGTTAATGAGAGTCTCACAACTTATTGAGTCTGTCCTCAAACCTGCAATCCCCCTGTCTCAGCCTCTCAAGTACTGAGATTACAAGTATGTGCCACCATGCCCAGCAAGCTTTGCTTTGCTCTTCTTCCTTCTTCTCTTTCTCCTCCTTCTCTTTCTCCTTCTCCTTCTTTCTTTTGTGTGTGTGTGTGTGTGTGTGTGTGTGTGTGTGTGTGTGTTTGTTACTGGGGACTGAACTCAGGAGTGTTCCATATCTGAACTATATCCCCAGCCCTATTTTCTTGAAACAGAATCTCATTAAGTTACTGAAAGTCTTGCTAAATTGCTGAGGCCGGTCTTGAACCTGCGATTCACCTGTCTCGACCTCCGTAGTACTGGGATTACAGGCATGCACCACCATGTCTGACAGCATTTCTTTTTTTTAACAGAGAAGAATAAAGTTTTAGGGATGAGTAGGGCGGGAGGAGGGGGACCAACTCAACACAACTGCTTTGTGGCCGTTTCACTACACGTGTCAGGCCAGAATGACAGCAGTTTTGAGGAGCCTCGCCAGTCAGCTGGGCCACAGATGGAAAGTTAAAATGAGCTTCTAAGGTCAAAGCTTATGTAGCTACAAAACACATTAAGTGGGTCAAATTGTACCCACAACTTCTGTGAGTAGAGACACGTCATGAGCATCCATCTCAAGCCAGATGTGCTGGTGCGTGCCTATAACCCCAGTACTTAGGAGGCTGAGACAGGACGATTGAAATTTTGATACCAGTGCATAGTAACTGAGTGAGACCCTCTTCTCGAAATAAAAATTAAAAAGGGGTAAGAGGTGTAGCTCAGAGGTAAAAAACCCCTGGGTTCAAACCACAGTGCCACACACACACACACACACACACACACACACACACACACACACACCAATACAAAATAAGCATTCCTCTTACTGACTATATTGTATTTATTTGTGGTGCTGGAGATTGAACCCACCGGTGTTCAACCTTTGGGCTACACCCCCCAGCCCTTTTCATTTTTTATTTTGAAACAGGGGCTCACTAAGTTTTTGAGGGCCTCACTAAGCTGCTGAGGCCGGCCTCAAACATGCCATCCTTCTGTCTCAGTCTCCTAAGGACTGTGATTATAGGTAACTGCGCCCATGCCCGGTTTGACTATAATTTACTTTAATGAACAGAAAAAACATATATATGGTGGCACTCACTTCCTGAACTTTGACAATTACACCTTAGATTCTAATATCAATGTAGTTAGCTGTAGCCTCGAAGGACCTGGAGATAGACAGGCCACCATTGCATCTGCACACCATTTTCATATTATCTGCATGTCATATGATATTAAGTGAAAATGACCAACCCTTAAGCATCACTAAATTTCCCATGCATCATGTAGAACACAATTGGAAGGGATTTGCTCTCTCAAAGAATGGCCGGGAATAAGTTCATTGTTTGTTGTTGATGTGGAGTTGGTTGGATTTTTGAAAGAGAGATGCTTAAAAAAAAAATCTTTCTCAGAAGTGTCATAAAACACAACATGTAATTTAAAACCCATTTGGATAATTGACTGATTTGACAAGAAGACAACCTTAGAATTAAACTATATATTAGAATCAAGGAGTGATGTGATTGTATACCATCAGTACATAACACTTTGCTATTCTGATAGGTGTCTCATGAGGGAATGAAGCAAATATGCATATTTCCTCTAATGTTTCTGTAATTTAGACTTCTTTGTTTAGAGCCGTGATTGGAAAGTAATAAGGCCCTACTGAAACTCGATGAGCTGATTGACAAGCCCTTTTTCCAGAAAAAAAAAAAATACTGCTGCATGTAATACTTTATTTCCTAGCAAAACATGTCAGTGTATTGAGTTTTCTTCTGACTGTCTTCTGAAATGTTTTATCAGGTTTCATCAGAACAAGAGAAGGAACAAGAGACTTTAAACCAGAAAAACACCGTGGAGTCTCTCCCAGCAGCAGACGGGAAGAAAAAAATGGAGGGGTACCAGGATTTTGCAGCGAGGCCCCTGGCGTCCAAAACAGAGCCAGAAAAGGACAATGAGACCGACCAAGTTTCCAACAGTGGGAAGGAAGCTGAGGAGGCGGCGGTGGAGAAGGGACCTGCACCTCCACTTTCAGGAACCCCTCTGGCTCCGGATAGAGATCCAGCCCCAATCCCTGGGGCGGGCAAACAGACCCTAACCTCTACCAGTGCCCTGGTGGATTCGAAACAAGAATCCAAACCCCACAGTTTCACAGAGAGCCCTGAAAATGACGTCCAAGAAGCCTCCTTTGCCAGCTTCCCTGCCGCTCAGACTCCACTGACGAATCAGAGCGATGCAGAGGACCACAAACTGCCCGCCATGGCGGACTACATCGCCAACTGCACCGTGAAGGTAGACCAGTTGGGGAGTGATGACATTCACAACGCGCTAAAGCAGACTCCAAAGGTCCTCGTGGTCCAGTCGTTTGACATGTTCAAAGACAAAGACTTGACTGGGCCTGTGAATGAGGACCACGGTCTGAATTACACACCCTTGCTGTACTCCAGGGGCAACCCGGGCATCATGTCCCCGCTGGCCAAGAAGAAGCTTCTGTCTCAAGTGAGCGGGGCCAGCCTTTCCAGCAGCTACCCCTATGGCTCCCCACCCCCGCTCATCAGCAAAAAGAAATTGATGGCCAGGGATGACCTGTGTTCCGGCTTGTCCCAGGCCCACCATAGCCCAAGCACTGAGCACATGGCAGTGAATCGGCCCTCGGTGATCCAGCACGTGCAGAGCTTCAAAAGCAAGCCGTCAGAGGACAGAAAGAGCATCAGTGACATCTTCAAGCATGACAAGCTGGGGCGATCAGATGCTCACCGCTGCAGCTTCTCCAAGCACCACCTGGGCTCTCTCGCTGACCCCTACATCCTAAAGCAGGAGATGCAGGAGGGCAAGGAGAAACTGTTAGAGAAAAGGGGCCTCCCCCATCCCCACATGCCCAGCTTCCTGGCTGACTTCTACTCTTCTCCCCATCTCCATAGCCTCTATCGGCACACCGAGCACCATCTTCATAATGAACAGACATCCAAGTACCCTTCCAGAGACATGTACAGGGAATCGGAGAATACTTCTTTTTCTTCCCACAAACACCAAGAAAAGCTCCATGTAAATTATCTCGCGTCTCTGCACCTGCATGACAAAAAATTGGCTGCCGAAAAGCTGGCTGCTGCAGAAGCCCCCACGGATGACCAGCCAACTGATCTGAGCCTTCCCAAGAACCCACACAAACCAACTGGCAAGGTCCTGGGCCTGGCCCACTCAGCCACAGGGTCCCAGGAGAGCAAAGGCATCTCCCAGTTCCAGGTCGTCAGCAGCCAGAGTCGAGACTGTCACCCCAAAGCCTGTCGGGTATCGCCCATGACCATGTCGGCCCCTAAGAAATACCCTGAATCACTTTCAAGATCCGGAAAACCCCACCACGTGAGACTGGAGAATTTCCGAAAGATGGATGCCATGGTCCATCCCATCCTGCACCGGAAAATGAGCCCTCAAAACATTGGTGCCGCGCGGCCCATAAAGCGTAGCCTGGAGGATTTAGACCTTGTGATTGCTGGAAAAAAGGCCCGGGCGGTGTCTCCTCTGGATCCGTCCAAGGAGACCTCTGGAAAGGAGAAGGCCTCTGAGCAGGAGAGCGAAGGCAGCAAGGCAGCCTACGGCGGGCACTCCGGGAGCGGATCAGAGGGCCACAAGCTGCCCCTCTCCTCCCCTATCTTCCCAGGTTTGTATTCTGGGAGCCTGTGTAACTCCTCGGGCCTCAACTCCAGGCTCCCCGCTGGGTATTCTCATTCTCTGCAGTACTTGAAAAACCAGACTGTGCTTTCTCCGCTCATGCAGCCCCTGGCTTTCCACTCGCTGGTGATGCAGAGGGGAATCTTCACGTCTCCGACAAATTCTCAGCAGCTCTACAGACACTTGGCTGCGGCCACACCTGTGGGAAGCTCGTACGGGGACCTTTTGCACAACAGCATTTACCCTTTAGCTGCTATCAATCCTCAAGCTGCCTTCCCATCTTCCCAGCTGTCGTCCATACACCCCAGTACAAAACTGTAAGCCCAGCTCTGCCCGGCATCCCAGCACAGCGAGGCTCACGGAGCTTCACTACCTAATTGGCGCTGGTGGCTTGTAGAGTTAGAAGTCAGTATTCCTTCTAATCTGGGGGTACGATTAGGCCCAGCCACAGAGGCCAAGAGGAGAGGCAAATATGCCTGATTTTTCTGGGACGACTCCAGCCTTGGGTGGTCAGTCTTGGCGTTGGCTCCTCCAGCTCATTCACTTTGCCTGTGGGTCTAGTGAAGGGATTTACACATATCCAAGAAGAACTTAGAGGACCCCAGAGCTGAGTTCCAACAGTCAGGAAGCAATCTAGGCAAAAAAAAAAAAAAAATGGGGCAGGCTTTTCAAAGGAAGGGGCAAGAAAGACTGGCAGACATAGCCAAAGGATGCTCCTCCTTCTAGAAAACTCTCCAAGGTTCAATCAATGCAATGTATAGTGAAACTTAGTAGACCTTTCGTTTGACACTATTATACAATCCAGAGAAGTAAACACTGTTAAATTGACTGTATTATATATTTGCTTCTTAAAACTACCCGTATCACTGTTTGCTCACCTAATTTATATACAGGTAGTTCCATCCCCCCCGCTCCTTCTTGTCCTCATCCCCCCCCCTTTTTTTTTAATTAAACAGTATCGCTTTTGTTTGCAGGTGTTTTGTTTTTGTATTTGTTTGTTTTGTTCTAAAGGCTGACTGACTGTCCTTGTTGATGTATGTTTGTCATTTTTCCACATCTTATCATTTTGAGCAGCTTTGGGTGGTAAAGTTATTGTTTACAAATTGAAGCAACTGATTCTAGTGGAACAAATGAAAAAAAGAAGCTGTCGATGGTGCAAAGAACATTCATTTGCAGATCCGCAACTTACGGATCTTGTTCCTCATAAATGGCATAGTTGAGAGAGCTTTTACACTGCTTACCCGGCCAAATGCTTTGCTTTGAAGTACTGGGTTTTGTGAAAATATTGAGCATTGTACTTACCTTATCTAGGCTGTGAAACTGTCCTACATACCAGAGGAATCATAAAAACAAAAACCTCACTGGCAGCGAGCTGCTGAATAACAACAGAATCTAGAGGACATATTTGTGGGCTGCGCAGATATTTTAGGAATTTCAGAAATTAAAACAGGAGCCAGAATGACTTACATTTGGGGAAAGAGGGTTGGGACGAGGATAGAGCTGGACCATCCAGCGGAATTGCTGCGGAAGGTCTGGCCGCCGAGCGGCTTCTCCGGGACCCGGCCTGTTGAGTGGTAGCTAGACATATTTGTCTTCAGTGCTTGGTGTCTTGAGTCCAGGGTACATCTTCAGGGATAATTGGCATACCGGATTACCCACTACAAAAGAAAGGTATCCTCTTGGGGTTCCCCGGGTGTGAGTTTTGTGTGCTTGTGCGCACAGTGTGGCTTGAGCTTGTTTCGAACCGCCTGGTACTGCTGCCCGCTTTATGATGTCTTTTATGGTGGGAAATTCATCGTCAAGCCGTTCAGTCAAAAGACACGGAGAGTACCTATTGTCATTCTCACCACTTCGTCCCTTTGGCTCCCGAGATGGGACACGGAAGTGGACACATTTTTTAAGTCTATTGACAGAGAGAGGATGCTCTTTCCCATCCCTCTTCCATCCCTGTCGAAGACTGCCTTGGCGAACTCCCCAGCCCACTGTCCCCCTCCCCCAACACTACCGGTAGACTTTAGAACCATAGTTAATCAAGTCTTTTACCTCTGAGATATTTAAGTCTATGAAAATTGATGATGATCTTCAACTTCTAAATAGGCAACTCAACCGCAAAATAGTCAAAACTGATACCAGTGAAACTGCGGCTCTTACACAAAGCCATGCATGCCGTGCGTTTGTATTGAAATGTCTCCATGATATGAAGCCAAATATTCCATGTAACATACTTACTATCCAAAGGTGGAAACAAAAGAATGTAGAGATCCAGTGTTAAGAGTTCCATTTGCTTCAATTAATTATTTACCTTCCTGTGGAATAATATATATAAATATATATTTAATAGAACCATAGGTAGACTAGTAGACTTTAGATTATAAATGTGTGAGCGCAGATTATCCTGCTATTGCACAAGAATGAGGGGGGGTAAAATAAGGAATTTCAAATCTAGCTGGCAAAACGCCAGCCAGGACACATGTAAGAAAGTTGCACTAGATTGAATGATCACAGAATCGGAGAACACGAAAGAAAAGGAAACTGGCGATTCTGCCACAGATGTGGACTAGATGGTACATGGGTTCTGTGAGTTCCTTTGTCAAAGAAAACGGGCCGTCTGCCCGGTGGAGCTCACCTATCCGTTTGGGATATGTGGCATCGATGTTTTCCCCGCCGCAGTGATCGATCGTTCTGGCTTCGTCTTGTTGGAATGCGATCACGCCATTTTCAAACAATGTTAACATAGTCTAGTTTCTGTTGCTCTCATCTCTTCCAAGAGGAGACTTGCTGTTTCTGCCTGAGGAAGCGCATACCCTCGGCAAAACATCAGGACAGAGAGAGATGGGGAGTCTGTTCCCCCACAGAAGCCAAGTGCTATTTGTTTTAAAACTTCGAACAGAGATCTTGGAAATTCCTCAAAAAGACCATTGAATTCTTCATTGGCTCAGAACTACGTTTTTTAAAAAAAAGTCTTAAATAGGGCTTTGTTTGCATTGTTTGAGTTCAAGGGGCCTTATTATTGAATGGGATTGCACAAGCCTTTCTTTGTGCAATCTAACCATTGTTATTGGTAGTTTTGTAAAGGAAACTGTGGAATCTAATTGGCAATGGAGTTATAAATCTATTTACTGAGAGTGGCTTCCAAGAAATGTTGCAATTCAAAATGCGCTAAGTCCGTGATTTATTGGAGATTTGAAGATTCCAAATAATAGTTTCTAAAAACCTTTCCATTGCAACTTCTGGTCTAACTTTTGGAAACTCAACCTTAAAAAAAAAAAAAAAAAAATTTTTTTTTAAATCCAGCCCAACCAAGTTTCAGAATTAAGTATTCTTCTAGTAAATGATTTGAACTTGTAATATTTGCCACAGGACTGACTTATTTATTTACTAGCTAGAAGCTCTTAAGTTCACTTATTTATCAGGGCCTCTAGACAGGAGGGTTTGTGAAAACTCAATATTGACTTTACAACTTTCTGACCTGGTGCATGAATTCTCAAGTACTGTATTTCACTGTGTTGGTGTGTCTGATGGAAATTTCGAGGTGGTCCCACAAAATATTTTATGTAGTGTGCCTTCAAAGAGAACCATTTATTTCTCTTCACTTGTCGTCCCACAGAGTCACATTTGGTGGTGGTCAGCCAAGTCCCATCCGGTCGAGTTTTACTCTTGTCCCAATTTTAAAGCGAAATGGGAATGATTTCGCCCCGGTGAGACCGACCTACACCACGGAATCGATGACCTTGAGCGCGTAAGCTCCAGGGTGGGCTGTTGATGTATTTGATATTCTGCGTGTCTCCCCATGGTTGAAATATGTCTGAAGAATAGAAGCATAAACTCTTGGCTGTTTATACTTTTTTAAACTTTCCTGTGTTGTAAATATTGTATACTTTTGGTGATTCTGGCTCTGTCACCTCTATGCTCTGTAAGGTGATTATTTGTATATAGCAACATGGCCCAGTGATATTAGAGAGTTTCCCAATGGAGAGGTTATTGAGTAACCTTTGCAATCATTTAAACACTACCCCCGGAAGAATGCTGAGCCAAGTATAAACACTCAATTTTGTATGTTTTCCAAATTGTACTTATTACTGCTTTTGATACTGTATTACGTGCCAATAGTTTCCCAATCACATAGCAGGCAAGAGATATTTTGTACTTTTTGATCCACTGTAATATTTAATAAAAAATGTTACTATCTGTTTCCTTTGGCGTGTCTGTCCTTTCTTCCTGAGGAATGTGGTGATGCCGGTTTTACTCACTAGGACATAATCCTTAGGGAGGCGTGTCAGCTTGCCCAGGATGACCTCACTGGCAAATGGCAGCCTCGAGATTCGAACCCAGGGCCCTCACGTCTATGTACTTTCTTTGTATATCAAGCTCCTCTCCTGGCAGATCACCAAAGTTCCTGTTTATTTATCTGGTCAACTAAAGTTGACTCAGGCCTCTGTTGCCAGGTAGACTGTTAGGAGCTGGAGAGGTACCATGAATGGTTAAGTAAGAGATAAATATTGTCTCCGGAGCTTATAAATCTTAAGGGAAAGAGTTAATCAAATAGTCACCCCAATAAACGCAAACCTTCAACAAGACCTAATTCTGGGGGAGGAGGCACGTAACGGCTGAAGTGTCCCATAAAGAGGAAGTGCTGACCACACTGATGAATGAGGAGCGAGCTTGGGTTACGGAGGAGAGAGGGAACTGGAGGCAGGGTAATGCGAGCACAGGGCACCGCGTGTGCAGAGGTCAAGGCAGGACGGAGCCGGGCTTATGACGGGGATTGAGGGGGAAAGGGCCGCGCGGCACGATTACAATGTCGAGGGAATGAGGTCTGGTGAGATTAGAGTCGAGCAGGGGCCAGCCCCGGAGGTCCCAAAAGACCAGATTGAGCATCTTGATCTTTATCGCAAGCAAGAAGGAAGAATTCGGCCCAGAGCTGACTCGTCCAGATCTGTCTTTTCCACGGTCCCTCTGGAGGGCTGCTGGGAGAGGGCAGATCGAGAGCCGTCTAGCCTGAAGGCGGGGCGCATTTTGATTGGGGTGATAGGATGGAAAAGCGGACGCATTCCAGGGGTGCACACATGCCCCTTTGAAGGACGAGTGAGCAAACTTGGTGGTGGATTAAATGGGACGGTCGGTGGTGAGATGTTCCGGGAGAATTGGAAATCCAGGGTCATCCTCCCTACATTCTGAGGTCTGTGTCTTTTATTCACAGACCTGGTGAGGGACAGCGATCCGAATCTTCCCTTTGATCCTCTGCCTCCAGGCCTCTCCCTGGCTCTTGCTCAGCTATTATTAGTTGAAGTTGGTATTTACAAAGAGGTGTGTTATGTGCTCCCCCCGCCCTACATTTTTGGGGGTGCTGGAGATTGAACAGAGGAGCGTTCTACCTCCAAGAGACATCCCTAGCCTTAAAATAAATTATTTTGAAACAAGTTCTCTGTTGCCGACGGTCTCACTAAGTTGCTGAGGCTGACCTCAAATCTGCCATCCTCCGGTCTCAACCTCTCAAATTCTGGGATGACAGGTGTGTACCATCGTTATCTGGCTGTGTACTCCCTTCTGAAAGCGCCCCAGAGGTGAGGGTGGAGGGGCAGGGATGGGGACAGAACTCTAAGAGCCTTGCCTTAGGACCACGTTGCCTGGTCAGGATGACTGAATAGACAGACGAGAAGAAACATACATGTTGGTAAAAGATCCTTTTCCTCCCCCTCACCGTTGGCTCCCACAGGCCCCTGCGCAGCCCTCTCAGCTGAGCAAGAGTTGTATCTACTTACAAGGAGCCTTCACAGTAGGAATCTGTGGCCCTGCGGGTCCCGGGCCCGCATTCTGAGTCATGTATATTTCACCATGTCTGTGGCTCGCTCTGAGCACATCAGAAGCAAGTCTTCCCATCTCTGACACAATCAGCACGTGTAGATGCGATACTCAGTTCACACACAACATGAAGCATCAGGATGTTATCTGCTTTTATCAGGCCAGGCTGGCAAACACTGTCGGGAAAGGGACAGTGCCTTTTGTTCCAGATGCCCCCCTGAGAAGGCCCAATAACATATCCCAGGAAAATGGCCTAAGTTGACAAATGTTTCGGGGGCTGATATCGACCAGGAAATGAGCGATTATTTACATCAATAAGTATATAAGAGGCAGAAGGCGGAGGTGGGTTGGAGGTGACCTCTGGCCAGGAATAACAAAAAACAACTTGTAGCCTTCAAGATTGACCCAGGGAATCGTGTAATCCCACCAACTTGGGCTTCACTCATTGAGAATTCCTGAAGCTGAGACTCTCCAGGCAAATTCCCAGGACAGATAACATTTCAAAGCATTTGTTTAACAAGCTTCAAAGAATAAATTAGTTTTAATCACATTAGCCATGCCACAGGCCTTCAGCTAGCCTAGTAAGAAGAAGGTGATCTGTTTCTAAGCCAGCTGTCCAAGAACAACTACTATTTTACAGATTTTTTTTGTGTGGGGGTGTTTAGCATTGAACCCAGGACCTCATGCACTATAGGCAAATGCTCTGCCACTGAACTATACCCTCAGTCTCTACTACTACTTTAATTATTTTTGAAACTTCCTGTAGAATAAAGCCATCCGATAGAACTTTCTGGAATACTAGAAGTGGAATACTAGCATTGAGTCTTCCAGTGTCAAAGCTAACAGCCAGTGTGGCCACTAAGCATTCAAAAATGTGCCTGATGTGACAGAAGAACTTTATTATTTCTAGTCAGTTTTTTGTTCTCTGTTTTGTTTTGTTTTGTTTTGTTTTGCAGTACGGGGGATGAACCCAGGAGCATTCTACTTCTGAGCGACATCCCCAACCCTATTTTCTTTTTTTCTTTTTTTTTTGGCAGGTCTGGGAATGGAACCCAGGGGCATTCGACCTCCAAGCTACACCCCCAGCCCTATTTTCATTCTTTATTTTGAAACAGACCTTCACTGAGTTTCAAAGGGCCTCATTAAGTAGCTGAGGCTGTCCACGAACCACGATCCTCCGGTCTCAACCTCCCAAATGCTGGGATTACAAGTGTGCGCCACCACGCCACCCCCCCCAACCCTATTTTTTATTCTTATTTTGAAACAGGGTCTCATTAAGTTGTGGAGGGCCTCACTAAGTAGCGGAGGCTGTCTGCAAACCGCAATCCTCATATCTCAGCCTCCTGAATGCTGGGATGCCCGACTAGTTTTTATTCATTTAAATTTAAATAGCCACATGTGGCCAGTGGTTACTGTGGAGAACAACACAGACCTAGAAGATCCAGTTGTACATTTATGGATACACTCAAGTATAGATGGGTGGATATCTGCACATAAAATAGAACGTAAGCACTAAAGCCAGTGACATTGTGCCATGATTGATTTATTTAAATTAATTAATGTGTGTGTGTGTGTGTGTGTGTGTGTGTGTGTGTGTGTGTTTTCCTGGGGCTTGAACACAGAGGCATTCAACCTCTGAGCTATTTTATTGTTTTTTGTTTTGAATCAGGTTCATGTTAAGCTGCAGAGGGCCAAAGTTGCCGAGGCTGTGGCTGGCCAGGAACCTGTGATCTTCCTGTCTCAACCTCCCAAATACTGGGCCTCATTCTTCTTGACAAAACTTTGTCAACTAGCAGTGACAACAGATTTAACACCATTTAACATCATAGACACTTAAATACTTCCTAAATGAGCAAACGAATCGCCGAGCGAGCGACACAAAGAGTCTACAATACTGACACCATGGTCCACAGCCCTGCCTTCCATGTTGGGTCTGGTTGTGTGAATTTTGAAGGTGACTTTCAGATAGTAAACTGTTGCCGGGCATGGATGGTGGCACAGGCTTGTAATCCCAGCATTCGGGAGGCTGAGACTGGAGGATCGCGGTTCGCGGACAGCCTCGGCTACTTAGTGAGGCCCACTGCAACTCAGTGAGACCCTGTTTCAAAATAAAGATTAAAAATAGGGCTGAGGGTGTAGCTTGGAAGTAGAATGCCCCTGGGTTTCATCCCCAGTGCCGCAAAAGAAAGGAAGGGAGAGAGGGAGGGAGGGAGGGAGGGAGGGAGGGAAAGAAAGAAAGAAAGAAAGAAAGAAAGAAAGAAAGAAAGAAAAGAAAAGAAAACCATGAAATGTTAGAAGAGGTCATATCCAAGCCACACAACTTCACTCCATGGTAATTCATCAAGTACCTATAGAGCAATAGCCAGACAGGAAGAAGGGGACCAGGGACCACATATAGACAAATGCAAGAGAAATATGTTTGCAGTATCTTCACCCAACTTCTTCAAACCTCTATATTTATTTATTTATTTATTTATTTATTTATTGTACTCAAGATTGAAACTAGTGCCTTCTACTTCCCAGCTACACCCCCTTTTTAATTTTATTTTGAAACAGAGCCTCATTAAGATATTGAGACTGTTGGCCTCGAACCTACCACTCTCCTTTCGCAGCCTCCCAAGCACTGGGCTTACAGGTGTGTGCCACCATGCCTAACTTTACTTCTCCTTTACACATAATGGTAACAACAACTTGTGATAGTAACTGAGAACTCCCTTTGTGCTGTGTTACATTTTTTTTTTTTGCACTTAATTCACTTGACCCCAGATTTCCACGTCTTTTCTATAACCGGCATGTTTTTATATATAATCTACATACATCTTCCTGTATGCTTAAAATCATCCCTAGATTGCTTGTAAGACCTCAGATGCCAATGTAATGCTATATAAATAATTGTTATACTATATTACTTAAGGAGCAATGATAAGAAGAGGTCTGTACATGGTCAGTCCAGATGCAATTTTTTTTCTCTTTAGGCTATTTTCGGTCTCTGTTTGGTTGAATCTGCAAATGCAGAACATGTGACTATGGAGGACCACATATCATAACCAAGAAGAAAGAACAGTGAGCATCATTTTGGCAAAACGGTTCTTCGTGGCACTTTGCAGTCAGTTAGCCCACTCTCACTCAAAAAGCAATCAGTGTTTCAATTTTTATCATCAGAGATTTATTTTGCTTGGTTTTTTTTTTGTATTCTTTTAAAAATTAGGAACACGGGAATATTTTACTATCCTATTATTACTTTTATTTAACATGGTACTGTGGGTTCTTGGCAGTGTTATATGACTCTTGGAGGAAATAAAAAGGTGTAAAGTTTGGAAAGGAAGAAAAAATTGATTTTTTTTCTTAAGCAATATGATTATTCAACTGGGAAATCCAAGAGAATTTACAGGTACATTATTATAATGAACGAGGGAGCTCAGCACATTGGCTAGATATAAGATTAAAATGCCAAAGTCTGTAACATTTTATCTGTCAGCAACACCTGAAATGATGCTTTAAATTTTTTTTGCTATTTACAACAGCAATAAAACCAAAACGAACCTATGAATTAAATCTAGCAAAATAATTCGGAAAGCAACCTGGCAAAATCCAGTAATGTTGCAGATGAGCTTGCAGCTCCTTATAAACTGAGCGCAAAGGCTGGAGGTGGACACCGAGAGCCTCACATGTGTGTCTGGGGTGTTTATTGCAGGATCGAGTCCTTGGCACACAGGGAAACACATGGAACGCATAAGTAAATAACCGGAATCATAGGCAATATTTAAAACAAACGTTTTAAATATCTATGTATGAGTGTAAAGAAGTATCAAAATATGCTAGTTTACTGGGGTGTGGTGGCTTGTAATCCCAGTACTTGGAGGCCAAGACACAAGAATTGTAAGTTCATGGCCAGCCTCAGCACTTGGGCGAGGCTCTCCACAACCTAGTGAGATTCTGTTTCAAAACAAAAAAAAAAATAAATAAATAAATAAAACAGAATTGAAGGTGTAGCTTGAAGGTAGAATGTCCCCTAGGATCCATCTCCAGTACCACACCAAAAAAAAGAGAAAAAAATTATTTGGTCAAAGAACACTTTTCAGGAGACACGGTGGTGCCAGTAATCCTAGTGCTTGGGAGGCTGAGCTAGGACGATTGCAGCAGAGAAACTCAGCTGAGACCTCACAACCTTGCAAGACCCTATTTCAAAGCAAAAAATAGTAGTCAGAGGTGGAATGCCCCTGGGTTCAAATCCCAGCATCCTCCCAAAATTGCAAAAAGCTAATGTGGTATAAAAATTGAAAATATAGCCGGGCGTGGTGGCGCACGCTTGTAATCCCCAAGCTTGGGAGGCGGAGACAGGAGGATCACGCAGGTTCAAAGCCAGCCGCGCTGGCTTAAGAGACCCTGTTTCCAAATAAAATATAAAAAAATAGGTCTGGGAGTGTAGCCCGGAGGTAGAAGGGTTCCATCCCCAGTACCACCAAAATAAATAAATAAATAAATAAATAAATAAATAAAGTAAACTAATAAGATACATGCTGTTTATGGATATATTTGACAAATATATAAAAGAATAAACAACAACACATAATCAAGGAGAGTCAGATGGGGGAAGAAGTAACCTTTAATTATAATGTTTTATTTCTTCTAGAACCTGGAGCAAAATGGCAGAATGTTAATATTTACTGACTTTGGGTAGAAAGAATGTGATGATATATTATTGCTCTATATTTTCACATACTTAAAATGGCTCCAACTTTATTTAAAAGGAAAATGAATTGACATTTGTGTGGAGTAAAAAGACTTCTGCGTTTATATCCTCCAAGCCTCAGTTCCCTCCTTTGACAGTTGGGGATAAATAGCTTCTGCTTGAGCTGGGGTTAGTGGGGTACGCCTATAATCCAGGTACTTGGGAGGCTGACTCAGGAAGATTGCAGGCTTGAGGACAGCTTCAGCAACGTAGTGAGAGTCTCAGCAAGCCAACAAGACCCTGTTTCAAAACAAAATATTGAAAAAGACTGGAGGTGTAGCTCAGAGACAGAATCCTCCTGGGTTCAATTTCCAAAATAATAATAATAATAATAATAATAATAATAATAATAATAATATAAACAACAACAGTAACAACAACAATAACAACAACCCCTCCTGGTCTCCTCTAGTGCTGTTGCCAGAATAGGAAACCAGTTAAAAGCAGGGAAGCTCCACACAGCTGTCATTATTTCTCCACTGATGTTGAGGCAGGCGGCACTGAGCAAATCCAGGAATGTGTCCAGGCTGTTCCATGCACAAGTCCTTTGCTAAGATCTTCAAAGTCAATAGACCATGTGAGACTCACAACAACCCCAAGAGATAGGTATTGGGCTACTAACATCCCCATTTCACAACTCAGTAGATACAGGCATAGAAAGGTAGGCACATGTCTCTGGTCCCAGAAAGTGAAAGAGGGGAAGAGGCTAAGTTTGAGATGTTGTAACTCTCTACAACCTCTGATCCTGATCACAGGTGACGATTCCCCAGCCCAGGAGCATGGAGATGCCTCTCAAAGCTTACTCACCTCCCACCTACTGCCAGGGCTGGTGGGACTTTTCCTGGCTCCCCAATTCAGATTGATGAGAGTCTGGTTGCTGGGATTTCAGGGGAGGGCTCAACTGGCCAGAAACCACATCCCTCTGCATCCTAGCTCTGCCCGTCGGGTGGCCCTCACAGCTCAGAGCCTCAGTGGGCTGCCCTTTGCCTCAAAGCAGGTGGGGCTGGGAGGCAGTGATTATGGTCATACCTGTGGATTGAAGAGGAGTAGCTTCCTGCTTTGGTTTTCTGGTACAATTTTGCTCATTCCAAGGACATGTCAGAAATGATTTCCAAGGTGAGTGTCCAATCCCTGTGTGGGCAGGAGGTTTTGGGGGTGGGGGAGCACACAGGCCCACCCAAAACAATGGATCAGGATGATGAGGTGAGGGACCCAGAACTGAGGCTGCAAAGTAATGGGACCGGTTTCCTTGGGCCATGAGGATTCACTTACAATTTCTTTTTCAAATGTGTGTGTGTGCACACGTGTGGGTGTATATACAAATGTATATATCCACACACACAAGTACTGTGCTGACTGCTTCTTACAGCAACAACCTGAGGTTAATACTATTATTTCTTTTTTACAGATGTGGACACTGGTGGGGAAAAAGACTAGACAACTTGTGAAATACCATCTGGAGCATAGGAAGGTACCAGAACAAAAGACAAAACATAGATACATAAAAGAATGCAAAGTTGTTACTGCACCTTTCTGTTTATTTACCTAAAAAAGGTAGACCTCAGCCAAATGGGGTGGCGCATGCTTGTAATCCCGGTACTAGGGGGCTGAGACAGAAGGATCCAGGTTCGCGGCCAGCCTCAGCTACTTAGTGAGGCCCTCTGCAGTTTAGTGAGACCCTGTTTCAAAGTAGAGAATAAAGCTTGGCATGGTGGCACACACTTGTAATCCCAGAGCTTGAGAGGCTGAGACAGGAGGATCGCGCAGGTTCAAAGCCAGCCTCAGCTACTTAGTGAGGCTCTCAGCAACTTAGTGAGATCCTGTTTCCAAATAAAGTATAAAATAGGTCTGGGAGTATAGCCCGGAGGTAGAAAAGCCCGTGGGTTCTACCCCCAGTACAAAAGAAAAAAAGAAAGAGGAGGGGGGGAGGGAGGGAGGGAGGGAGAAAGGAAGGAAGGAAGGAAGGAAGGAAGAAACCAGGCTGGGGATGTAGCTCAGAGGTAATATGCCCCTGGGTTCAATCTTCAGTACCACAAAAATAAATAAATAAATAAATAAATAAATAAATAAATAAATAAATAAATGGTAGACCTCCAGAGTGGGGGATGCTGAGTAATTTTTTTTTTTTTTCTGCCAAGGAGACGGTTAAACAAGTAAGTTTGGAAACCTGTGATTGGAATGTTGATGGGAAAGCTGGAATCTGAGCCCATACTTTCTCAGAGCATGTCTGGTTCCAACATCTCCTCTACACCAGAGAGGCCTCAGTAGAAAGGATGGTCTGCTGTCTAGAGGACTCCTTTGATCCTTGGGCACTGGGATCCTGGGATCCTTTGCTTCCCCACTTTTAACAGAATGTCTCGTTCCTGGAAAGTGCTTTCTCCATGTGTATAAACGAAGTCATATTCAGGAAGTAAATCAAAGGGTAAATTATGCTTGTGAGCCACTGTCTGCACCAGACTGGGCATCTCCTTAAATCAGTAGCCAGCTCAGATCTGGGAGGTCGGTGTCTGGGAATGAAAAGCGGGATGTTTTGAACGTTCTGGTTCAGTGATCTGTAATTGTGATCTCTGTTGATTCTTTATTGCAACATGAGCAAAGACACTTTCTTCATACACAGTATTTCATGTCCCCTAATAGACAAGAAACTGGGGCTTAGAGTAAGCAGTGTCCGTGCTGTGATGATGACAGAGGGCATCTGGACACAGTGCCTGTGTATCCAGCCTCTACCCTGACCTGAAACAGAAGGAATTCTCTCCCGGCCCGCACCTTTCCTGCCAGGCCCTTGGTATCCGCGAGAGTGAGTCTTGAGCACCCCAGGCTCCTTCCATCCCTCTTGGTGACTGTGTCTATCATCCCAACTTTGGGAGTTTCATTTCTGAGAAGTTCCTTGTCGATTCATCAAACATTCTCGCCACATTGCCACCTGAGGCACGCGCTGTCGCTGTCAGACCACACCTGTGCTTGGCTATTTCCTCTGCTGGCCTGTAGCCCACACTGGGTTCCTAACTGTTTCTCTATACCATAGGTCATGAGGGTAGCAGGCAGAGTCCACAGCAAAGGGTGAACGATAAGGTGCCCCCATCCATCTCAAATGGGATATGTTGACCTGCACAGCAAATATTTTTTAAAGATCTCTATTCATAATCATCTTTGTTAATTTCAGTGCTACAGCAAAAATTTATTGGACTGAGTAGCTTAAAGAGTAAACATGCTTCACTGCTCTGAAGGCTGAGAAGCCAAAATCAAGGTGCTGGTAGAGTATAGCCTGGTGTGGACCTGCTTCCTGGTTTGCAGATGGTCGTCCTCTTGCTGTATCCTCATATGGCGGAGAGAGAGGGGGAGGGAGGGAGGGAGGGAGGGAGAGAGAGAGAGAGAGAGTCATATTGTGCTCAGTCCTTCTTCCCTCTCTCCCTTCCTCTCTCTCCCTCTCCTTCCCTTTCCCCTTTCGTCTTCCTCTTTCCCCTTCCCCTTCCCCTTCTCCTTCTCCTTCTTTCTCCCACCTCTTCTGAAAGTGCTAACCCCATGCATGGGGCTTCCATGGTCAGGATCAATTATCTCCCAAAATACTGTGCTTCCAAATACCATTTAGGGGATTTGATTTTTAACACATAAATTTTGGGAGAACACAGACATGTGGCCCATAACAATGAGATAATTCCATTGAGAAACTAAGTCAACATCAATCTTTTAAATTACTGACAAATTTTAATCTCCAGCAGTTCACAAAAGCATAAAAATAGGAACATCTCCGCCGGGCGTGGTGGCGCACGCTTGTAATCCCCGCGCTTGGGAGGCGGAGACAGGAGGATCGCGCAGGTTCAAAGCCAGCCTTGATGGCTTAAGAGACCCTGTTTCCAAATAGAAAGTATAAAATAGGTGTGGGAGTGTAGCCCGGAGGTAGAAGGGTTTCTGGGAACCCCAGTACCACAAAAAAAGCATTATTTTTATACTGAAAATAACACAGACAAGGCATATAAGGCAAAATTCTTCTAAGTTTTAAGATAAAACCAGACATCAGAAGTAGTCATATTTGTGGCAGGCTACTTTAGGCTGTAATCCATCAAATACCACAGGGCAGCTCTGTGCCCGAGGCAGGGTGAGGAGGGCGGCCCCTCGCTGCTGCCTGGAGCTGGATCTAGGAGGACCATAGCCTCTCTGCATGGGTAGAGTGCTCGCGACCAAGATGGCAGTTGGTGGGCTTCAGGAGCACAGAGCCAGAGCTTCTTGAAAGAAGTGCCTTTTAAGCAGAGATCTAGAAATTGATAAATGGGGAAATGAGATACACAAAATCTCACCAACAAGAAAGAGCATGGTGTTCTAAGAACCGAGAGCACAGAGGGGTGGTGGCGGTGGTTGGACTGGGGAAGTAGGACTTTCAGGGGAAGTACCTGAGTAGGAAAGTCTGAGAAGCACCGACTTACTGGGCCGACTTAGGACTGGAGCAAGCCACAGGCCAAAGTCCAAGAGTGGTTGACGAATGACATGAATTACCCGATTACCGGCTATGGGATAATCTGAATTCTCAAAGAGAAAGCCGAGCCAGAAAATCTGGGAGAACTAACTAAAAAGCAGTGAGAGAATCCAGAGAAGAGATGATTTGAAAGGCATATTCGCTATGTATGTATGTATGTATGTATGTATGCATGCACGTGTGTATGCGTGTATATATTATGACCTAGGGATTAAACCCAGAGGCATTCTACCTCTTAGTTACATCCCCAGACCAATTTTATTTTTATATTGAAACAGGGTCTCATTTGGTTGATGAGAGTCTCCCTACTTGCTGAGGCTGTCCTTGAACCTCCTATCTCAGCCTCCCAAGTACCGGGATTACAAGGGTGTGATACCATGCCCAGCTGATTTTTTAAAAAAACTATAACTTGTTAGAAATTGTGGTAAAATAAACAAATCTTATTTAAAATTATAACCGGAGCAGGGACGTGGTGGTAGCATATACCTATAATATTATAGGTATTATAATATTATAATACCTATAGAGTGTATATAGGGAGGCTGAGACAGGAGGATTATAGATTCAAGGATAGTATTAGCAAGTTAGCAAGACCCTGTTTCAAAATAAAAGGCTGAGGGTGTAGGTCAGAGGCAGACTGCCCGTAGGTTCAATCCCTAGTATTAAATTAATTAATTAATTAAATAGCCAAGGTTGGGTACAGTGGTGCATACCTGTAATCCCAGGAACTAGGGAGGCTGAGGTAGGAAGATCCTAAATTCTAGGCCACCTTAGAAATTTAGGGAGACCTTGCTTCAAAATAAAAAATAAGCCAGGCGTGGTGGCGCACGCTTGTAATCCCCGCACTTGGGAGGCAGAGACAGGAGGATCGCGCTGGTTCCGAGCCAGCCTCACTGGCTTAAGAGACCCTGTTTCCAAATAAAAAAAATATAAAATAGGTCTGGGAGTATAGCCCGGAGGTAGAAGGGCTTCCAGAAACCCCAGTACCACAACAAAAAATAAAAAATAAAAATAAATAAAAAATAAAAGGAGCTGAGGGATAACTTAGTAGTAGAGCACTTGTCTTGCTTGTGCCAAATTCCTGGGTTCAATCCCCAGCACCATAAAAGAAAAAGAACAAAAGAAAAATAAAGAATCTGAGGGGAAAATATAGTAATTTGTAGGGTATTTATTAAAAATACTTTAATAAAGTTGGGTGTGGTGACAAACACTTGTAATCCCTGCGCTTGGGAGTCTGAGACAGGAGGATCGCACAGGTTCAAAGCCACCCTCAGCTTAGTGAGGCTCTCAACAACTTAGTGAGACCCTGTTTCCAAATAAAGTATAAAATAGTCTGGGAGTATAGCCCAGAGGTAGAAAGCCTCTGAGTTTCACCCTCACCACACACACACACACACACACACACACACACAAAAAAAAAAAAAACTTTAATATTCTATAAGCAGACCCCGAAGTAACTTAAATTGAAAGATAAACTCTAGTCTTTGATGGGAAAATATCATTTCCTGCCAAATTAACTCACAAATTGAATGAAATACCAATTGAAATAGCAATTTTTAACAGAATAGTATAAGTTAAAATAATATTAAAATTTATCTGTAAAACTAATTATGAAGATTAATCAGAAAATTTTTTGAAAATGAAAAGCAATAAGAACCAAGCCACTATGATACTAAAACTATTTCCATTTCATTTACGTATTTATATATTTATTTATTTTTGTGATACTGGGGGTTGAACTCTGGGGCACTCTATCATTAAACTACATCCACATCCATTTTAATATTTTATTTGAAGCATAGTCTCATTAAGTTGCTCAGGCCAGCCTCAAATTTGAGGTCCTCCTGCCTCAGCCTCCTGAGTAGGTATAGTAGAGGTGTGCACCACCATCCCCAGCGCTAAACTATTTTATTTTATTTTATTTTTTGTGGTACTAGCGGTAGAACCCAGAGGCTTTCTACCTCCAGGCTATACTCCCAGACCCATTTTATATTTTATTTGGAAACAGGGTCTCACTAAGTTGCTGAGAGCCTCACTAAGTAGCTGAGGCTGGCTTCGAACCTGCGCGATCCTCCTGTCTCAGCCTCCCAAGCGCGGGGATTACAAGCGTTCGCCACCACGTCCGGCCACTAAACTATTTAAAGCTATAACAATTAAAATAGATTGGTATTAGGAAAAATGGATCAATAAATAAGAACGAAGAGTTCATAAATGAAATCAAATTCATGTGCGAACTTATTAGCGCAAACAATGACACTTCCAAGCTGCAAGGAGGTGACTAGTTGATTAATGGTGTTGGAGGGGAAAAAAATAAAGCTGGATAATTACTTCACTTATGACACTAACTTCAATTCCAAATGGATCCAATTTAAATGCAAACAAGGAAAGTTCTAGAAAAATAAATGGCTGAGTTTATGGTCCTGAAACAGAGAAGGCCTTGCTAAGGACTCAAAGCCCAGACGCCACAAAGACTGATATACAGGACTATAAAAAAAAAAAACATTGTGATGGGGGCAAGAGGAAGGATACAAAAATATACTATAAACCAGGAGAAAAGAGAAGTGACAAATTAGGAAAACATTTATGACTCATGAGGCACGAAAAGGGCCACACAAGTGTTTCATCTTCACAGGTTTATGCAAATGAAATAGACAATGCACAGGGGAAATGGACAAAGAGTGTCGGTAGTCAACTACCAAAAAGTGAAAATAAAAGGTAGTCAATAAATAAGAAAATATGCTCAGTATTACTCATAAGGAAAGAGATGTAAATTAAACAGCAACTACAGATGTGTGTGTGTGTTTTTTTTTTAATTCAGATTATGAGTTTTAAAATGATGAGGCCCAATTCGGAGAAGTTTTTGGAGAGGCAAACATGATTAGAAACCGAGCTGGGGGTAGTGACCAGTTCATTTCTGGAAGGAAATTAGCAAAATGTATCCAATTTTCAAGGCATATCAATTTTTTAGTGATAATTAATTTGCTAGAAAGTTTGCTCTATAAATATCCCTACTGATGTTGGTCAGAGGATTCACTGTGGCATCGTTTGTAATAACAACAACAAAAAGTGATCCTCTAGCTGGGCGTGGCGGCATAATCCCGGTACTTGGGAAGCTGAGGCAGGAGGATCGCGGCTTCATGGCCAGCCTCAGCTACTTAGTGAGGCCCTCCTCAACTTAGTGAGACCGTTTCAAAATAAAGAATAAAAAATAGGGCTGGGGATGTACTTGGAAGTAGAAAATGCCTCTGGGGCCTCCAAGTTCAATCCCTAGTACTGAAAAAAAAAAAAAATATATATATATATATATATATATATACACACACATACACACACACACACACACACACACACGAAGAAATTAGTTGCATAAAGTATGAGGCAGCTATAGGATGGATTAGTTGCACAGTTATGAAAAAGAACAAAATATTTTTGTGTGAATAGACAGAAAAAAGACAGAGAGGACTATGTGTACAGAACCATACCTTTTGTGTTGGAAAAAGTAAGACATTCACACTAGTAAAAGCATAGACAAATTTTTTGAAGAAAGTAAGAAATATTTTAGTTATCAAAAATGTTATCAATCAAAACTGTCTTAGCCATGACTACCTATTGATAGAGGTACAAAGCTGAGGCTTGTGTGTGTGTGTGTGGGGGGGGGCCACTGGGGGTAGAACCAGGGGCTTTCCTACCTCCGGGCTATACTCCCAGACCTATTTTGTACTTTCTTTGAAAACAGGGTCTAAGTTGCTGAGAGCTTCACTAAGTAGCTGAGGCTGGCTTTGAATCTGTGCAATCCTCCTGTCTCTGCCTCCCAATCCCTGATATTTATTTACAAGCCTGTGCCACCACGCCCGGCCTCAGGGCTGAGGCTTCTATATCTCTTTTTAGACTTTGCTCTATTGAAAACTTTGAAGTATATAGATAAATTGCTTCCATTTATTCAAATATAAAAATAAATTCGAGTGGGCTGATGGATTTATTATATTTTCCTCTTTAAATGTCTGTTTTTTTTAAAAAAAAGTGGAAGGAAGGAATGATAAATTTTTTTAAAAATCCAGGTATGGTGGAGCATGCCTGCAGTTCCAGTATTTGGGAGGCTGAGATAGAAGGATTGCAAGTTCAAGGCCAGCCTCAGCAACTTAGTGAGTAAAATGTAAAATGTGGCTGGGGGTGTAGCTCAGAGATAAAATGACCCTGGATTCAACCCTAGTAAGAAAGAAGAAGAAGAAGAAGAAGAAGAAGAAGAAGAAGAAGAAGAAGAAGAAGAAGAAGAAGAAGAAGAAGAAGAAGAGGAGGAGGAGGAGGAGGAGGAGGAGGAGGAGGAGGAGGAGGAGGAGGAGGCGGCTTGCAGAGATTTTCCATTTGCCTCCCATAAGGAAGGTCTACCCTCTTTCCCCAAATATAATCATCAAGGAATCTGGATTCAGCATCAAGGGAGTTAAAATAAATGGAAGGAAATCAGATTTTAAGAAGAATGTCGTTATGATTTGTGCACGCATTTCCTCTCTATAGATAAAATTGGGTGAGATGACAAAAACAGATACAGGCTTCCCTCCTACCTTTCCTCCCCCTCTGCTGTGTTGAGCCGTCTAAGATGCTTTGCACCCATCTGACCTTCTGGGCCCCACAGGCGCGGGTGGTCCAGCTGCATCAATCGGCCGCTGGTTAGAGGTCGCCAGGACCTTGTCCTGTGTGATCCTGGCTGGGTCTCCCCTCCTCCATCACCTGCTTGGGAGGCTCTTGCTGTGCCTGAGCCCTTCCTGGGGACGTCACTGTGACCCTTCACTGCTTGCTGGTCACTGTGAGAGGGGCTCCAAGCACCATGTGAGGTGCAAGACACAGTAAAATGTTTCTGCACGTACCAGACCAGCTGGATGTGCCTCAGAAGCTGCAAGCAACAATCAGGAAACTAAAGGAAGAACTTCAGCCAAATCCTTCATGAACTGAGTTACCTGGTCTTAAGAGGAAGTAGCTCTGATCGAGCGAATATGCCGTGGTCTTTGGGATCGAATGTTTTTGCTTCAAATTCTAGTGCCGTGGCTTATCTGCCAGGGTAAATTATACTTAACTTTTCTGGTTCTCTATCTCCAAATGAAAAATGGGACCAAAAAAAAGCTACTCACAAATATTTTGAGGTTGCCATAAAAATAGAAAGTGAAAGCAACAGAATGTAATACGTCCCCGCTTAATAATACCTGACCAGTGTTGAGTTTGATGATGTGCATAGAGAGCTAGAGGAGGGAGAATGAGATCCAGAAGTAAATACGGGAAGGCATCATCAAATGCCAACAGAAAGGGACAAGGAGTAAGTCATTGAGCCCCTTGAAATCAACCTGACATCTAGTCTCCCATGGAAACCACGGGACAAATGGAAGAAGCCAAGGAGAACCCTGGAAGAAGGTATCCCTTAGCCCAGGCCTGCAGGCCTTCCAGAGAAATCCCAACATGAAAAAAGACAATTCTTGTTAACATTTCCCTCCTCTCCTTCCTTGTTTTTGTTTAACTTTCTCCCCTTCTCTTCCTTCCAAAGAGCAAAAACTTTCAAAACCATTATAGGACTCATATAATTTGTTCTGACTCTCAGTGGGCAGATCTTGGGGACTGTTTTTTCAGTCAAGTTTCTAATCTATTGGACCTCCCAAAACATCTTTGCAATCTTCCCTTCGCTCCCAAAGGGTCTACAGCCAATGGGGGTCAAAGAGCCAGGATCCCTCAGCCCACCCTGTGTGTGTTCTCAGGAATTTCCTAAACTCCCTGAGCTTTGGTTTTCTCATCTGTCTAATGGGGATGAGGAAGGAAGTGAATATGGGGGAGTCTTTACTAAGAGACGCTCTTGAGTTCATCCTCTATTGTTCTTTCGGTTCCTAAGGCATGGTAGAAATGTTCGTGCACATCCATGGGCATCCCTTCTGCACTAGGTATTATTTTAACCACTGCAAATATCATCATCAGTTAAATAGATGGCATCCTCTGTCCTTATGAGGGAGATGGACGGTAACTGAGAAAACAGATCATTTCAGGAAATGAAAGGAGTTGTAAAGAAGAAAATGCAGGTCCTTGAAGGCTGGGGTGATGGAAAGGGGGTGAGCTCCGGAAGCTCCGATGAGGCAGAACTGCGTGCAAGCCCGCCACTTCACTCTGCCTGCAGGGCGGCTGGCCCGATCCTCAGGCTGGACGCGCTGACACACGTGTTTCCAAGGGTCTCTTGGTTCCTGACCATGTTGGCATCCTAAGGGGCCCACCAGACCCACTGAGGCAGTTGCAATCAAGCCTAGCAGCAGCCAAAAGAGAATACGAGGAAGCCAATCCAGAAAGGCAGGCAGAAAAGAACGTGCCTCTATTTTTACTATTTTTATCTCCTTTGCCAGGTTTTTTTCTTTGGGGGAGTAGTATTCTTTATATGAATGTTGTTGGGAGAATAATAGTGATCACCTAATAGTGTTTGCTTTGTATGAGACATTGTCCAGCAAGCTCACATCTATAGAGTCTTAACTTTCATGACAACCCCATGATGTATGTACTGACATTCGTCCACTTTACAGTGGGAGAACAGAGATAACTGCCTGATGTTGTGGGTGGAGAAGACGCAAAAGAGCAGTCTGAAACCTGTCACCTCTGTTACCTGTGATGTGCGCTTCTCATGTATAACATTTGCTCATTTTTAAGTGTGTGTGTGTGTGTGTGTGTGTGTGTGTGTGTGTGTGTGTGTGTTACTAGGAACTGAGCCACCCAGGGACATTCTACCTCCAAGCTACACCCCCCAGCCCTTTTTACTTTTTGGTTTTGAAACAGGATCTCATTAGGTTGCTGAAGCTGCTGGTCTCAAACCTGCCATCCTCCTGTCTCAGTCTCCCAAGTATGAAGATTACAGGCGTGAGTTCAACTTTTTACAGATGGATGGCGGTGACAAATGGCGAAAGCACCCTGGAGATGGATGGTAGCGATGGTTCAGATAATATCACTGATCCATACACTTAGACATGATTAGAGTGGTGAGTTTTATGTTACATATATTTTATCACATACCAAGAAGGAAAAAAAGGCCAAATAAAGAGGTGAGAAACTTATAATTTAATGAAATTGCAAAAAAATAATTTTTTCAAAGCAAACTCTTTAAAAGTGAATAGAGGACTTCCGGGAAGATGGCGATGGAGCAAAACAGGGCTTACGAGCCCCACTAACAACCAATCTCTATTACCACAAAATCAGCGCCTTTCATAGCCAGAAAACACCATCAGTGGAGAAACAAAAAATGTAATTTTAAGGGACAGAGAAAAAGAGGGCTGGAAAAACGAGACACCAGAAACCAGACCGCAGTGCTGCAGCCGGAGCCGCGGCGTGAAGCGGTGGGCGCCATTTTGCCTTGCAGCACCAGGCTCCATAGAGGAAGGGAACTCATAATGGAGTTCAGAAACCAGAGAGGAGATACGCCGGCCTCACGCCTGAGAACGCGGCAGCAGCGCCTTACTGCTGGCGGCAGCGGCGAGTTCACCGGACGGCACAAGACCAACACACTCAAAAGCCCACCAAGCTCCAGAGAGGAGCGGCAGACAGCGAGCCGAGGTGAGCCACTGCAGAACAGCCGGGAGGGATTCGGCAGATTTTTCGGTGCAGAGAGCAGCTAAATCTCCCAGGGGCTGGGTTCAGCACACCCTGCAGGGACTCAGAGTGGAGTTCAAAAACAGAAAAGAAATACGCAAGCCTCATGGCCGAGGGCGTGGCAGCGGCGCCATATTGCTACCGCAGCAGCAGCGAATTCACCGAGTCCACGACAGCTCCATCTGCGCACTCAATAGTGAGTCAAATTGTGGCCCCTAGAGGAGAAATCCCAGTACTGTACTCCCAGGGACTTGACCCAGTGGGGGAGTGGTGGTGGCAGAGATATTACACCATAGGAGAACGCCCAACCTGGCACCCCCCATGGTCTAAACCAGCCTCGATTGACTCCATGGGTCTGAGACTCTGCGATACAACCCAGTAAAGGAGTAGTGGGGACCGAGATACCACAGACTCGAGATCCAGAGCACCTTAAGTGAAGTCATAGTGACCCAAGGGAAGAACCCAGAGAAGGCACAAACTTCCGAAATCATGGGAAAGAGGAATAACAATGGAGCAGTGAATGCCCACCACCCCACAACATCAGAACCTGATAAAACAGAAAATCAGAGATTTCTAGAAGATCAAATCAGGAAAATAACTGTAGAAATAATAGAGGTGTTTCGAAAAGAATTCAGAGAGAGCCAAAGAGAGATAAAGGATGCAATTAATGAAGTAAAGGCCTCAATTCAAAGCACAAACAACCGATTCGACCACATGGAGAATAGAATCTCGCTCCTAGAAGATGATCATTCAAAAAATGAACACATAGTTTATAATTTAGAAAAAAAATACGACAGCAGGAATCTGACATTGAAGAAATATGGGCCCATTTTAAGAGAGCTAACCTAAGAATAATTGGAATAGAGGAGGGAAAAGAAGGTGAAACCAAAGGGATCAAAAATCTCTTCAAGGAAGAAATAGCAGAAAATTTCCAAACATAGAGCAAGAGGTTGATACACAGGTCCAGGAAACTTATAGAACCCCCGTTAGAGAGGATCAGAGAAGAGGATCCCCACGCCACATAATTGTCAAAATGACCAATGTGGAAGCCAAGCAGAGAATCTTAAAGGCAACAAAAACAAAGGGCCAAGTGACATTCAGAGGCAAACCAATTAGAATCACTCCAGACTTCCCAAACCAAGTCATGAGAGCCAGAAGGGCTTGGAGTAACATATTCCAAACTCTGAAAGAAAACAACTTCCAGCCAAAAATTTCCTACCCAGCAAAACTTTCTATCAAATTAGATGGAGAAATAAGAAGCTTCCATGACAAACAGAAACTGAAGGAATTTATGTCTTCAAAACCAGCGCTAGAGAAAATACTCAAAGAGATTAACTACAAAGAAGAAATAGGTAACACACACCAGAACCAGAGAAACAAGATTTTCCATCCAACAGACAACTAAGATTGGTTATCTGTGGAGATTCATTATTTATGTTAGTCTATGTTACCTATCTCTAAATTGTATTGTTTGCTTTTATTGTTGCTAATTTTTAGGATTTCTAGTTGGAATATTAATATACCTTCAGATATAGCATTTGGAAATATTTTATCCCATTCTATCAGTAACTTTTAACTCTGTTTACATTGTTTTTGGATATACAATATGCTTTTATTTTTTAGGGAGTTTGTATACTCTTCTGTTGCCTGTGCCATTGAAATCATATCCAAGAGATCACTGCCAAATTCAATGTTGTGAGGTTTTATGACCCAGATTTTCTTCTAAAAGTTTATAGTATTAAGATTTATATTTAGGTCTTTTATCTATTTTGAGTTAATATTTGTATATGTGTTAGGTATGGGTCCAATTTTATTCTTTTTCATGTAATTATTATTTTTCAACAATATTTAGTTAAAAGATTATTTCTACCACCAAATGTTCATGGAAACCTTGTCAAAAATAACTTGACAATATATGGAAGAATTTAGCTCGAGGCTTTTATTTAACTCCAATGGTTTATATATCTGCCTTTAGAACAGTACTACACTGTTTCAATTATTGTAGCTTTATATGGTTTGAAATCAGAAAATATACATCTTCTAGCTTTGTTCTTTTTCGAGATTCTTTTGGGTATCTAGAGTCCATATTCCATATCAGGATAGATTTTTTCTGAAAAATAAATAAATAAATGTATGATAGCTTCACCTAAAAAAAAGAAAAGAAAAGAAAAGAAAAAATATTCTCTGGTAAGAAAAAAAGCAAAAAGAAATATTGAACTGTTATCTTTTAGTCATCAAAAGCTTGGTATCAGATAAATGAAACTGTTTTGTGAGATTATCATCGTTAATATTGGATAAATTGCTATAAAACTAGATGTCAACCACTAAGCCAAGCATGGGAAGGAGGGATGGGGAGGGAACGGGGTGGGGATCGGGTAGAGGCTAACTGGGCGATGTGTGCATGTATGTCTACAAAAGTATTTTCTTTATACCATTATGATGTATGAATACATTGCACCAATAAAAAAATAATTTTAAAAAAGTGAATAGAAAATAACTACTTTTTAGAGATAGGGGTCTTGCTGTGTCACCCAGGATGGTCTCAAATTCTCAGCCTGAAGAGATCCCCCTGAGTAGCTGGGACTACAGGCATTTGCCACTATATCTAGCTCACTGGACTTTTTAAAAAAGTGAGAAAAGCCCAGCATGGTGGCACATGCTTGTAATCTCAGCATTTGGGAGGCTGAGACAGAAAGATCACAGTTCAAGGCCAGCCACAGCTACTACTTAGTGAGGCCCTCTGCAACTCAGTGAGACCCTGTTTCAAAATAAAGAACAAAAAATAGGGCAGGGAGTATAGCTCGAAGGTAGAATGTCCCTGGGTTCCATCCCCAAACCTGCCAAAAAAAAAAAAAAAAGTGAGAAAGAAGGTGAGAAGAATTTTCTCACAGGTTAGAGAACATATGGACCTGCGGCCTTTCTTCTTGTGGTTAAAACTCTCCAAAATCCTTTCCCTCGGCATTGGTTAGGTCTATGTGGACATCGCCTCTGAATTAAATGGGTCTTTTTTTTCTTCGGGTCTGGGGATGGAACCCAGGGGTATTCGACCTTCGAACTACACCTCCTGCCCTATTTTTTATTCTTTATTTTGAAACCGGGTCTCACTGAGTTGCAGAGGGCCTCACTAAGTAGCTGAGGCTGTCTGCGAACCGCGATCCTCTGGTCTCAGCCTTCCGAATGCTGGGATTATAAACGTGTGCCACCACGCCTGGCTTAAATGGGTCTTTTAAACCTATGTTCCTCATATTTTGAAGGAGACAAAAGGCATGTGAATTTATTGGTCCAATAAGCATTTATCTTGCATAGTCCAGGGATGGCCAATCGTGATCTATACTTCTATCATCTTACCATCTTTATCAGAGCAGACATTACTAAGCAATCACAAATTCTTTCCAGGGAGACCAGATGCAGATTCAGAATCCTCCTTGACATGTCTCTGTGATTGTAATATAAGTAGGTAGTCCAGTGAATTGCAACCTAATTTGCCATAGCTGTAGTTCTAACATTGTAGCCAAAGTAAATGTTTACTTTCAATAAAGCTGAATTTGTTCAACAACAACAACAAAATTGCCATCTCTGGGCATGGAGGATACCTCTCAGGGTTTGCAAGCAGGCACTTGGCATCACATTCAAACTCAAGGCTTGCTGTAGGAGGGGTGAGTGCTGACCACAGTGTTTAGTAGTGAATGGTGGTGTTCGGCCTTAAAAGAACCCAAAGCCAGGCTTCTCCACAATCGCGCTTCTAAAATAAGCTTCAAGTGCTAGGTGAGTGCCACTGAATCAATAAAAATGAAAATAAAAATCAACATAAGCTGGACGTGGTGGCGCAGGCTTGTAATCCCACTATTTGGGAAGCTAAGACCAGAGGATCACAGTTCACCGACAGCCTCAGCTACTTAGTGAGGCCCTCCACAACTTAGTGAGACCCTGTTTCAAAATAAAGAACAAAAAACAGGGCTGGGGGTGTAGCTCGGAGGTAGAATGCCCCTGGGTTCCATCTCCAGACCCGAAAGGAAGGAAGGAAGGAAGGAAGGAAGGAAGGAAGGAAGGAAGGAAGGAAGGAAGGAAGGATGAATAAAAATAGGGCTGGGGGTGTATTTCTCCCTGCAGTTGCAGTTTTTATAAGATTCTACAGTATACGATTTGGGGAAGAAAAACAAAACCCCCAAGCCCCTGCCATGTGCTGGTTTGCGCCTTCCTTGCTGACCTTTTTGTCAAGTTAGTATTCAGAAGGCAGAAGGCTCCGTGTGGACCTTTCACTCCATTACTCCTGAATTCCCTTTTCCTTCCTGTCTGTTCTGACGGCCACCTCCCCTTACTCTTCTCTGCATCTCTCCTCAACTGACACTTCTTGAAAGAAGCCCTCCTTCTCTTCCGTTCCCCACCTCCATCTGTGGCTCTGCAGGTTCCCTGGCTCTCATCCCTGTGTACGTTCCTGGCTTTTGTAGACGCTGGCTTGGATAGGCCTGTGTACACCTTTGCCCTTACCCCCCTCAGGGGTCCCATTTCTTGATCCCTGGGCCCTACTGGGCTTGGAACAGGGGAGTGAGTCAGAAAACAACAATTCAAGGTCTCTATTCTACTCTCCTACTAGGATTTTAAACATATGATCCTATTTGCCATCTTACTAATTCTATAAGGTAGACATTATTATTCCTATTTTACAAATGAAGGAATTTGATCTTAAAGAATTTAGGTATCCAACCAAAGTCACATAGCAAACATGTTGTAAAGTTCTGCCGGCTTTGGAAGGCTATGGCCCTAACCCGATGGCTCCTGGACCCTTCAGGAGGATCCTAGCCTGAAGTTCCTATGTATCTTGGTCTCTTTGACTCCTGCAGTCCTTTAAAAACCTCCAACTTAGCTGGGTGTGGTGGCACACACTTGTAATCCCTGCACTTGGGAGGTGGAGACAGGAGGATCGCACAGGTTCGAAGTCAGTCTCTCCGGCTTAAGAGACCCTGTTTCAAAAAAAAAAAAAAAATAGGTCTGGGGGTATAGCCCGGAGGTAGAAGGGTTCCATCCCCAGTATCACCAAAAAAAAAAAAAAAAAAAAAGCCTCTAATTAAAAAAAAATAAAAGTCTAACAATGGCGTTTTGGGCAGAGGGGCAGATTTTAAAAAGATATATTTATTTAGCCAGGCGTGGTGGCACACGCTTGTAATCCCCCACTTGGGAGGCAGAGACAGGAGGATCACACAGGTTCGAAGCCAGTTGCGCGCACTGGCTTAGGAGACCCTGTTTCCAAATAAAAATGTAAAAATAGGTCTGGGAGTGTAGCCTGGAGGTAGAAGGGCTTCCAGGAACCCCAGTACCACCAAAAAATATATATATATATTTTTCAATATACATATATTTTCAGTATATATATAAAATTATATATATTTTCAGTATATATATATTTCAGTATTAAGGATTGAACTCAGAGGCATTCTATCTGAATTATACCCCCAGGTCTTATTTATTATTTTGAAAGAGTCTGACTAAGTTGCTTACGTTCTTGCTATATCACTGAGGACCAAACCTGGGATCCTCTTGTCTCAGCCTCCCAAGTACTGGGATTACAGGAATGTCCTGCCGTGCCCGGCTTTGGAGCAGATATTTGAGGTCACATGACTCTTACCTACTTAGAAAGCCTTTTCCTAAAAGATGCACGGATTCAGGCTTTCTCAGTAGGATGGTGCATGCTACAGCTTTGTAGGAGGCATTGAGGAATCCCAGCTGTGGGGACACGCTGGCAAGGGACTCAAAATAGCTAAACCCAACCTGAAAAAGAACAAAGCTGGACGCCTCATACTTCCCAATTTCAAAACTCACCCCAAAGCTGCTGTATCAAGAGAGTGTGGTATTGGTATAAGAAGAGCCATATGAATCAGTGAAATGGAAATGAGAACCCAGAAATAAACTTCTTTGTCTGAATAGTCAATAGATTTTTGACAGGAATACGAAAACTATTCAATAAGGGGAATAACAACCTTTTCAACTAAAGTTGCTGGAACAAATAAATTTGCTCAGGCAAAAGAATGAAATTGCATCCTTACCTCACACCACATAAGAAAACGACCCAAAATACATTACAGACCTGAATATAGGATACAAACTCTAAAACTCTTAGAAGAAAATATAAGGAACTACAAAAAGAGTAAAAAGGAAAATCCAAAGAATGGGAGAAAAAAATTTACCCAGACTATATAAAGAATTCTTAAAACTCAATGATAAACATAAATCAATTTAAAAACAAGCAAAGGCTTTGAATAGATACTTCTTCAAAGAAGATAAACAAATGGACTGTAATCTGTAATCACTTGGAAAAAAATGCTTAACAACACCAGTCATTAGGCAACCATAAATCAAATTCACAATGAGATAACCACCTCACACTGGGATGGCTATAATAAAAAAAAAAAAACAGAAACACGGAAATAAGTGTTGGTCAGGATATGGAAAATTTGGATCTCTCAGACATTGCTAGCAGAAATGTCTGTGTGCAGTATGATGTAGCCTCTTTGGAAAACAGTCTGGCAGTTCCTCCAAAAGCTAATCAGAGAGTTACTATATATAACTTGGAAATTCTACTCCTCGGTATATATACTAAAGAAATGAAAACAGGTGTTTAAACAAAAACTTGAACAGAAATGTTTACAGCATTATTCATAATAACTAAAAAGTGGAAATGGCCCAATGTACATCAACCAATGAATGGGTAAATATAATGTAGTACATGGAATGTTAGGTGCTACATGATAACCAGCTATATGATTCAGCTACAAGGAGAAATAAAGTACTAATACATGCTCTAACACTTAAGAACCATATGCTAAGAGAAAGTAGCCAAACACAAAAGGCCACGTATTTAATGATTTAATTTCTATAAAATGTGCAGAATAGGCAAACTCATGTAAACAAAACCTAGGTTAATAGTTGTCAGGGGTTTGGGGCAGAAAGAAATGGGAGGCAGCTGCTAATAAGTATGGTATGATAAAAATGTTTTAGCATTATGTCATGGTGATGGTTATACAACTCTGTGAATAAGACCACTGAATTATACATTGCAAAATGGTGGGTTTTGTAATATATGAATTATGTCCAAATAAAAAGGCCAGTTATAAAGATAATTTCTACTCAACATTCAATTTAAAATGTAAAAAATCTGTCAGTGTTTATTTTTTATGAAATATATGCCTTCTGCATGAGAGAAAACCAATATTAAGATTATACCCAGTGCCTAGACCAGCAATAGCAAAGAGCGCTAGGAAAAATTCAAGAAACATTGTTTCCAAGGAACTCAATTGTCTCAAGAGTTCCCCCAGAAGCTGACCGGGATCAGCAAGCCAGTGCAAATGGAGTCTACTTGGGAAGTGAAGGAAATTCCAGCAGAACAGGAAGGTGAGTCAGAGAGGGGAAGGCGGCCAATAATGTGTGTTGCCAAGGGAGCCGCCTCTGAGGGTGACAGCTTCATTGCTACCGAGGAACACTGGGAAACAGGGGGAAATGCACATCAGAGTCACCCCGCCCCCAGGGCTGAAAATGGGTACTTATACTACAACTCTGGCCTTGTTGGTGAGGGGTAGCCCCTCCAGCAAGACAGGCAGATGCCTGTTGGTAGAAGCTGGACTTGAACTGCAGTGGAAAGACCCAAAGAGACACTAATAGGACCCTGACAGATGGTATTTTTTAAGGAGAACCCTCTAGAGACGCTGACAGATCATGGGTTCTGAGATCAAAAGACCTGGATTTGAGTTTTAGGTTCACCACTTGGGGCAAATTATTCACCTTTCCAAGATTTCTTTCCTTTTCTTTCTTTTTTTAAGAAAAAATAATTTTTAACTTGGGAGGCTGAGACAGGAGAATCACAGCTTCAAAGCCAGCCTCGGCATCTTAGCAAGACTATTTATTTTGAGACAAGGTCTCACTGAGTTGCAAAGGGCCTCACTTAGCTGAGGCTGTCCTCGAACCGTGATCCTTCTGTCTCAGCATCCCAAATGGAATTACAAGTGTGCACCACCACACAGGGCTCAAGACTTAAAGAAAGAAAAAAAAAAAAAAAAAAAAAGCCGGGCATGGTGGCACATGATTGCAATCCCAGCATTTGGGAGGATGAAACAGGAGGATTCACGGACAGCCTCAGCTACTTAGCAAGGCACTTTGCAACTCAGTGAAACTCTATTTCAAAATAAAGAATAAGAAATAGGGCTGCGGGTATAACTGAGAGGTAGAATGCCCCTGGGTTCCACCCCCAGTACTCTAGTACTGAAAAAAAGAGAAAAGAAAAGAAAAAGAAAAAGAAAAGGTAGACTGAAAATGGGAATGTAGCCCAGGAAACCCTGCATTCAATCCCCAGTACCACCAATTTTTTTATTTTACTATTTATTTATTTATTTATTTATTTATTTATTTATTTATCTGTGGTACTGAGGATGGAACCCAGGGTCATTCTACCTCTGCAGCCCTAGTTTTTAGTATGTTTTTATTTTTGAAACAGGGTCTCACTGAATTAACGAAGGGCCTCACTAAGTAGCTGAGGCTGTCCAGGAACCGCGATCTTCCTGTCTCAACCTCCCAAATGCTCGGATTACAAGCATGCACCACCATGCTCAGCTTTACTTTATTTTTTATTAGTGCATTATAACTATGCATAATAGCATAATAGTGGGATTCATCTTGGCATATTCATGCATGCACATAATTTGGTCAGTAGATTTATTTTTATAACCAAATATGGGAGGGAGCGGGCACATGTCAAAGAATGAGTGAATGGCCTAAGGATACTGGAGCTCACAGTAAGTGTCTGATAGAGGAGGTTTGTGGAGGACTGGGCCCTTAACCTGTGAGGGTTGAACAAATTCTGGGTTCCTCAGATTCAGAAATATATTGCAGGTTCTGAGCACAGTAGTACATGCCTATAACACTTGGGAGGCAGAGGCAGGGGGATTGCTGGTTGTAGGTAAGCCATGGCAACTTAACAAGACCTTCAAGCAACCTAGGGAAACCCTGTTTCAAAATAAAAAATAAAGCCAGGCGTGGTGGTGCACACCTATAATCCCAGTACTTTGGAGGTTGAGATGGCAGGTTCAAAGCCAGCCTCAGTTACTTAGTGAGGCCCTCTGCAACTTAGTGAGACCCTGTTTCAAAATAAAGAATGAAATATAGGGCTGGGTGTAGCTCAGAAGTAGAATTCTCCTAGGTTCCATCCCCAGTACTACAATAAATTAATTAATTAATTAATTAATTAATTTAAAAGGCTCGGGGTTTATCTCAGAAGTAGATTATCCCTACATCATCCCCCAGTACCCCCCCAAAAAGAAAAAGAAATACATTACAGGCACATATATATTAAAGATTATAATGTCTTACTGAAGAACTTACCCCTTTATTATATGCAGTGCTCCGCTTTATCCCTTATACTTTTTTTTGTTTTGAAGCCTGACTTTTCTGAAATGAATTCAGCTACTCTGAGTTTCTTTTGATTAGTGTTAGAATGATCTATCTCCATTTTCTTAAATTTTTTAATCTATCTATACCTTTAAATTGAGAGTGGGGTTTTTATTGACCACATATAATTGGCTGGTCCTTATTTTTAGCCACTGGGAATCTCTGACTTTTAATTTTGAATTTAGCCTAATGGCATTTAAAGTGATGATTGGTATTGTTGAGTTAACATGTACTATGTTTGCAACTTTTCTCTGTTCTTTTTCTGCTTTCCCTGGCCTTTGAGCATTTTATATCATTCTAGTTTGTCTCTTGTCTTAGCATGATAATTATACTTCAAAGAATATGTTTATTATCGGCACATACCTGCAGTCCCACCTATTAGGGAGACTGAGGCAGGAAGATCACTTCAGGAGCTCTGTGTTGGCCTGGCCAACATAGTGAGACTCCATTACAATGAATGAATGAATGAATGAATGAATGAATGAATGAGAATGGATACACCAAATCCTCCTTTTTCTATCTTAGCAGGAATTAGCACATCTTTATCTTGTCTATATCAACCTAGAACCCCAGCACTTATTCAGGCTAGTCAGAACAACTTTTAATTACTCTCTTGCCTCCTGGCAGAGCTTACAGAATCTGATCAGTCCACCAACACCTCTCCCTTTTCATCTCTTGCGGTTTCTCTTCCTGTGGTGACTGCGTTAGACGGCGTCACCACCAAAAAGACATGGCGCTCTCAGCTCCAGGTATTTTTCCCTGCTACTTCCATAATGCCACTCCCAGTTCAGTCTGTAATAGGACTGAGGAGGAGGATAGCATGACCTCGGGGTCCTGCTCATCTGTGCGCACTCTACTCTCCAGCTCCTGGGGTTATACAAGTCCCAGTGTCCCAAGGGGATCCACCATGCCAGGCCCATAAGTCTACCGGGGCATCTACAAACTCGAATCCCCTTTCTTCAGGGTGAGTTTTCTCTCACTCGGGCCTCCTGTCCTCCAAGCAAGTCTCACTCAGGAATAAATACCTTAGTTCACCAGATCTTCCAAATAGAAGGGCAACCAAAGCAAGGTCCACAGGAGCTACCCACTTGCTGTCCAGAGATGAGTTCCGAATTCCAAAGGGAAGAGAAAATGATGACATTGTCAGGCACCTATGAGTGTTCAAAGACTGCCCCCTCACACCTGAGGATGGGCCGCCCTGCCTGCGTTTGCTCAGAGCAAGAAGTAGGAATTTACCTCCAGCCTCTCCCTCCAGAATGGCCCTTTAACACTGTAGGAAACTCAGTTCCCTTGTCTCCTACTACACAACTGTGGAAGGAGATTAATGCTCTAAATTTCCTCAGTGGGACCAGGGTGAAGGAGACTCATCTTCTCGTTTAGTTTTTTCCTGGTTCTGCTTTCTCCGTAGCCTTACCACTTCCTCGTGAGCCTCTTCTCAGCATCTCTCCTGCAGCACACAAGACACCAGCTGAAAGAGTCAAGGTGGTCAGTGCCTACTGGACTTACGTTTTCATGGACAACTCAATCTACTCCACAGTGACTGGTTCCTCAAAGTAGAGCGGCCGGCGCCATTTAAATGGCAGATGCTTATACAAATAAGTAATATTTTCTCTTTCTTCCAACAAAACTCTAGGCTAAGCTGGGCATGGTGGTGCACACTTGTAATTCTAGCATTTGGGAGGCTGAGACAGGAGGATCACAGTTTGGGGACAGTCTCAGTTACTTAGGAGGCCCTTTGCAACTCAGTGAGACCCTGTTTCAAAATAAAAGAATAAAAAATATGGCAAGGGGTGTAGCTCAGAGGAAGAATGTCCCTGGGTTCCATCCCCCATACCCCCCCAAACTAAGCTGTTGGTTTTTTTCCACTATTGTTACTTATTTTTCTTGTAAGTATCCCTTAGAGACTTGAACATAGCTAGGCTCATAGTCACCAAACAATTAATTTGGTTGGTCAGTCTATTCAAGAAAACTGTTTAGACTATTTACCCTAAAGTCAAAGGCTTCCTGATTCTTTCTTAACCTATCTCTCTCTCTCTCTCTCTCTCTCTCTCTCTCTCTCTCTCTCTCTCTCTCTCTCTCTCACATCTGGGATTGGAACCCAGGGGACATTCTACCTCCAAGCTACACCCCCTGCCCTGTTTTTTATTCTTTATTTTGAAACAGAGTCTCACTGAGTTACAAAGGGCCTCACTAAGTAGCTGAGGCTGTCTGCAAACCATGATCCTCCAGTCTCAGCCTCCCGAATGCTGGGATTACAAGTGTGCACCACCATGCCTGGCTTTAACTTCTCTTTTTATCACCCAATGCCTTCATTCAGGACAAAATGGCCTGTATCTCTCTCTTCTTGCCTACTTATGGGAGGTGATCAAACCAGCGAGTGTCTGCAGTCCTATGTGTCTTCTCTCAGTGGGAGATGGGGAGGGAGGGTCGAGGATGTGATGAAGCCAGGTCCAGTGCTACAGAAGGCCTGTAGCCCCAGTACTTGGAGGCTGAGACAGTAGGATCACAGGTTTGAGGCCAACCTTGGCAACTTAGTAAAACCTTAAAATAAAAAAAATTAAAGGGCTGGGTATGTAGCTCACAAATAGAATGACCCTGTTCAATCCCCAGTACCACAAAAAAGGAAGGAAGGATGGAAGTATGGAAGGAACAGAGGGAGGGAGGAAGGGAGGGGGAAAAAGAAGCCTAGCTTAGTGGCACACACCTGTAATCCCAGTACTTGGGAGGCTGAGACAGGAAGAGTGCAGGCTCAAGTTACAGCCTCAGCAAGTAGTAAGACTCTCACCAACCTAGAGAGAACCTGTTTCCAAATAAAACAGGGCTAGGATTATATAGCTCAGAGCTAGAATGTCCCTGGTTCAATCTCCAGTAACACACACACACACACACACACACACACACACACACACGAAGGAGAAGGAGAAGGAGAAGGAGAAGGAGAAGGAGGAGAAGAAGGAGGAGGAGGAGGAGGAGGAGGAGGAGGAGGAGGAGGAATCTGAGTGTTATTCAAGGTATTTCAGAACTTAGGTACGAGGAGAATGTTAGAGTACATGGGCCCTTGAAGCTACCTTCTGGCATCTGTCCTTGGTAAAGGAAGCTGGTTGTGGGCTTTTCCTTACTTAGAGTTGTAGATTGACCATAGTGGAAAGGATACAGACCTCCAGCCCTCCCCGTATCTTCCCTCGCCTGGTGCAGATGAGAGCGCAGCCCACAGGTGGCCAGGTGACTGGCACAGTGGCCAAGGTGTCAAGTTCAGCAGGAGACCAGCTTAACTCAAATCCGGCCTCCCACTTGCTAGCTGTGTAGTCTTGAGAAAAATCCCTTAACCTCTGTGGCTCCATTGCCCTGGGCAGAAAATAAAGGTGATGACCTTGACCTCCAAGAGCTGTTGTAAAGCACAAAAATGAAATCAGACGAGTATAAGCCGGGCGTGGTGGCGCACGCTTGTAATCCCCGTGCTTGGGAGGCTGAGACAGGAGGATCGCACAGGTTCGAAGCTAGCCTCAGCTACTTAGTGAGGCTCTCAGCAACTAAGTGAGACCCTGTTTCCAAATAAAATAGAAAATAGGTCTGGGAGTATAGCCTGGAGGTAGGAGGCCTCTGGGTTCCACCCCCAGTACCACCAAAAAAAAAAAAAAAGAAAAGAAATCAGAGGAGTATAACAGCCGGCACCAAGTAGAATCTGGGGAATAGGAATCCGCTCCTTTCCTCCTCAAGTGCAAGGTTTAGTAAAGGATGCTGGGTTTATATGAGTCACCAATCTGCATTTCTGACTCAGAACCTGAGCCCCCACCCAACTAACTCCCCAGATTAACATCCTGGAACATTAAAATTAGAAGGCACTCTTCCCATCGCCTTGCTCAACCCACCCATTTTGCAGATGATGAAACAGGCCTGGGGCCTTCGGGGGCCTTGTTCAAAGCCTGCTCTTGCTCCTTTATTGCTTCTTGCCCTACACCTCGCTAATTATCACGGTTTTGAAGTCCATGTTTATACAACCTGGTTAACATTTAACTACTTGCACCTCTAGTATTATTTTATAAGTGTTACCGCATGGCATTATTTTGGATCTTCCAAAAGGGCAGTGCCGTGGATTCCTCAAGCTCCCCACAGGTGTGACGAGAGGGCATGGTCACTGGACACGGGTCCCAGATACTTCCTTCCTGTGAGAAGACCATTCTCTCTGGACACGTGTGTGCTTTGACAGAAATGCTTCCTGCTAAGGTTGGAGGGGAGTGTCTGGGAGGCTGAGGCCAATGCCACATTGAGACAGGCCTCTCTCTGACTCAGTCCTAAGTCTGCTAGGGCCCCAGAGTTGGCTGTCCCGGTGCAGACCCCTCGGGCAGCCTGCAGAGCTTCGACTCCAGCTGGATCACCTGTGTCTGCTCCCCGTGCCTCTGTGGGAGGGCCACCGACGCCTCTGGGAACAAAAATTATGGAAACAGCTCATCAGAACCCAGGAGAGAGCTGTCCTCACAGTGTCAAATGCAGTTGTTTGCACCACAGAGAACAGGACAGACAGGAAGGAAGAAGTCTAAGAGTGTTGTCAGGTCCCAGCACCCTGTAATGCCTGCTGTGATAGCATCCTCAAACCTGGAACCTGGGTGACCTGGGAAGGGATTTCAAAACCCATGGGGTTGGCAAACAGGTGGGGAAAGATGTGAGAATCGTTCAGGTGGGGGCAGAGGAAAGGTTTTTAAAACTCCCAATGATTCTCTTTTTTTTTTTTTTTTTTTTTTTTTTTGTAGTACTGGGGATGGAATCCAGAGCTTTCTACCTCTGAGCTATACTCCCAGACCTATTTTATATTTTATTAAGAAACAGGGTCTCACTAAGTTGCTGAGAGCCTCACTAAGTAGCTGAGGCTGGCTTCAAACCTGTGCGATCCTCCTGTAATCCCAAGCGCTGGGATTACAAGCGTGCGCCACCACGCCCGGCTTAACTCCCAGTGATTTTGATGAGCTGCCTTGCCCTTTTGGGTTGTCAGATTTAACACCCCCTCCAAAAAAAAACCCACACAAGAAACCTAGCTAAATCTGAGTTTTAGATAATAATGAATGCTTTTTAGTATGACTATGTCCTATGTGATACTGGGGGCACACTTATACTAAAAAAAGTGTTATTTATCTGGAATTCAAATTTCACAGGGCATCATGTATTTTATCTGGCAATTCTCCCTCCCTCAAATAGGAAAGTGACATTTTTAAATATCATTCTAAAATAAAAACATACACTCAGTGTCAAAAATGTAGAGAAGTATGAAAAATAAAAATTAAAACCAGCCATAATTTCACCACCAGTGTTAACATTTTAGTTGTTAATCAGTGTTAACATTTTGGTCTATTCCTTGTCAGTCTGTGTATGTATAAGAAAGATTTATTGTGAATCATATATTTATTTATAAAATGTGGATTATACCAAACACAGTTTTATATTATGCTTTTCTTCTATAACATTATATATAAGAAAATATGTTATAGGTATAAAACAAAACATATAACAAAAGGTATATATAATTCTATCTCCATTATATATGTTTAAAGTTATATATTTTCTTTTTTTGTACTATTTCTTGAATCCAGGGGCATTTTACTGCTGATTCATTATTATTATTATTATTAGTAGTAGTAGTAGTAGTAGTAGTAGTAGTAGTAATAGTATTAGTAGTGGAAATTGAACCAAGGAGCATTTTGTCTTCAAGCTATACCCCCAACCCTATTTTATTTATTAATTTATTTGATATTTATTTATATTTTGAAACCGGATCTAAGTTGCTAAGGATGGTCTCTAACCTGTGACCTTCCTAGGATTACAGGCATGCACCACCACACCCACCTAGTTATTAATACTTTGAAACAAGGTCTTGCTAAGGTGCTGAGGAACTCTAAGTCATTGAGGCTGTCCTCGAACCTGTGACCCTCCTGTCTCAACCTCCCAAATTCTGCGATTACAGGTATACACCACCATGCCCAGAATGATGATGTACATTTTCTGTGTCTTTAATATCCTTCATGAGCCATATTTTTAATGGTGAAAATGCTCAGTCCTATTCTGGTTCAGGTATGTAGGGGGGGTGAGAAGATGAGATCTGCTCAGACACCTCCATGTTTGCAGATAGTGATAGCTCAAGAATAATTGCTACGGCCAACACCCGGCACCCTGCTAGACCCAGGGGAGTGGTTCAGGAAACATCTGTTGATTAAGTGAATGAATGGGAGAATGAACCCGTTAGACTGGGGAGCACACAAGCCCAAACACAGTGCCCACTCTTCCATCCTACAGATTTCTGCTCAACAGACGACCAATTGCTTGGGATTACATTAAGGACTCGGCAACATCGCATCCTAGCCTTTGGTGTGCAAAATAAGCAAAGTTTAGATTTTACTTTAAATTTCATAAACACTCAGCTTCTATTTGGTGCCAGGCCCCAGTGTATGTACTCTGAACACAGAAATGAACAGGATGGAGCCGGGTATGGTGGCGCACACTTGTAATCCCAGTACTTAGGAGGCTGAGACAGGAGGATCTGGGTTCCCAGCCAGCCTCAGCTATTTAGTGAGGCCCTATGCAACTTAGTGAAATCCTGTTTCAAAATAAAGAATAAAAAATAGAACCTGTGGTGTAGCTTGGAGGTAGAATGCCCCTCGGTTCAATCCCCAGTACCACACACACAAAAAAGAAAGAACTGGACGGAGGAACTGAGAAATAATATACATATGAGATTGCATTTATGTGTGGTGACTGTAATAATAGATGATGGTAGGTAATGATAGATAATACAGAAGTAAATAAACTCAATAATTTTATACAGTGATGAATAAGAACAGAAACCAGCACAGCTTACTGTCCGTGCTAACATGATTATACTATGCTACAAAATTCTAGCCCTAAAAAGACAAAGTTGAAAATAATGATATTGTTTGTCTCAGGAACTGGAAAATCCATTTACCTGAAAAACAGCCCCTTCAAGTCTTCCTCACCAGGGTAGTCAGCTTCTTCTCAGAGCAACCAACTGGCCTGCACGCTTCAAGGTGCCCTGAGCTCGCTCGACAGCTCTGAACTATTATATCACAAACTCTGCAATTCTGATCAGTGTCCACATTGAGTCACTTTAGCCTGGACCCCCAACACCTTATCAATACCCCACGGTTGACCTGCCCATTCTAAGCTGCTTCTAGGACACCATCAAAGTGGTTCTACTTACTGCACTAGGCAATTAACTTGACTTACACAACCAGCGGCTGTCTCAGGGGCCTACATGGGATTCAGCAGTCAACACGGGTTCGATGGAGTAAAATCAGAGCCATTCAGTCAGTCTGAAAATGATGGCGGTGGGCTGATGGCAGTGGTACTTTCAATTGGATGGAAGTCTTTCCAAAAACTGGTAATATTTGAACTGAGACTTGATGCTGAGACCTTACATTTCCTGGCATTGGGATTAACAAAAGAAAGTTAATAAAGAAGCAAAGAAAGTCAGAGAGGGAACAGAGGAAGCAGATGCCAGATCTGCAGTTCATTACAGCCCAGTATAAGAAATTTGGATTTTAGGCAAGGGTTTAAACTCAGGATGGTGGCACACACTTGTAATCCCAGTACTTGGGAGGCTGAGACAGGAAGATCACAGGTTTAAAGCCAGCCCCAGCAACTTAGCTATACCCTAGCAACTTAAGGATATCCTGTTTCAAAATAAAAAATGAAGCCAGGCGTGGTGGTAAACGATTCTAATCCCAGTGCTTGGGAGGCTGAGACAGGAGGATCACACAGGTTCGAAGCCAGCCTCAGCTGTTTAATGAGGCTATCAGCAATTTAGTGAGACCCTGTTTCCAAATAAATTCTAACATAGGGCTGGGGTGTAGCCCAGAGGTAGAAAGCTCCTGGGTTCCATCCCCTAGTACCACAAAAAAAATAAAATAAAATAAAAAATGAAAAGGCTAGGTAGGGGTTTAGCTCAGAGGTAGAATGTCCCTAGTTTGATCCTCAAAACTAAATAAAATAAAATAACTGGAAGATTTAAGCAGAGAAGTGACATCCATCTATCCATCTATCTGGTAAAGAAACATTCATTGAGACCCATCTTTTGCCTGACATTTGCTGTATCTGCAAATTTAGAATTTTTGAGGGAAAAAAGACACAGACTGTCAGTGTGCAGAAGCAGAAGAACAATCCCCAAACATCACAGGAAGCGTGGAAAGGAAAAAATGAATGAGCATGCCACAGCCGGGATGACTGGCCCTTCCCTGTCATGGTCTGGCTTCCACGTCTCCAGGGTTTCGTGTAGATATCGTTTGCCTAGTGGTGCGTTCATCTTAAAATCCATAGGCACAACAGCAAGCCCAGGCAACGCACTACCCGGAGCACTCTTCCCGATAGGTTTATCTAAGTGCCTCAGCACCAAGAACAGTACTGCTTGGAGCACAGTAGGTGCTCAATAAGTGTTGGAAAGATGGTCTGCCTTTTAGGTATTTATGCTTTGACCAGTTGCAAAACACCATGAAATTATGTACAGAGCTACATACACTATGAAAACACCCATAACGATGATGAAATCAGATCAAGGGGGTGTAAAGAAGATATCTAGCCGGGCGTGGTGGCGCACGCTTGTAATCCCCAAGCTTGGGAGGCAGAGACAGGAGGATCGCGCAGGTTCGAAGCCAGCTGCGCGCACTGGCTTAAGAGACCCTGTTTCCATTTAAAAATGTAAAAATAGGTCTGGGAGTGTAGCCCAGAGGTAGCAGGGCTTCCAGGAACCCCAGTACCACCAAAAAACAAAACAAAACAAGAAGATATCATCCAGAGTGAAAGTTAATGGCTAAAAATAAGAAATCAAGGAATATTTTTTGAGGAACTGAGGATTGAACCCAAACACATTCTTTTTTTTTTTTTGGTGGTGCTGGGGTTCCTGGAAGCCCTTCTACCTCCGGGCTACACTCCCAGACCTATTTTTATATTTTTATTTGGAAACAGGGTCTCCTAAGCCAGCGCGCGTGGCTGGCTTCGAACCTGCGCTATCCTCCTGTCTCTGCCTCCCAAGCGTGGGGATTACAAGCGTGAGCCACCACGCCCGGCAAACCCAAACGCATTCTACCTCCGAGCTATACCCTTAACCCTATTTTCTATTCCTTATTTTGAACTAGGGTTTCACTAAGTTGTAGAGGGCCTCATTAAGTAACAGGCTGGCCACGAACCTGTGATCCTCCTGTCTCAGCCTTCCAAATACAAATGTGCACCACCATGCCCGACTAGGAATGATTTTGAGTTAAGGTGAATTATAAAACGTCTTCCCAGCAGCTGGTGAAAAGAGCAAAGACCACTTGCCAGATGCACAGGGGGAAAAAATACAGAGGAGGAGGTGGAGGAGTAGCTATTTCTTGAACAGGCCCTCTCCCCAGGGAGCATCGTCCAGGCACATTTGAGTGTAATCCCATCAAGGCGACTGGGCCAGGGAGGAAGATGAGATGGAGTATGCCATTCTGAGTTTCTGGTGACTGCAGAATGGTAACTGGACTTGGAGTGGACGAAGTCAACAGGGACCCATGGTGTCTGAGGGTGTGGAGGCAAGTATATGTACACATCTTACACACCTTTAGGAAGAAGGCGACTTGGCACCCAGGAGGTGCCCTCTCCTCCCACCCTCCGTGGAGCAGCGTTAGAGTGGGAGGGATGTGCGGAAGGGGTGGGAATCTTCATGAAGTGCTATAGTAAACACTTCATATTTTAAGTTTGTGAAGAAAGCATCTCCCAGCAGGCTGGCTTACAAAATGTGTGCAGTCAATGGTGGGGTCATCCGGGGCCTGTCTGCGTCTCTATTGGGTGCCCTATTTCCTGGCTCGACAAAAGCACCGTAAAACCCTTCTCCTGACTGATGGCTGACATATGAGGTGAGAGACAAGGATATGATTTCCTCTGGCTGCATGCGTGTGTCCCAATTTACAGTCCCCCTGGAAGCGCTGCCAGGGCAGACGACGCCACCGCTGTTGCATAATTGTGGATTCCCAATGGCTCCTTCGTGGAGAACACTGGTTTGCAAAAGAAAATTGTGGTGGATTCCACAGAGAAAAGTAACATCTCTTTTCCATTAGTGTTATTATTGCATCATTTTGAGCTACATTTAAATTCCCCAGATTTTCTACCCAGATATGTATATGCAGGCATATCATGGAGCTGAACACTTCAGGAGAGGGCTTCATCGCCTGCCAAGAGCATTGCCTTATTGGATGCTGACATGACTCATTGATGACAAATTGGAGACCCAGAGAAGGTTCTGTGACTTCTCTCGAAGGCACACAAGACTGCTCCTAAATCCCCATTTATTTTTTTTTTAACTCCATAGATGATGTTGAGCTTAAAGCTAGCATCTGGTGCTAGCAGCAGAAGCCCAGTAATTAGTTTCCACCACCTCTTAACTTCCCGGATTCCACTTAAGGGATACTCTAAGATTGAAGAATAGGGTGCAGCTGCTCCCCTTGTTCTACCTACTACCTTCATTTCACCCAGCTACCTGCTTCTCCAAAAGTGCCAAGAGAAGATGCTCTGTGTTCTTCATAGAACATCTCAGAAAATAACCATGACTGTGGAAGCTTGTAAAGTCTCAGCTCTACAAGTCTGGCATGAGAATCACTTTTGCCTCCTAACTCAGGCTTGCCACTGGCTCCGTGGCCCCAGACCTGTTACCATGTCCCTCTTGTTAATTCCACATTTACAATACAGACAAGAAGTGTCGAGTAGGATGGAGCTCTGAGTAGCCACAAGAACAGACACAGAAGATGGAAATGTAGGTGCATGCCATGGGCCGCACATTTTGTGAAAGATACAAGGCAGGGAAGAAATCCATAAATTCTCAGACAATAACATCGAGGAATAAATTCTTTGGACAACAACAGGATATTGGTGGAATTTATTAGCACAATTAAAGTGCTGGATTCGCACTGATTTCAACTTAGACTGGGAGGGATGTCAACACCACGCACTGCTTGATCTCTGTGATCTCTATGACCACTTCCCTTCCTTTACGCACATCATTTAAAAATTATTTTCAGGGTTCAGAATACATTCTCGCTTCATATTATGTGCATATGTGTTCTCAGGGCTGTCCTGTAAATCAGTGTTAACCAATGCTGACCCTGAAGATTATTCTGAAGTTCTACCTGCTGAATAAACAGGGATAGCTTAGGAAGGTTGTTTGGTGCTGTAAAAAATTATGGAGGAAATATTTATAGCCAATCTTTTGGTAATATGGATTGAACCCAGTTGCATTCTACCTTCACACTACATCCCTAGCCCTTTTATTTCTTATTTTGAATTAGGGTCTCACTAAGTTAGTGAGGGTCTCCCTAAGTTGTTGAGGCTGGCTGGGAAAATGTGATCCTCCAGTCTCAGCTCCAAGTACGGGAATGACAGATATGTGCCACCATGACCAGGTTATCCTTATTATTATTAATTATTATTTTTTTTTGCAGGTCTGGGGAATGGAACCCAGGGGCATTTGACCTCCAAGCTACACACCCTGCCCTGTTTTTTATTCTTAATTTGAAACAGGGTCTCACTAAGTTGCAGAGGGCCTCACTAAGTAGCTGAGGCTGTCTACGAACCGTGATCCTCCAGTCTCAGCCTCCCGAATGCTGGCATCACAAGCGTGCGCCACCACGCCAGCTCTTATCCTTATTTTTTTAATGTCAGGAAAAATACAAATATCTATAGGCAAACGGAAAGAGGAAGTAAATGCAATAGAACAGCATCCCAAGTTCAAGAAAAAAAACTAAGGAACTAGCAAAGGATCTCAGAATCAAGGGTTGAAACAAAGAAGGTTTTACAGTCTAGTAACCAGAATTCTCAGTCAGTTGGGCTACCCTCTCGCATCTGCCAATATACAAACTCTGATCTCTATGACTACTTCCAGCCAGAAAGCTCCCCAACTACGATTACCTCCAACATATGAGCTCATTTCTCTGCACTTACTCCCAAATGGTCGACATTGATTTGCAAAGTTAATGAAGTAAGTATCCAACTATCCTTGTTCGTGAGCTATTACCTCGGTATTGATTGTAGCTTTAATTGACAATTACTTGAATGAGTGGGGCTGCACTGAGCTTTTATTAATTTTCCATTGTGATGCTCATTACTAAACTTTACTGCAATTGTGTAACAGTGCAACACACCCTCCGGTGGCTGACTGAAGTGGAAAATTCCGCTGGTCATTTCCCAAAAGGACTTATCCTAGAAATTTTTTTTAAAAAATCAGTATTGTTAAATTTGATATCAGGGTTGTAAGCCTTAATTGATGTTATGAAAATCAATAGGATTTACTAAATTATTTTCCTTCACTGTTATTTCACAGGACATGTGCTTCTCAGAGACTTGATTTTCCCTTCTTCCCTATTTAGAGAAACAGCGAACGCCATGCTACTATTAAATTATATTCGTCCCTTCCTCTTTCCTTGGGTTAATTTTAATTAGGGATGGCGAAGGGACAGGGAGAAGAAGAGATTTAAATGGCTCTAGGAATTTTAAGTTCCTTTAGCTAAGCCTTGTAAATATACATATATTTGACTCTCTCTTCAACAAAATAACCTCTGGCTTTAGATCCTCTTCAAATAATAAGCAAAATATAAGAGAAATCTCAAACCTCCAATGGAAAGGAAAGTCAGAGTCTCATCACAGAATGGCTTTGAGGACAAGAAAGACTTGCTCATCTATCCCGGGGCTCCCAGGAGCACACTGACATCACTTTCCTTTCTCATCTGAACCACAAAAACCAGAAACTCTGGGCCTCCCACGGCACCGGCCTCACACTGGCCTCCCTTTATCAGTCTGCCGTGCCCCTGTCTCTGCCCATGATGCACTTGTGCTTATCATTTTTATTCCTCTACTGATAGTATTTTCTGGCTTTGTAGAGCGCTGTTTTTGAGGCTATGGAGATCGAATGTCAGCAGGACTCGGAACGCTGCTTCTCTCAGTCGCCATCTTCTCCCTCCTCCCCCATGATGCACTTGTAAGCACACAGTTAGGCTGAATCACATCTATGTTTGGAAAATGAAAGAATATAATCACAGGGCCATTCCCTCTGATCTATGGCTGAGACGGGCTGAGCTGAGGGCATATGATAGGAGGAGGTGATGTGGGAATGTGACTTATGACGTATGAATTAGCAGAACCATGGCTGTGATGCGACATAGAGTGGACCAGCACTGGAGTTAGGAGCTGCTGAAGTGGAGGCATTCTTGCGGTCTTCTGAGGAAACAACTGGTGTAGCAGAAAGAGGGAAGTTCAAATTTATCCAGTCCTTGGTCTTGCTGCTCCAGAAACATGATCAGCAAATAACCACACACAAGAGCCGGGTGTGGTGCTGCACGCTTATAATCCTAGACAGGAGGATCGCAGGTTCTCAGCCAGCCCCAGCTACTTAGCGAGACCCTCCACAACTTACTGAGAACCTATTTCAAAATAAAGAATAAAAAATAGGGCTGGGGGTATAGCTTGGAGATAGAATGTTCCTGGGTTCAATCCCCAGTACCACAATAATAAAAAAAATTCTACACACACACACACACACACACACACACACACACCAGGAAAAAAACATTGATCAGGACCCAACTAATTCAACTTTCAATTAATCTTACTGGTATTGTTTTTGTTTAGTCAACATTACACACTCATGGGAAGTCAATGGTAAGGAAACTAGCTTCTATGAGAGTTGATGTCAAGAAAGAAAAAAATTAACAAGGCCCAGTTTAGGGCATACCTTGTATAAAAGGCTCTGTCCTGGAACCACAGTTCTCCTGCCTTAGTGTCACTGGATCTCATTGTAAAATGAGGGGACTGGACTATGCACCTAATGAGGGGCTTTTTATGCTTCAAAGTGCTGCCATTCGCTGGATGCGTTGGCACAGGCCTGTAATCCAAGTACTTGGGAAGCTGAGGCAGGAGGATCACAAGTTCATAGCCAATCTCAGCTACTTAGTGAGAGCTTCACCTTAGTGAGACCCTGTTTCAAAATAAAAACGTAAAATAGGGCTGGAGTGTAGCTCAGAGGTACAATGCCCGTGGGTTCAAGTCTCAGTAACACATAATAGTAATAATGAATGCTGTGACTTAGGTCTTGAAACATTAGATTGCATGATAGTAGAAGAGCGGAAATAGCAGGCCCAGGGAGGCTAGAGCATCACTTTGAGTTTTCTTTCTCTGCCAGCTGTGTGGTCTTCACCTTACTGGGCCTTGCCTTCTTCCTCTATATGAGGTACTCTTGAGCCAGGTAACCTACAGGGTACTTCTACTTCTAGCTTCTTCAACCGCATGTCTATGTGGCTGGCTACCATACCCAGCTATTTACTTAAACACTGATCTAGGTGTTGAAGTGAAGGTTATTCTGCAGATGTAGTTATCATCTACAATCAGTTGACTTTAAATAAAGGCGATAAGGCCGGGCGTGGTGGTGCATGCTTGTAATCCCTGCGCTTGGGAGGCTGAGAAAGGAGGATCGCGCAGGTTCGAAGCCAGCCTCAGCTACTTAGTGAGGCTCTCAGCAACTTAGTGAGACTCTGTTTCCAAATAAAATATAAAAATGAGTCTGGGAGTATAGCCCAGAGGTAGAAAGCCTCTGGGTTCCACCTCCAGTGCCACCAAAAATAAAAAATAAATAAATAAAGGCAATAAATTATGCTCAAAAATATGGGCAGGGCTTGTCCAATCAGTTGAAAGTTCTTAAGAGCAAAACCAAAAGTGAGGTATTTATTTATTTATTTATTTATTTATTTATTTATTTATTTATTTATTGTGGTTCTGGGGATGAAACCCAGAGGCTTTCTACCTTCAGGCTACACTCCCAGACCTATTTTCTATTTTATTTGGAAACAGGGTCTCACTAAGTTGCTGAGAGCCTCACTAAGTAGCTGAGGAAAAGTGAGGTTTTTAGAGAAAAAAATTAAAAAAGAAATCTGCCTCAAGATCACAGCCCTAATTTTCTACCAGTTTCCAGCTTGCCTGTGTTTCCTACACATTTTGGACCTGCCAGCCCCCATGATCATGGGAGCCAATATCTTATTCTTTATGTACTTATATACCCTATTGCTTCTGCTTTTCTGGAGAACCTTGACTAATAGCTCTCCAGATGAGATGGTAAAAATATGGTCATAAAAGAAGATGCATTCCTTCTACTTCCTAAGGTAGAAGTAGCCATAGGAACCTTATTAAGTACAGGCTACTTCAGTGGCCATCAACCAGCCCCAAAACATTTTTCCAGGGCCTGCATAGTTTGTTTTCAACATTTAAAAATATAAAGTTACTTCTTGAAACATGAGTTTCTAATTCTTTTACATAATTGGAGATCTAGCAAGCTGAGGTCTATAATCCTGCAAGGAAATAATCAGGTTGAATTACATTCTCAAACTGGGTTACCTGTCACCCTAGGGTACTCACGGGCTTTCCAAGAAATAGCAATTTCCAGACACTCAATTTCCATATGTTCTTGCTTCTAAAGTTTTTATCTGTTGGCAACCTGCTTGTTTTCTGAGCCTCACAGTTGTCCTGTTTCTTCCCAAGCTTGTCTTTACAATCCCTTTTATTTCCAGTTTAAAAAATGTGGTAGATATAAAGATCTGTGCTCATCTACTTCTTTGACAGAGTATTTGCTGCCTGCCACAGGTTGAATGCTGACCCCTCCAAAGATGCCCACCTGGAATGTTGCCGTAATGAACTAAGAATCATCGCAGATGTAATTAAGGGTCTTGAGATGATATCAACCTGGGTTGTGGTAGGCTCTACATCCCGTGGGCAGCAACCTTATAAGAGACCCAGAAAGAGACAACAGACTTGGAGACACAGAGGAAGGCCAGGTGAAGACAGAGACAGGCAGATATGGGAGTCATGTATCTCTCACTGAGGAAATCAAGGACCTCCAGGAGCCTTCAGAATCTGAGAAAGATTCTGAGAATTGATTCTCCCTTGGCACTCCCAGAAGGAACCAACCCGGTTGACCTGGCGCCCAGGACCATGAGAACATACATTGCTGTTAAGTTACTAGTGTGCAGAAATTGATTAAGTCAGCTCTACAAAACCTAGACAGGCCGGGTCAGCAGCCAGTGAACAAGGTCAGCTGCTTCCAGGTCTGCCTTGGCAGCAGGATGCACCCTGCCTGAGGCCACACTGTTCCCGAGACAGCCCCCACCTAGTGGTTAAGAGTGTGGGGGGCGCAGTGTGGGAATACAAAGACCTGTTACCAAAACACCTCTGTGAGCATGCTTGCTTCAGAGCAGCCTGCAGAGTGAACAAATCTACAATATGTTCCACATGTAGGCCTGTTTCCTCCTCTTTGTGTTTACAGATTTTGACCATTGGTAAATACCTTTCACCACATTCTGCTTCCCAAGAACCCGACCTGTAATGCAAAAGAAATGTACCCCCTTGGCTAGGGTGCATTGCCTCAGGGTGCCACAACTTTCTGAGTGACAGCAAAACAATTCAAAATATTGATGTTGATAGAACACAATGGCTCCTATTCCCATTTATTTACTTTCATAAACCAGTCTTTTTAGCCTTTACATCTATAAACACCAAAAATAGGAACAGAGTTGTAATCCCAGTACTTGGGAGGCTGAAACAGGAGAATCGCAGGTTCACAGCCAGCCTTAGCAACTTAGTGAGGCCCTCTGCAACTTAGTGAGACCCTGTTTCAAAATTAAGAACTAAAATAGGGCTTGGGGGTATAGCTTAGCTCAGATGTAGAATGCCTCTGATTTCAATCCCCGGTACAAAAAAGAGAAAAGAAAAGGAACAAAGTCAGTGCTGATCTCTATCTCAATCTAGTGTAATAGCCATCCATGCATACATGAACTGATTAAAAAAATAAAATGTAGCCATCTTATGCAAGTATGTATTTTAATTCTAATTTTATGTTTAATTATTATTTATAAAAATGTTAAAAATATACTTGGGTTATTTTGGCCATTTTTTCTAAAAGATAAAGCTATGGCTTTATGGCCACAAGAAATAAAATTTTATTTTAATTTTTATGTTTCTTTATTTTTTATATTTTTTATTTTTTGGTGGTACTGGGAATGGAACCCAGGGAATTTCTACCTCCAGTCTCTACTCCCAGACCTATTTTAGACTTTATTTGGAAACAGGGTCTCACTAAGTTGCTGAGAGCCTCACTAAGTAGCCAACACTGGCTTCAAACCTGTGCGATCCTCCTGTCTCAGCCTCCCAAGGGCAGGGATTACATACGTGCACCACCACATCTGGCCTAGTGGTCAGTTTTTTAAAGCTCGTGAACTTCCAATTTTTGTTTTGTTTTTGTTGTTCTTGTTGCTGTTGTTGTTTTGTACTAGGGATTGAACTCATAGGCATTCTACCTCTGAACTATACCCCCAGTCCTTTTATTTTAAGACAGGGCCTCACTAAGCTGCAAAAGCTGGACTCAAACCTGTGATCCTCCTGTCTCAGCTTCCTAAATACTGGATTACAGATGTACACCTCCTCATCTGGCCTAAATTATGTTTTGGTAAACTATATACTTCTTATCAGATTTTTAGGTTAACACCTAAAAATTTTCTATCATAAGCTTAATAGTAATTTTAAAAAGGGAACTAGAGGTGCACAGTTTATGGCAACATTTTAAAATAAAAGTTTACAGCTGAACGTGGTGGCTCACGCTTCTAATCCCAGCACTTGGGAGGCTGAGACAGGAGGATCGCACAGGTTCGAAGCCAGCCTCGGCTACTTAGTGAGGCTCTCAGCAACTTAGTGAGACCCTGTTTCCAAATAAAGTATAAAATAGGTCTGGGAGTGTAGCCCAGAGTTAGAAAAGCCCCTGGGTTCCATCCCTAGTACCACACACAAAAAAAAAAAAAAAAAAAAATTGACCACTGATGTTTGCCCGCCGGCTCTGTAGGCTTTAGCTAAATGAATGAGTAATTCTGTCAATCCTGATTTCAGTTCTTAGGATCATGACCTTCTCTAGAACTCTACATCATGGCTGAAAAACAGAGATGGGGTAGCCCTCCTCTAATTTACCACCACAGCTCTTTATCAGTGAGGACCCTGGGAGAATGCTCCAGCCACAAGAGAGAGGCTGACTCACAAATTTGCCCAAAGGAATTCAAGAGAGGCTGCTTCTCCCCCCACACTCCCCCATGCTGCCTTCCTTTCCCTCTCCACTAGGAATGGAGGCGGAGAAAACTCAGGAGGCTTATTAAGCACACTATTGCTGCTCCTTCCAAAATGATCATCAAAACTACGAGAATGATGGGCATTTACTAAATGCATGCAATGCCCCGGGCTGGAGGAGGGAGAGAATTATCTCAACAGTTGGCATCAGGAGTCTTCCTGGGAAGGGTACCGTGCAGGGGTGAGGGGGGCCCTCGACAAGCTGTCTTGAGGCCTTTTTAAAATTCTCAACAGAAGAGAATAAGTGAGGAAAGCAAGAAAATGTGGGGTGGGGATTACATACAACACTAATGGCCACTATCTTTATGCATGCTTACTATACACGAGATACTCTTTCAACCACTCTGCATATAGAAGTCATTAAACCTTTGTCTCGGTTAATATTCTCACTGCTCTAATCCAAAACAACGGGCCACAGTTGGAAGAAGGCAGGTTTATTTGCTTAGTTTTTGGGGGGATTCTGGGTTCCGTCCATGGGAGGCCGGGGTCTGGACATGGCGGGGATCTGGACATGGTGGCAGGAAGCAGGAGTAGGAAGAGCGGGAGGCTCTGCTCCCCATCACCTAGGCTGGAAGCAGAGGGAGCCAACAAGCAAGAGAATTCCAAGACACAAGCACAATCCCTCCGGCCGCATCCCAGGGAACCACCTTCTCCATCAACACCCCGTCTGCCCAAGTTTCCACCCAGAATGGAATGGATTTATCAACTGATGAGATTGCTCTCAGGGGACATTTTATTTCTAACCATAACAGTCCTCATATTTTATACTTATTCCCATCTTAAAGATGAGAAGACAGAAGCACAGAGTGATTAAGCAATGTTTATCAGTGCTAGAAAGTGGTAAAGTATCGCTTGGCTGCAGAATCTAATGCTCTTATTTACTATGCTGTATCTATGCTCTTAACTACTGTGTTACGCTATAGCAGGAGTTCTAAAATAAAAAGGCCATAATTAAGCCAATGTTGTGCCTTTTTATCATAGACTAAGTAAACAGAATAGAGACCAAAATAAACCCATATAGAGAAAATTAGCATATGATAATTAGGCATTTCAAATCAGTAGCAAAAATAAAAATAAATTTTTACTTCACACCTAAATTAAATTATATTCCATATGGATCAAATGTATATATAAATGTATTAAAAATTGTAAGTACAAGGAAAAAATATTGGAATATTTTTATAATTTTGGCATTTCCTTCCAGGCAAATGAATCCTGGAGTTTAAAAGAAATGATTTGTGCCTTTAGCTACATTGATAGAAAAATTTTCTATACAGAGAAAAGTTAATCCAAGTTAGAAGACAATATTCTGAGAAATTTCTCAAATATATAATAAAGAAATAAACCCATCATATAAAAAAGTCTACAAATGAGCATAAAAGCCCAAACTACCAAGTAGAATAAGGGTCGAAAATATGCAACACACAGAAAAATAAACAATAAGCAATGAACATATAAGTAGATACACAATCACACCAAAAGCCCAAAGCGCACAAATTTAAAAATAAGAGGATATCATATTTAAAGAAAAAGTTAGCAAATATTAAAATGTTTGAAATATGTTAGGTGAGAAAATGCTTAAGATACTGTTGGCATGTTGGTGACGGTATAAATTTAAGCTTTGGTAGGGGGAGAGAACATTGGCAGGAGCTGTTTTAACAGACAATCCATAACCCCTTTGTCCCACAGTTATGGGGGGCGGTGTCATTGTTTCCAATACTTGAGAACTCAAGAGTCCATTTCTCTTCTGTGTCAATTCTGCATCTCAGCCTTATATGCAGGATCCTCCATAATCTGGGATCACCTATACATCCGGTGCCATTCTTCAAAAGCCAGGCACCTTCATCCTGGCAGGTCCCAAACAGCACCCATCATGCCTTTTTTTTTTTTTTTTTTTTTTTTTTTTTTGCTATCACATCTTCCCAAAGGAGCCTCCCTTTCTCCTTGCCCTTTCTCCCCACTGCCTCAAGGCCCAGCCCAGGATCCATCTCCGTGATGCCTGGTTCTTAGCACAGTCCTTGACACCACATAAAGGCTTAATAAATGCAAGCTTTTGTTTCATGAGTATTATTAACACTTTCATACCTAATTTCAGGTGACTCCCTAATTCTATTGGGTATGCTTTCTTTACAATTAGCTTCAAAGTTTATTAAACACACACAAAATGTTTGGGGTTTACTATGTAAAGGTAGTATAGGTCATAGTATTTTGACAGCAGACAGACCTGGGTTGGATCTCAATCTGCCATTTTCTATCTGGACCTCTACTTAGTTCACCTGTAGGCACCTGGCCCATGATACACTCTACATCTATTGTTACTACAACAGTTATGGCCAGTTATCTGCTCTCTATTATCATGCTTGGCCAATCCCATACGTAATATTCAACTAACTCTTCTTTCAAGTTGACTAGGTAGAGGTCCAAATTGTCAAGTGTTCTGTTAAGACACTGCAAATGACATTTTTTGTGTGTGCATGTGTGTATGTTTTCATTCATTCGTGCATTCATCGTTCATTCATTCATTCATTCATTCATTCTTCTAAGAACTACTCTTTGCTGCTTTTAGTGAGCTAGTAACCATTCTAGCCAAAGAATCAATCTTGACCCAGTTGCTAGGATACTATGTCTCTGGAGCAAAAGTTGAGAATCAATTTTCCCGTGCTTTAAGGAACATGTATTTAAGTAAATCACTTCCTCAGAAATATTGATTCATTCCAAAAGCATTTAAATAATATAGAAAACAAGAGGATTTTTACGTGGAAGCTGTATCTTGACAGTGAAGTAGATGTGCACTTAAGAAAAATATATTTACACAGATAATCTACATCTTGTTCAAGAGAGAAAATAGACTTTAATGTAGTAATGGGACTATTTATGTAATGAATTCTCATGGGCTGCTGCATAAATAATGATTCCTGAATCACGTGAATGTTTTTATGTGAAAACTGGCTCTGTGAACTTTCCTTAGAATTTGGTTCTGTGATTACATCAAAGCCTGAACTTATATTAGCAAATGAAGCATTGTGAAGACATGGAGACATTTTCTAGCAGAAACATCATAACCAGAGCACATTTTCTTCAAAGATGTGTTTTGAAAATGCGTACGCATCTTAATGGCCTCGATGTCTTGCAAAGGACTCTACTGGTCAGCAACTGGCTTCACAGTTCTCGGACATCAGCAAGCCCTGCTCCGGGAGGGGTGGCAGCCAGCCTGTGAAATGTTTCTGCAAGAACTTTTGGCTGCCTTAACCGCCTAAAGCAAATGTTTGTTTGCTGCAGTACGCGAATCAAATGCTTTTGTGTGAAAACACTTGCTAGAGAAACAAATGTTTGTTTTGGTAATCGACATTTGGACTGTTGGAACATTCCCACTTAAGATATTGGTTTGAGAACTATACATTTAATTTGGAAAGCACCAGTTAGGATCAAGTGCCAGGTAGGACACAAATTGAGGCTGGGAGGTAATGAGGTTGAAATTGCACCCAAATTTTTCACTTTCCCCTGTCAGAACTGACTAGGCAAATGGTGCCTGGTTTTACATGCGGCTATATAATGTCACAGAGCAGCAGTACAAAAGAAAAGGGTGGTTTACTTTCTTCTGGAAGTGTTTGGCTTATAAATTATCAAAGATAGCAGCGAGAGTGTATTTATCTAGTATTAATATTTAAATGCCCTTTTCCTACTGAATGTACCACATGCTCCATGTTAATCTTTTAGATTAGACTTAGTACAAATTGATGTTTCCTAAATGGAAGATTTCTTCTTACAGTTCACTTTTGATTTTCCAAGCTAACTGGCAGCAGGAAAGGTACAGATACTCTAAAACAGCAGGAGAGGCAGAAATAAGCTTTGGCTTCTGAGAGCATTACATTTTTTAGTAGCAGAAAGAAACTAATTACATTTTAAGAGAGAGGTGATTTTTAGAAGGGAGCTGGGATAGCTTGAGGGTCATTTATATAGTAAAAATACTATGTTTGGGCATAGATAACCCATAAATAGAAAGCCAAGTTATACTGTACTGAGCTCAAAAATGAAGGCTAGAGCAAAGAAATTTCTTTTAATTATAACTTTTTTTTCCTGTATATTTTAAACTGCATTTTAGTTCAATGAAAGCCAGGAGTATATGTAAATGTATTTGATTTTTTACCATTACATTTGAGTTTTCCAATTTGTAAACTGCAATATCCAGATTTTTCTGAAAATTTATGAGTTGAAACCTACAATCAGATAACCACATACTTAATAATACAATAAAATTATGATCCAAATTCTTTGCTGCTGGCCTACTCCCTATTTGATCTTTGCCTAATATATATAATATATAATACATGTAATATATATTAGGTTATATATATTAGGTAAATATATACATTAATAAATAGAAAAGTAAGCGAGTATCAATTTGGAGTAGCCAAAAGAAGAATTGTTCATTAGAACCTCAAGAAGCATGACTTTGTATCCTGAATCCACCCATTACTAACAATTTTCATTTGTAAGTTTCATGAGAAAGGTAAGTGATATAATGCATGTATATTTTAAGTACTTTGCGCTCCCCACAACTTAATAATTTAGAGTATTACAGTAAATTTCCATTTATTCAAAATCCAAACTACCAGGAAGCTAAAATAATGAGAATTTTTTTTTCATGCAATTGACAAAATGGTAATGTCCCTGGAGCATTACAAGATTCTAAATTCGTTTGAACAGTCAGAGAAAGATTAAATTTTGTTCCACATAATTCTGTGGTAAGAATATGTGATAGGTTCTCATTCTTTGAAGATAGTAATTAATCCATGTGTACCCTATAGTGATTCTTCTTTTTATCCTCAATATAGAAATAATAGCTTTGCATTTCCAGGACACTTCAGCTTGGTATTTCTAGCCTAACAAAACCCTAGAATGTATGGCACAGTAAACATTTTACAAAGTTTGATAATGGATCACATATAGTCCCACTTTATTAGCTACTAAAGGTTTGATGTGGCTGCAAGTAAAAAACAACAACAACAAACAATAAAAACCACTTAAGTAGGTTAAAGAAAAGATAGCATGCAGTGCCGTGATAGTAGGCTCTCTCACAGAACCCAAACCTGTGCTCAGGCACACACTGGAGCCGAGGGTGAGAAGTCTGGGAACCCCGGTAGCCCATGATTCTCCTCCGCCTCTCATATCTACTCCTCTGAGTATATCTGCTTTATTCTCTTCTCAGTCTGATACTAACTTCTCCCTGTTTTCTATATCAGGTAAAAAATTGGAACCATTATGGTAACATGCATCCTATACTGTGTAGTCAGACACTGGCGAGACACCAGTTCTCTTTTGACCCTACTAGAACAGTAAGAGGGCGCAAGATAGGCTTTTCTGGGATTAGAATATACCCCCATCCCTGCCGGGTGTGGTGGCACACTTGGGAGGTGGAGAAAGGAGGATCGCAAGGGTTCGAAGCCAGCCATGCTGGCCTAAAAGACCCTGTTTCCAAATAAAAAGTATGAAATAGGTCTGGGAGTGTAGCCCAAAGGTAGAAGGGCTTCCAGGAAGCCCAGTACCACCCATCCCCTCCGTTCTTCAATATGTTGCTCTAGGAAGGAGGACTAAAGCCTAGGTAAATCAATGACCATCATGGGGAGAGAAAGGGCGCTTATCAGAGAAGAGGCCTCAGTGTGAGCTGGGAGATCTGTACCAACAGTTCCAAAACGTTTGGGTCAGATTTTATGTTATTAAAAATTACTGAGGCTTCCAAGTAGCATTTGTGTGTTATACTTCATAGCTATCAACATTTACTATATTAGAAACTGAAACTGAGAAAGTTAAAAGTTGTTTTTAATTCATTAAAAACCATCAATATCAAACCAAGTCAAGTGTAGTGGTGCATGCCTATAATCCCAGTACTAGGGAGGCTGAGATAGGAGGATGGCAGGTTTGAGCCTCAGCAGGTGGTGAGACTCTCATCAATCTAGCAAGACCTTGTTTTAATATAAAAATAAAATAGGGCTGGAGGTGTAGCTCAGAGATAGAATGCCCCTGGGTTTAATATCCAGTTACAAATACAAAAAATAAAAAAAATAAAAACTCATGTTAATAGTGATAACATTTTTAAATGAAAATGGCTATTTTCCAACATAAAAAGTAGTAATTAAAAAGCAGCATTGTTTTACATTTTTTGAAAATTTATTCAACATCTTCTTGATTAAAAAAAAAACATCTGAGCCGGGTGTGGTGGCGCGGGCTTGTAATCCCAGCATTCGGGAGGCTGAGACCGGAGGATCGCGGTTTGCGAGCAGCCTCAGCTACATAGTGAGGCCCTCTGCAACTCAGTGAGACCCTGTTTCAAAAATAAAGAATACAAAATAGGGCAGGGGGTGTAGCTCGGAGGTGGAATGCTCCTGGGTTCCATCCCCAGACCCACACACAAAAAAAGAAAAAAAATCTGAATTTTCACCATCTGCTTTTGTATTTAATCTGTTATGATATGTAGACAAGTATGCAGATAGGTATTCGGAAAAGGAAGTATTTTAGTATTTTTCGCACAATCATGGATGTTTTTGAGTAACATTAAAGCCTGACAAGTGATAGTTGCGACGTAGAGTATGAAACTGCATCAGGGAGCATCTTGTGCTCAGTCATGACGGTATCAGCTGGTTCATCTTGCAGTTTTACTCAAGCACAATTTTGTAACATCATGCACTAACTGTTCGGAAAGTACTTGTTGCCTGAGCTATATATGTTTTTCCAAAAGTCGATAACATTTCATTATCCTTTATTAAAAATCACATTTTTTACTATCATTACCAATTCATCAGAAGAGTTTTTAAGTATTGAGAAGCTGTCACATTTATGGTAACAGATGCATGTTTTCCAAAGTTCTAATTTTTTTTTCCAGAAAGCTTAATTTTAGCATTGGCAACAAGCACTGTCAGTTTTCTGTCTTGTACTGACAGCTTGACCTGGTTCACTTTTTTAAAAAGTATCTGTCAAAAACACAAGTCTATATAAGCATTATTTATCTGTCAGTTGATCTTTCAAGGGGGAAAAAAAAACTACAAGAAAAGGCAGCTAGTCGAGCTCGCAACTCATGCAACCACGTGAGTACTTTGGTATGCAGAAGTACTTTATACGGGTTTCTTGCTTTATCACATGGAACATTAAAAAACACATGTAATATAGGGTCAGTGTTTAGTAAAATTAATCATTATTACCTGTTCCATCAAAGACATTAAATAAAACTGTCTTGGATGTAATACTAGTATAGCCTGGTGTTCCTACCGAAGCCAATCGTGGTTTTACTATCAGCCTCTTCACTCTTAGTGAAAATGTCAACATAGTGAAAAAGGCAGATGTCATTTTAGTGCTAGTATAATGTTAGTTTTGCCTTCTCATAGTGTCAAAGGATTATCAGGCCGAACACACCACCCACCGCTGCTGGGGATCTGTGGACCTCGCTTTCACGTACACTGTTACATATGCCTGCTAAGCATACATTAGCTCAAACCAGCAAGCAACTGAATCGTATTATTTTGTTGTCATTTCTTCCTCCTTCTTTTCCTCCTCTCCCCCTCTTCCTTCCTTTCTTTCCTTTCTTTCTTTTTCTTTCTTTTCTTCTTTTTCTTTCTTTCTTCCTTTTTTTCTATGCTGAAAATTAAAAATCCAGGACCTTGCACATGTTAGGCAAGTGCACTAACATGGAGCTACACCCCTAGCTCTTTTTATTTTTATTTTGAGATGGGTCTCACTAAGTTGCCTGGGCTGGCTTTAGACTTGTCATCTTTCTGCCTTGTCCTTCTTTTTTTTTTTTTTTTGACTAATACAAAAGTTTATTTAACAAAAAGTTTCATATGAAAATGTACACAACCCAATTTTTATGTCAGTAAATCAGGCCCTTTGGAGAGAGGATGTGGATTTCTGTTCAACAGCCATTATTATACTCGTTCCAAGGCTTCTAACATGATGATACTATTTCCGCGTATTACCACCATTCCAATATTGTTCTGTTGCCCACTGGTTGCCATCTCCACACATTCATCTATCACAAGATTCATAAAGGGATCAAAGCCCCGTAATATTCCTTGGACATGCCTGCCACCATTTAACTTCAATGACAACTTCTTGTCCATAAATTTCTTCAGCTCGGGAGGATGAGCTTTGCTCATGTTGTCTAGGAGGTAGGCTCAGCGATCTCTGCCTTGTCCTTCTGAGTAGTTGGAGTTTCAGACATGGACCACCATGCCCAGATTTACATTATCTTTTTGACAAAAAGAAAATATACATCATATTAATGGGAAAATACCAGATTTAAAAATTATAAACAAATTATAACTTTTTAATAATCTATTCTAGGGAAAATTTTAAAACTCAGACTGACAAAACTGGAAAAGAACTTCAAAGATGATGGAGTAAAACACTGCATCCAGAGAAAGAATATTTAGAACAGTAAATGCTGTGGTTTCTGTTTGATGGATTTTTTTCGCAGGAACTGAGATGGCCATGCAGTGAGCCATGTGGTATGGCAATTCTCCAAATCACATAAAATTAAAAATGCAAGGAAATCCTTGATGCTTAAACTACCATAAATAGGTTTGTAAGTTAAAATAATAACAATAAAAACAATAACACAAAACTACATTTTCCAACAAGGTAGTTACAACTTCTATTGATTTGAGATCACCACTATGAATTTATTGACTCACAGATCTGGGGCTGCAGAAAGAGGGGTTTAATTCAGACTTAATCATGTACTAGCTGTGAAATCTTGAATGAATTCTATTGTACCTAACGCCTGTTTTCATATATGCAGACTGGAAATAATACTCTGCATCTCACAGCATTGTTGTATTACATGAGCTAATATATTTAAAATGTTGAAATGTACCTGGCACATAGTAGGTATTTAAAAAGTTTTATTCCTATAAAAGTTTTAGGAGGCAGTAAAGTAGTAGAGAAATTGTGCTGCTTTTCCAACAAAAAAGCCTTTATTATATACCCTCAATGAACTATTAAAACAAAAGAGTTACAACTTGAATACCCAACAAAGATGATCAGTGGGGAAATTTTAAAAACCCACTTAATCCAAAAGAAGGCAGAAATAGAGGAAAATGGGGAACTACGAACTGTTGGGACAAAAAGAAAAACAGTAAGATGATTGAGTTAAGTCTAATTTTATCAATAACCATATGCTACATAAATGACCTGGAAAACTCAATTAAATGACAGAGATTTCACATTGATTTAAAAGGCAAGACCTTTACAGTGCAATGCCTGCAAGAAAACTGCTTTAAATATAAAGAAAAAATGGAGTTAAATGTAAATGGATGAAAAGGGATTGACCATGGGAACACAACTCCAAAGAAAGCTGTAGAGGCTCTGTTAGCATCAGATGAAGTGTATGTCAGAGAAAAGAATAGTGCCAGGGAGAGAGAAAATAATTTCACAACAATATAGAGATCAGTTCATCCAGAGAACATAAAAATCCTAAACATTTATAAACCAAATAGTAGATTTTCAAAATACATGAAGTAAAAACTGATAGGATTGTAAGAAAAAATAAATAAATCCACAATTACAGTCAGGGCTTTCAATACCCCTTTCTCAATAACTAAATAAGTAGTTAGGTAAGAATCAGTAAGTATATAGAAGACTTGAACAACACAATTTATCAACTGAACTTAACTGACATTTATAGAACACTTCCCAATAGCAGAATAGACATTCTTTTCAAGTGCACATGAAATATTTATACAGAGTACATTCTGAGCCATAAAATAGTTGAACACATTTAAAAGAATTCGAGCCATGAAAAATATGCTCTCTGACATAATGGTATTAAATTAAAAATCAGCCACAGAAAAATCTTCAGAAAATCTCCAAATGTTTAGAAAATAAATAATATTCATCTAAACAACTTAGAAAGATGAAACAAAAATGAAAAAAAGATGAAAAAAAGAAAGTATTTTAGACTGAATATAGGGGAAAATGCAGCATATCTAAATTTTATGAAATGCTGCTAAAGCTGTATTTGGAGGGGAATTAATGCACTAAATGTGAAATGTAGATAGGAAGAGTGGTCTCAAGTCAGTGAACTCAGGTTCAACCTTAAGAAATTAGAAAATAAAGAACAAGTGAAACCCAAAGTAAGCAGAAAAAAAAAATAATAACAGCGCTCAAGTCAGTGAACTTAAAAGCAAAGAAACAATAAAAGAAATAATTAAAATTATAAACCTCTAGTTGTATCAGAAAAAAATAAAAGGAAAACAAATACCAATGTCAGAAATGACTGAGGTGACACTACTATATTATCTACAGATAATAAAATAATAAAAAATTACAATGTTATGTCAATATATTTGAAAGTCTAGATAAAATATATAAATTCATTTAATGATACAAACTACCAGAATTCTCTCCCTACTCAGTAAGTTCCCAAAGTAAGCAATTTGGTCCCTAGGGTATATTGAAACAGAATATAAATATATAAAAGAATGCAAATTTGGCACCGCATCTTTCTGTTTATTCACTTAAAGAAAGTAGATTTCCAGGGGAATGCTGAGTAATTTTTTTTTTTTTCTGAAAAAGGGGCTAAACTCAAATAAGTCTGGAAATCTCCATCCCATGCCTATTATGCAATTACAATTTTCAAGGAAAGAGAGGTCCAGGTATGCATGACTTTACTCATTAATTCTATGAAGTATTTAAGGAAAAAAATACCAATGATACATAAACTCTTTCAGAAAGTTGGGAAAGATGAAATACTTCCCAATGCATTCTTTAATGATACTAAAATCTGTTAAGTTGTAAAAGAAAGAAACTACATAGTTAGAATACAGATGCAAAAAACCTGAACAAGATTTATTGAATCAATTCTATCAACATACTGAAAGACTAACTACTAAGGTCCTTTATCCTAGGAACGTAAGTTTGGTTTGGAATTTTAAAAAATCACCCTATGTGAATCATCAATGCAATTCATCATATCAGTAGGCTAAAGAAGAAAAGCTCAAATGTACACTGGAGGTTCTAGCCAGGACAGTAAGACAAGGGGAAGAAAGAAAAAAATTCAAATCATAAAAAGGTAAAATTGTTTTTATTCAATGATGCAGAAGCCGGGCGTGGTGGCGCACTCTTGTAATCCCCACGCTTGGGAGGCTGAGATAGGAGGATCCCACAGGTTCGAAGCCAGCCTCAGCTACTTAGTGAGGCTCTCAGCAACTTAGTGAGACCCTGTTTCCAAATAAAATATAAAATAGGTCTGGGAGTGTAGCCCGGAGGTAGAAAGCCTCTGGGTTCCACTCCCAGTATCACCAAAAAAAAAAAAAAAAAAAAAAAGATGCAGGATGATCTGCATTAAATTCAATGGATTCTATTATATTTCTACACACTAGCAACAAGGAAGCAGATATTGATATAAAATATAATGCATAATAGTATCACAAAACGCCCATCGTAGTGGCGCAGGTTTGTAATCCTAGCATTCAGGAGGCTGACACCAGAGGATCATAGTTCGGGGACACTTCAGCAACCTAGCAAGGCCTCTCGCAACTCAGTGAGACCCACTTTCAAAAAAATATGAAGACTTAAAAATAGGACCGGGGATGTAGCTCAGAGGTAGAATGCCCCTGGGTTCCATCACCAGTGCTGCAAAAAAAATAAATAAATAAAAATAAAAATAAAAATAAAAAGACTAAAAAATAGGGCTGGAGGTATAGCTCAGAGGTAGAATGTCTCTGGGTTCCATCCCCAGTACCATAAAAAAGAAAGAAAGAAAAGAAAGAAAGAAAGAAAGAAAGAAAGAAAGAAAGAAAGAAACTAAATAGTATCACAAGAGAAGTAATGAGGCAGAAGTCTCACAAATACATGTACACGTTTTATACACTAAAAACTACAAAATATTTTTGAGATAAATTAAGACAAATTAAGAAAGATCTAAATAAATGGGGGGCGACCGAGAAAAGCGGGGCTTAAGAGCCCCGCTAACAACCAATCTCCATTACCACAAAATCAGCGCCTTTCATAGCCAGAAAACACCATCACCAGGGAAACAAAAAAATCACCAGGCTCCAGAGAGAAAGCGGACTGAGAACAGAGTTCAGAGCCACAGAGGAGATAACTGGCCTCACGCCCGAGGATGCGGCAGCAGCACCATACTGCCGGCGGCAGCGGTGACTTCACCGGACGGCTACAGCAAGCCGAGGTGAGCCGCTGAGGAACAGCCAGGCGGGATTTCTCGCCGCAGGTAAAATCTAAAGCTCCCAGTGGCTGAGCTCAGCACACGCTGCAGGGATTCAGAGTGGAAATCAAAACCAAGAAGAAATACACCAGCCTCACGGCCGAGGGCATAGCAGCGGCGCCATATTGCCACCGGTGGCAGCAGCAGAGAATTCACCGAATCCAGTACAGCTACATCTGCATACTCAAGAACAGTGAGTCAAATTGCGGGCCACAGAGGAGAAATCCCAGTATTGTACTCCCTGGGACTTGACCCAGTGGGGGAGTAGCGGTGGCAGAGATATCACACCATAGGAGAACGTGCTGCTTTAGCAGCCTCTATCGACTCTCTGGGTCGGAGACTCTGTGATACAACCCAGTAAAGGAGTAGTGGGGTCTGAGATACTACTGACTCGAGATCCAGAACACCTTAAGTGAAGTCATAGTGACCCAAGGGAAGAACCCAGAGAAGGCACAAACTTCCGAAATCATGGGAAAGAGGAATAATACTGGAGCAATGAATGCCCACAACCCCACAACATCAGAACCCGATAAAACAGAAAATCAGAGATTTCTAGAAGATCAAATCAGGAAAATAACTGTAGAAATAATAGAGTTGCTTCGAAAAGAACTCAGAGAGAGCCAAAAAGAGATAAAGGATGCAATTAATGAAGTAAAGGCCTCAATTCAAAGCACAAACAACTGATTAGAACACATGGAGAACAGAATCTCGCTCTTAGAAGATGATCATTCCAAAAATGAATGCATAGTTTCTAATCTAGGAAAAAATATCTGACAGCAGGAATCTGATATTGAAGAAATATGGGCCCATTTTAAGAGAGCTAACCTAAGAATAATTGGAATAGAGGAGGGAAAAGAAAGTGAAACCAAAGGGATCAACAATCTCTTCAAGGAAGTAATAGCAGAAAATTGTCCAAACATAGAGCAAGAGGTTGATACACAGGTCCAGGAAACTTATAGAACTCCCTTTAGACAGGATCGGAGAAGAGGATCCCCACGCCACATAATTGTCAAAATGACCAATGTGGAAGCCAAGCAGAGAATCTTAAAGGCAACAAAAACAAAGGGCCAAGTGACATTCAGAGGCAAGCCAATTAGAATCACTCCAGACTTCCCAAACCAAGTCATGAGAGCCAGAAGGGCTTGGAGTAACATATTCCAAACTCTGAAAGAAAACAACTTCCAGCCAAAAATTTCCTACCCAGCAAAACTTTCTATCAAATTAGATGGAGAAATAAGAAGCTTCCATGACAAACAGAAACTGAAGGAATTTTTGTCTTCAAAACCAGCACTAGAGAAAATACTCAAAGAGATTAACTACAAAGAAGAAATAGGTAACACACACCAGAACCAGAGAAACAAGAGTTTCCATCCAACAGTCAACTAAGATTGGTTATCTGTGGAGATTCATTACTTATGTTAGTCTTTTACCTATCTCTAAATGGTATTGTTTGCCTTTATTGTTGTTAATTTTTAGGTTTTCTAGTTGGAATATTAATATACCTTCAGATATAGCATTTGGAAATATTTTATCCCATTCTATTAGTAACTGTTAACTCTGTTTACATTGTCTTTGGATATACAATATTTTTTTTTATTTTTTAGGGAGTCTGTATACTGTTGCCTGTGCCATTGAAATCATATCCAAGAAATCACTGCCAATTTCAGTGTTGTGAGGTTTTATGACCCAGATTTTCTCCTAAAAGTTTATAGTCTTAAGATTTATATTTAGGTCTTTTATCTATTTTGAGTTAATATTTGTATATGGGATTAGGTAAGGGTCCAACTTTATTCTTTTACATGTAATTATTATGTTTCAACAATATTTAGTTAAAATATTATTATTTCTACCACCAAATGTTCGTGGAAACCTTGTCAAAAATAACTTGACAATATAGGGAAGAATTTAGCTCTAGGCTTTTATTTAACTCCAATGGTTTATATATCTGCCTTTAGAATAGTACTATACTGTTTCAATTATTGTAGGTTTATATGGTTTGAAATCAGAAAATATATATCTTCTAGCTTTGTTCTATTTCAAGATCGTTTTGGGTATCTAGAGTCCATATTCCATATTAGGATAGAGTTTTTTTCTGAAAAATAAATAGATAAATATATGATAGTTTCACCTAAAAAAAATAGAAAAAAAATATTCTCTGGTAAGAAAGAAAGTAAAAAGAAATATTGAAATGTTATCTTTAAGTCATCAAAAGCTTGGTATCAGACAAATGAAACTGTTATGTGAGATTATCATTTTTAATTTTGGATAAATTGCTATAATACTAGATGTCAACCACTAAGCCAAGCATGGGAGAGAGGGATGGGGAGAGAATGGGGTGGGGATCGGGTTGGAGCTGACTGGGCGATGTGTGCATGTATGTCTACAAAAGTTTGTATCCCACTATGATGTATGAATACAATGCACCAATAAAAAATAAATAAATTTAAAAAAAATTAAAATAAATAAATAAATGGGAATAAATAATTGTGTTCCTGAGTCAGAAGATAGTTAAGATGTCAATTTCTCTCAAATTAACCTACAGATTAATAATAATCCCAATCAGAATGTCAGCAGAAGTTTGTAGAAATTGATGAGCTGATTCTAAAATTCACATGGAAATGCAAACGATCACAAGTAGTGAAAACAACCTTGAAAAGCAATAAAATCCTAGCGCTAACAACATGATTTCAAGACCTATTATAAAACTGTAGTAATCAAGACAGTGTGGCATCAGTATAAAGATAGAATAAATCAATGCAACAAAACAGAGTGTCTGAGTCCAAAAATGACTCACAAATACATGGACAATTGATTTTCTACAAAAATAAAAAGGCAATTTAAAGGAGAGTCACTAGTCCTTTCAATAAAAGGTGCTAGAATAGTTGAATATTCACATGTAGAACATGAAATTTGATCTATATGTCATGTCATATACAAAATAAACTATAAAATTGATCATAAGGTAAACATAAAACCTAAAAAGTATTAAATTTTAGAAGAAAACATAAAACTCTGGGTGACCTTGGGTTAGGAAAAAGTCTCACCCTGACAGCAAAAATATGATCCATAAAATAAAAATAGATGAATTTGACTTCTTCAAAATTAAAAGCACTGTTCAGAGGCTGAACAGATAAGTCATAATTTGAGAGAAAATACTTGTAAACCATTTATGATGAATGATTTGAATATAAACTATGTAAAGACTTTCAAAATACAGTAACAAAAACCAGTTGTTTTTTAAGCCATCGAGGTAAGGAGGTCAGCCTATCATGTGGAGTCTGGCAAGTTTCTTAAAGGCGTGCTCTTATACTAGGAATTAAATGGGAAGGCTTTGGATGGATTTTAAGCATGGAAGGTATGATTAGCATCTGGTCTGTGTTTTCATAGGATCCCCCCAGGTGTCATCCTGAATATAGGCAATAGCAAGTGATGGAGAGGTGGGGGGAACAATTAGAAGACATTGTAATAATTCAGGCAAGAGATGCTGGTGGCTTGGATGGGGGGGGGGAGCAATGGAGATGGTGACATGTGGTTGGGTTCTGGATATATTTTGAACAGATAGCCAACACATTTTGCTGATGAATTGTACACAGATTATTCAGGAAAGAGAGGATTCAAAGAGGACTTCTAGGGTATTGATCTGAGAAACTGGAAGGATGAAGTTGGTATTTACTCAATTGAGAAAACAGCAGTCAGGCACAGCGACACATGTCTATAATCTCAGTACTTGGGAGATAAGAGGATCACAAGCTCCAGCCTAGCTTCACTTACTGAGACCCTTAACAGCTTAGTTGGACCATGTTTCAAAATAAGATAAATAAATAAATAAATAGGTAGTGTGGGTATAGCTCAGAGGTAGAATGCCTCTGGGTTCAAATCCTAGAACAAAAATAAATAAATAAATAAATAAATAAATAAATAAATAAATAAGAAAAAGATCAGAATAGTCAAAAGTGATGTAAAGCTTGAAATGACTTTTAGATTTCCAAATGTAGCTTTCTAATAGGAGCTGGAACACACACTATTGCATAGAAAATGTCTGGGAATATTAAAAGCTGTTAGTAGTGATTGCCTCCGGGTAATGGGTACCTTTGGAAAGTGGCACTGGGATGTGAACAGAGGGAGTAATGTGTATGCTTTTGTTTGTTTTTATATTTAATATTCTTTTTTAAAATGTACTTTTATTGATGCATTGTAATTATGCATCATAATGAGGTTCAGAGCGATAGGGACACACAGGCAGCAGCACTCGGTGAGCTTCCCTTGGGATCCCGCCCTGTTCCCCCCTCCCCTGGACATGTCATTGAGATTGGGATTGATTATTTTGTATATGTACATAGCATTATTTAAACTGTTACCTTTATTGCATCTCTGTCCCCCTCCCTCCTCTAAGTCCCCTCAATCGCGCCATTGGGGTCTCTCCTATTTTATCCGAAGTTTTTTTTTTTTGTTGTTGTTGTTGTTGTTACTCAATTTCTCTCTAGCTTCCACATATAAGAAAAAACATACACCTGTGGGCTTTCTGAGACCTGCTGACCTCGCTTAGCACAATACTTTCTAGTTCCATTCATCTTCCTGCAAATGACATAACTTTTATTATTCTTCCTAGCTGAGTAAAATTCCATTGTGCGTATATACCACAGTTTTGTAACCCACTGTGTATCATTTAGGTTTTAGGATAAAAAAAATTTACTTAAACTTTGTGTGGGTGGTAAAATGAATAAGCTACCACAAATATATCTCATTATGAAAGCCCGAAATGGACTAGGGGCTTCCAATGTGCTTTCAAGCTGCAGGTTTCTTTGAGTGGGAGTTAACTGTTCATTTTTGCCCTCACTTCCTGCACCAGCTGCTGTGAAATGTAGAGCCTGGCCCCTTGAATCCACTGGCTGCATCTTGTGAACAGTACTGGGAGCTGAGGGCACCTCCCTCCCTCACAGGAAGCTTGAGGTTGCACGAGATAAGGGATCAAACGATCTGAGTTAACCCAAAGACAGGTGCTCACGTAGACAGGCTATTATGAGTGATGGAATATTAAAAGCTGCAGTGAAAAGAAGCCGGTTCTGTTTTTTTGATCACATAGGCATTTTGATACTCCTGAGCTATTACTCTTCATTTAGTCAGCTGTGGAATGAGTGTTTCTCCCCAAACAGTATTAATTTTAGCATTTTTGTTCATGCCTTCTGTCAAACAAGATTTCCGCAGCCTTTGATTTTTATCAAGATTTACTTGACTTTAGTCTTCAAAGCGTTTAATTCAAAGTTCCCTCAATCAGGGGGTGGATTAGTTGAGTAACTGAAATATCAGTGTTGAATGCCATAATAGTTCGTTATAATATTTCCCTCCACAGGAGACAGACTTACCGGAGTCATATACTAATGAACAGTGAAGTGACTGTCCAAAGAGCAGACGGCTTTAAAGGAAGGCTACTGGTAAACACTAAACAGAAAATAAATGACAACGATGCCTCTTCAGTCAGCCTCCATGGCCATTATTATGTGTCAAGTGCTGAATTGGGTGCTAGGAAGACAAAAATAGAAACCCACGAATCGTTCCCCTCATGTAGCTGATATTCTGCCAGAGAAATACTGCGTTGTATTATTTTCTTTTGCTTTATTTGCATTACTGGGAATTGATCCCAGGAGAATTGTACCTCTGGGCTACATTAGCTGTCCTTTTTATTTTATTTATTTATTTTGCACATCTGGGCATGGAACTCACCAGCATTCGATCTCTGAGCTATACCCCCCGCCCTATTTTATATTCTTTATTCTGAAACAGGGTCTCACTAAGTTGCAGAGGACCTCACTAAGTAGCTGAGGCTGTCCGCGAACTCACGATCCTCTGGTCTCAGCCTCCCGAATGCTGGGATTACAAGCGTGCACCACCACGCCCGGCTTCGTATTTTCTTTTAAAATAGGGTCTCACTAGGTCATTGAGAGCCTTGCTACATTGTTGAAGCTGTCCTTGAACCTGTGATCATCCTGTCTCAGCATCTCAAATATTGGGATTACTGGTGTGGCCACCACACCTGGTTTTGCATAGTGTTTCATGTTTATGTAAGTCTTCCAGTGAAGTATTTGGATGCTTATGTGAAGAGGAATTTGGAGGTTGTTAGTGATATTGATTTCTGGAGATTATATAATTGGTTGCTGTTAGTTTGAAAAAGTGCCCCGATGACCTGCACGGGGAGGAGAAAACCAGAAAGTACCACCAGTCAGAACCACAAAGGGTTGCTTGGAAAAAGTTGCAAGTTTCAGGAAACATGAGTTCTCCCGATATGTAAGAAAACCTTTCCTAGAAATGAAACTTACTGGAAATTGGGCTGAAATTCCTACAATTGATCTTAAAAAAAAAAAAAAAATACATCAAGTACCAGGTTGGATATTCCCGAATGCTATGGGTGGAGGCATGGCCTCTGCAGGTAGAAGAGGCTGCATTAGATTGGGTCTCTTCATCATCTAAAGGGCTTATGATAAATACCACAAGTATAAAATAATATTTTCTCTAAAGAAAGATTTCTCAATGACCAAGTACACTCACAATGCTAAAATTCCAGTTATATTTTATAATTATTTAATAGTAATCCCAAACAAGAAATGAGTAAAGAAAACCGATAGGCTTTGTTAATTACTGAATAAAAAATGAGTATAGCTTTTCCCAGATATTCTTTTGCCTGAAGCTCAGTTAGAAATCTAACCACTCACTGGTATGACATCTGTCCAACTTAGTAAGTAACCATTAAGTGGTGTTACTTCACTTACCATCACCCTCCTCATCCCCAAGTTTCTGGAAATTTTGCCATAATCCTCCCCAGTATTTTTGCCTCTCTGACCTAATATGCCACTCACAAAGTAAATATAATATTCTCATTCATTCTCTCCCCCTCCCTCCCCCTCCCTCCCTCCCTCCCTCTCTCTCTCTCTCTCTCTCTCTCTCTCTCTCTCTCTCTCTCTCTCTCGGGAGTAGAATTCTACTCTGAGTTACACACTATTCCTTTTTAATTCTTATTTTGAAACAAGGTCTTGCTAAGTTGCTGAGGCTGTCCTCGAACCTTTGATTCTCCTCTCAGCCTCCCAAGTACTGGGATTACCAGATGTGCCACCACACCTAACTTTTATCTTCTCTTAGCGATCATTTGACTTGCTACTCCTTACCTATATAATTTATCAAAAATAAGACCTCAATACCTGAAAACCCTCACGGTTTTGAATGGCAGCTCCCCCAAGTTGATTAGAGATTAGGCAATGAGTTAGGCCTGGGCTAATGAGCATTTGATGGCCTCAGTTTCCCTGGCTTTGCTTCAAGCAAAGCTTTTGGCGAAGGCATTACGACTCACTTTCAAATGGGGGTGAGACATTGAAGAAGAAATTCTTGGTGTGGTGCCTTTAGGGAGAGTCTAGGGTGACCTAACACTTGAATTCCTGAAACAGTTACATGTGATCCCTGAATCCTCATCTTGCAGCAACCCTTGGTTAGAAGCTTCTGGTGCTTCTTAGGCCTAGAACAGTATCTGGGTGGAGACAGTAGTAATAGTCATGGGAGATAACACTGTGTACTTACTGTTTTCTTGGATAGTTTTATACAGTCTCTCACTGAGACCCTGTTATTATGATTTTACAGGGTCTTGGTCTTAACAGGCTGGGGTTGACGTGCTGAAGGCCCTGAGTGCAGCTGACCACAGAGAGAGCTGTGCTGAGGCCCCCGCCCTGACCCCTCCATGCCTGGCGCCCTGTCTCTCGGCTCTTGCTCCTACCTATTCTTAACACGTATACTTTTATTTCACATTGTGGCGTGTGTGTGTGTGTGTGTGTGTGTGTGTGTGGTGCTGGCAATTCAACCCAGGGACAATTCTACCTCTGAGCTATACCCCTGAGCCTGATTTTTTATTCTTTATTTTGAAACAGGGTCTCACTAAGTTGTGGAGGGCCTCACTCAGTAGCTGAGGCTGGCTGCAAAACTGTGATCCTCCCGTCTCAGCCTCCCGAGTGCTGAGATCACAAGCACGCGCCACCATACCCGGCTCATATTGTGATGTTTCATATCAAAGAAATTTGCTATCATTCAGCTAAAATTGCTACTTAATGCATTCAAAAAGTGAAAAGTTGGGAAAAGAGGTTCCTCTCTATAACTTTTGCTAAAAAGGGATGAATTAGGCAATTTACTAGAAATGGGTTTGATGAAGAAACCTCTTGATTTGAGAAGAATGTGAAGATTTTTCAGCCCTGCAGAAGACAGGGCACAGCTAACATCTCTGCCTTCCTCCCATCTTAACTGGAGAGGAGGCCGGGGACACAGGGATGGTAGTTACCTGCCCCCGAGAGAAGGTGCGGGGCTTAGAGACCTTCTCTCCATGTTTCCTGCTCCTAGGGATCAGTTGTGGGCCGACTGGTGGGAAAATAAGGCTTTGGGAGACTCTAAACACTGCAGACTTTGGTGCCCTCCTCTCACTACCCGACATAATTAAAAACAGTACAATACCAACCCATAAAACATAAATCTTACATTTGTGCTGAAATGAAGATAGTTTTTTGTTATTGAAAAATCTGGCCTTCCTCATGTATGTGTGGTGTTTTATTGAACACAGCATTACTTAGTTTGGCCCGCTAAGTAATCCAGCGCTGAGCAGTCCAGATGGAAGGTTCGAGAAGGCAAGTTCACTGCAACAAGAAAAAAAGGGAGTTAGTCTGAGACTCGCCAGCTTCTAAATTGAATGACTAATAGCACTTCCTAAAATTAATCAGGGAGTACATTAAACCAGCTTTTTCAAACTGTTCTGGGAAATGCGAAGGCCTTAGGAAGAAGCTTCTGGAATCTCTGGGGAGTGGGGTGGGACATGACCAGGGGCCATGTGTCCCTCACCCTCTTTCCTCCCCAGAGTAGCTTTACAGATCTGTTTTACATAGTAAAGGTATATATAAGATTTTGTTGGGTCGTGTAATTTTGTAGCTAATAAAAAAGGACACTGTAAATTTGCCATCTTACTACTGGTCACTGGTCATAAAAACTGGACTGAACCCCATACATCAATCCAACTAATTCACAACCTCTGAGGGCAGAGCTTGGCCTTGGCCTCCACCTTCAGATGCCCAGGCGGCTCGAGAGTCCCAGGGATGGACACTAGTGAAGGGTTGGAAGACTACATGTTTTCCCCAGCGATGTTATTAATAGTTACTGACTGCTTCCCAGGAAGCTCCTGGCAGAAAATTAAACAACAGGTTATTTTCCACGGTGTTAGCTGAGACTTGGACACTGAGGCCAACGCTTTTTGGGTGCTCCACTCCAAAGCATTTTATCACAGTGGCTGACATCAGTCTAAAGTAGAATTACCTCTCCAAAGCTTTATTGAATTTAATGTCTGGGGCTGCTCTGCTGCATGATACAGCAAAGTTGTTGAAGTCTATTCCAGACACACTGTTTTAATTTTCCAAAGAAACTCTGAGAAGACTGACTGGGGGTGATGGAAGCTTTGTTTTCATAATTAACTCTGTGTGTGGTACTGGGAATTGAACCCAGGGGCATTCTACCTCTGAGCTATACCCCCAGTCCTATTTTATTATATTTTATTTTATTTTATTTTTTGTGGTACTGGGGATGGAACCCAGGGGCATTCGACCCCCAAGTCATACTCCCATCCCTATTTTTTATTCTTTATTTTAAAATAGGGTTTCACTAAGTTACAGAAGGCCTCACTAAGTAGCTGAGGTTGGCCACAAACCTGTGACCCTCCTGTCTCGGCTTCCCAAGTATGGAAATTATAAGCATGCACCACCATGCCTGGCTTTTATTTTTATTTTGAAACTAGGTCTTGCTAGATTGATGAGAGTTTCGTTACTTGTTGAGGTTGTCCTTGAACCTATGATATTCCTGTCTCAGCCCCCTAAGTACTGGGATTATTGGTGTGTACCACCTCGCCTAGCTTATTACTGACTGTTTAAGAAACATTTCTGTATCGCAAATGACAACAAAAAAAAGAACAAGTGCAGTTGTCAAATTTCCCCGGAGAAAAGCAGGAATCATGGACCCCATTCAAAGCCCTTGGATATGCACCAGTGAGGTTGGCCTCCGGCTCTGGGTTTCCTCCCTGCAATCTGTTCAACTCCTCAAGTTGCCCTTCACAACCCTTTGGGCCCTCTCCTTCCTCTTTGCTGCACAAAAGAGCATCTGATAGACTCAGTCACGCTAAGATGTCGCAGGTGGATGCAATTTAATGTGTCATCCACCCCTTATAAAAAAAACAGCAGGTAAGAAAAATCAAATCGATGCACCAATAAAAATTATTAAAAAAAGAAAAATTAAATCAATAGTGTGACATCAGTGACTTTAATACATGTGAAAAGTTCTTTCTTTATAGTCCCAGGAGGTTTGATCCTCTCAGCATCTTTAGGTTGATAAACCATGCCTTCAAAAGTGCCCCTGTCTTTCATGAACATAATATGTAGTGATGGCACTTACAAGCTTTTTGCTTTAGAGACAATTTAATAATAAACATGTGATACCGATTGTAGCTTATATCCTATGTGAAGCTGCCTCTGCCCTTGCAACTCTAATAGAGAATAGTTAGTAGTGTGATCTGGATGGAACAAAGCTCACACGGCAGATTTCTTTAGCCATTTATTTATTTATTTGTCTATTTATTTATGATACTGGGGATTGAACCCAGGGCATTCTGCCTTCGAGCTACATCCCCAGCCCTATTTTATTTTTTATTTTGAAAAATAAAAATTGGTCGCCAGGCATAGTGGCGCACACTTGTAATCCCAGTGCTTGGGAGGCTGAGACAGGAGGACCGCAAGTTCGCAGTTAGCCTCAGCTACTTAGTGAGGCCCTCTGCAACTTAGTGAGATCCTGTTTCAAAGTAAAGGATAAAAAATAGGCCTGGCAGTGTAGCTTGGAGGTAAAATGCCCCTGGGTCCAATTCCCAGTATTAGCAAAAAAGTAAATAAAAATAAATGAATAAATTGCTAGGTTGATGAAAGTCTTAACTACTTGCTGAGGCTGTCCTCAAATCGTCAATCCTCCTGTCTCAGTTTCCGAAGTACAGAGAGCTTCTTTGGCCTTTTAGAGAAAACACTTATACTCTATTTAGCCTAACATTCAAGGCCTTCCATGAGCTGACCCCTCCTGCCTAGTCACCCTTATTTCCTCCTAATCCCTAGTTGTCAACAACTAAACCATTTTAAGTGCTTGGATACACTGTAGTTTCATGCCTTTTAAAGTTATCTTCTACTGTGGAAACATGTTACTCCAGAACTTAGTGGTTAAAAAAGAAAAATAAAATAAACATTTATTATCCTACTACAATCAGTTAGCATGGAGCAATGTGGTCTGGCCTGGAATTTCTCAAGAGGTTGCATTCATGCCTGCACTTGAGTGTCTCCTTCCAGGGCGACTCAGTAGCACGTCGGGGCTGGTTACAGGTAGGAGGCCTCAGTTCCTCTCCATGTGGCGCATCTTCCAGAACAGTTTGGACGTAGCTACTGGCTGCCTGCAGCAGGAGGGATCCAAGAGATGGGTAAGGGGTCCTTTTGTGACCTCGCCTAAGGAGTCACATGGCATCACTCCCACTATATTCTATTAGAACCGAATCACTATGCCCAGGACATGTTCAAAGGGAGATAATTAGGCAGAATTTCTGAAGAAAGTCAAACTTGTTCATTCTGTTTTCTGCTCAGCACAGCCCCATCCCATGTGCCTTCCAAGACCCAGTGCAACTGTTTCTTCCAAAAGTCCAGAGCTTTACTCTCTGTAGTTCCTTGTAGTTTTATCTCTACATTTTACTCTCTGTTGTCCCATTATATTTTCTACATTTTTTACTACATTGATAGATTTTTTTTTTTTTTTGATACTGTGGATTGAACCATGAATATTCCCCAGCCCTTTTCGTTTTTTTTTTGTTTTTGTTTTTGTTTTGTGGGTCTGGGGATGGAACCCAGGGGCATTTGACCTCTGAGCTATACCCCCTGCCCTATTTTTTATTCTTTATTTTGAAACCGGGTTGCAGTGGGGCTAAGTAGCTGAGGCTGTCCGCAAACCGCGATCCTCCAGGTCTCAGCCTCCCGAAAGCAAGCGTGCGCCACTACACCCGGCTTCATCCTTATTTTGAAACATACTTCTCACTAAATTGCTGAAGCTGACCTCGAACCTGAGATCCTCCTGTCTCGGTTTCCCAAGAACTGGGATTATAGGCATGGGCCACCATGACTGGATATTGTTTTTTTCTTAGATGGGTGAGTATTCATGTATTCCAAACCAGGGTCTGTCAACACTGGCCCTGCTGACCCTTTGGGCTGGATGATTCTCTGTTGTAGGCCTGTCCTGTGCACTGCTGGGTGTTCAGCAGCATTCTCCAAGCAAGCATCTGTCACCTTCAGCAAGTCTAATAAACATCTCCAGACATTGTCAAATGTTCTGTGTGGGCAAAGCCCACTCCTGGTTGAGACCTGCAGTTCCAGACAATTATATTCTATGATTAATTTTGTATCCCCAAGTCACTACTCTAAAAGATTATTCTAACAAGCTAGGAGAGGAATGGGCTTTATTCTTTCAGCCTTTATGTTGCTGAAAACCCAGAATTATCCTGTTCAACTTTCAATCCTTTGAGTGATTCCAACAGCCTTTTAAGAAATGATCCTACCTTTTGTTTTTTTTTCAGTTAAAAATATGCTTTTGTTGCTTTCTAACTAAAAAATGTAACTAACGAAGACCAAGTCATACTTCAAGGCCTGGCTCAAATATCACTTCTTGCAGTTCTCCCAGATGACACTGTATGAAGTTTATTTTTCTTCTCCTTCCTATTTCTACTAATGCTTTTCACAGCTTGGTAGTAGAGTCAAGTTTACATATTCCCAGCTGATCTTTCAACCCAGGGCCAGGCATCGTTATGCCCAGAATGGTATGGGATGAATCAAATTGTGAATGAAATAGATTTCTTTGGGGTCCTTCAGTGCAAAGGGATAGACCAAGTGGCCACATTACTGGAGAAAAAGCTTGGAAACTAGTTAGGCAGAACTTGCTATTGGTGTGTGTGTGTGTGTGTGTGTGTGTATTGCTTATGGTTTATACAGGGCTGTTACAGAATACAGAATACAGAATGGGAGCAATTTCTCTGCATAATGACTAATGAGGGGCAAATCCTGCCATGAGCACTTACCATCAGATCCACAGCAAGCTACCTAATTGTTCTGCACTTCCAATACCCTGCTATAAAATGAGGATTGTTACAGTGCTACTAGATGGGGTTAAAACACAGAACATTTCATGAACTTAGAGCTGTTCTTACTCCATCAGGGAAGACCCAGATTCAACTGCTTGGCCTCCTGCCAGGGGCATCAACTCAGGAACCAAGGGAGGGCAGTCAGAGAGAGCTGATAGCCATCCCAGTTGTTCTGATAAGGAAGTTGAACAGGTGAGTAAATAACTTGTCAAAAGCAACATGGCTAGTTAATGGCAAGCAGGAACCAGGATCCAATTTCCCCAGCTCATGAGCTGAGTGTTCTTTCCATGAACGCTGCCAAAGCTAGCGCTAATGTCAACTACTTCTATTTGATTTAACCTCGTTTTCCTGACCTGGCATTGAAGGTCCTGTTATGCTGTCTGACATATTCTCCCTTTTCCCGTCACCATTTGCTTCCGTCATGTGAGCTTGTTTTACCTGGATGTCTTACTTCTAACCTTAACAGTAGGCTCATCCCATTTCTGTCCAACCCACTGCCCTATCCAAACCTTTTCTTTCCATGACTGTCATGACTGCTAATCTCCCTTTGAAGGCTGTACAAGTAAATCCCTGCTACCCACTGGATGAGTCGCCTATTGTACTCACTCCTCCTAGATTTGAAAAATACTATCACTAATCCTAACATGACTACAAGATATTCAAGGTATATAATCTTACACTGCTTAACTCCTTATTTTAACAGTAAAAAGATCTAAAGACCTTTGTATTTGTTTAAAAAGATTGCCTTCTTAAAGTTCCCATATCGCTCACTGATCTCTCCTAGCACTTAAACTTAGTTGCTTAATGATGTTAGCTTGCACATATTGTTTCGTGCCAACTTTTATTTTACAACTTGTTTCTTAATGGAAGATGGAGATGATTTTAAATGTTGTACCCAGATAAATTTATACTAAATATATGGGAGGCAGGTCAAGCAGTAATTCACCTCGATATTTTTTTTATAATGGTTGGTGCCACCCACTAGACTGTGTCTTGAAATTAGGTATTCTTTCAATGTATAAGCCCCAGCAGCGGAAACTATAGGGTTTGAGACAGACTGAACGTATGTATTTGGACACATTTTAGGTATGACTTAAAGTTTTATTCACAGTAAGCCTAACATGTTCACAATGAGCAAAAATAAAAATTGAAGGTAGTTATTCTTTAAGTCTTTTGGTATATATATATATAATCTCCACTTATCTTTATCCAATGAAGAGCTATATCTGTCCCACTGTTACACATCTTTTATACACTATATGCTATGCTCAATAAATAGGTTGAGAACTTAAGTACCAGGCACTGAATGGGCTTTGTGTTACATGATTTTATTTAATAATCACAAATATCCTCTGTGATACGTACTACTTTTATCCTAAAGATGAAAACAAAAATAACCAGATGAGGTTTAAAAAGAAAAGGAAGCTGGGGGTAGTAGCACAAGCCTATAATCCCAGTACTTGGGAGGCCAAGAGGAGGATCATCACAGGTTCCAGGACAGCTGTGGCAACTCTATGAGGCTCTCTATGTGAGATCCTTTTTCAAAATAAAACAGGGCTGAGGGTGCAGTTCAGAAGTAGAATGCCCCTTTCTTCCAACCCCAGTACTATAAAAAAACTAAAACAATACATCTGTCTGGCCCCAAAATTATACAGCTACTTCATGGGAGAAATAGAATTTAACCCAGATTTAATTCTGAATACATATTCAACCACTCTGCAAAATTGCCAGGGAAAGTCTACTTTTCATTTTTTAAGTGAGATAATAGGAAGTTATGGCAATGATTATATGTTAATTCATGTAAAATATTGAATGAAGTATCATAGACATCATAAATAATCTGCACTCTTCACAGTATACTATGACAGGGTTAAAGAATGTGTCATTGTCAGGGAGTGGCGGGCAGAAGTTTAATATTGCACTTTAATATTTCCTACCCTATGAGTGAGATAACACATGTAAAACTATATTCCATTGCAAATGGACTTTCCAGATGTAATTAAGATTACTAATCAGTAGATTTTAAGTTACTCAAAAGGGAGATTATCTTGAGAAGAGTCCCTCACTTAATCTATGGACCCTTTAAAAGCAAAGCACTTTCTTCAACTGGTAACAGATGAAGTCAGAGGCTTGAAACATAAGGATGATCTGATGTGCCACTGCTAGCTTTGAAGATTGGAGGGAACACAGATAAGGGATGGAGAGTGCTCCAGGAGTTAAGAATGGCCCCAAGCCTACAACCAGTCCTATGAGCATAAGGAATTGAATTAGCTGGGAGAGAAATTTTTCCCAAAGCTTCTAGACTGTATTTACCAAATCATAAATTTCCTATAAAATATGTTTATTAAAATAGCTAAGTAAAAAAATATACAGAAACAAAACTTTTTTTTTTTAGTAAACACACAGAAAACTGTTTTGATAAAGAGTATTCACTTTCAACAAAATCTATGTTAGTATCATAAAACATGCTTGGGTCCCAGCATAACTACATATATTCAAGATTTTTCCAATCTCTCCTTTAGTAGTTACATTGAGAGAGTATCATATCTCTCAAAAGCAAACTGCGGCATCTAAAAACACAATTTTCAGTAAGGTTCGGCATGATCTTGCTTATCAAATATTGCTAAAATTGGTCTTTTTCCTACCATGAAAAAGAAAAATGTTTCCAAATGTTTCTTTTTTTTTCTTTTTTTCTTTTTCTTTTTTTTTTTTTTTTTTTGTGTAGTACTGGGCTACATCCGGGCTACATTCCCAGAACTTTTTTTAATTTTTGGAAACAGGGTCTCTTAAGCCAGCACGGCTGGCTTGGAACCTGCGCCATCCTCCTGTCTCCACCTCCCAAGCGCGGGGATTACAAGTGAGCGCCACCACGCCTGGCTAATGTTTCCAAATATTTTTATAATAGTGTATTTTCTTAAATTGAACCTTAAGGTATTTTGTTTAGTGTTGAAGCACATTGATTAGTAAGCTTCTCTCCTTAAGAGAAAGGGAAAGTTATTCTAAAAAGAAATGTCAACTATTTCTAATATACTAGACTTAAAAATAAAATGTTGAAATAATATAATTGAGCCAGCGTTACTCACTTCTCTCCCCCCACCTCAAAGTGCTTCATGGGAATAATTTATGTGCTGAGGGAGGTGAATTAAGGCATCTCCTTGTGCCTAACAGTGACTGAATATTCTAGGTACCTAATTTATTATCAGTGACTTAAGCTCCAGGAAATTCTGGATCACTGAACTAAAATTAAGGTTATATCAATAAAGTTTAAAAGTACATACACTTTAAGGATTCTATGCATGCATTTGAATAAATGTTAATTATACCAAGGCAATCACGGTATTAGTCTTATAATAACCAGCACCAGCTACTGCATATGTCATTCTCTGATTAAATCGATTCTACCACACTGTCTGGTTTTATTAGTCTAGCCCAGAGGGCGGGCCTATGGAAAAATGATAGAAAATGTCTTCATGAATCAGTTTAATTTACAGAAGTTTGAATTATAACATAATATTAAAGTTTACTAAATCTTTGATATTATAAATTGCTTGCATGACTATGGTACATTTAATGCTTTTCAAAACAGAAATTTGATCCACATTAAGAAATAAAAATTATGAACAATACTAGTTATACAAGTACATAAAAAACACACCCTAATATACTTTCAAATAAAATCTTGACTTTTAAGAAATCCAAAGGTAGCATCTCTCCCAGAGTTAACTAAGAAAATGCATAATTCAGAATAGTTTTCATATAACTATTATTAGCAATTAAGCAGTTAAATATAAACCTGTAAACATTTCAAAAATAGTAATGCATTAAAATGTAAGTACAGAAAGTCAGCTTTATCTAGGTTATAATTTAAGACTAATAAAGACAACAAAACAAATGGTGATCAATTAAAGTTTAATTACTGCTCAATAATTCAGTCTTTAAAAAAATAATGAATTCTGATAAATTCTGACCACAGGGAGCGATATTTTCTCTGAAAAAACATTTCTTTCTCATGGTACAGCATTCTATCTCTGTCTAATGTGGTTGTTCCTCATTCACGGTAACACAGATGATTACATTTGAATGGCATTTAACATAAACTGCACCAAACTGCCCTATAATTTCATTTTGGACTGAATTAATTAACTTCACAGTAGGTGGCTAAGGTGCTGAACATAAGCCTAAAGAAATACTGGACTGCTTAGTCTACCTTACATGAGTTGTCTCTAAATCAAGAAGCTTCCATTTTTAAATAAATAATGCCAGGGAAAATGCATTTAGCAGGATCCTAAAGGGTAAAGATAAAGCATTTATAATAAATGGGTTTAGTTTTTCATATACATTCACAGCCATTTCAAAGAAGTTAGGGGGCACTGCAGGCAGTTAAGGGGGATTTAGCAAAACTGCAAGAGTTGGCATGCCTGATATTTTTGAAAAACTATTTACCTTGTAAGAGGACTGCACTTATAGTGCCTGATATTTTTGAAAAAGTGTCCACCTTAGTAAAAAGGAGTATACTATAATAAAAAAAGGGGAGTGCAAGATATTAAAATAAGTTATCACTCTGTAGCAATTAAAATAATACTATCTTAAGCACTGCTGTAATTTATATCCTAGAACTTGAAACATAAATGTAATTGTCTAAGACATTACCTTGAGATCATGAAAATCATCATAATATCATAATACTATTCTTTCCATTAGGCTTCTCCAATTATATTCCTATTGAGAGCTGACAGCTAGCTGTTTGTTTCAAGTTTATAGTCGTCATACATCAAGAAACGAATTAAAAGGACAAACAGGAACATGAAAAGCCAGCTCATAAAAAGCCAAAATGTCTTTTTATATTCCATGGCATATTTCTCCATCCTTGACTTCTGGTTCAGCAAATGAGAAAACAAATACTTCTGATGAACTCCACGACAGTTTTTAACTCAATATTTTTAGACATTTTCAATTGTGAAGGAAAGGAAGGGATGTGGGGGAGGTGGGACAGGGCCAGAAGAAGGGAGGGAGAAGGAAGAAAAAAAAACAACTTTGTACTATGCCTCTTTTAAGAAATGTGAACTAGCATTTAATGAACACAGGTCAAAAGACTTATGGCTGAAGATTTCAGGCTGGTCTTAAAGGTTTTGTAACACAGACTAAGATGGATCCCCAGAAATAGAATAATTTGTTTGGGGTAAGGCAGTAGGTCCTTGGTTAGGTTTCATTTAAATGGTTCTAGGAGCTGGGTGTGGTGGTACAGTCTGATCCTCCTGTCTCAGCATCCCAAATGCTGAGACAGGAGGATCTCAGATCACAGACAGCCTCAGCTACTTAGTGAGGCCCTTTGCAACTCAGTGAGACCCTGTTTCAAAATAAATAAGAAAATAGGGCTGGGGTTGTCGCTCAAAGGTAGAATGCCCCTAGATTCCATACTCAGTACCACAAAAAAAGTAAATAAAAACAAATAAATAAATAAATGGTTCCAGGAAGGACTTCAGACTTGTTTCAAAGTGCCTCTCTGAGAATACAAATGCTAGGTGTTCTCTCTATGAATAAATTCTTTTTCCTGTACAACTTTAATTTTTCCTGCTAAATTCTGCAGGAGGAGAAATAAGAACGTAATTTGGAAGTTTTAATACTGACTTGTCATAAGGAAGGCATGAACTAGAAAAAAAAGAGAAAAAAAATGGACTGTTCAGATGCCAGTATCGGAAACCATTTTGCCTGCAGCATCTCCTAGCTCAAAAATTTAGTGACACTGACAGTTACACATGCTGTCAAAACCAGCACTGAGGTTTTAAAACTAAACACAAAAAATTCAAACAATAATAGCCTTGCGATTTTTAACATGTCATTTTCCAAAATGGCAATCATGACATTTACGAGAGCCTTCTAGTTAGAAAAAATAAATAAATAAACAGGTCCACGTTTCAGGTTTTCATACATGCGATTGTCTCTAAATTCCATCAGGCCAGCATATAGCAATTTCTTCTTACCAAATGCTATGTCTGTCCTGGTGTCACCCGTCACAAGAGACCTTTTGTATCACTGCTCCCTCGGGTTCCAATTCTTACTAAGAGTCCTGGCAAGCACAAAAGTAACCTGGCAGTTACATCATGCTCTATAAATGAGAAAAGACTGCTATCTAAAAATAACGAAAGGCTCCATTTAAATTAATGCTTTTTTTGGTCAAGTGTTCATTTTATTTTGTAATAATGTAGTTCTGATCCAAATAGAGTTCTTGCTAGCTTTAAAAAGATCTCTAGAGATTATATACAGGGCAGTCATTTGATTCTTATATTTTTATTTCTTGCAGTAACGTTAGGGTTCAGTGTGAATGAGATTTTTAGTGCTGTTGCTGACACCTTATGGAAACTTTTATTTGGAAATTCTGATTAGACATTTAAAACTGTTCAGCCCTTGTTTACAAGAAGTATTATTATAAAAATAGATTTTTTTTTGTTCTTTAAAATATTCATTCTGTTATTTATTCTTCACTTGATTTCATAATCCTGTTTGGGTCACTATGATTAGTTGCTATGGAAATTACCTCCTATGGAAATGATTCCAATGTTATTATTACAAGAATATGACTTTTCATGAATAATATCAATAGCAGACATCAACCTTTACTAGGAAAAGGAAACCTAATTAAAATTTTAAGAAAGGATTAATTCTGAAAATTATTACCATGGCCAACTTTTCTGATATTTTTTAATCTGCCATCTGCTTTTTAAATAAGTATTACATAAATTTGAAGGTGTTAATCAGCTACTCACTCCCCCAAATTCCAAAATCACAATGGAAATTAGCACCCCACACAGAAGAGTGGATGTAAAGAACATTTCTTCTACCATTTCTCTAAACTAATACATGTTATGCTTCGCTTATGAGAATTAATGTCAACAGGATTTCAGGGCTCATCAAGGAAACGACTTTCAATAGCACATTACAAATTCCCTTTAAAGACAAAGAATTTAATATTCCAAAATTTATCCCAGGAATTTAAAAGGTCATGCCTATAAACTCGTGAGTTAAACAATAGATGAGAGTCAGTGAACCATTAGATGAGAATTCCAGAATGCTAAGAAGAAAATTTTCTTGGGTGGATTCTATAATTTGTGGTTTGAATAAAAACCTTTGAAACATTCCATTAGTATTAAAATGCTCACAATGAGAATATGGCTCATATTTAACACATTTTAAATTACTAGACAGTCTCTCCCCAAAAGAAATGTTAATGCTTTCTTCTGCTTAGTGCTTATTCGCTGCCTGGTACTAATTTAGGAATAAATTAACCCTTCCAACAATTAGGATATTGTCTAGAAACTGCCTCTTATGCTCTGCAGGAAAAACCACTTATATTCTAAAAATCAGAAAGGAGAAATTCATTTTGTATTAGAAGACATTTTTCTACACCTAATAGCTTATTAAGTATCAACATAAATGACTATTATATTTATTTATCGCATAACAGTATCTATAACTCCTTTAAAGTGAGCTTCACGGTTACAGATTCTGTCCAGTGTTTTATACTATTCGGTTGTCTATACCTGTGCCTGCAACCAAGATCTGGGGTCCAAAATGCCTTTGATGGATTTCTGCCTTGGAGCGGGCACTGGCTTAGCTTCCAAACTGGTTTTAGTGTCTGTGTGTTCACCATCAGTTAAACTATTTTTTCTGGCAGGAAGAAGTTTTCGAGGGGCAGCGATTGGTTTCTGTAAGTGATGCATCAGGACTGATAGTCTGGCATCCAAAGGCGAGGTTCGAGACGTGCTTGTTTTCTTCCAGTCGTCCTGGACCGGTTGATCTGTGTGGCTCTGAGTCTTTATGCTGAATGGAGGCTTATCTGAAGGAGGAAGGGGAGCTCGTCTCTTCTTCCTTTTCCCATCATGTAACTGTTCACTTGCAGGGGACCATATCTCCTTCTGGATGACCATTTGATCATGACCATCAAAGACTGTGGCCCAAGGAGGTGGTGGGGATTCTTCATCCTGACCCATAAGGAACTGTCCATTGGTCTCTTCAATTTTATTTCGTATTATGTCAGTTAAACCTTCACATTTCATAGGTGAATCAATGCCTGCAGTAATTTTAAGAAAAAGTTGCATGGGAAAAAATGCAAAAGTGGTATGCACTAGCCGGGCGTGGTGGCGCACGCTTGTAATCCCCGCCCTTGGGAGGCTGAGACAAGAGGATCATGCAGGTTTGAAGCCAGCCTCAGCTACTTAGTGAAACCCTGTTTACAAATAAAATATAAAATGGGTCTGGGAGTATAACCCAGAGGTAGAAAGCCTTTGGGTTCCACCCCCAGTACCACCAAAAAAAAAAAAAAAAGTGGTATGCACTTTACCTGAATCAATGGCCATCAAAAATTTTTAAGCTGGATGTGGTAGGACACACTTGTAATCCCAAAATTTGGGAGGCTGAGACCAGAGGATCACAGTTCGCCGCAGACAGTCTCAGCTACTGAGTGAGGCCCTTTACAACTTAGTGAGATCCTCTTTCAAATAATAAAAAGACTAAGGCCGGGTGTGGTGGCGCATGTTTGTAACCCCGCGCTTGGGAGGCTGAGACAGGAGGATCCCACAGGTTTGAAGCCAGCCTCAGCTACTTAGGGAGGCTCTCAGCAACTTAGTGAGACCCTGTTTTCAAATATAGTATAAAATAGGTCTGGGAGTATAGCCCAGAGGTAGAAGGCCTCTGGATTCCACCCCCAGTAACTAACACACACACACACATACACACACACACACACACACACACACACACACACACACACACACACGTGTATACATAAACATACTTAATACACATATACATATATACTCCTAAATAAAGTAGAGCTATATGAGTACATTTTTTTTTATTCTATAGATTTAATAGTTATTAGGTAACTTTTCTTAGATTTATAGCCTCATTTGGAAAGCTTAATATATAAACTGGGATATCTGTAACTCAATTAGTATTCTTTCCTGTAGCCCAGCAAACTGTTAAAAGGGAAAAAAACCCAAATCAAAACCCAGGGTAGGAGACTGAAACCCTCATGTCATTGTGCTGCTAAGGGTTTCTTGGGAAAAATAAGAGAATTGAGATTAATGTCCACTGAATGAATGTCTGATATCTTCAATTATGTAAGCCAAATATATCATTTTCCATCTAACATTGTAAAGTATGTATAAGTGCAGATACATTAGTGGCAAATTATACTAGACTCTGCTGGTGACTTCTGCCCGTTCACAACACTATTCACTGAAGCAATCCCACATGGATAAATAAATACCTTTTACAGTGTAGGGAAATGGAATATTAATAAGCTAAGAAGTTTCAAATTTTCTAAAGTATTAGACTGAACTAATTATTTTGGCCAGAGATGAAAGCTTCCATTCATTAATATTCATCTATCAACACTACTTAAAAACAAATTTAATAAAATACAGAGAAAAATTACTGAACATGATTATGTTTTAGAATCTGCAGGTTTATATTTTCAGAATTTTTATCAGCTACTCAGCTAATATTTATTTTCAGTGCACCTTTATTCATTAAGCCTGAAAAATGTTTGATCTTGTGCATTCAAACTATGAAAAATGCGTATTCATTAATTTTGTATTAATTCATCTATTAAACATGAGTTCCTTAGTCTATAATCATAGCCCTTTTTCATTCATTTTGATTGTGCCCTGAAAATTTTAGCATTTTAATGTCAATAGAATAAGCTGCTTGGGTACGGACAATGTTGTTTTTGTTAGCCTGTAGCTTAGAAAAGACAAACCCCACTTACTCATATCATGGTAGACTGAGGTCGCCTCTTTTGTCAAGAACAAAGGTGGTTTCCGTGGCGACATAATCTCAATTTTCATAAGTTCTTCACAACAATGCTTCCATTGGCCTAAAAAAGAAAAAGGCAGGCTTCGCATTTAAAACATAAATGTGAAGATATATATTTCATTTCCAGCAGACATCAACACAGTATCTTTTGCTTTGAAAATAATAGTAAATTTATAAATAAAGCATGCCTTAAGGAAGCCTGTTCAATAGCCTAGTACTACCCATAATTTTAAAGCCTAATTCTGCATCTAAAATTAATCTATTTAGAAAACAAACTGCTAGGCACAGATATAAAAGAGATCTAGGCTATTAGATACTAGACAATTTCATTAAATGGTCAATAATTACTTTAAAATTTCTATGTATGGTAAAAGTTTATTCAGATTCTCTGCTTTTAAATATTAAATTTAAACACCCAGTACTTGAGATAGCTGAAAGGTAAAAATGAATTGAAATATAGTTGTCTAGAAGAAGGAGAAAGAAATGTAAGAAATAGTGGTTCTCAAAAACATTTTTACTTTTAATTTAGAAATAAGACTTATTTAACAAATTACCTCTTTAAGGTGACTATCATGCTTTACAAATTTGTCTAACTCTAGAAAAACATTTTCATTTCAATAAAAGGCAAGTAAAAACTTTTATTATAAGAAAATATCACTCATGTAAATCTAATTTGTTTTAGGTAGGTACTTTAGAGCCATTAGGCATTCTGAAAAGAAAAAACAATCTTGAATAAATCATTCCAACTATTAAGTTAAAATTTTAAAGTGTTAATTTTTATTATTACATTTCCTTTTAATTATGTTTCACTATTTTAATTTTATAATTTTCAATTTTCAGAGAGTAGATATAAAAAAATGTACAATCTTTTCACATTCATTTTGTATCTACATGCTAAATAGCAACTGTACGAGATAGTACGTGTCTGTGTAGCAGTAAGGTACTGAAGTTTGTCATTTTTGTATCTCACACACCTGGAAAAGCAAATGTGATACACCTTGTGTGTTTTTAGACTGTGTGTGTCTTTTTAGACTGATTTATACTCTGGATCTCTCTTCCCTTTTTATATTCTCCATATCAATATTCAATTTCCAACTTGGTTAATTTTCATAGCTTAAAAATTAAAGACATTTCATGTTCAGTCAAATTATTCATTTTTGTTGTTTCTAGTCAAATATACTGTCATGGCAAAATGGTAATACATGCATAAATTTTAAATCCATTACCTTAGCTAGTTAAGAAACATAAAAGCCCTTCAGTATGTTTTATTATGATGCTAAGTACAGAATATAGTAAAAAAAAAAATTTTCAAAATAACACACATAGCAACTCAAAGAGGAAATAAATTCTTGAGTACAAGGCTTCAAAGGTTGCTCTCCAGATTTGAAATCCACTAGGATTTGAGATCTGACAATTTATCTCTCCTCCCACTTCCTTTTTTTAGATAAATATATAAAAGCTTTTTTTTCTTCTTCTTGGAGGCAGGAAAAAACCTTATCTAATGGGAAAATAATGATTCATTTTAAACTAGAAAATATTTGTCACATCCTTAGGCAAATTATTATATAGTATTTTCTGTGTATAAGACAAAAGCATTTCATTGTTAAACTGATAGCAGAATACTAATTATTTTGGAAATTGGAATATAATGCCACACTGTTCCACATTTCAGATGTCAGAGGTACAAATGTGATGTTTAACTGGTCGAGCCTTGACAACTGAAATACTTATTTTGCTAGTGAATAGATTTGTATGCGTAGATACATGTGATAGGCAATATGCTAACATGAAAACAAAGGCCTGATATGAAATAATTTATATAGTGATCTATGCACTGAAGACGTTTCCTGGAATACTGTTTATTGTTCTAATGATCTCAGTCAAAATGATAAATTGTACTAAGCTGCTAATGTAACTCAATATTTGTGTTACTAAATATCTGGAAAAAATCCAGTGCTCCGTGTCTGTGTCTGCATCTTTGACATACCATTCTTAGGTCCATCCATATTAACCATCCAAAATAAGTGTCATTCCTCTTTTACATGCCTGTTAGTTCTCTGATAAAAACAGGCTATGCTTGCCACTAGAACAATGAAAATTTAGAAGTACTTGTCAATATTTTGCATAGTATAAAGACTTCTGTCTTTGCTTCATATCTGGAGATACACAAATTCATAAACATCCTGATCATGTATTTGTATGATTTCAATAAATGTAACAGAGTTTGTGCTTTAAAAGTTATAGGTTCAGCTTTAATCTACAAAAAGCATTAAATACCAAAGTAGCCAGACCTGAGAACCAAATTATCAAATTATCATTACTTTCTTTGTGTGTGTGTGTGTGTGTGTGTGTGTGTGTGCGCGCGCGCGCGCATGTGCGAGTGCATGTGTGTGTGTGGTGTAGTGCTGGGGATAAAACCCAGGGGCTTTCCCCCTCTGTGCTATACTCCCAGACCTATTTTATGTTTTATTTGGAAACAGGGTCTCACTAAGTTGCTGAGAGCCTCACTAAGTAGCTGAGGCTGGCTTTGAACTTGTGCTATCCTCCTGTCTCAGCCTCCTAAGCACTGAGATTACAAGTATCCACCATTACAGCCAGATCTTGTTAATCTGATAACACAGAAATGTCTTGAAATTCTTATCCTTCCAACTCCTCATTTTAGCATGCTAATTTCAGGTAATCTAAGAAATGAGACCATCTTCTGATAGTAGTTATATTGCCACTATTATCTTCATGTATCAGTTCTTTCCTAAGCATATCAAGCATAAAATACCAGAACAGTTCGTAAAAATAACATTGCTTTTTGTAAGACAAACTCTATGAGAGCATTTAGGAAAACAGTTACAATTTACACTATGATCAGCAAAAGAAAGGCCTGTCATTTAAATCACAAACCTAACATTTTAAATTTTAAAGAAGGGTGGTACAAGCTGATGAATATGGAACACTTATTTATTGGGTGATACTGGGGTTCCTGGAAACCCTTCTACCTCCGGGCTACACTCCCAGTCCTATTATTATATCTTGATTTGGAAACAGGTTCTCTTAAGCTAGCCCTGCTGGCTTTGAACCTGTGTAATCCTCCTGTCTCCGCCTCCCAAGCGCCGGGATTACAAGCGTACGCCACCACACTCGGCTGGAACACATATTTAAACATTCACTGAATGCCTAGGGATGGTAGTGAAGAGCAAAAAGTTCTGAGAAATCCAGAAGGCCCATGGGGAATCCTCTAGTCCAAGACAGTGAACCAGAACCCTCACTAAGCCTCAGTTTTCCTGTCTCTAAACCAGAGCAACATCACTTCTACCTAATAGCGTTGTCATGAGAAACCAATGCAGCTATCTAGTACATGGAAAGGAAACATTAGCTTTAGTTTCCTTCCTTGCTTTGTTCCCAGCCTTCAGTGTAACACCTGATGAAGCAGCCATGGATCAGAGAAAACCTGAGGATGGCTGCTGTTATCTCCCTTTAGTGCTCTTGAAAGCAGAACTCCTAAAATGTCTCTAGAGTTAGTTCTATGAGTTACAAACTTTTTATTGCTTGGGAATGGCTCTACTTTGTAATTCTACAGAATAACATTCTGTGCATATAAGATACTGGTTGAATCTAATAGTATGCTTAGTTTGACCAGAAATACTTGTCATCAGCATTGTACCTTTTCGATATAAATTATAGATAATAAATATGCAAAGATCTTCTTCCACTCTTTAGGCTCTCTCTTTAGAGTCTTGATGGCTTCCTTTGATGAGAAAAACCTTTTTGTTTAATGCTGCCCCTTTTATTAATTCTTATTTTCATTTCCTGAGCTTTGTGGGGGGTCTTATTGAGGAAGTGTCTACAGAATGGGAGAAGATCTTTGCCAGGTATTCTCTGACAGAGGACTAATATCTAGAAAATACAAAGAACTTAAAAGACAACACAAAAAATAACTCAAGAAATGAACGAGAAGTACATAAACACTTCACAAAAGAAAGACAAATGGCCAATAAATAAATGAAAAAATGTCCAACATCATTAGCAATCAGGGACATGCATACCAAATTACACGGAGATTCAATCTAGCCCCAATCAGAATGGCAATCATCAAGAAAACAAACAAACAAACAAAAAAGAAATGCTGGTGAGGATGTGGGGAAATTGAAACTCTTATCCACTATTTGTGGGATTGTAAATTGGGAGGGAGCCAAGAAAAAGCCCAAGTGCTGTGTGCATGCATGTCCCTATTAATATGAGCTACAATATGATGTGACTATAATACGCCAATAACAGTATTAAAAGTGTAAAGAAATATACAGATAAATTTATTGTCAGTAAGAACAAAGAATTCCTATAATTTCAATATTTTCCTATTGGAAAAAGTCCTGTTTACCTTTAGAATTAAATCATAAAACCTCTTATCACATACTAGAATCCTATAATAAGGTCATATAATACTTTTTATTTATTATTATTATTTTGTGTGTGTGTGTGTGTGGTACTGGGAGTAGAACCCAGGGGCTTTTCTACCTCTGGGCTATACTCCCAGACCTATTTTTATATTTTATTTGGAAACAGGGTCTCACTAAGTTGCTGAGAGCCTCACTAAGTAGCTGAGGCTGGCTTCGAACCTGTGCAATCCTCCTGTCTCAGCCTCCCAAGTGCGGGGATTACAAGCGTGCGCCAGCTTCATATAATACTTTTTATAATCCATGCCACCGGATTATATTATTGAAACAGAAAAAAAAAATGAGACTTTTAAAAAATCTCTGGGTGATACCCAAAATGATATAACAAGTCAGAAGTTAATAGATGGTTACATATAAGCAAGGCTCCTTCTGAACATTTCAGTATTTTATAACCTTCATTATCTTGGAAAAGATTTTTTTTTCTTCAAATACTTTTTATCTGTTGGATCAAATATATTGCCTTAAGCAGTTAAAATCTAATATTCTGAGAAAACATGGTCTGGTTGTTTTAGGGACCACAGAACCTTAAAGTATGAGGAAGGTATGCTGGGAATTTGGAGGTGCCTTATAGGACAGTTAGGCAATAGATAGAGCTTGCGAGAAAAAAAAAGCAGTGGAGCTGATGATCTAGAACCACTTTTTTCCAAGAGCATAAAAAATTCCTGCTATGAAGTCTAAGATTATAACTTTAATAATAGATTGCTATGTACAATCTTTCAGGCTACATGAATATACTACTAGAAAAACCAAATATCTACTTACTAAGATCAAATCTACTTACTAAGATCAAAGAAATGCTGCCAGAAGGCTTCCATCCACTTCTGAAGATCGTCTCTACTGTCAGCAGCAAAAATGTGAGTTCTAGCTTGTCCAGAAACAGGGTTGATGACAGAGAAGTTATGGATCCTTTTCTTGGCATCCTTATCCATTGCCCGAATCCTAGTTTCCTGAACATTAAGAAAAAATTGGTGTTTTATGAGAGAATATTTCTACAATAATCAAATGTTTTTATTGCTTAGCTACCAAATTTATGTAAAATGAAATTATAATCTTATTGCTGATAATTTGAAATTTAAAGTATTCAATTTTGAGAATTTAATATTTAAACTCAAATCTAGGTATTAAAAAGGACGCTTTAAATTTAAAGAACTGAGTAATGTTCCAAAGTACGCGACATATAGTACTTATACTAAATTACATGGGATTAAAACATAACCTGTTTTGATCTATCACAGTTTAAGTGGAAGTTTGCTGACTTTTATGTACATCTTAAAATCTGCAATAAAACAAGTACAGCATGTCATAACTTTAATGTGGATTATATGTTAACTGTATTTCCAACAGTAATAAAATTGAGTGAGTTAAGTATGTTTCTTGTTCTAATATTCATACATATTTTAGTGTGTTCAGTTAAAAGTAGCGAAACGGTCACGTAAGTGTTTACTGCAACAGAACAGTTGTTTTCCTCATTAACATTTACGTCATATGTAACATTCATTTCATATGTAACATTCATTTCCAAAGCTCATAGCTAAACATCTATAAGGTAATATAACTCAGCATATAATTTGAATATTACTATTTTTTAAATGCTGAATAGGGCACTACTATGAAGGCAACAGTTCGCTCACGTCAACAGCCTAACCCTCTTCTGCATGGTACCAGGAATTGTGTTGTAATGATGTGTGTGTGTGTGTGTGTGTGTGTGTGTGTGTGTGTGTGTGTGAGAGGTGACTCCCAGTCACACACTGACACAGTCATGCCACATGGCAAGCTAGGAACTGCACGCAGCTTAGACCAAGGAATTTGGGGGAATAAAGCGTGTAATAGGACGTGGTATACAAAGACAGGGATTTGGATGCTTGTATAATGACAGGCTTTACATTATTCTAGGACAGCACTGTCTAGTAGAAATCAATGTGAGCTACATACGTAATTTAAAACTCTCAAAAAACCACATTAAAAGGAAAAGAAACCGCTGAAATTATCTTTAATGGTGTATTTCGCATAGCCCAACATATCTAAAATATTATCATTTTTAACATGTAATTGATCTAAAAAACTGAAATATTTTATTTTCGTTCTTTCATACTCAAGTCTCTAAAATCTAGTTTTTTACTTTTAATAGCACATCTCAATTTAGACCGGCCACACTTTAAGCGCTTAACGGCCCCTGGGTTTTGGGGCCACTGTACTAGACGGAGCAGTACTACAGGAACAGGGTTAAGCCTACTTTAACGTGCACAGAAGAATATTGTGGCTGACATTAATAGCACAAAGAAATTCTTTAGTGTATTAAGGTGAAGAAAGACCATATGTACAGCCACAAGCAAAAGCTACATATGCGTACAACGATGCTTATGTTGGTATTAGAGAAGTAGCAAAGAGTTTGGAAGAAAAGCTATTCATTCCCTGAAAAAAAAAAAAAAAAAAAAAACAGGTAAATACAGGCAAGTAAACACCACATATACTGCACAAGGAGTTTGTTTCTAAAATAATTCATATTCAAAAATTACAAGGTAAAAAATGTATGCTGAATAAAGTATCAACCTAACTTTGAACCTTTAGAGTATCAGAAACACAAGGATTGGCAACCTTCTTAGGTCAGCCTAGCCTGGCATTGTAGAAATCTTGGAAGGCTGAATGCCTTTAACGGATGTAATGAACTTATACACAGCATCTTAATTTTATCGTATCAGGGTCTTTGTACATTTCTATTCCTTGATAATAAACTTTATCAAGTATCCTTAAGTAATCATTCATAAAATATAAAAAATGGTGTTTTAAATGGCATCATTGCACATTGAAAGTTGCATCTAATAAATCTGTTTTAAAAAATATTTATTAAGCTCCAGAAAAAAATATTTGATATGCTATTATATTAGAGGAACTGAAGGTTGAATCCCAGTGGGGGAAAACGTACTGTTATTATTAAGAAAACATTAAGAAGTATTCTTGTTACTAAAATTGGCTTTCTTTCTTTCCTTCTTTCTTTCCTTCTTCTTTTTGTGGTGGTAAGGATCAAACTCAGGGCCTGTGCATGCTGGGCAAGTGTTCTACCACTGAGCTACGCCCTCAGGCCAAATCATTTGGGGTGGGGGTTATCCAGGCTTAAACCCAGGGGCATTCTACATCTGAACGATATGCCTAAATCCCCCCCTCCTTTTTTAAACAGGGTCTTGCTGGATTGCTGAGGCTGTCCTTCAATCTGCGATCCTTCTGCCTAAACCTCACAAGTACTGGGATCATAGGCATACACCACTGGCTCTCAACTTCATTTTAATAAATATAACTTTTTGTATGCGGAATTAAAAGATTCAACTTTTAAATAAATAAGAGTATGTCTTTAGTATATGGATGTTTATATTTTTGTCAAGGTATCATTTAAAATGAAACTGTTAGCTGGTGTGATGGTTCACGCCTGTAACCCCAGTAGCTGGGAGGCAGAAACAGGAGGATCACAGGTTTGAGGCCAGCCACCCCAACTTAGTGAGACCCTCAGCAATGTAGCAAGAAACTTTTTTCAAAATAAAAGATAAAAGGGGTTGGGGGAGCCGGGCTTGGTGGCGCACGCTTGTAATCCCCGCCGCTTGGGAGGCTGAGACAGGAGGATCGTACAGGCTCGATGCCAGCCTCAGCTATTTAGTGAGGCTCTCAGCAATTTAGTGAGACCCTATTTCCAAATAAAATATAAAATAGGTCTGGGAGTATAACCCAGAGGTAGAAAGCCTCGGGGTTCCACCCCCAGTACCACCAAAAAATAAAAAATAATAAAAATAAAAAGGGTTGGGGGTATAGTCAGGAAGTAGAATGTCTGTGAGCTCAATCCCAGGACCAGCAAATATAAATAAGTAAATAAACAAAGAGGAATTGCCACGTAGAAAATGTAAAGATTATGTCTTCCTAAGAAAATAATATAAGAAAGTACAGATAAGTACTATGCACTCCATTATCTCCAGTAACCATAAATACCACTACATTTTTAAAAGGTGAGTTTTGTAAGATGCAAATAAAAATTAATCTCTGTATATTACCACCCAAAATAATTTAACTAATAGGAAACTTTTAAACCAAAAATTACATATCAAAGGAAAAGTGATTAGAACAAGTGGTTTTTTAGAATACCAGAAAGTTCACACTGGCTGTTTTTAGTGTGGGCAAATAGCAATAATTGTGTTCAAGTCTTCACATCTCAAAAAAAAGTGATCAGAAAACACCAAGGTAAATTTTAGAACTGTTAGGCCCACAGACTCAAAAATGTATGGATACCAGAAGCAGCTCTCCTCAGCAAGACACAAAAGCAAGCAAGAGGAACACCTCCCACCTCCATTTCTATCACCTCAAAGATTGCCCAGCACCCAGTAAGTGGCTGAAAAATATCTGAATAAAAGAATGAGGTGGGAAATGAACCCAGATCATGAAAAAAGGAAATTTTGCATTAATAGACTCAGCTCCTAGAAATAGTTTCTAATCCAGCTATCTAATTTGTAGATGAGGAAGTAAATTCTGAAGATGTATTCTATGTGAGACCAGAGTTTTTTGTCTTGATTTTGCTAGTCTGAAACCTTTTTGCTGATTTAAAAGCTTTTACAGTCAACTTCTGTGACTGGTGGATGGATTTGAGACTAATTACTGTGAAATTTTAATTGAATTGGCTTTGTTCTTGTCTGCCATACAGAACTGCAGCTTTCTACTGCATAAGATGATGGGGATATTCAAAAAAGGCCAAGTGAAGTTATAAAAATATAACTCATGAGCTGGGCATGGTAGTGCACGCTTGTAATCCCAGCATTCGGGAGGCTGAGACCAGAGGATCGCGTTTCGCGGTCAGCCTCAGCTACTTAGTGAAGCCCTCTGCAACTCAGTGAGACCTGGTTTCAAAATAAAGAATAAAAAATAGGGTAGGGGGTGTAACTCGGAGGTCAAATGCCTCTAGGTTCCATCCCCAGAATGGCAAAACAAACTATATATATTGCAAAGTCAAATTTGTAACAAAAACATAAATGCTGAAGTCAAAAGTTTCCTTTAGGTGTTTCATTATTTCGAATTAACACTGTTCTTAAATGTGCCACTTCTGTGTATATAAATGCAAAATTACTAGATTAGGAATATACTTATAAATTGTTTTTATATTTTACTATATGATCTTATTATTTATATATTTACTTACTTATTTTGTGGTACTAGGGATTGAACCCAGAAGTATTCTACCTCTGAGCTACACCCTATTTTCTATTTTTATTCTGAAACAGAGTCTTGATAGATTGATAGTCTTGATAGAATCTCACTACTTGCTGAGGCTGTTCTTGAACCTGCAATCCTATCTCAGCCTCCCAAGTACTGAGATTACAAGTATACACAGCCGTGCCTGGCTTGACCACATGATCTTAAAAAAGAATCTAATACTGTACTCAGATTATGATCTTGAACTTTCCTATAAAAAGGAATCAAGGCTCTTTGGGAAAATGGCTGATCATCAGCCTGGGTCCAGGAAATACAGAAGATGATTCTGGAATATTTTGTCCAACCAGAAGTCAAATTTTACTAGGGCTGTGTTAAAAGGACTCAAGAGCCAATTTGAAAGGATTCCATTAATCAAACATAAGATAATTAAAGTTATCAATAAGAATAATAATGGTAATGGGCTGATAAGTGACCTGTCTTTGCATCAATACATTCATAATGGTATTTAAAAACTAAATTCTCTGATCACCTTTGAAGTATGCCAGAGAACCACCTCATTGTTTGATAACTGATATATAAATTTTAAAAATTAAGTACTTATCCTGTTTTCTGTATAACAACTGTATCTCAGGGTAATCAGAAAATTGGTGATGTAGGAGTATCCTAGCTAATAAAGGAAGGAGAAATGGTAAATTATCACTGGTTTGCAATCTGTGATTTATAAAAAAGGCTCTAAGCAATGCTCATCAGGGGATGTTAATTGGAGGCAATGCTGAAATATCTTATCCCTTCTAATAAAAGTACATTAACACTTTCTAAAATGTGTTCTTATTAACTTCAAATCCTGAGTATGATACAAAAAAAAAGAACCCCAAAGAAGTAACTGGTAAAATTCATAGCACAGAAAACCTTATAGTATACATGACCCAATTCCTTCAACAAATAGATTGTGTGTGTGTGTGTGTGTGTGTGTGTGTGAGAGAGAGAGAGAGAGAGAGAGAGAGAGAGAAGAAGAAGAAGAAGAAGAAGAAGAAGAAGAAGAAGAAGAAGAAGAAGAAGAAGAGGAGGAGGAGGAGGAGGAGGAGGAGGAGGAGGAGGAGGAGGAGGAGGAGGAGGAGGAGGAGGAGGAGGAAGGAGGAGGAGGAGGGAGGGAGGAAAGGGGAGGAAGGGAAAAGAAGAGAAGGGAGATGGAAAGGGGGAGTGGGAGGGGAGGAGAAAGCATAAGTAAGACTGAATGGCATTTAATTAGATCCTAGTTCACAATACTATTATAAAATTATGCAACTGGGAACTTAATATATGTGACTAACTACATACTAACACACACACACACACACACACACACACACACAACTATATATTTTCTTGGCATAACTGAGATATTTCTAAGCCAAATGATATGGTAGCTAGGATTTGCTTCAAAATAATCCTAGGGTGGGTATAAATGTGTAAGGGCACAGATGCATTCATTTATACTATTCTTTGTGTAAATTAGCTTGAACTATCCCCAATTTTGTATGTATATAAATACACATATTATATTGTATAGATATACATATATGTTTGTGTGTGAAAGGGGAGGGGCCACTGGAGATGGAACCCCGGGGTATTTTACCACTGAGCTACTGCCCAGTCCTATTATTTTTTTTATTTTGAAACAGGGTCTCACTCAGTTGCTGAGGCTGTATGAAAACCTGTGATCCTCCTGTCTCTGCCTCCCAAGTACTAGGATTACAGGCATGTACCACCACACCTGGGCCCCAAGTTTAAAAAAATAAAAAATAAAAAAGTAGATCTGTTAGTGTCTCTCTCTGTAATTGCAGATAATATTTCACATCTTCTTTGCAAACATGTTGTTTAAATAAATTAGTTCTTTGAAACGTGCTTGGCCTAAAGTCCTTTTAATCAGGGATGCAAACAAAAAGGTTAGTACTTAACTCAAGCTTCAGAGCTTATACATACTCAAGTGTCAAAGAAAGCATACTTTCACAATCAATAGTGTAAAGCACAGCCGTAAATAAACCAAGCAACAGCAATGATTAGTATTCGTTTCATAATTCTTTTCATTTTTTGATAATAAAACCGTGTGTGAACTCCTGAAGAAAAAAAGCTGTTTTTAAAAGTTATTTTTGCTATACTTAATAAAGGACTTTCTGAACAGTTGATAGGGTTCATGTATTAAGATGACTAACATAAGCAGAAAAAAAAAAACATTCTATGTGTTTTTCATAATAACTTTACTTTCTGGGGTCCACGATAAATATAATAGTTGAAAGTAATTTGAAGATAATTTAATAAAGGTCCATCACACCAACTAGTGGTATTGATTTGTTTAGTACAGATTATAAAAATGAATGATGTATAATATTTTAATCAAGAAAAGACTATTGATCTCAAAGACCCTGACTTCTTTTTCCATCTCACCCCCACCCCACTGGCAGAGGATAAAGCTTCGGCTTTGTAAAATGCTTTCTACGATGTATAGGAGATTCAGTTAAGTACCTGTTACTGAGAATGTCTTGCTCAACAACATTCAGAGTGAAGTTTTTTGAAGTTGAAGCAATCACTTTGAAGTAAATCACCCTTTCAAATTTGGATTGGAAAGAGGAGGGGAACAGCTTTTAGGCTTTTCTTCCCTTAATGTGACTATTTCCACAGATGGCTCCCTATGAAAATTAATGAACTGACTTAGCCTTACAGGAAATGCCATTTAGAAGGACAAGAATTATAGTCAGAGAACAAACTCTGTGATCAAAATAGCAGAACCATTATTGACATACCTTAGCAACTGCAAAATTTATTCTTTCACATCATTTTTAAAGTAGCGTTAAACGAAATTATTTTCTAAGTCATGAAAGAAAAAAAGAAAATGACTCTGATTTATTGTTAATGTTTAATATGATTAATCTTAAAAAAAAAGATTTTAGAGACTCAGCACTGGAAATATACTAAAACTATAATAAAAACTATTTTTTAAAGTTTCAGTTGGTCTTTACTTGGTATACATTAGAAGATACAAAACTGACATACATCAAAGATTCTTTGTTTATTTAAGACTACACCAAAAGCATATGCCCCTTAGAAATTTCCAAAGAAAGAAAAGCAATGAAAACATCTACTTTGTATTTTAAAACCAAGTCATTTGAAACATTAGATATATGAGAGAAATTGGGGGAGGGGAGGGGAGGAAAAGAGGAAGGGAGTACACATTTGCTACCCATTCAAGGAACAATACCAACTCTCTTACTAAACTGTTGACACCAATACCATATAAATACATAGCACCAGTTCTTTATCTGAAACATAACCTAAAGGGACATCTTGAGGGCACTGGGGCAATTTGAATCTGATATAGGTAATAGATGATATAAAATTATTGTTAATTTTCTTAATCATTCCAAAGTCCCCTATTTTTCTTGCTAAAATATTCCTTTTATTCTTTTTTATTATTTTGTTGGTACACTGTAACTATACATCATTGTAAGGTTCAGAGGAACAGAAACCCAGATGCACATGGTACTTATGGGGTGCTCCCTCTGAGTGTCACACCCTGAACCCCCTCTCTCCTGTTTTTGAGAGTTGTATGTTGAAGTCTTCAGAAATGAAGTGTCATTGTATCATAATGTTAAGTCTTATGTTAAATGGATCAGCAAAAAATAAGAAGAGAAAAATGACAATATTTAATACAGTATAGTATACAGGTGATCACTAGCAGTTTATCAAGTTTTTTGTACATTTGAATTATTTCATCAGTTCAGAAAAATAAATAGAAATTACTTTAAAAAAATGTTTCTTAACTGGGCTACTGAGTAACATTTAAATACAGATAGGAATGACATTCACTAGAATGTGGAAAGGTTTCAGGTTTGAAAAGAAGGGCTCGAGGAAAACCTGAAGTATACACAGGAATTCCAAAGAAAGATTCTACAAAGAGAAAGAACAGGAATCAGTGGTAGGGAAAGTTAAATGAGAATATTATAAAGTTGAAAAGGGGAAGCACTCGGTCATCTATTTCAACATTGAGATCTGAAACGGAATTTATTGATCTTTCCAACCTTAGCTCTCATCTCATATTTAACTTTTAAAATTCTCTTTTGTACTTTAGACAAAAGTTACATACAATAGGAAGAGATATCAAGTCATTAGTCTTCAGGGTCAAATATGGCACATATTGTCTCCAAGTCTAAGGCCAACACCTTTGCTGGCTTAATAATATTTCTGTGAGTATGTAACGGTGCATTGTGGAAAAAGTACAGTAATGTCTAAGTATGCTATTTCAGTCATCTTAATAATGGCACTAATTAAATACAGAATCCCATCAGTCAACTGGTCATCTGCTTTCATCACTACCAGGAAAAAGATATAGCTAAAAAACTCAGTTCAAGCCAGGTGTGATGGTGTATGATGTTTGTAATCCCAGTACTTGGGAGGCTGAGACAGGAGGATCTGGGTTCGAGGCCAGACTCAGCTACTTAGTGAGGCTCTCTGCAACTTAGTGAGACCCTGTTTCAAAATAAAGAATAAAAAATTGGGCTGCGGATATAGCTCAGAGGTAGAATGCCCCTGAGGTCAACCCCTAGCACCACCAAAAAAAACCAACAAAAAACAAAGATAACTCAGTTCAGTCAGACGATATAAACTGTTACAATTCCTATGGAATGACTTCCTTACTATTAGACCAGAAATACTAGAGCACTGGCTAGCATATTAGAGAAGTTCCTTTATAGATGTTCACCTAAATATAATTGGTAAAGGTACAACAGATGCCTGAGCTATCTCTTCTATGTCTATTATTATTTCAGGCTCAGAACCTCATTTCAGAGCCACTTCTTACTGAAACTGATTCAGACGGGGTATGGAGGCAGGAAGATGTCTAACTTTCTCTTTCAAGTCTAGTTTAACCATATGTCTATGAAAAAAAAATAGACAAAAAGACCATGAATATCAACCTTGACCCCCCCAACCCATTAGGAAAGAGTGAGTTTTCTAGTTGTCTGTACTACTTTGGCAAGTCCTATCTCATCTCCAAATCTGTTTCTATACTTGTGAAATAGAAATAAAATATCTCTCTTCCTACTTTGAAGGGCTTAGATAAGGTAAAGTGAATACCTTGAAGTCTTTCACGTAAAGCAAATGCCTTCAAAAATATTTGTTTAGCCGGGCGTGGTGGCACACGCTTGTAATCCCCGCGCTTGGGAGGCTGAGACAGGAGGATCGCATAGGTTCGAAGCCAGCCTCAGCTGGCTTAAGGGACCCTGTTTCCAAATAAAATATAAAAAAACAGGACTGGAAATGTAGCCCAGAGGTAAAAGGCCCCTGGGTTCCATTCCCAGTACTACAAAAAAAATTTTTTTGTTGTTGAGATTACATTTTAGTTTGTTTTACAACTATATTTCACAGTACAATATGTTAAGCAAAATTTGTAAAATCCCATTTTTATTATACAATTATCTAGTAAAAATCAAGTTTCCAATAATCACATATGGTAGGAATCTTGCCAAAAATAATTAACCTGAATCTAGTGAAACGACTAGTCACATACATTATAAGAAAATATTTGGCCTGGACTTTTTTTTTTAAAGTTAATGTCATGAAAGATCAAAAACAAAGGCAGAACCTGAAGGGCAGAATTGAGATAAAAAGAAACCAAGGACACAGTGACCAGGGGTCCTGCATCAAACAATCAGTAAAAATTACAAAGATCATTTTGTGGAAAACTGGAACAATTTACTCTGCTTATTAGATAATACTGTATCAACAATAAGTTTCCTCAACGTGATAATAGTATTATGGTTATCAAGAGGAAAGTCCTTGGTTTTAGGAGGAACATGCTGAAATATTCAGGGCAGAAATGCTATGTTGTTTCCAACCAGCTTTAAAACAATTCAGGAATAAATATAGAGAAAGCATGTGACAAAATGTTAACAATAGCTAAAAAAAAAAAAAATCCAAGTGAAGGGCATATAGTTGTTCATTATTCTGTTTCAACTTTTAAAAATAAAATCTAGAATTTCAAAATATTAAGATAAGGAAAAGTGAGGAGAAAAAAATACTCTGAGCAAAGCAAAATAAAATAAAAGATGGCAAGTGAGGAAAAGAGTATAATTTTTTCATTAATAAAATGATATACTTGATAAGACTAATTTTTCTAAACCAAAATAAATGCATTATAATATTGAGGCATTATTTAAGAACAACACTAATATTTCTAATGAAAGCTAACTTAGGTGATCTCGACTGTGATACAAGATCTCATTAAAGGACTTCCTTTAGGAAAACAGCAGTGTAATTTCTAAAAGCACAATAGAAATAGACAAAAATATTATTATTGGAAAAGATCATGGAACTAAATTCAAGTCCATATAGATCAGAAAACTGGTACCCACATGTTTTCAGGAATACAACTATTATATAAAAGGCCACATGACTTTGCATTTTTCTTTTAAAAGTTCAAAGTAGAGCATCAATAGTTAGCAGATGTGAAAGTTGATATTTTATCACACACTTCAGTTGAACTACTCAAAAAAACAAAAGCAAAGTAAAATAACTAGAAATGATTAAGTGTAATGCGCAGGCAGAAAACATGGTGTTCTGATGTAGAAATACGGCTAAAGCATTCTAGAGTAGAAATACCACAGAAGGGGTCTTTATTTTGCAAAAAGATCTCACCAAGTTGCAGATGGCCTCACTAAGTAGCTGATGTTAGCTGTGGATCTGATCTTCCTCTCTGGGAATGACAAGCATGTATGTGCCACTACACCTGGCTCTTTATTTTTAAAATGTAATGGGATTTACCTTATGAACGGGCACTACCAAGGTTGGCTCCACCTTAGCTTCAATTTCTTCTGGACTATAAAAACAATACAGTTTACCCCCTCTCAGAACACAATACAGCCTTCTCCAAATAATGAGACCTTCTCCCATTTGCTGAAAAAAAAAAAAACACCAAAAAATAAGCTTTATATCATTATCACCGTGGCACTAAATTTAGCACAACACTAATACATAATATCAAAGTTAATCCGTTTTTAGAACTTTTCTAATGATAGAATTACCTATCAATTTGCTATACAGTAAGTTTAACTGTTCAAAATCCAAGAAAGTTAATGCCAGAGAGAAAAAGTTTAGCATTCTCAAAAAAGCATTAAGCAAAATGAGGGTATTGATTACCACATAACTTTTACACACATAAAATCATAAATCAATGCACTTTTAGAAAAACTAGTCTATTAAAAAATTAGTGCTTAGAATTCCATGGCTATTCATCAAACGACTCAGGAAAATTATAAGAGTAATTCTCAATATTGAAAATGTAATTTTTCCTTACTGTTCTTAGAATGTTCGAAAATGTTGACTACCTGGTAAGAATGCAAATTTCCTTTCCTCCTAATGGAATCTTTTAGAAGATGCTATTGATTCATTGAAGCCCACAATTAATTATTTACTGAATATAAATAACTATGGTTATAAATAAATCAGGAGGAGGTGGCAGAGGCAGCTTTGGAAGCCCAAAGGCCCAAAGTGCCAGAATCTGTCTGCCAGAAGGGAGGGCCTTTATGCCAAAGGTGCTGCTCAGCCCTGGTCAGTTTCCACCAGGAGCCTCTGTTGCTCGTTACCCTGCTGCACTACTGCAGGGGCATGAAGCAGGAGAAGAGTGAGGCTGCTCAAAGCCACCAGAACTGCACCAGCCCCGCCACCCAGCTCTTTCCATCCCTGCACCCCTCAGCTTATGTCTAACAGCATTTGAAAAGCTGACATTAAAGGAGGCTTCTGGATACTAGGAGGTCAACCAGTTGCCTGTATATCAAGATTTCAATCAGAACTCCAACTGTAGGCTAGCTCAAGTCCTCTAACCTGCTGATTAAGAAATCCTGAGCACGCGTCCTCCACCATGCAGGCTGGCTGGGCCACTAATCGGCAGCACATGTTGCCGAATAAAGGAAGCCAAAACGAAGACTCCTCTGTTCAAAGGGGAAAGAAAAGGATCAAGTTACAAATATATGCTTATTTAAGGTCATTAAACATTTTAGCATTTTTTTGTGATTTTTTTTTTTTGCTTTACACAGGAACACATATTAAAATTATCTTTATACACAGGTTTACCTACTCAAACACTAGTGCCCTACTTAATGACAAAATTAAATATGAGAAAGTAGGGGACAGGATGGTATTAAACTAATAATTTATAGTTCACCATCACCTGTAATAATCATGGACCTTTTAGCCTCTTGGTATAATTTGATCTTAGAAGTACTTATTCAATGGAGGCTGTTCAGAGACTATAAATAATCTCATTTAATACACAAAACATTCTAATAAAGTGATTTATATTTGTCAAATTCTACCTTTGCTCTGATTTTCATTATAATAATTAGCAAGGTGATCCTCTGAATGAATCATTATTTCAGCCAACAACTTAAGATAATTAATTTAATAAGCCTTCCTGGCACCTCTTCTTTTCCTCCCTTACTGAACAAGGTAAGATCAGCATCTCCCACTGCCGGCCATGGGAGCCTGGCAGGACAAGGAGCATGAGCAGGAGGCTGCTAGTACAAGTTGTCAGCTTGAATGTGCAGAGAGGGCACCACACTGGGGTGACCCAGCCCAGTGCATGCCAGAGCCCAAGTCAAGGAAGAAGGGCAGCAAGGTGAAAACATGGCTGGTTCCAGGGTCAAGGCAATGAGCTGGAATATCATGGTCTGTCACCAACCAAAGAAGTGTTCAAACAATGACACAGAAGCCACACTGAATAAGGGCTCCACTGGCCAAACCTGGGACAATGTGTGTCTCAAAATAAACAATATTAACAAATGGACTGTGACCCACTCAGTAGGAACACTTGAATCCACACATTGGAAATTTAGCCCGAAATGTATACTTACACAGGTTCAAAGTACATCACTCCCACCCTAAAACATGTATTATTTACAAAGTACAACCAAAAGAGTAGCTTTACAGTAGACAAGCTTGGTATCTACTACCTGGACCAAGTGACCAAACTGAAAGTCATTAATACTGGGGTAAATCAAAATAAAGAATATTACTGGGATAACGGGAAATGTTTGAGTGGAGATGGAAGAACAGATAAATGGTAGTAATATTTCCTGAATCTGGTAGTTGTGATGATGTAGCTAAATGAGTTAATAGCATTAATAGGTATTAACACACTTGTGGGTAATTAGACATCACCTAAGCAACTTGCCATCATGTATTTTTTGGGGGCGAGAAAGGGTTTTGTAAGTTTTCTATAAATTTGAGATGGTTTTAAGAAGTTCTTTAAAAAGTTTACACTGATCCTCCAATGTAGTATGCAGAGAGGTCGATATCCTTCCTATCATTAAGGAAGGAAAACACTGAAAATTTTATTTCCTGCATCACTAAACAAAAATCCAACAAATAGCTGTTAGTGCACACTAGTCCACACACAAGATTTAAGTTTTCACTGCACCGTTGTTAGTACCTATAAAGTGGTTAGCCATTGGCTATAATTATTATTTACCTAAAAACCTTGGCAACTCTAAAAAAGATGGTTTTGGTAAAATACAGTTTTTATATGCAGACTAGGTGTAGTATGCCTAAAGGAAGAGTAAAGAGTAAAAAAAATGTTTTTGGCAACTTATTCACCCCAACACTCCACTAAGAGTTTTCTGGGCCTAGTCAATGTTTGTTGTTGTTTCTTATTAATACCGTGTGAAAGCTCCTTTAGAAAAAAGGGCATGATCTGAGAGAAATAATGCATAAACACAATACATGCAGTGATGCCAAAATGCAGATATAAATAAACGAGCATTGCCTTTTGTAAAGCAGGAAATACAATCACAAATTCTTTAAGGGCATGGATCTGAGTAATGCAACAAATTGCAAAAGAAATTGGAAATTTCTTTATTTAGGGAATCTTGAATTTATGAGTCACTTCTGTTCAAAAATACCTGCAAATCAGTTGTTTAAGTGGAACAGTTCTCTCTCTCTCTCTCTCTCTCTCTCTCTCTCTCTCTCTCTCTCTCTCTCTCTCTGTAGTGCTAGGGATTGAACCCAGGGACATTCTAGCTTAGGGCTATAACCCTAGGCCAATTTTTTATTCTTTATTTTGAAAAGGGTCTAAGTTGCGAATGGCCTCACTAAGTACCTGAGGCTGGCCATGAACCCAGATCTTCCTGTTTCAACCTCCCAAGTACTGAGAATAAAAGCATATGCCACCACGCCCAGCTTTTGAACTATACTTTTTAGAGAAACAGAATCATAAATGATTAGGTTTTCAGACTATCCATGAAGTATATAAAACCTAAATACTACATGTAACAATGAGTTATTTTGGTAAATAAGTTCAAACTCCATGCAGCCAACTTGCCCACATGCTACAATCACCAGTTCCTTCTAACCCATATGTTTAGAAAGATCTATTCTATACATCTACTTCTAAAGATGTATAGATTCTATACTTCTATACATCTATATAGTCTATATTTCTATTTCTATATATCTGGGAACCACTGTGGAATCAAATATAATCACAGCTTCTCTATACTTCTGACAAAAAAATAGGACATCTAGGCTGGTCATTGAATATAAAAGTATCAGATTCTAATTTTAAAAGCACCACCTGAGCCAGGCATGGGGGCACATGCTTATAATCCCAGCATTCAGGAGGCTGAGACAGGAGGATCATGGTTCACAGACAGCCTCGGCAACTTAGTGAGGCCCTCTGCAACTTAGTGAAACCCTGTTTCAAAATAAAGAATAAAAAATAGGGCAGGGGATGTAGCTTGGAGGTCAAATGCCCCTGGGTTCCATCCCCAGACCTGGGGGGGAAAAAAGCACCACCCATCTTAATAAGGGGATTGTTATGAAAATCAAATAAGATAATGCATGGATGACATCTATTAAGTGTGACATACAATTTCATAGCCAGGGCAGTCTCATTCTCCAAACCATTTCCTTTCCATTTTTCAGTGTTGCCTCAGCCCTTGTGTAGGACACAAATCATGATACTTAAAAGAGAGGTATGAAGACAAGATGAAAAGCAACAGGAAATGATCAATTCCACAATTTCACATATGGAATGAAAAGGAATTTAAAAATAAACACCACAACAAAAATAAAACAGAGGCTGAAGAAAGAATCCAGAGAACATCTCAATTACACATAAGTCAGTCTTTTCTTTCTTTCTTTCTTTCTTTCTTTCTTTCTTTCTTTCTTTCTTTCTTTCTTAGGGTCTGGGGATGGAACCCAGGGGCATTCGACCTCCGAGCTACAGCCCCTGCCCTATTTTTTTATTCTTTATTTTGAAACCGGGTCTCACTGAGTTCAGAGGGCCTCACTAAGTAGCTGAGGCTGTCCACAAACCACAATCCTCCGGTCTCAGCCTCCTGAATGCTGGGATTACAAGCATGCGCCACCATGCCTGGCTTAAGTCGGTCTTTTCAATGTAGTTTCATTTTCTTATAAAAAGCATAAAAATTTCTGGATGACAAATATAAACCTTAAGATACCATTTTGGCTGTGTCCTTCAATGACTGATGATTTAAAAAAAAAATCTGTATCTCCTCTTAATGTTATAGTGTTTTGTAAATATTGGCATGCTTTTATTTAGAAAAATCACATTAACATGTATATTTATATTAATGAATAAATCAGAAGGTGACTTTTTTCTATATAAAATCTTGTTTCGTTTAATAATGTTCTTTTTAAAAATGTAGTCAATTTACAAAATTTTTAATATACATAGACATCACCAGGAATATACTTATTTGCATAGAAAGAGGCGAATAATCTGGTGTTCCTAAAGATTTGTTCTGTGGAATCTACATATTCCAGTGCCAACAGTTTAGAGATTTTACTGTTTTAATCACAGGTCTTTTCAGAGCTTCATATGTATTGTGTTTTTCTAAGAGAGTTATGCCAATAGCTTCCATGCTTCCTTGCCCATCAATCTTCCAGAACATTGAAGATAACCACAGGTCTGCCATGAAAACTGGTGCTCCCCTTGTGAATTATATTCCTTTCCACTAATTTTTAGCTGATTTGACAGAGGGAGCGGGACCTTCCAGCAGTTTGTTTGCCTTCACGCATCCCAGGATTGCAGTCTCCAGGTACTTCCAACAGTAACCAAGCCTGACGCGCAGCACCGCAGAAGGAACACAGCCTGCCCTTGGTTGGTCTGCAATGTGACCTAACCACTTGCTAGTGACACGGTCTAGCCTGCTACTTACCTACCTTCCCTGAGCTACTTACCTACTTCCCTAGTGACACGGTCTAGCCTGCTACTTACCTACCTTCCCTGAGCTACTTACCTACTTCCCTAGCGACATGGTCTAGCCTGCTACTTACCTACCTTCCCTGAGACACTTACCTACTTCCCTAGCGACACGGTCTAGCCTGCTACTTACCTACCTTCCCTGAGCTACTTACCTACTTCCCTAGCGACATGGTCTAGCCTGCTACTTACCTACCTTCCCTGAGCTACTTACCTACTTCCCTAGCGACACGGTCTAGCCTGCTACTTACCTACCTTCCCTGAGCTACTTACCTACTTCCCTAGTGACACGGTCTAGCCTGCTACTTACCTACCTTCCCTGAGCTGTATTTACCACGAGTGAAATGTGAAAAGTACTAAAATGAGGAACTTGGGAAGTGAAAGGGCCAGCCAGTGGTAGAACAAGAATATGAATCCAAGACTGCTCCAGAATCCCTTCTACTAATCATTTTATTAGAAGGTTTCCATATAACTACATCTTGCAGAATATAAGAGTAAAAACTATTTTAATGGTGCTCAGGTCAGTTTCTGATATGTTTCAGGCACTCAACCTATGGCGGTAACATTACTAATTCTAGAGAACTGACACCAATGAGTAACCAATGGGTAATCAAATTTCCAGATAACACTGATAACGTGAATACTGTAATTACGGACTTCAGGCTTTGGGTAATGTAAGGCTGGACTATTCAAGCCAATCTTCTCACTAAAAACTACAAAAATTGATGAAGAAAATGGACCAAAAAATTATCTGAAAGCAACAAATAATATAAGAAACTGCCAGGACAATGCATGTTTGTAATCCCAGTATCTGGGAGGCTGAGACAGGAGGATGGTAGTTTAAGGACAGCCTCAGCTACTTAATAAGGCCCTGTGCAACTCAGTGTGACCCTGTTTCAAAAATAATGAATAAAAAATAGGGCTGGGGTGTAGCTTGGAGGTAGAATGCCCCTGGGTTCCACCTCTAGTACAAGAGAAAGAAAGAAAAAAAGAAAAGAAAGAAAAGAAAGGAAAGAAAGAAAGAAAAAAAGAAAGAAAAAAATTACCAGGACAAACTTGAAATGAGAAGCAGCTCAGAAAGAAAAGTGTTTGTCTCAAATACATTTCCTAATCTCAGGAAATCTGAATTTATGATTAAATGACCCTATGAAATGTAAGAAACAGAAGTGAAATCAAACTCCAGGTACTACACAATGTAAGCAGTTTAACAGGAGAGTCACCTTATACTGACATCCCAGGAGATCACCAACAGTGTAGTGGTAAACTAGAAATAAACTAAGCCTGTTGCCCAGATTCCCATTGCCTAAGGGGTGATGGAAGCGATACAGAAAAACTCAGGCAAGGTCTTTGGATAAAATAGGCCTGAACTGATATCCCTCCAGGAGCCCATTAGAAGCATCAACTTAATTCTATATGTGAAATTTCAATTACATTGACAGGCACACAAAACATGGAGACTTCATGAGTAAGAACTAGTTTACAAAAACTATGGTGAAATATTTAGGTATTTAAATTTACTGGACACTGACCATAAAAGAACCAAGCTGCCGGGTGTGGTGGCGCATGCTTGTAATCCCAGCAATCGGGAGGCTGAGACATGAGGATCACGGTTCACAGACAGCCTCAGCTACGTAGTGAGGCCCTCTGTAACTCGGTGAGACCTTGTTTCAAAATAAAGAAGAAAAAAAAAGAACCAAGCTTACTCTTTTATTAAAAATGTAAAATATTAATGTACACAGGTTATAGAAAGTGACACAATAGACGTGAAAAGTCAAATAGAACTATGAGTTCAGAAACAACTGAAACAAAGAACTTGCATATGGATTTAAAATCAGATCAGAGGGTGTATTCATTTCGAATCACCCCCCCCCCCCGTGCCATTTTGGCATGGGGCTGTATTTCTATTCTCTGTATTTCTATCTTTTTAATAAACTTCTTTAAAAATTCAGTAAAATAAAATCAGATCAGACACAGCTGAGGGAAGAATCAGGGAAATGGAAGACAGGTCTTCTAAACACTAAAAGGTGGAAAATGCCTTAAGGGTAGAAGACACAGGACACATTGAGAAAAACGAACATGGTTTAAGAGTTGAGAAGGAGAAAAATCAAGGAAACGAGCAGAGACTGTCAGAATAGATGAGTGAGATTTGGTCCAAACTGATGAAATACCTCAGTGAACAATTTAAAGAAGTGCAAGAGTTTTAAGCAACATCAATAAATTCTATACTTATGTTATAGTGAAACTAAAGAAAACCAAAAAGCAAAAAAAAAATTAAATATAACTTTCACAGGTGACACATTGGCAAATGATTTTTAACAACCAGTAGAAATTAAAGAACAAAGTACAACTATAACTTTAATATCCATAAGGAAAAAATAAAACAGACAAATCAAAGTCAATGTAAAACAAAAAAAAGTTTGATACCAAAAGATTCTATAATTTTTTTTTTTTCCGGTGTGTGTGTATGTGTGGGTGTGTGGTATGAAAGGATAGAACCCAGGGCATTCTACCTCTGAGCTACACCCCCAGCCCTAGTGGTTATTCTTTATTTTGAAAAATAAAGAATAAACTTTGTTGCAAAGGGCCTCACTAAGTATCTGAGGCTGTCTGCAAACCATGATCCTCCTGACAATCCTACTGCAAGAATGAAAATTAAGAAAGATCTAACACAAGAAACAAAAGCTAAAGAACCCTGTAACTAGTTTAAAAAAAAAAAAAAGAAAAAGCAACTGAAGTAGTATACGAGATTAAATACAATGATATCCAATGAGACACTATATGCAATAAAATACATACTTACTAAATGATAAACAGAAAGAAAAGGAATATAATTCTATCCACAAAAAGTTCAAACCAGGCAAAAATAAGCTGTAGTATTAGAGAAAGACAAAGGTGGCAAAACCATAAAAAAAAGAAAGAAAACACCACGAAAACTGCAACAAGTTTACACCTGGAGTAATTGAGAGGAGATGGCGCTGGCAACAGCCCATCTCTTGACATGGAGGTACTTATGTAGCTATCCATCTCATGATTTTTTGTTAAACTGTACATTTATATTTCATGAGCTTTTCCAACTTTTAACAATTTTTATTGGGAACAACAACAACAACAAAAAAAAAACCCGAAATCATCGATCCCATCACACTGAGCCAATCTTTACAACAATAAGCATAAAATAGTACATTTACCATATTTTCTATAGAAAATGAACAAGAGCCGGGTGTGGTGGCGTACACTTGTAATCTCCGTGCTTGGGAGGCTGAGACAGGAGGATCGTGGAGGTTCGAAGCCAGCCTCAGCTACTTAGTGAGGCTCTCAGCAACTTAGTGAGACCCTGTTTCCAAATAAAATATAAAATAGGTCTGGGAGTATAGCCCGGAGGTAGAAAGCCCCTAGGTTCCACCTCCAGTACTACCAAGAGAGAGAGAGAGAGAGAGAGAGAGAGAGAGAGAGAGAGAGAGAGAGAAAGAAAGAAAGAAAGAAAATGAACGAGAACATAATCCATAATCCAAATCATATTTCCACAGTACCTTAATGATAATGCTCTTCCTTCCCTCCCCCTCCCTCACTTTCTCTCTCCTGGTACCAGGGATGGAAGCCAGGGGCATTCTTCCTTCGAGCTACACTCCCAGCCTTATTTTATTTTGAACAAGGTCTCACTAAATTTCTGAAGGCCTCACTAAATAGCTGAGGCCGACCACAAACCTTTGATCCTCCTGTCTCAGCCTCCTGTAATCTCCTGTAATCTCAGTACTGGGATTTCAAGCCTGAGCCACCACGCCCGGCTGCTCTGTATTTTTCATCACAGTAAAATGATCTGGAAGAGTGCTCATATCAAAGGTTATAAACCTTCCTGGTAGCTGAGTGTGGTAGCACAGGTTTGTAATCCCAACTCAGGAGGCTGACAGGAGGATCTCAGATTCATGGCCAGCCTCAGCTACTTAGTGAGACTCTCTAAATTTAGGGAGACCCTGTTTCAAAATAAAGAATAAAAAATAGAGCTGGGGTATAGCTCAGAAATAGAATGCCCCTGGGTTTCATCCCCAGTACTGCAAAAAAATAATAATTATTAAAATAAATAAATAAGCCAGGTGTGGTGGCGCACGCTTGTAATCCTAGCATCTGCGAGGCTGAGACAGAAAAATTGCAGTTTGTGGCCAGCCTCAGCTACTTAGTGAAGCCTTCTGCAACTTAGTGAAAGCCTGTTTCAAAATAAAGAATAAAAAATAGGGGTGGGGTATAGCTCGGAGGTAGAATGCCCATGGATTCCATGACCAGTACTACTAAATAAATAAATAAATAAATCTAAGTTCTTTGATTTATCATTAGATGAATGGCAAATTGCCAATTTTAAATAAAAGATAAGGACTCAGAATACCCCAAACTTTGTTTTCACTAAGTTAGCCTTGCAAATAAATCTCAGCACAGAGAAAGAAAAATAACCATTTCCCCATTGGAGAACAGAGATAGATTTGTCACTTATGATTATTTAAGCCAAAATTCACTTCAGAGGGCCATGTTACAGTTAGAAATGATCACTGTCAATATATATATATATACACACACACACATATATATATAATATCTGTATAATACATATAATAAGTAAAATATATAATGTACTTACCATTTCCATTAATAGACAGATTATGGGTCTTGAAGTTATCTGCAGCACTTTCCAGGGTTAGAGTAGTATGAGCTAGCAAATTATACTTCACACCACTAGTAGTGAGAAAGAAGACATGTTTTAAGTATTTTTTATATGTTATCTCCTATGTAAAGTATTTAGATCTTCAACAACAAAATGATAAACACCCTGTCTAAAAAAAATGGGCAAAGGACTTGAAAGGACATTTCTCTCAAGGAGAGAAAAAAGACCTCTCCCCTCCCCCCCAAAAAATATAAAACTGGTCATTTGAAATGCAAGTCAAACCATAAAAAGATACCATTTCACACCTATTAGGATAGCCATTAGTAAAATGACAACAAAAATAAGAACTACAGAAACTAAGGACCATTAGCTAGGATGTGGAGAATCTGTAATCTCTATACATTGCTAATAGGAATATAAAATAATATAGTTACTTAAGAGAACAGTAGGGTGGTTCCTCAAAAAAAATTAAAAATAAAGGCCACAATATGATCCAGCAAATCTATTTCTGCTATGCTCCCAAATGTACTGAAAGCAGGGACTTGAGTAAATAAACAAAAAAATGGGGTGTGTGGGTCTCAATGTGTGCGTGTGTATATATATAATAAAATACTGTATTACAAAATAGTATTCCACCTCAAAAAGTAGACCCATGGTATAATATGGATGAACCTTCAAGATATAGATGAAATACACCAGCCACAAAAGGACAAGTGCTACATGATTTCACTTTCAGCAGGTACCCAGAGCAGTCAAATTCATATGAATGAGAAGTAGAGCAGTGGTTGTAAGGGCTGCGAGGAGGACGGCAGAAAGCAGTGCATTCTGGGACAGAAACAAAGTCCAGAGATGCTTGGTGGTAATGGTTGGGAATGAATATAAATATACTTAATACCTTTGAACTGTATGCTAAGAATGGTTAAAATGATAAATTTGATGTGATGTATATTCTAATATTAGCCATAAAAATTTGGAGAGCATAGATGACAGATTCATAGTCACGAGATATTAAAATCAACTTAGCATGTTTATGATATCTTGTCAATCAAATCTGCAAATTATTTAATTCATACAAATGTTTCTAGTGTCTCATTGAGTCATTTAATATTTACTGAACTACATTAAACGTGCCCAGCCCTAAGCTAGGCAACAGGCATCCAACTGTACACAAGATCCAGCATTTATATTCTGGTGCAGGTAGAAGGGAAACAATAGAGTAAGTCGAGGACTATATAAAATATCAGCAATTGCAAGCTGTAACACAACTTTCTGTATGAAAGAAACAAATGGGATAAAAAAAAAATGAGGAGCTGTGTGAGGTAGATAAATTAGGGAAGGTGTTTCTGAAGAAGTGACCATCATGCAGTCATGAAGGATCTGGCCAAGCAAACAGGAAAGAGCCTAATAAGCACATGCAAACGGAGGGCTAAGAACATGAGAAACCGAGAAACCCGGTAGAGTGGAGAGCAGAGCAGCAGCCAAGCCTGGCCCACGGCTAGACATGAGGCGGGTTTGCACCAGGGTGGGCTTCGTTCTAGTGTCCTGGCAAGTTTAGGTGAGCTGGTACGGAGTGTGCCGTGGGATCTGAGTCCTCTTAATTTCCCAGAGGAAGAACTGACAAGGTCCCACTTACTCTATGACCAAGATCTAGCAGGGATTCTTGGGAGCCCTCTCCTCAAGAAGCTTCAACCTTGGCTTCAAGGCTTGGCCCAAACACTTCCTAACAGCTCAGGGCAGCATCCTCAGGATGCTCTTAGATCCTGCTGAAGAAAGATGCGTGTGGTGCTGAACTCCTATGATCCTAGTACTTGGGAGGCCGACAGGAGGATCACAGCCAGCCTCAGTTACTTAGTGAGGCCCTCGGCAACTTGGTGAGACCTTGTTTCAAAATAAAGAATAAAAATTAGGGCTGAGGATGTAGTTCGAAGGTAGAATGCCCCTGGGTTTAAAATCCCCAGTACCTCTTAAAAAAAAAAAAAAAATCCTGCTGAGAAAACTCAAGGCTCCCAAATGAAGTTAGTGTTAGTTGCAACCAATCCACATCTGAAGACAGGGTCCTGTCTCCCAACCAACCCACTGCCATAAACACTAGCTGGTCACCTAGGTGGGCTGCACAGGACCAGTCCACTGTGACCCTTGTGGCTACTTTGAATTTTTACTTCATTGACTCAGAGCCCTAGCTCACTGGCTCCCTAGTTTCTCCCTTTAAAACACCTACTCATGCCTACACAAACTAAAGCTAAGGGAAGTCTTGCTGGACTCTTCTCCCTACTGCAATAACCACCAATTTAAAAAATCTGCCCTCAGCCGGGCGTGGTGGCACACACTTGTAATCCCTGCACTTGGGAGGTTGAGACAGGAGGATCACACAGGTTCAAAGCTAGCCTCAGCTACTTAGTGAGGCTCTCAGCAACTTAGTGAGACCCTGTTTCCAACTTAAAAAAATATAAAATAGGTCTGGGAGTATAGCCTGGAGGTAGAAAGCCTCTGGGTTCCACCCCCAGTAACACCAAAAAAAAAAAAAAAAAAAAAAAAAAAAAACTGCCCTCAGCCGGGCGTGGTGGTGCACGCTTGTAATCCCCATGCTTGGGAGGCTGAGATAGGACGATTGCACGGGTTCAAAGCCAGCCTCAGCTACTGAGTGAGGCTCTCAGCAACTTAGTGAGACCCTGTTTCCAAATAAAATATAAAATAGGGAGTATAGCCCGGAGCTAGAAAGCCTCTGGGTTCCACCACCCAGTACTACAAATAAATAAATAAATAAATAAATAAATAAATAAATAAATATCTGCCCTTGCCACTTTAACTGGTGTCTAGCCTTGTTTATCCTTGACAAAAAGAAATCTGCTTCTGGCTGTTTACTTTAAAGATTTAGAATTTCTACCTATTGTGTGGGAAAACAAAGGACTTAACTACAAATTCCATTTTTCTTTTCATTATAGTCCCCTCTGTACTACTTATGTTAAATCAGCACACCTCCCCAAAATATCGATATTGCATATTCTGGCACTTTAGATGATAACAAATGAACTGTTGTTTACTAACAGCTGTATTTTCTATACTAGTAATTTTATCTCATGACTTATTTTTCTTCTTATTATTATTTTCTAGTACTGGGGATTGAACCTAGGGACATTCCATCTCCAAGCCATACCCCCAACCCTATTTTATTCTTTATTTTGGAAGCAGGGTCTCACTAAATTGCAGAGGGCCTTATTAAGTAGCTGAGTCTAACTGCAATCCTGGGACCCTCCTGTCTCAGCCTCCCAAGTACAGGAATTATAAATATGTGCCACCACACCCAGCTTATTATTTTCTAAAACAGTAAAATCTCAAAACGTGAGAGAGGGGAGAGAGAGAGAAATAGAGTCAAGAGAAACATTGGAGAAGAGACTGCTGTCTGATAGTAATTTTTATTAAATGTTCCAGTTGATCTTTCAAAACCCTCCTTTGTCTTAAATTTTTAAAATAAAATCTCTATAACAAGATATACATACAAATAGTGAACATACAATGAATGCACACATTTTTTTTTTTTCATTAAAAAGACAGGCCTATAGAATGTTACTCCTTTGAAGAGTCTCTTGGTCTTTAACGTACAACCATCACAGACCAGGTATCTTTCTCAATATACAAAATGTTTTGGATGAGGGCTTATACAGAAAATTTATGTTTGTGTAAAAATCTCAACCTGCCATTTCAAACAAAACAATGCATGAGTAATATTTTAAGTTACATTTTGAGCAGCTGGTAAAATGCAGACTTAAATTGTAGCGCTCTGGAAAAGTTCAGTAAGTATCAACAAATCTCCACTGTTGTGAGAGCTGAGAAAGGCACTAGCCTTGTGCTTAATGGACCATTCCCTGCTATTATAGACTTACTCTGCAAAAGTTTCATAATTAGGTTTTATATTTGCGTACTATCTACACGATGAATCTCCCCAAAAGTTGAGGAAGCATTAAAGAAACCATGGAGAAAGAATCAACATAATTATGAACAGCAATTATAATGGATGAGGTAATATTACTACACAAAAAAAACTATATTAACAATCAAATTAGTCATATAGTTACCAAGATACAATGTGTTGTTAAGCATCATCCCAACACATTGTCACTGATAAACAGTTTCACTGAGCTGGGCGTGGTGGCGCACACCTGTAATCCCAGCATTTGGGAGACTGAGACAGGGGGATTGCGGTTGGAGACAGCCTCAGCTACTTAGTGAGGCTCTTTGCAACTCAGTGAGACCCTGTTTCAAAATAAAGAATTAAAAATAGAGCAGGGGGTATATAGTTCGGAGGTAGAATGGCCATGGAGTCCATCCCTAGTACCACAAAAGAAAAAAAATTCATGGAATCACATTTTAGAAAACTAGATGAATAGATGCGTGTATTAAACTGATAAAGCATTATAATTTTTCCCACATAAAATGAATTCCCTATTACCATTTGAGTGCAGAATGTGTTATTTTAAGGGAGAAAAAATATTGGCAGTAAGTATAGTTGCCTGAGTTTGCTAGGTACTACTGTTCTGGGTGCTTGAGGCCACAACACTAACAAAAATGGGGGGAGTGGATTTCCCTCTTAGAAGGGAGGAAAAAGGGACAGATAAATATACAATGACATCAGACCTAGGAGACCGAGTAACACAGCAAGTGGATTAAGGTGACTGTTATTACCCATGGGCAAAGGAGACGAAGCCTTCCTTGCAAAAGTGACATCTGTGCCAAGACCTGAATGGAAGAAGAATGGAGCCATGAGAAGAACAGAGGGGGAGCGATTCCAGCGGAGGCGAGTTTGCGGAGACTGAGGTGAGCACATGCCGGGCGTGTGGCTGGACTGAGAGGAGGCAGGAGAGCCACATGAGGCATCCAAAAGGCAGGAGGCGGACGCCATACACCGAGGTCCCCAAGGGCATAAGGGAACTGAATTGTATCCCGAGTGAGCTGTGATGGGAACGGTGGGTTGAGCAGAAGCATGTACTATGATCTAACCTGTATCCTAATTAAATGACCCCTCAGCTGCCGTGAGAAGAGACCACCGGGGCCAAGAAGGGAAACGAAGATGGGACATCACCTAGGAGATGACTGCAAAGGAGCAGGCAAGTGTGGATGCCGGCAGGGAACAGGTGTTGGTGTGGCGTGCTAAGAAGTGGTGAGACTCTTGAGATATTCTCAAAGTGGGCTCAGTGTGAACCCTGGATGAGGAAGGAAGGAAAATCAAGGACATCTCTAAGGCTTTTGACCCAAACAACTAGAGAAAAAAAAACAGGGATTGTTACTGTTGTGGTTTGGATCTAAGTGTCCCCAAAGGGCTTGCAGGTCGAAGGTGTGGTCCCCAGTGTGGCAGGGACTGGATCAGGAGGGCTGTGACCTCAAAGGATAATCAACTGATTAGTCCAGGATCACCACAAGGGGGTGGGAACTGCAGAAGATGGGGCCTCCTTGAAAGAAGCAGGCCACTGGAAATAGGAGCCTGGTGTTAGGAAAGGGTATTGAAGATATAAATTGGGGAGCTACCAATACCTAGATGACATGTCATGTAATGAAAGGTAGAAAATCATGTGAAGCACAGTAAACAAATACTTGGTCATGTCAGATTAAGGTGAAGAGCAATGAACACAGGAGAGGGGCAGGCCGAGGGTGGGGGAGCAGGCTTGTAATCCCAGCATTTGGGAGGCTGAGACAGGAGGATCGTGGTTCGCGGCCAGCCTCAGCTACTTAGTGAGGCCCTGTTTCAAAATAAATTAAAAAAAAAAATAGGGCTGGGGGTGTAGCTTGGAGGTAGAATGCCCCTGGGTTCCACCCCCAGTACTGCAAAGAGAGAAAAAAGAGAAAAAGAGAGAGGCAAGAAAATAATCCAAGAAAAATCCAAGACAAGTTAAAAAAAAAATAAAAAACCTACTCATGGAGAATGATCATGTTATTGGAAAGGTCCATGAAAAGGAACCCCAGTGACTGACCCTCAGTGTGGCAACAGGAAGATTCACTACTGAGCGGGACAGGAGCCGCTCTGTAAGGCGGGATGGCAGTAACCAATCATGTGAAGTGAGAATGAGGGAGAGGTAGTAGAGGCGGGAGCGGGTCCTGTACAGGACAGCCGTAAAATGGGAGATGATGCAACATGCTTATGGTAACCATGCAGGGGGGCGGGGGGGTAATGATGTAGGAGAGAGGAGAGAGTGGTGGGAGTGTGAGAACTGGCAGGATCGGATCTAAGGCACCGGCAGATGGAGGCAGTCTACAAAGCAGGAAACAGCAGACACAGATACAGATGCAAACAGACTGATGGATTTGATGGACAGAGTGGTCTTCAGATTGTTTCAGGAATATCAAGAATGTATGAAAAAACTCACCAGCTGTGAATGAGTAGAGGGGAGAGATGGAGGTTAGGTAGAAAAAAGAGAGGAAATCGTTGAAATGCCTTGGAGAGAGGTTTAGTGGAGGCTACAGAGGGCCCGCCGGATTGCTGAGCCCTACCCTGAGAAGCCCCTCCAGGTGGTGAGGAGGAGAAGGACTCAGATTCCTCACTGATTCGAGTTCTGGTGCAACGCACAGGTGCTCAGGAGGATGTAACCATGGTCAGCGTTCCTCCAAGGTGAGTATGACCAAAGGAAAGAGACGCTAGGAGAGAATAAGACGGTAAACCACAGAGCCCACGCTGGAGCCAGGGCCCTGAGAAGGAGGGCGCACGGAGGTGTGGAGAGTGGGGGCCGTCTGCAAAGGTTTTAGAGGGCAGGCGGCAACTGTTAGAAAGGACAAGGCCCAGAAAGGAGTGAGGGGGCAAGGTCACTGGAGGCAACAAGGTCATAAAACTGAAAGGGGTAAGGTATTCGACAGTCTACCTGCATGTTAGGTTCAGCAAGAAAAATATCAGAAATGGTGCAAGAAAAAAAGAGAGAATGAAGTAACTCCAGGGTTTCATCTTGAGAACATCATAATTAATATTCACTGACCACCAAGACCATTTTTGTGTGTGTAGTACTGGGGATGGAACCGAGGGTCTGTCTAACTTCGGGCTACATTCCCAGACCTATTTTATATTTTATTTGGAAACAGGGTCTCGCTAAGTTGCTGAGAGCCTAAGTAGCTGAGGCTGGCTTCGAACCTGTGCAATTCTCCTATCTCAGCCTCCCAAACGCTGGGATTACAAGTGTGTGCCACCACGCCCGGCACCAACAACATTTGAATCATCTTTATTTCAGGAACAGATATTTCAGTATGTCTGTGGAATATAAAAATACTGCTATTAGTGTTCACGGGAAGGAGTATATTAGAAACTGTGCATGTCCCTGGAAACAATGGAAAGGTGGCATGTTTAGAAAGCAATTTGTGTGGCAAAAGATACTAAAATTATGTGATGATCAAATTACATGTTTAATTTTATTTCTCAGGCCCTAGGAGATGATTATGACTAAGAAACTTTCTTAACCACTTTAAAGTAAATATGTAAGGCATTAACCTCTATTTCCAAAGAATGACATATCTGGAAATAGGAAAAAGGCTAACCTTTTTTAATAATGGTTCAACAACACTATGACCAACTAATAGCCAATATAGCCATTAAAATAGTTTAATGTACAGCATAATTAGAAATATCTAAATATCCCCCAAAGCTAGATATTTATAAACCTGAGAGTGAGTATGCTGGTGCTCACTTAAAATCCGAGTACTTGGAAGGCTGAGACAGGAGGATGGCAGGTTCTCGGCCAGCCCCAGTTACTTAGTCAGGCCCACCACAACTTAGTGAGACACCATTTCAAAATAAAGGTATAAAATAGGGCTGAGAATATAGCTCAGAGGTAGAATGCCCCGAGTTCCATCCCTGGTGCCAATAAATAAATAAATAAATAAATAAATAAATAAATAAATAAATAAATAAATTAGGGCTGGAGGTGTAGCTTAGAGGTAGAATGCCCTTGAGTTCAATCTGCAGTACCACAGTTTAAAATATAAATTTTAAATTATCAATTAAAAATTGTTAACAGTCCTTTGAAATATAAAAGCTGAAAGGCTGAACTATGAGTAACTTTTTTCCTCTTCTTGATTCTATTTCTCAAACTTATAACTCTTAATAAGATAATTAATATGGTTAAATGGTAGTAGGATAAAATCCACCCCTAAGAATCAATTATGTGCAAAGTATTATAATTCATCTACTTATATTAAGTTTAAGTCACTTTGATAGGCTTTTTTAAATATTCCAAATGACTACTTCAGGTAGACAGGGCAGATATTTTGGTCCAGATGAAGAAAATCTGGTTCAGAGAATGAAGCTGGCTTATCTATACCTAAAAAGGATACCCCACTGCACCATACTACCTTTATGCCTCATTTAAAACACTAAGTGAAATTAAGCCAGGCGTGGTGGCACACATCTGAAATCCCAGGTGAGGCTGAGACAGGAGGGTTGCAGGTTTGAGGCCAGCCTTACCACAAAGCACTACACAAATTAGTGAGATCCTCTTTCAAAACAAAAAAATAAAATAGGTCTGGGGTATATCAGAGGTAGAACATCCCTGGGTTCAATCATCAGTACCACACACACACGAAATAGTGGAAATTACGGTACTCTTTCAATTAAAACAAATAGAGTGGTGGAGGTGTAGCTCAGTGACAGAATACTTGCCTAGCATGGGTAAGGCCAGGGCTTGATCCCCAACACTGTAAAAAACTAAACCAAATACCGCCAACCAGACAACCAAAACCAAATACAGTGACCACATGACCATATTTTACTCCCAGATTTTTGAGCGCACAGCCACGACTTACTAACTTTTGAATCCATGCGATACATGATATAATTGCTGAATAATCATTTCTAAGATGACTAAAGGACAAATTACATGCAGAGGTTGAGTAATTCCTTAGTTATATTTAAAAACTGCATTGCCTTTCACATCACCAAACCTTTAACATTGTTTCTAAGAACAAAAATAATCCATTTATTCCAGACAAGTTTTTGGATACCTGTTTTGGAACTTGCATCTAATTGAAATGTAATATAGTGGTTTACTTTTTCAAAAATGTAATACATTTTTCTGTCACTTGTTTATATAGTGAAAAATAATGTACTAATGTACTAACTAGTTATCCAAGCAAGAAATTATTAATTCAGCTATTAGAGGCACCAGGAAAATCTAGTTAAAAGAAATTTAAGTAAGCTAAATTCCACAAGTGAATAAATTAATCACATCCGGGAGCATACTAAATATTACCAAAAATGTTCACTGTCTTCTTTCAGATCCAACAATACTTTATGGTGATATTTCAAGTTACTTCATTTTTAAACCATGACTAATTACAATACCATCGCATCCAAGACCAACAATGACTTCACTTTTAAAACATTCTTGTCAGGATAACATTTTCTTTTTAAAACATTACACTCATTCCTTTTAGCCAACCCTAATATTGAGTTCCCAAAAGTTTAATCAGCTCCACTTTTTTAATCAAATAACTGTTATAACAATTGGGAGGAAGACAAAATGGTATGCAAAAAATAACTACTTAAATGGTAGTCTGAGGAACTGCACTTTTATCAGAAAATAGAGCTCTATTTGGTGACATGTCATATCACTAGGGAAGATATTTTGTTTTATATGTGCCCATTTTCGTTGAAGACTAAAATGTGTACTAGACATCAACAATGAATTAGATTGCTACTGAAGAAACAAAATCAATCCTCTTTTGTGACCTGGTTACTAATATTTATTCTTAAACTCCTATCATGGAGCAGATGTGGACAGTTAAGGAAGTATCAGGGAGAAGTAGGCCTAGGCTTTGAGGATAATCTAGTGTACTGTGTATTCAAACCATAAATCCAACAGGATGCTGGGATCAGGAAAACAATGTGATGGAATGTTGAAAAGGTATGATAATATCCTTTGACCAACTTTAAGGGCATGAAATAAGCAAACGGCATATAAATTTTACAAAATATGTTCATAAGAAGATTAGCACTTGAATGCGGGGACAAACCAAGAAGAATAACAAATGCAAACAGAAAACGAACATTAAGACAAATATGCCTGCCCTCGCTAAAAACAATTGAAAACAAAATAGTGTTATTCCCCCAAATACCTGTAGACTTCAAAGAGAAATACAAGCTAAATATAGGTTCTAACATCACTTAGATTATCTTCTCCTAGGAAATTATAAATGTGGTTTTAAATTTAAAAAGTCGGGTGTGGTGGTGCACATCTATAATCCTAGTACTTAGGAGGCTGAGACAAGATGATCGGAGGTTCAAGACCAGCCTCAGTAAGTAGTGAGACTCACCAACCTAGAGAGACTTTTTTTCAAAATAAAAATAAAATAGGGCTGGGAGTGTAGCTCAGAGGTAGAATGCCCCTGAGTACCGGGGACGAAATTCGTAAAGAAAAATGTGCACATTTTATAATCCTGTGTCAAGTTTCTACATGGCAATACTTCAGCATAAGTTTAAGAAAGGACTTAGAAAAAGCTCTGCTCTGGAAACAGTAAAAATAGTTAAATAGTAAGAGTTACATTATGCCACATCCACAAATTATCTCACTGAATCTCATAATAATCCTATGGAGTTAGATATTATTAGCATCTCACAGAGGAAAAAAAAAACTAAACGAACTCTCACAGGTCACAGTGATAAATGACATAATAAGGAATTAAGCACCAATGCCAAATAGGAAAGTTTTAAACAAGGCATGGAGGGGCCTGCCTGTAATCCTATCTCTTGGGAAGCTGAGATAGGATAGTCTTAGGTTTGGGGCCAGCCTTAGCAACTTACCAAAGCTCTCGGTAACTTAAGGAGACTCTGTTTCAAAATTTAAAAAATAATAAATAAAAAGGGTTAGGGGTACAGCTCAGAGGTAGAATACCCCTGGGGCTCAATCCCTAGAATACCTCCAAAAGAAGAAGAAAAAAAAAAACCCAAGGTTTTAAACTACGTTAGAACTCTTTTTGTTGCTTTTGTGTGCTTTAGGAGTATTAAGCCCTAGAAATGTCTCTAAGGAGCTTCTAAAAAGGAAATGGTTTTATCTAAGCATCTTTAGTTTCATGTGAGCAAACTGAGGCTCAGAGAAAAATATGTGTCTAAGCTATAGTGTAGTTGGATAAGGACACTATTGGTACTATTATTTCTTAAATAAGGAATACTACTGAACTAAATAATTACCTCTAAGGTCTATTTTCAGCTTTAAAATCTGTTTCAACCTAGATGTAGAGTTATCTAGTCATAAAAAATTCTGCTAGCTTATGGTTAAAGTATCTCCTAACAAATCCTTAATGTAATCTTAAAGTAGAATACTTAAGATTTAGTCTTATATCTCAAGGAAGAAAATGAAAGGTCCTCTGCCCCATATTAAATGGCAGTTTTATTGGAAAAACTTACATCTTCTATGACTGTTATTCAGGTTCTGGAATGACACCTATTCATAAATCATAAAATCAACTTAACAATTCTCAGCACTTTAAAAATAACTGAAAGCAACCTGAATAAAAATAGCCCTTACTACTTACATTATAGTTATCAGGGTAAGTATTGCCTCACAAAATCTGCTTATGTAACTGTGCATTCAGTCATAATGTAAAATATGTATATATGTATTTTTTCTTTTGGTGGTACTGGGGTTCCTGGAAACCATTCTACTTCCAGGCTACACTCCCAGACCTATTTTATACTTTCCAGGCTATACTCTCAGACCTATTTTATACTTTTTTTATTTATTTGGAAACAGGGTCTCTTAAGCCAGGGCAGCTGGCTTCGAACCTGCGCGATCCTCCTGTGTCCGCCTCCCAAGTGCGGGGATTACAAGCGTGCGCCACCACGCCCGGCTAAAATATATTTCTTTATTATGCATCTCAGTCAAAGTAGATGGAAATCACTACATCAGAGTGCCAACACACATTTCATATGCAACACATCAGACATGAAAGAAGTTATTTATTACATTTTGATGACTGATGTTTCCAAGATATATATTGAAGACATTTTGCTTTTTTCTAATTGGAGTAAAATTACTAACATGCTCAAGAACCAACTATATTAGACTTGCAAAGAAATTCTAAAAATCCAACCTGATCAACAGTTCCCCAATGAAAAATAAATACAAAACTATCTGTGTAGAAACAAGTACAATGTTTAAAACAGGTATCTGAAAGAAATCAAAGCTTCATGGAGAAATGGTGATTTCAAGTCTAGCCAGAAAATAAACAGGGAACATACTATTGGGTCAGAGAATGAGGAAGCCATCAATCATTAGGTGGTACCAAAGGGATACAGGAATGAGCCTGAAGGGTTCCCACTGCTCAAACGTGGGACAATTTGACATCAGAATACTAAGAACAGAATGAAATATAAATATATGAAAAGTCAAGAGTTCGAATAACACAACATTGCTTTTCTCTGTGATTCCTATATCCATTTACTTTTTTCTAAAAATTGGTACATCCAAGAATCATGCATTTTTTTCCTCCAAAAATTTTATTGCAGCTGTAACCAGAGGATTTATGAGGGAACAATCTTCTTGTAAGAATGACAGTTTAGGAAGAAAGTGCAGGACAAATTTAGGAAGTCATAAAATTATCATCCCCAATGAAATAAAGAATTATCAGTGGTGGCTGCTAAAAGCATTAGACAAAAGATTGATAGGGAACTTAACAATGGATGGATCCGGGTGGCAATTCCTGAACCCAAAAGTGGAACAAGGCCTCGTAATGGGAGATTCTCGGAAATACATCTAATTATATGAAGTATTAGTACTCGAAAAGAATTTGAATCTAACCAGTCCTTCAGATCTAATTACCAGGTTATAGAAAATACAGGGCTAAAAAAATGTTTTTTAAAAAAGACCAGAGATGCAATCAGCTAGATTCAAGATATGGAAACTCCTATAACCTCTGACTTTCTTCAGTAAATAATGGCCAGGAAAATAAATAAAATATATAGAAGAAAATGTACGCACCTTTTTTTATTTGAATATAGACTAGATTCCTCCCCCCTCCCCCTTGGTGTACTGGGGATGGAACCTTTCTACCTCCGGGCTACATTCCTAGACCTATTTTATATTTTTTACTTGGAAATAGGGTCTCTTAAGCCAGCGAGGCTGGCTTAGAACCTGCGCGATCCTCCTGTCTCCGCCTCCCGAGCACGGGGATTACAAGCTTGCGCCACCCCGTCCATAGATTACAGTAAGGACTTATTTTGTAAAGTATGTCAATAATAATATAGGTTTGTTAAAAGGTGATTAAAAAATATCAAGCTTTATAAGAATAAACCATGGCCCACATATAGAAATCCATTTAGTAGACTGATAGATAAGTAGCAAAAAACTGGCCTACGCATTGTTTCTTTCGAGAAAAACATTTTCTCTTTCTGGTAGATATTAGAATTCCAAACAACTAAAAAACAATTGTAACCCAACTTCCTTCCTTCAAAGGAAAGCATCAAGATACCTCAGGTGGGTAAATGTCAGACAACCAAGTTTAGTTTGTGTTACAGGATGCTTTTCTACTTAAAATGTAAACATATACTCCATAAACAATACTTTGAAAGGTATAACTATGTTACCGTAAATATTGTATTAGAAAACTTACGAAACAGCAGAACTGAAGAACATGCTTGTTTCCTGAGCCTCTTCTTGAAGGACTGAAGTCATTTTCTTTCCTGTAGCTTTACTTATAGATGTCTTGAGTTTCTTAGCTAGCTTTTTTGGCGTATTGGTCATAGAAGATTCTTCTGTACAGCAACTATACACTTCCACCCTTATCTGAAAGTCTGGCTCCGCTTCACTACTATAAACAAAGGCATTCACAATGTTAGAAATTTAGTAGAAAATAAAATTACCTCCCTTTGATGTTTTCCTAACATTTAAAAATCAGCATTTAAAGTCAGAGGCAGGATCACCTTGTATTTATTTAGGATCTAAATGGTCTAACAGAGCCATTACAACTTTCAGAGCTAGCAGTTTATAAACTAAGGCCAACTTAATTAAGCCCATGTATAAAGGGTAGAAGAAAAAAAATACCCTGGTGATTTTCTTGTCATTTTACATTTCCCTTTTAATCCTTTGGTATCATTCTTTAAGATTTATGCTGTGTGTGTAATTTCCTGACATGACTATCCCTCCAAAGCAAAATCTGCTATGCCTTTAGTTTTCATTTCTTCTTCAAAAAAAGTCACTTACAGCCCAGTCATGAATGTAAACCTCACCCCACATTTGTACCTAATAACTATAAACAACATTTCACTCTTTGTACATGAAAAAAAAATAACACCCCACAAAACCAACATAGAGGGATATGCTTCAAAGCACGTGTCCTTGAGGGTGGGGCTGTCTTGTGCTCTCTGCATTCTTAGTGTTGTACCTGAAGATATGTGGTACATTATTTATTAACTTATACAGAGAAATCCTGCAATTTTAGTAAATGCTAAGATTAGATTTCCTCTTTTTCAGACCCAAGGAACTACCTTTAGCATAAGACTGGTGGTGTTAGTAATAATAAAACACATCTAAGACTGTACAAAAGAGGTCTGTCAATAGCAGATGTCCATCAGGCTCAAAGATTTAAAAAATACAGCATGAACTTTTTTAAGATTTCAATGGCCAATCTATAGGTTGGATAAGTCCAAGGAATAACTTCCAGATATTTTTCTAGTTTATGATTTGGCAGGTTCTAAACATTCAGTATTCCTGGTAATGACTAACAAATGTCAATATTTCGAGGAGAACCAGAGATTCATAAATATTGAACACTTTTAAAAACAATCATCGTAACAAAAGGCGCATTTTAAACATGTAGAACATTTGTCAGCAGTTATTTTTAGAACAATTTAAAATATTTACAGAATTTTTAAAAAATTGTAAATCACATGTTTTCTTCTCGAGTAATCTTTATTGTTCTTTCCCTGAAAAATAAAGTCTGATTTTTGTCCTTGTGGTAAAAATAAACAATAGCAAAGTGACGGGATGCAGAGAGCCCCATTCAGAGGCTAATTCTGGCAGGGAAAATTAACTCATTAGCAATAGCTGATAATAGAAATAAAAGTATTCAGATAAGGAAGGAGAATAATTTTATCCTCTACTGTATAAGTATTTAGATTTTATTTTTGGACCCTAAATAAATTTCTTTGGTCCAGTAGAGCTTGTAAAAAGGCCTGCATTGCTGCTAATAACTCAGGACAATGTATTTTCTTTTCCTGCACTATACAATTACTAAGGGACACTAGGCCAGAAGCCACAAAATATGTTTTGCTATGGCCCTTTTAATGTCATGTGAATGGCAAAACTAGTCCTCTGAATTCTCAAATAGTTGCTCCATAGCTAAAAATGGCAAAAACCATGTATATGGATTTTTTAAATAGTTTCGTAGCTATTAACATTAGATATGAAGATGGTATCTTTGAAAGCCTGGGGGAAAAAAAAAATCCCATACTGATTTAGGCCAATCTGAAAGAGGCCAGGAAATACTTATGTTGGTTAAATGATTTGTATGGCTACCTGAGGAGTTCTTTCTGGTTCTGTATTATGGCCACAATAAAATGAGCCTGTAAAAGAGCAGGGGCAATAAAAACAGCCCTGAGGATCACCCTTTTTTTTTTTTTTATTGTTGTGGAGTACATGAAAGAAGTGTGCCATAAGAAAAGAACACTGGAAATTTTTACCAAGTGCTTTTCCTATGATACAACGTCAGGACTCTCTCATAAATTAAACTGCTTTACTATTTTAGTATTTCTGTAACTAAAATGCTTACAATGAGAAGGAAGAACCTATTTTATGCCCAAATTCAATCTATACCAAGTAATGTTAGATGAAATTCCACTGTATCCATGGCTTAATAAAGAAACTATAAATATTTATAAAATTTTAAAACTTACCATACCCAATGAGTCATATATTTGCTGCTAATATTAATTACAAGATTTTCATTTTATTTTACATCAGAAATGAGCTTCTTTTCAACAGAATAATCTGTAACATTACTTAAACATTTAACTATCTTAATGCTTCCAAAAGAACACAAAGACCCAATAATTAGGCCATGACAATCCACAAACCCAATAATTAGGCTGTCTTTAAAGAAAAAAAGTAGCATTTTAGACTATTTTCATCCTCTGAAGATTAAAGATACTTACAAAATTGCTGTGTTTTCAAAACATATATCTGTAATTGTTTTATCCACAATCACCATGTCAGTATCAAAAACTTCAGTTCCCATTTTGAATAAACAAAAAATAGCATAGCGCTGTGATCCTAGAGAGGAGAGACAACATTTTAGGTAATAGAATAAATACTAAAGAATGATATCTTAAAATCACATTGAAAATGAAAAATATTAACTTAAATACGGTTAACGGATCCTTGTTTTCATACATTGTATATGTAACCTTTAATATTTTACAGTGGCTCTTCTGCCAATATACAACAATACCTTTTTTACCCAATGAGAACCCAGCCTTAAACTAGAAAGTATTAAAAACTAAGTTTACATATATAAGACTCCACCAAAATCATAAATTATTAGAAAACTCTTAACCCTTAATAGTATACTCATGAACACTATCACTTGTGACATTGTAGTTTCAGGTCTATTCAAAATTATTCCTAAATTTCTTTTTATTATAAGGTTAAGAGTAGGCATATTAACAACAGCAACAATTTTCCAAACTAAAAGCAAGGAAGGAAACCACCAAAAAAATAAAATAAATAAAAAGTAGGCATGGGAACAGAAAATCCATAGCTGTTCAGCCTTTTAATTTGGTGATGTTTTAAAAAGTATTAGGTAATTAAAGAGCTAAATCCTCATTACTAAGAAACTATAGTTGTTTGGAAAAACTTATTCTCTGTAGGAATCAGAAAGATTTACTTAATTCCCACATGCATTCCTTTGTAAAGTAAATTATATTTCCTAATTGAATAACAAACACTAACCTGATTTCAAATTCTTCATATAAAACTAATTACGTTTGATATGATTCCGTTTTTAAAGTGTGAGGAACAAAGCTATCACTGTAGACACAAAGATACAGGATTACCATCTCTTTTCTGCCTTGTCTCCAACAGCTCAAAACCATTGAGTTTAATTTCCATGACCTAAGCAACACATAGATTCATGAAGACTATCTAAAGCCATAAAATGCTGAAGGGGGAAAAAAAATCAGACCAAGCTAAAATTCCTTCTTTATTACACTCTGCTAAAAAATACGAAGTAAGAAAATAAGGCAGAAAAGATCTCCCAGATTGTGATCAACAGAAGACATGCTGCTTTTACCTTCATTCCTTAAATATTTTTTTCATACTTTCCTCTTCTCATCACCCTGAGCCTGTACTTGCATGAGTTCCTATCAACGCTTAAAAGTATTCCCAATATGAATTATCTTAATTAGGATCAAGGGATTGCAACATATTTATACAAAAAACAGAAAACAACAGTTCAGAAAGATTCTGATTATTCCGCCAAAAGACATCAACTGATTTCAATGTGAAGGAAGTCTTTTTCCCCAGTAATCACAAATTTACTAAAGAAAACATCTCAGTTACAAATTAATATCATACATACCTTCTTTATTGCTGAAGTGATCAGAGTCTTTCCACATTAGTGGTATCCTAATATCTATAAGGGGGGGGGGGAGTGAGAATAATTTGTACGTTATTATTTCTTTCAGTGACATGGGACATTGTGAATTCCATAGCTTCTGACCATCAAAGCCAAATGAAATGTGTTACTTAACAGCACATCTTCTAGGTACTGTTTATGGCTAGTACTTTTAAAAGCTATTTAATATATGTAAAATTCTGGGACATATTTCTTGAAAATATAAATTTTCATTGTTCTGACTACATATACATCTTTTTCTTCCTCGTTGATTTACGATGTCATTTTTACTAGCAACGCCATTCTGAATAAATGTCTGTTCACTGGCCATACATTTTATTGATTGAATCAAGTCCTTAATTACTATGAACATCTGACTACTCTTTTTACCTTCATAACATACTTCACTGTTAGAAATATTTCATTTTGTTAGCATCTTATCCTAATTTCTTTATATGAATTTTAGAAATGTTTTATTAGTGCTATCCTATTATCCAAATGAACTTGGGGACTGAAAATTTTATAATCTTCTGTCTTTACATAAAGTGGCATAATACATTTACCCTAACATTTTAATTAAGGGTGTTAGATGTTTAATATTTGGGGTTTGTTTTTTTATGGAAAAGTAAATGTTTTTTGCCTTGTTTTCTAGCTAGTTATTGCTGGTTTTGAGAGAAATTACCATTTTTTATATATATTTATCTTAAATGCAGCTACTTTTTACTGAATTCTTTATTAATTCAAATAGTGTTCCGGTAAATCCCCCTAGGTCTTAGAGGTCTGCAATCCATCATCTTCAAATATTATTCAGTTTGTCTATTTATTTTCAATAGTTTCGTATTTTACTCTTATTATTTTAGCTACAATTTCCAAAATAGTGTTAATTCTATTGACATAATAGACATTGTTATTTTGTTCTTGATTTTAATGGGAATGCCTTCATTGTTTTATAATTATGACTTGGCTGATGTCCCGTCAAATAGCCCACTCTTGCTTGACCACAGCTGCTGACCCATTTCTTTTCACAACTGTTCTTACTCACAGCTGTTCTTGCTCTGGTAGGGTGGCATTAACTATTTACACTATCATGGGACAAACACGGACCCTGACTTGTTTTGCTGTACACTCACAGCTTACCGGTCAACCTGGCCCTTTCTCATGCCTGGTCATGTAAGTTCCCAATAGGAGAAAGTGGCTGTTTCTTACTTATTTCTCACGTGGTCATGTATCATTAAGACAAAGGACGTGTAACCCACCTTTCTTAAGTCAGCTGCAATGAAGAAGTTCCTTCCAGATATTTGAAAATGGCTGACTCAGTTTTTAGCCAACAGTACTCACACCTTTGTTTTTATGTCTTCACTGACATTTAATGATAAATTGAGAGCCATAATAGGACAACTAACTTGATGATGCTATCAGGTACTCAAAGTCTAACATTTTCAAAAGCGAAAGCTGAGGGGCGTGGTGACCTGATGTGGTTAAATCACTGAATTAGTAGTCACTAAAAAAGCTGAGACAATGACCACAAGGTTATTACTTTGTGTTTGGCAGAATCAAGATAAGCCTGTCATCCTTTTCTATTTTTAAAGATCTGGCCAGCAAGTGGTGAAGCTGGAAATGGAAAACCCAGTTGTCTCCTGGCTGTCAATGTAATCTCGGAAACATTACGAGACCTTTTCGCAAATAAACATTTTGACCAAAACAAAAGTCAACATTGTCACCCCCATATTAAAAAAAAATGGATTTATAATGGTGAATTTATTGTTTTAATAAATACACGGAAATTACATATGTATCCCATCTTCAGAGAGTTTCAGTTCCTTGATTTAAAATTATCTTTTAGAAAAAAGAAACATGTAGAAATATGTTGTTTTTACATATTTGTGGTCATGAAAAGGGTTTTCTTTTAATATCAGGAGTTGTAGCAGTCAATAAACTACTACAAAATGACAACAGATGAGTCTATTGTCATTTAAATTTTCGGTCACATTTTAAAATCTCATTTGAATACTGAGTGGTACCACACTAGAAGATTATGTTTAAGTATCTGGAAAAATCCCTTTTAAAGATCTAAAATATTTTATTAACATCAAAACATTTTAAACATAGAGGCCAACTATTATATAAATGTATGATGTTTGGCAGCAAAAGGATGCGAGGAGTATAAAACATGCTTCGTGCCAGTCTTACGATCAGAAAGATGACAACCCAGGTATAAAAAACCATAAAACCAGCAACGGATTCACATATTTTTTTTCTGAACGATTTTTTTCTTAGCTGATGGCAAACTTCTGATTATAGCTAATAATATCTTAAATAAAATACAGGCCATGAGCCAGGCCTGGTGGCGCATGCTTTTAATTCCAGTACTTGGGAGGCGGAGACAGGAGGACCGCGGGCTCGCGGCCAGCCTCAGCTACTTCCTGAGGCCCTCCGCACCTTAGTGAGACCCTGTTTCAAAATTTAAAAAAAAAAAAAAATGGCTGGGGGTGTAGCTCAGAGGTAAAATGCCCCTGAATTCAATCCCCAGTACTGAAAAATAAATAAATAAATAAATAAATAAATAAATAAATAAATATGCAGGCCTTTATTTCCATATGACAATTTTTGTAAAGCTAGAAATGGAAAACCATTTCTTGAGTGACAGGGCCTGAAATCTGGCAGAAGGTTCCTTACCACAAGGCTCCTGGCCAGTAAAGTAAACTAGTTATCACTTAAGGACCGGTGGAGGTACTAAATGTTGTTTCCAAAATGTACTGACAAGATAGTGTTTGTAAAAGTACATTACCTTCCTAGTGCACACAGAAGGTAGCCGCGCATATTTACTCCAATCTGCAGCATCTCCAAACCATTGTCTTTAGTTTCCTTAGCACTTTGGAGAAACTGAGACTACACAGCATTAAGTGCCATCTAGTGGTAAATGGTCTCTTAACTGCATTAGTAACTCAGACAAACGTCATTTCTAGCTGAAAGGATAGCAGGGAGGTCATAGAGATGAACAGAGATCTTTTTTTAAAAAAATAGTTATTTCAGGAACTAATTAGGTGCCTGAAGCACAGGGTGTTTCTGATGGAAGAAGAGATAAAGGCGATGGCTCATCTGTAGGAGTAATGGAAGACAGGGTTAAGAAAAAGAATCGGGTCGGAATGGAAAATAGGGGAAGTTTGGTCATCATCCTACAAGCAACAAAGACCAGTCATCCACCCAATAAATTGCCCTGAAGCTATTACTGGGTGTCAAGCACTGAGCTAGCTAGATTCTGGGTATAAAGTGATGAACAAAATAAACATGTTTTCAACCCCCATGGATATCTTGGCTGAGACAATCACTAAAAACAGAAAAGAAGTTGGGAGTCAACCAACTTGGGTTTGCAGCTCAGCTCAGCCACTGGCCTCAAGTCACTCAAGCTTGTTGTAGAAAATGAGACGATCATCCTACCTGTTCTACAAAGCTGTACCCAACCAAGGGGAAAAAAGTACAGAATGTACATATGGTATGAGGTGGCTGCTCACACTGGAGAGTTCTACACAAATGTCGAGCATGATGATAAAAACAGCTTTAGTGGTATGAAAAATAGAGAGGCTGCAAAAGTAGAGAATGAAACAAAACTTTATCACCTCTAGGTACGTTTTAGAATTTATTCAGCAGTACAAATGACCCACTTACAGCTTACCTGATAGGGCAACCTTTCCTTTACATGCGGTTCTTTCTTTATGTTTGACATTCACATCACTGCCAAAAGAAAACTATGATAAACAGAAAGGTCTTTTGTAATGAGCAACTGTCTCACATCTTTCACAAATGCCTGAAGAGTAAAACAAATACATATCTATAAATAATAATGATTTCCAGTTAAATGTAAACTATTTGACTCCAACTTTGAAATGTTTAGTCAAGAGCTAACTAGCATTAAGAGAAAGACACAGAAGCATTCTTTGATTTTTTCATATAAACAGTATTCCCTGAACGTTTGGTGCTTACTCCACAATGAAAGCCGTTCTGTTGCATTTATAAAAGTATTAAGGATGCACAATTATGTATCACTATGAATTTTACCATCATGCACAACTGCAATGCACCAATAATTTTTTTTTTTTTTTTGGCAGTACTGGGGATGGAACCCAGGGGCATTCTACCTCCCAGCTACATGCCAGCCCTATTTTTTATTATTTTAAAACAGGGTCTCACTGCATCACGGAGGGTCTCACTAAGTAGCTGAAGCTGTCTGCGAACCACGATCCTCTGGTCTCAGCCTCACAAATGCTGAGATTCTGAGCGAGCTGGGATTCCGGGCGGGCGGGCGCCACCACGCCTGGCTAATCTCAGTATTTGAAAGGCTGGGATAGGAGGATGTCAGATTTGAGGACAGCCTCAGCAATAGTGAGACTCTCATCAATCTAGCAAGACCCTGTTTCAAAAATAAAAATAAGCTGTGCATGAATGCACCTGCTTGTAACCCCAGTATTTGGGAGGCCGAGACGGGAGAATTACAGGTTCGTGGCCAGCCTCAGCTATTTAGTGAGGCCCTTCCTCCACAAATCAGTGAGACCCTATTTCAAAATAAAGAATAAAAAATAGGGCTGGGGTATACCTTGGAGGAAGAATCCCCTAGGTTCAATCTCCAGTACAGCAAAAAATAAATTAAAATTAAAATTAAATGGGGCTGGGAGCATAGCTTAGAGGTAGAATGTGCCTGGGTTCAAACCCCAGAACAACACACACACACACACACACACACACACACACACACACACACACACAAAATCATCTTAAGTTTTTACCTCTTTACTTGATTAAACACATGAGTATCAGAGGTGAAGTATATTCCAAATGAAGTAAAATAACTCACTGACATATTTAAGCTGGTAAGTTTTATGGGACATTCTTAAGGCATTTATGGAAGCACATACTAAAACACTGCAGTTGACTGAGTCATCTATTCTCAGAATCCTACCTACTTACTTTTTGTTCATCCCCAGTAAATTTGGGGAATTTACTCGGTTAATTACATGCTTGTTGACTATTTCAAAATAATGTTGTATGGAATCACAAGTTTAAAAGGATCAAGTCTATCATTAAAGTTTAATTTGCTGTGGTGGGAGCATCTTATTTGCTGCTTCAGCATCAAGCAAAAAGTTCATCTGAATAGTCTAGTTTATACTCTGTTGAAACTGGGTGAGAGCCACGTTGCGGAACGGCCGGAGCGGCCGGAGTGGCCAGACCCGCGGTGCAGAGCAGCCAGAGCCGGGCGCAGAGCGGCCGGAGCAGAGCGGCCTACATCTCCCCTAGCAGCACCAGGCTCCAGAGAGGAGGGAGACTCAAAACAGAGCTCAAATCCAGAGAGGAGGTACTTTGGCCTCGCGGCCTAGGACGCAGAAGCAGCGTCTTACTGCTGGCGGCAGTGGTGAGTTCACCGGACGGCCCTAGACCAATCCATTCAACCAGCCACCAGGAGCCTGAGAGGAGTGGTGGACAGCGAGCTGAGGTGAGCAGGTGCTGAACAGCCGGGCGGCAGTCAGCAGTTTTGTTGGTGCAGGGAACATCTAAAGCTCCCAAGGGCCGAGCACAGCACAACTGGCAGGGACTCAGAGCGGAGTTCAAAACCAGAGAAGAAATACGCTGCATCACGGCCAAGGGCGTGGCAGTGGTGCCATATTGCCAGTGGCGGCAGCAGCGAATCCACCAAGTTCACTACAGCTCCATCAGCGCACTCAATAACCGTGAGTCAAATTGTGACCCCTAGGGAAGAAATCCCAGTACTGCGCTCCCAGGGACTTGCGCAGATAGTCTCCCTGGGTCGGAGATTTTAGCAGTGCAGCCCAGGGGGGGAGTGGCAGTGGCAGAGATATCATACCATAGTCACAACTCCCCACTGGAGAACGCCCAACTTGGCACTCCCCACGGTCTAAGCAGCCTTGATTGACTCCCTGGGTCTGAGACTTTGTGATACAAACCAGTTAAGGAGTAGTGGTGACTGAGATACCACAGACACGAGATCCAGAGCATCTTAAGTGAACTCGTAGTGACTCAGGGAAGAACCCAGAGAAGGCACAAACTTCCAAAATCATGGGAAAGAGAAATAACAATGGAGCAGTGAATGCCAACAACCCCACAACATCAGAATCTGATAACACAGAAATCCAAAGATCTCTAGAAGATCAAATTAGGAAAATAACTTTAGAAATAATAGAGGACTTTCGAAAAGAATTTAGAGAGAGTCAAAAAGAGATAAAGGATGCAATTAATGAAGTAAAGGCCTCAATCCAAAGTATAAACAACAGATTAGACCACATGGAGAATAGAATCTCGCTCCTTGAAGATGATCATTCTAAAAATGAACGCATAGTTTCTAATTTAGAAAAAAAAACCCGACAGCAGGAATCTGACATTGAAGAAATATGGGCCCATTTCAAGAGAGCTAACCTAAGAATAATTGGAATAGAGGAGGGAAAAGAAGGTGAAACCAAAGGGATCAACAATCTCTTCAAGGAAGTAATAGCAGAAAATTTTCCAAACATAGAGCAAGAGTTCGATACACAGATCCAGGAAACTTATAGAACTCCCTTTAGACAGGATCAGAGAAGAGGATCCCCACGCCACATAATTGTCAAAATGACTAATGTGGAAGCCAAGGAGAGAATCTTAAAGGCAACAAAAACAAAAGGCCACGTGACATACAGAGGCAAACCAATTAGAATCACTCCAGACTTCCCAAACCAAGTTATGAAAGCCAGAAGGGCTTGGAGTAACATATTCCAAACTCTGAAAGAAAACAACTTCCAGCCAAAAATTTCCTACCCAGCAAAACTATCCATCAAATTAGATGGGGAAATAAGAAGCTTCCATGACAAACAGCAACTGAAGGAATTTATGTCTTCAAAACCAGCGCTAGAGAAAATACTCAAGGAGATTAACTGCAAAGAGGAAATGGGTAATACACGCCAGAACCAAAGAAACAAGAATTCCCATCCAGCAGACAACTAAGCAAAGAAGAATAAACAGTATCTTAAACAGAAATAAGATCTTAACATGTTGGGAATTAAAAATTATCTCTCTATAATCACACTTAATGTAAACGGCCTCAACTCCCCAATAAAAAGACATAAAGTGGCAAAATGGATTAAAAGCCAGAATCCATCCATCTGCTGCTTACAAGAAACACACCTTACAAGTAAAGATAGGAACAAACTCAAGGTAAAGGGCTGGAGCAAGGTAATCCATGCTAATGGTACTCGAAGACAAGCAGGAGTAGCAACTATGATATCAGACAAGTTAGACTTCAAACCCAAACTTATTAGAAGAGACAAAGAAGGTCACATCTTACTGGTAAAAGGAATAGTCCAGCAAGAGGAAATAACAATAATCAACATCTATGCCCCAAACATAGGGGCAGCTACTTTCATAAATCAAACTCTTTGTGATATGAAGTCACACATAAATCCCAACACAATAATACTGGGAGACTTCAACACACCTCTCACAATACTAGACCGATCTTCCAGACAAAGGGTCAGTAAAGATGTCTCAGAACTAAAGAACACCATTAACCAAATGGACCTGTTGGACTCATATAGAATATTTCACCCAACTACAGCAGAGTTTACATTTTTCTCAGCTGCTCATGGAACCTTCTCCAAAATAGATCACATCCTGGGACACAAAATGAGCACTAGCAAATTTAAAAAATGTTACATACTTCCCTGTGTCATTTCAGACCATAATGGAATGAAACTAGAAATCAACTATAAGAAGACTCAGAGAAACAACATAAACATGTGGAGACTGAACACCACACTTCTGAATGAAGAATGGGTCATAGAAGATGTAAGAGGTGAAATCAAGAAATTTCTAGAAACAAATGAAAATAAAGAAACAACATATCAAAACCTCTGGGACACTTTGAAGGCAGTATTAAGAGGAAAATTTATAGCACTGAGTGCTCACATAAGAAAAACAGAAAATCTTCAAATAAATAGCCTTATGACACACCTCAAAGCCCTTGAAAAGCAGGAACAATTGAACCCCAAAGCCAGCAGAAGACGGGAAATTATTAAAATTAGAGCAGAAATTAACGAAATAGAGAATAAAAAAACAATACAGAAAATCAACAAAACTAAAAGCTGGTTTCTTGAAAAAATTAACAAGATTGATAAAGCATTAGCCAACCTAACTAAAAAAAAGAGAGAATCAACCCAAATTATGAAGATAAGGGATGAAAAAGGAGACATTACTACTGACAGCATAGAAATCCAGAGGATTATCAGAAACTACTTTGAAAAACTATACTCCAACAAAATGGAAAACCTGGAGGAAATCGACAACTTCCTAGATAAATACAACCTTCCTAAACTGAGTCAAGAAGATATAGAACACTTAAACCAACCAATAACAATCAAAGAGATTGAAACAGCAATAAAGAGCTTACCATCAAAGAAAAGCCCAGGACCAGATGGTTTCCCAAGTGAATTCTATAAAACCTTTATAGGAGAACTAATCCCAATACTACTCAAACTATTTCGGGAAATAGAAAAAACCGGGACTCTCCCAAATACATTCTATGAAGCCAACATCACACTAATACCCAAACCGAATAAAGACAGTTCAAGGAAGGAAAACTACAGGCCTATATCTCTGATGAACTTGGATGCAAAACTATTAAACAAAATACTAGCAACACGCATTCAAAACCACATCAAGAAAATCATTCACCATGACCAGGTAGGGTTCATCCCAGGGATGCAAGGCTGGTTCAATATACGGAAATCAATCCATGTAATTCATCATATAAACAGAATCAAAGACAAAAACCACATGATCATCTCAATAGATGCTGAAAAAGCATTTGATAAAATTCAACATCCATTTATGATAAAAACACTGCAGAGAATTGGAATAGAAGGAACATATCTCAACATTATTAAGGCAATCTACAATAAGCCCACTGCCAACATCATATTAAATGGGGAAAAACTTCAAGAATTCCCCCTAAAAACTGGAACGAGACAAGGATGTCCACTATCACCACTTCTCTTCAATATAGTACTAGAGACTCTAGCCAGAGCAATAAGGCAAGAAAAGGAAATCAAAGGAGTACAAATAGGAAAAGAAGAACTCAAGCTTTCACTATTTGCAGATGACATGATACTATACTTAGAAAACCCAACAAACTCAACCAAAAGGCTTATAGAACTGATCAACAAATTCAGCAAGGTATCTGGATACAAAATCAATCTTAAAAAATCAGAAGCTTTCCTGTACACCAACCATAAATCCACTGAAAAAGAAATTCAGAAAACACTTCCACTCAGGATCTCCCACAAAAAAATAAAATACCTAGGAATAAACTTGACCAAGGAGGTAAAAGATCTCTACAAAGAAAATTATAAAACACTGAAAAAAGAAATCGAAGAAGATCTTAGAAGATGGAAAGACCTTCCATGTTCATGGATTGGCAGAATAAATATTATTAAAATGGCCATACTCCCAAAACTGATCTACAGATTTAATGCAATGCCCATTAAACTACCAAGATCATTCCTCACAGACATAGAAAAATCAGTCCTTAAATTTATCTGGAATAACAAAAAGCCCAGAATAGCCAAGGTAGTTCTCAGCAACAAAAACCACGCAGGAGGAATCACAATACCTGACTTTAAACTATACTACAAAGCCATTGTAATAAAAACAGCATGGTACTGGCAAAAGAACAGATATATAGACCAATGGAGCAGAATAGAAGACCCAGAAACAAGTCCACACACTTTCAGCCAATTGGTTTTTGACAAAGGGGCCAAAAACATACACTGGAAAAAAGATAGCCTCTTTAACAAATGGTGTTGGCAAAACTGGTTAACCATATGCAGAAAATTGGATGTTAATCCCACTTTTTCACCCTGTACAAAAGTCAACTCACGATGGATCAAAGACTTGGAAATTAAACCAGAGACTTTGAAGCTCCTTGAAGAGGGCATAGGTCCAACACTACAACACATAGGCACAGACAAACATTTCCTCAACAAGACCCCAAAAGCACAACAAATTAAAAGGAGAATCAATACATGGGATTGCATGAAACTGAAGAGCTTCTGTTCAGCAAAGGAAACTATCAAGAATCTCAATCGAGAGCCAACAGAATGGGAGAAGATTTTTGCCACCTACACCACTGATAGAGGACTAATATCTAGAATATACAGAGAACTCAAGAAACTCAACACTAAGAAAACAAAACATCCAATAACAAAATGGGCAAATGAACTAAATAGACACTTCACAAAAGAAGAAATTCAAATGGCCAATAAATGCATGAAAAAATGCTCAACATCACTGGCAATCAGAGAGATGCAAATCAAAACTACCCTGAGATTTCACCTAACTCCAACTAGAATGGCCATCATTCAAAACACAAACAACAACAGATGCTGGCGAGGATGTGGAGAAGTGGGAACTCTAAGACATTGTTGGTGGGATTGCAAATTAGTGCAACCACTTTGGAAAACAGTATGGAGAATCCTCAGAAGAATGGGAACAAATCTACCATTTGATCCAGCAATACCACTGTTGGGTATCTACCCAAAAGAAAAGAAACCAAACTATCAAACTAATGCATGTGTATCTATGTTCATAGCTGCACAATTCACCATAGCCAAACTATGGAACCAGCCAAGATGTCCATCAACAGATGAATGGATTACAAAACTGTGGGATATGTACACAATGGAATTTTACTCAGCCATCAAAAAAAACTCAATTACATCATTTTCAGGGAAATGGATGGAGCTGGAGGACATTATACTAAGTGAGATTAGTCAGGCACAAAAAATAAGAAATCAGATGCTTTCCCTAATATGTGAGAGTTAGGGAGAAATGGGTCATAGGAGGAACTCTTGGAAGAGCATCAGTAACTTTTAACTCTGTTTACATTGTCTTTGGATATACAATATTTTTTTATTTTTAAGGGAGTTTATTTACCCTTTTGTTGCCTGTGCCATTGAAATCATATCCAAGAAATCACTTCCAATTTCAATGTTGTGAGGTTTTATGACCCAGATTTTCTTCTAAAAGCTGATAGTATTAAGATTTATATTTAGGTCCTTTATCTATTTTGAGTTAATATTTGTATATGTGTTAGGTAAGGGTCCAATTTTATTATTTTTCATTTATTATTATTTTTCAACAATATTTAGTTAAAAGACTAGTATTTCCTCCACCAAAAGTTCATGGAAACCTTGTCAAAAATAACTTGACAATGTATGGAAGAATTTATCTCTAGGCTTTTATTTAGCTCCAATGGTTTATATATCTGCCTTTAGAACAGTACTACACTGTTTCAATTATTGTAGCTTTATATGGTTTGAAATCAGAAAATATACATCTTCTAGCTTTGTTCTTCTTTGAGACTGTTTTGGGTATCTAGAGCCCATATTCCATATCAGGATAGATTTTTTTTCTGAAAAATAAATAAATAAATGTATGATAGTTTCACCTAAAAAAAAAAAAAGAAAAAAAAATATTCTCTGGTAAGAAAGAAAGCAAAAAGAAATATTGAAATGTTATCTTTAAGTCATCAAAAGTTTGGTACCAGACAAATGAAACTGTTATGTGAGATTATCAATGTTAATATTGTATAAATTGCTATAATACTAGATGTCAACCACTAAGCCAAGCGTGGGAAGGAGGGATGGGGAGGGAATGGGGTGGGGATCGGGTAGGGGCTAACTGGGCGATGTGTGCATGTATGTCTACAAAAGTATCTTATTTATACCACTATGATGTATGAATACATTGCACCAATAAAAAATAAATTAAAAAAAAATAAAAAAAAATAAAATTCCAAAAATAAAAAAAAAAATAAAAAAAATAAAAAAAAAAAAACAAGTGTGCACCACCAAAAAAAAAAAAAAAAAAAAAAAAAAAGAAAAAAAAAAAAAAGAAACTGGGTGCTGAAAGGACCACTAGTTCAAACAAAAATCTCAAGTTCTTTAAATTGGAAAAAGAAATACAACATAAATACAGTTGGCTGGCATTTATAATTAATATTTTTAAATATCCCTTAGATAAGCAAAGCATAATATGAATAATTAAAATTTTTTCCAGTGAAAAATGCAAAGACTCTCGAAGATGGTAGGTAACTGAAGTCTATAAACTGAGTCTATGTTATGCTGAGATCGAGCTCCATTAGGTATTAACCATTGGAGTAAGTTTGATTCTTTGGCAGACAAGTGAATCTGAAATACTAGAACCACCAAAAGCAAACTTGCTGAATATTTACTACTCTGCCACCTGACAAATACAGCTTTCTTTCCTTGCAATTATAAATTATTTGCATGCGTATTTCCAGGACCAGTCGGCAAACATATTATATTCAAATATTATCAAGCTATAATACAAATCCAATTAACCATATAATCTTACAGAATAATTAAGTTGTCTTTAAAAAAAATGAGAACTCAGCCTCAGTTTTCTGAAGCTTGAGTTATTTTCAATTCAAATAGCTCCCCAAACTGTTATTTAGGGTGCTAAAATGTGATGTTTTTCTAATTAGTCCAAATTGACAATAAAATTGCTAAACATTATCTGTTTAATAACGTGCTACTGTAGCTAATAGTTTGCTACAGTTAAATAAATACTTGTTTGAAAATCTGCAATGTTAATGCCAATTCTGAATAATACAATTAGAGTGCCAGCCTGAGGAAAAAGCAAATAACCACAAAATTACTGAAACAATGAACAGCTAAAGAATAGTGTACCTTACTCCTAGGAAGGTAGTCTAAAAGCCTTATTTCCTTGAAACCTGTAAATGCTAATTTAAAAGATAAACCTATAAAAGACAAACTTTTAACCTTGTTACTGTTGCTTCTGCCTGTTGGTAAATAAAATGACCAACAGAGGGTGCCAATCTGCCACTTTGTTGCTGAAAAATCTTTATTAAAACTGACTGTAAATACAGATTATCTTATATTGTTCCACATGGGAATTTAAAATAGCATTTATCAAAACTAACAAGTACTAATGAGAAATAACATGATGAAAGTAATTACATTTTCATTAAGAAACACTAAAAGAATCCTAAGTGCTATTCTAGTATTTGAAAGCAGGTTATAAAATTCTTCACCTTTTATGCAAACAAGTGGAAATGAAAACTTACTCAGAAATGCTTAGCATGAAATTTTAGGTCATTCTAAAACTATGTGATATAAAATTAGTAGCTTCATAAATAGCTTAAATTCTACTCCAAATGGAATTAATATTTTTTCAACAAACAAATTTTTTAAGTTTAAAAATTCAGAGCCGGGTATGGTGGTGCACGTTTGTAATCCCAGCATTCGGGAGGCGGAGACAGGAGGATCTCATTTCGTGGACAGCCTCAACTACTTAGTGAGGCTCTCTGCAACTCAGTAAGACCCTGTTTCAAAATAAAGAATAAAAAATAGGGCTGGGTGCAGCTCGGAGGTACAATGCCCCTGGGTTCCATCCCCAGTACTGCCAAAACATTCAAACAAGTAAAGTTTCATTATTGAACCATTAAATTCAATAACTACATGTTTCATTATTGAACTACAAGGAGTACAAAGTTTTTCATTTCCAATCTATACTTTTTCTTATTTTAATTTGCAGTACATAAGCAGTAAGTTAGGAAAGTGAAGTATAAGCCTAAAATAGAGCAAAGTTATTCTGGGCACTATTAAATCACAATTATGTTCGATGACACATGACAGAACATGAAGTAGGTTTAGACTCTTAAGTCTTAGTTTGGATTTTACCTATCAATATCAAGTTAGGTGAGTGAGTTGCTATTAACTTCTTAGCCTCATTCACCTTATCTATAAACTGGGGACAATACTTGCTATGGTTAGATATACAGAGTGTGCCTAGAAAAGCTCTTTTGTTAAGCTCAGGGTTGATATAAGTGAGAGGGCTGTAATCTCATCTGTAAATAATTAAATTCCATTACAATCCTGTGACCAGGGCCAGTAGGATGTGGCTAGAGCAGGTGGGTCCCTGGGGGTGTGGCCTGGGGAATTGTTTATTTTCCCCAGTTGGGCCTGTTCTCCTGCTCCTGGCCTCCTAGAATATAAAATAGGCCTAGAGGTATAGTTTGGAGGTAGAATGCCCCTAGGTTTAATCCTCAGTACCATAAATGAATGAATAACTGAATGAATGAATGAATGAATGAATGAATGAGAAAGCGGCTGATGTTAAAACCTCCAAGAAAGCTGGGCATGGTGGTGTACGCTTGTAATCCCAGCATTTGAGAGGCTGAGACCGGAGGATGGAAGGATCATGGTTCACAGCCTCAGTTTAGTGAGGCCCTCTGCAACTCAGTGAGATCCTGTTTCAAAATAAAGAATAAGCCGGGCGTGGTGGCACACGCTTGTAATCCCCGCGCTTGGGAGGCAGAGACAGGAGGATCGCGCAGGTTCGAAGCCAGCCGCGCGCGCTGGCTTAGGAGACCCTGTTTCCAAATAAAAATGTAAAAATAGGTCTGGGAGTGTAGCCCGGAGATAGAAGGGCTTCCAGGAACCCCAGTACCACCAAAAAAAAAAAAGAATAAAAAATAGAGCAGGGATGTCACTTGGAGGTCAAACGCCCCTGGGTTCCATCCCCAGACCCAAGCAAAAAAAAAAAAAAAAAAAAAAAAAAAAAAAATCCACAACCTCCAAGAAGCAAAACAGTATCAAAAAAATCAACTAGTACACCAATAGGCACCATTTATTAAAGAAACAGCTCTTCACTGTTCTAAAAATAGAAAATATTATTTAAGTAAAAAACCAACTAAGCCTTCTAGCAATGTGCTACCCTCACCACTAGATACTCGGCACAAAAATATCCTAAATATTTAATGAGCAACAAAAAAGAACCTGATATCCACAAAAAGCCACTATAAAAGGAGAGATTCAAGCCTCTTCAGCGGATAAAAATGTCCTACCAACCCCACCTTCAAAAACCATAAAGTAACTCGCTGGTTTGGCAGCGCACACTTATAATCCCTGAGCTTGGGAGGCTGAGACAGGAGGATCGCGTGCAAGTTCGAAACCAGCCTCAGCTACTTAGTGAGGCTCTCAGCAACTTAGTGAGACCCTGTTTCCAAATAAAATATAAAATAGGTCTGGGAGTGTAGCCCCAAGGTAGAAAGCCCCTGGGTTCCATCCCCAGTACCAAAAACAAACAAAAAATAAATAAAGTAACAAAAACTGTAACAATACTCCAAATGGATGAAGTGTAGCTAGATAAATTGTCACAAATAAGAAATCAGGAATGCAAATGTGATATCTGGAACCTGAACTCTAAAACCACATAGTGAAGGATACACAATAGGCAGATATGGAAGAGAAGGAAAAAAAATAAGAAAGGAACTGGAAAAGATAGAATCACTCCTGAAACAAACATCATAAGCAGCCCCCGGATGAACAGATAGAAGTGGAGGGACCGTAGGGGCTCCATGTGAGTGAGGGAATGAGCCAAAAAAATCCATCCAAGGATGTGCTGAGAAGCACAGTCACAGAAAACCTCAAATACTCGCATATGCCTCGAATTTCCTTAATAATAAAAAAAATTAGATGGAATACTTCATTTGTTCTGAAAATAATTTGCATATTGAAAGTGTCCTAAATAAGCACATCTCAGAAAAGTGATAGGACTTTTAAGATAAAACAAAAACTAAGCTGGGTGTGGTGGCACAACACTTGTAATCCCAGCATTCGGGAGGCTGGGACAGTAGGATCGTGGTTTATGGCCAGCCTCAGCTACTTAGTAAGGCCCTTTGCAACTTAGTGAGACCCTGCTTCAAAATAAAGAATAAAAAATAGGGCTGGGGGTGTAGCTTGGAGGTAGAATGCCCCTGGGTTCCATCCCCAGTACTGCCAAAAAAAAAAAAAAAAAGTTGAATGCCTCTGGGTTCAATCCCCAGTTCCACCACACCAACAAAGCACACCAACAAAGCACAACTACTTTAGCCTACAGCAGGAAAAAATAAGGTGTGGCATGCTTTTAAGACACCCAAGGAAAGAAAGCATTGGCTAAAAATGTTATTAACCAAGTTACACATTAAGTAGCAACACTACACAAACACTTTAAACGTGCACAAGCATGAAGAAAAAGGTCCTCATGTTGAAGGATCTACTAGCTGATGAGCTTCCTTCCGAAAGATGATTTTGGAAAGTACAACACAAGAAACAAATGGTAAACATCATACAAATGTAATTGCAGATCAAAGACTAAAACAAAAGTAGTGATGGGAGTACAAAATTAGTATGTAAATATCAGCCATCCTACCAAAGAAGAAATGACACTTCTTTTAAAGTAGAGAAGGAATATAGGGGGAAATAGAATAAATTCACTGAGCTTGAATAATAAGTAGAAAGAAAATACCACTTAAAGCAGAAAAATTAACAGAAGCCGTAGTAACTTTTCTGTATAGTAACTTCTATAACTGATAAAAAAAACTCTCCCAAAGAGCATTACAGTTATAACTGCCAGACTGATAAAACTCTCCCAAAATAAATTAAGAGCAAAAATAGACCACATACTAAAACAGATGGCAATTACAATACAGATCGTAAACATAACATAGAAAGATAAAAAAGCAGCTGAAATCAAATATATCAGTTAGAGTAAGTATAGGTGGACTTTATTTCCCCATGAAAATGATTTTGTTTATCTTAAAATGCAAAACCCAGCTCTAACACAAACACAAGAGACACACCTTCAAAGGTGACTAATAAAGGCTAAACATGAAGACACGAGAAAAGACATATATAACAATGCGAACAAGAGGAGCGCAGAGGATGTAGTCTTGTTATTGGGCGGGACAGAAGTCAGATCCAAGAGCATTACCTGCGACAACCACAACAAAGGGAAACTGCATAATGCTAAAGGCTGCTACTAACAATGACTAAGTACATGATGTATTAAATGTTATTCAGCATCTACATGAAGCAGAAAGTACAGGAGATAAAAGGATACGGACAGCAAAAACCTTGAGAACAAAAAAATTTAACCTATCTCTTTCAATACAAGACATTCAAGTGATCAAAATATAAAGCTATAAAAGATCTTAAAAAGAATAATCATTGTAACATAGATCTTTTGAACACACTTAAGTAAACTTTGTATCTCAATAAAAAGAAATCTTCAAAAGCCAGTAAAACAGTCCTGAAAATTAAATCATAAGGAAAACTCCAAGACATTCCTTAAAGTAGAGAAAATAAAAATTTATTTGATCAAGATGCAACAAGGCCGGGCATGGTGGCGCACGCTTGTCATCCCCGGACTTGGGAGGCGGAGACAGGAGGATCGCGCAGGTTCAAAGCCAGCCGCGCTGGCTTAAGAGACCCTGTTTCCAAATAAAAATATAAAATAGGTCTGGGAGTGTAGCCCGGAGGTAGAAGGGTTTCCAGGCACCCCAGTACCACCAAACAAACAAAAAAATGCAACAAAATAAATTCTCATTTGATAATGGCAGAGTAACTCACAGTTAAATTCTTACACACACACACACACACACACACACACACACACAAAAAAAAAAAAAAAAACCTGTAAGATCTGGAAAAACTACTCAGATAAAGAACTATCTGGAAGGACTGGCAAGTGACCTAAAAGAGGCCATTACTGGAAAAGAGCCAACACTGGAAATAAATGAACATGGAGCTGGGGAGTAAAGTAGGCAGATGGAGCCAGAGGGCCATGGTGGAAAAGACTTGATACCCAACACAAGAAGCTTGTTTGATCATTCATATTTACTTAAATAGTACTTGGTATATACCACCGGCACTGAATAAGTATTTGTCATATACATTAGTGGCAGACTGTCCTACTTGGCCCATTTTGTCCATGGGAAACCTTGTGAATCCTTGGCGCTGGAGGTGAAGGCGTGTCCCCAGAGCAGTCTCTTTCCTTTTAACCTCAGGTGGCTCAGGCTCCACCTGCAGGCACCAGCCCGCCATCTTCAACAAATACCTGTGGACACAACCTCAACCTGTGAGGGCTCCCAGGGAAGATTTTTAAATCTAATCTGAGATAAAAATGCCCACCTCACCCTGCCTAAAATGAGTGAGGCAGGAGAGACTTGTGTGGACATTCTTTCCAAAGCCAACTTTTTTCTAATATCCAGAATCTCTCTGGATATCGCCACCCTTCTTGAAAGAATGGAGCTGTGGTCAGTTAAGGAGCACGTAGCTGGGCCCTCAGGTGATTCCTTTGTAAGTCCTGTGCCACTGGTCTCTTTATAACATGTGGAAAAATATTAGAACTGAGATTCTACTCTAGGCTGAAAGCCTTATTTTAATATCTGCTTATATATGGTTTCATGAGCAATTTAAAATACTGTTTTATGTATTTAACTTTCAGTGATTGGTCCCAAGGGTATGTAGCCCTTCAGTTTGATTTTTCTCAAATGAGTATCATGCCTTCTAAACCCAGGCATGGTGGTACATGTCTTGTAATCCTAGTACTTGGGAGGTTGAGACAAGAGGATCTCAGGTTCATGGCCAGCCTCAGCAATTTGTGAGGCCCTCTTCAACTTAGTGAGACTGTTTCAAAGTAAAGAAAAATAGGAATGAGGGTGTAGCTCGGAGGTAGAGTGCCCCTGGGTTCCATCCGCAGGACAACAATCCAAAAAAAAGAAAAAAAAAAAAGAAAAAGAAAAAAGCCTTTAAATATCATCATCTAGTGATTTAAATTTCTTTTGTAGCTACTTCCATTAAAGAATATCAGCCAGTAAGTGTAGAAAGAACAAAATTAAACAATCACTGTTTTGCAAACCTCACTATCAAAACTGATATAGGCAAGGATCATAAATGGATGACAGAGCCGGTTAAGTTAAAGCTTGCAGGATATTTACCCAGCCCTAGCACCCCATGATTACTTATAAAATACAAAGAGAAAGCCATTCTATTACAAAAGAGAAAGTGGGCAACTGCCACACCACTTAGAGTAGATATAATTAATTGGAAAGAAACAGTACCCAACATTACCTAGAAAAAAATTTTTGTTTTGCTTTGCAGTAATGGGGATGGAATCCAGGAGCATTCTACTCCAAACTACACCCCCAAGCCCTATTTTTTCTTTCTTTCTTTCTTTCTTTTGGTGGTATTGGGGTTCCTGGAAAACCTTCTACCTCCAGGTTATACTCCCAGACTTATTTTATATTTTTATTTGGAAACCGGGTCTCTTAAACCAGTGTGGCTGGCTTCGAACCTGCGCTATCCTCCTGTCTCCGCCTCCCAAGCGTGGGGATTACAAGCGTGCACCACCACGCCCTTATTCTTTATTTTAAAACAGGGTTTCACTGAGTTGCAAAGGGTCTCACTAAGTAGTAGTTGAGGCTGGCTGCAAACCATGATCCTCCCATCTCAGCCTCCCAAATGCTGAGATTACAAGCGTGTGACACCACGCCAAGCAACCTAGAAAAATTCTCATAAAAAAAATTTAACCTGAGTCTGAGCAAACTTTTTGGGGGGCGGGTCTGGGGATGGAACCCAGAGGCATTCGACCACTTGACCTCCAAGCGACACCCACAGACCTATTTTTTATCCTTTATTTTGAAATAGGGTCTCACTAAGTTGCGGAGAGCTTCACTAAGGAGCTAAGGCAGTCGTCTGCAAACTGCAACCCTTTGGTTTCAGCCTCCCAAATGCTGGAATTAGGAGCATGAGCCACCACCTGATCAAACTTTTAAATCCATATTTCAGTTATAGCAAAAACAGAGAACGAGAGAAGTTTCAGTGATACCATAAGGAAACAATTAAGATAAAGGCAGAATGCAATATATTTTGAAAGCTTTTTTTTTAGCCTATACTTATCAAAACATTAATGATGAGGGGCTTTCAGGAAAAGGTAGAGTAACAAAGAAACCAAAGAGATAAAATTAAATGTACTGCATGAATCTTGATTGAGTTCTAGTTCAAGGAAAAGAAATTAGAATTTTCTTTTAATAACTGGATAAAGTTGAATAGACTTCATGAGATGATTACTATTAAATTATTATTGTGATAGTATGACATTTGCTTTTAAAAGACATGTAAAACTATTAAGGTCTACATGCCATATTATTTGCAACCTTTTTTCAAATGGCTCAAAAGCAAAAAAGAAGCATGTATGTGTATACGTGTGTATAAAAAGGAAAAGTGGTTGGACAAACCAATAGCTGGCCTGTTTAGGGGGAGAATACATATCATGCTCACTGTACTATCTCTACATTTATTTATTTATTTACTTATTTATTTATTTCCAGTCCGGGGATGGAACCCAGGGGCATTTGACCTCCAAGCTACACCCCCTGCCCTATTTTTTATTCTTTATTTTGAAACAGGGTCTCACTGAGTTGCAGAGGGCCTCACTAATTAGCTGAGGCTGGCTTTGAACCTGTGCGATCCTCCTGTCTCAGCCTCCCAAATGCTGGGATTACAAGCGTGCGCTACCAGGCCCGGCTCCATTTATTTTATACAAGAAAATTTTCCTAAGATAAAGACAGTAAAACAGTCAAAGAGGAAATGAATGACAATCTGGAACGTGATGAGCAAAGAGGCCTGGTCCAACGAAGACAGTAAGAAACTAAAGACATAGAAATAGAAATATAAAAAAACATTAACTGTTGTCTTTAAGCCCAAGAACTCGCTAATCCTCAGAATAAGCCTTGGAAATACCATCTCTATTCGAAGATAAGGAGAACCAGACATTTCCCCTTTTTCTAAAAGTTAGCAATCGAGTTGAAAAGAGGTATTTATAAATCGGGTGCTAGTCACAGTTCAGAACTAGAAGGAGGTAAGAAATCATTCTTGGAGTGCATACTTACTATGCGCCTGAAGAAGACACCATCACTTTCTGAGTAGAATTATCAAGCAAACTATGATGCTGTCGCTTGTGTCTTGCCAAGTGGGAGTGGAAGACAGGCCACTGTACTATAAACACAGGCCTTGGAGATGAGAAAGTTCAAGGCCTGTTTCGGGAAAAAGGATCTAGCATTTCTCTGCAATAAATTTGTAAACTAGAGATGGAGAGATAAGACCATGAACAAATTAAACCACAAAGATCCTTGAATGCCTATTCAGGGAACTTTAGTAAGTGGAAACCATTAGCTAGTTTCTGAGAAGTAAACCAAAAGAAGCAGTTTAAGTAGATATATCTAGTTATAACATGCACAAAAAAGGTAGAGGACAGTCTAGTACAGAAGAGAAGTCAGAAGAGTAGCAAATTGAGATTGCTATAAACAAGCTATTCTACTCTCTAAACTGAAGCGGGGGGAGAATCTGTGTCCTTCTGCTAACTACCTAATATAATATCTACCCAATCAGTATAAATTTCTACACCCATTTTTTGGTATCAGTCTGACTCCACTGAATTCTACATAAACCCAAGTATTTTTTGCTTATTCAGACATAAAAATGAGTTGTGAACCAGAAGGTGTTTGATACCGAAACACAAGTAATTTATAACAATATTTGTTATATTATTAGAATACAATATTAATAAAACACTGAGCCAGTTTTATTTTCAGAAGAGTTTATGGTTTTAAAAAATAATACCACTGATTTCCCAAATGGAGTTCCTGATTCATTATCACAAAGTGACTCTTTTCTCAATTCTTCTAAGAATGGCATTAAAACTAGCACTCTTAGCCGGCGTGGTGGCACACGTTTGTAATCCTCGCGCTTGGGAGGCTGAGACAGGAGGATCGCACAGGTTCAAAGCCAGCCTCAGCTACTTAGTGAGACCCTGTTTCCAAATAAAATATAAAATAGGTCTGGGAGTATAGCCCAGAGGTAGTAAAGCGTCTGAGTTCCACCTCCAGTACCACAAAAAATAAACAAAACAAAAAAAATAGCACTCTTGCTGGGCGTGGTGGCACACACTTGTAATCCCCACACTTGGGGGGCAGAGACAGGAGGATCACACAGGTTTGAAGCCAGCCGTGCTGGCTTAAGAGACCCTGTTTCCAAATAAAAAGTATAAAATAGGTCTGGGAGTATAGCCCAGAGGTAGAAGGGTTTCCAGGAACTTCAGTACCACAAAAAAAAAAAAAAAAACTATCACTCTTAGTACATGAGTTAAGCCAATAAGTACAAAGAATATTTTGGGGCAATAGGGCTTAATTCTTTATTGGAACCCCAGTTTTATATTTATTATTTATTTATTTATTTTTGGTGGTACTGGGGGTGGAATCCAGGGGCCTTGTACCTCCGGGCTATACTCCCAGACCCATTTTATATTTTTATTTGGAAACAGGGTCTCACTAAGTTGCTGAGAGCCTCACTAAGTAGCTGAGGCTGGCTTCGAACCTGTGCGATCCTTCTGTCTCAGCCTCCCAAGTGCAGGGATTACAAGCGTGCGCCACCAACGCCCAACTGGAACCCCAAGTTTTAAAAAGCATATAAAATTACTTGATTATTCAATTGTTTAGTAAACTCATCAGATTGAGAAATAACTGAAACTGAAAACTTAATAGAACAATTGTTTATATTGAGAAAATACTTTTGAGTGAAGACCTGTTAAATAAACTCTAAGAAACTCACATACTAATTTGGATTTCTTCATTTCTTCAATCAAAAGTTTTTTCATTAAGTACTTCTGTGTCTGTCTTGTCTTATTTGCCCTAAAAACTTCAATTATTTTGTCTCGCTACCCTTTTAATACTCTGCTGCCAGACAATCTCCCCCAAATACCCATTTTATTATGCTTCTTTCTTAAAATAAAATGATAGCCAGGCGTGGTGGCGCACGCTTGTAATCCCAGCGCTTGGGAGGCTGAGACAGGAGGATCGCACAGGTTCGAAGCCAGCCTCAGCAACTTAATGAGATCCTGTTTCCAAATAAAGTATAAAATAGGTCAGGGAGTATAGCCCGGAGATAGAAAAACCCCTGGGTTCCACCTCCAGTACCACCAAAAAAAAAAAAAAAAAAGGATGAAGGATAACTAATAAGCAGATAAACACTAAGCCCCATAATAGCTCACCATGGCAGCTGGAATGGTGGGAAGGACATGATTGCATCTGAGGACACAGGCTTTTGAGTGATCCAGTTCCTGTCCCAGGAGCATGGGCAGTGTATGCCCCTGAATCTAGTCTTCAATAAAAATATTTACACCTTTTTTGATTTTTGACATATTTGTGAATATCTCAGCACAATGTGCAGCACCAAGAAAGGCCACCACTCCAATGAACCTCTAGGATTCTAGGCTTTCTTGAATCTTGCTTCCCCCTTGCTTTCATTTTAGGCTTATCTTCAGCCTCCACTGCTCTTGAATAATTCATGTTCATTTCTACTCTTCAGCTTTCATTTTGCTATTTCTTTACCTTGTAATGCTGTTTTCCTAACTGAAAAGCTCTCCATCCTTCATGATCTACATGATCCAAGATCAACTTGTTCCTTAGACATTTTCTCCTTTCATACTGAGTTGATTCTTCTCTGAAAGTCCGTATTAGTTTTGGGGTTTTATTTTTGACATTCTATCATAAATTTTTAGAAGAGATAGACTAGTGATCTTGTTAAAATACTTATTTAACAGCCAGGGATGGTGGCGCATGCTCGTAATCCTAGTACTTGGAAGGCTGAGACAGGAGGATTTTGCAAGTTCAAAGCCAGCCTCAGCTACTTAGTGAGGCCCTTTTCAACTTAGTGAGACTCTATTTCAAAATAAAAAATAAAATAGAGCTGAGATAGAATGCCCCTGGGTTCAATCCCTAGTATCATAAAATACCAAAATCTCATTTAACCCCGGCAGTAATATAAACATGGAGCAAAGACTAAAACAAACTAGGAACAGACTGAGGAGTCTCTACAGGCAGCATAGTTGCTGCATATACACATATTCTCCTACCTTGTGTTTATTTATTTATTTTTTTTTTTCTTTGCAGGTTTGGGGATGGAACCCAGGGGCATTCGACCTCCAGGGGCATTTGACCTCCGAGTTACATTCCCTGCCCTATTTTTTATTCTTTCTTTATATATTTATTTTGGTGGTACTGGGGGTGGAACCCAGAGGCTTTCTACCTCCGGGCTATACTCCCCAGACCCATTTTATATTTTATTTGGAAACAGGGTCTCACTAAGTTGCTGAGAGCCTCACTAAGTGAGGCTGGTTTCGAACCTGCGCGATCCTCCTGTCTCAGCCTCTCAAGCGTGGGGATTACAAGCGTGCGCCACCACGCCCAGCATTTATTCTTTATTTTGAAACAGGGTCTCGCTAAGTTACAGAAGGCTTCACTAAATAGCTGAGGTTGCCGTAAACAGCGATCCTCCAGTCTCAGTCTCCCAAATGCTGGGATTACAAGCGTGCGCCACCACGCCCTGCGTGTTTTTTAATATGGACACCCTAGTACAGTGCTTGATAAGCATCCTGCAAGTAGTAGATTTGGTAACTAAATGACGGATTAAATCAAATGGCATAATTTACATGATTTTCTTTAATGAACTTAAAAAGACTACTATGAGAGTCTCACTAATCTTAAAATCATTTCTATGGACCAAGAAAGCAAATATTATCATTTCCAGATGTATTTGGTCAGTGGCTTCGGGTTCTATCTGCACATACAAAATAGAGTTGTAAGCAAAATAATCCAGAATATTCAAAGTTCATAAAAATTGTAGCAAAATCCAATAATTAAGGATATGAGTGATGAACAAATATAAATATGTGAAACAAAGACAATTTTTTGTTTTGTTTTGTTGGTACTGGAGATTGAACCCAGGGGAGTTCAACCCCTGAGCCATATCCCTGGCCCTATTATATTTTTCAGTTTGAAACAGGGTCTCATTGAGTTGCAAAGGGCCTCACTAAGTAGCTGAGGCTGTCCTCAAACCCGCAATCTTCCTGTCTCAGGCCTCCAAATACTGGGATTATAAATACGTGCCATCGCACCCAAAGATCAGCAGATCACTGAACCAAAGATAGTATCAAAGATAATCAGAAAAACTGGGCGTGGTGGCACATGCTTATAATCTTGGCATCTGGGAGGCTGAGACAGGAGCATCACAGTTCAGACAGCCTCAGCTACTTAGTGAGGCCCTTTGCAACTCAGGGAGACTCTGTTTCAAAATAAAGCATAAAAAATTGGGCTGGAGGTGTAGCTCAGAGGTAGAAAAAAATAAAATGTACACATTTTCAGTTAAAGAGACCCAGATTTTTTTTCCCTAACCTTTATTATATCAATCTAATAGAGATTTGGGTTATTTTTATAAATCAGCAACTTCAGAAAAACCATGTTGTCAAATTAAGAAAATGCCCAATTCAAAATTCACTGTAGCTGGGCGTGGTGGCGCATGCTTGTAATCCCCGCACTTGGGAGGCAGAGACAGGAGGATTGCGCTGGTTCCAAGCCAGCTACACGCACTGGCTTAGGAGACCCTGTTTCCAGAATAAAAATGTAAAAATAGGTCTGGGAGTGTAGCTTGGAGGTAGAAGGGCTTCCAGGAACCCCAGTACCACCACCAAAAAAAAAAAAAAAAATTCACTGTAAATATTTAAAAAGCATTAAATATGAAGGTACATATGGCTCCCAGAATGTTATGGATATTGTGAGAAATTATAATACTGAATGCTTAGTCATACACTTCACTAAACCACTACTTCTCAATTTTTTTTTCCACCAAAACTGCCCACTCCACCAGCCCCTTGACAAAATTCCCTATTAAAAACTAAGAACATAACCTAAAACTATTTACCATAATTTAGACTTTTGTGCTTTATCTTAAAAGTATCATGCTCTAAGAAGATCTGCCAGCCAGGTATGGTGGCCCAGGCTGAAATCCCTGTACTTGGAAGGCTGAGACAGGAGAATTGCAAGTTCACGGCCAGCCTCAGCTACTTAGTGAGGCCCTCCACAACTTAGTGGGACCCTGTTTCAAAATAAATAAAAAGTAGGGCTGGGAGTGCGGCTCGGTTGGAGGCAGAATGGCCCTGAGTTCAATCTCCAGTATAGAAGTATAAAAAGAAAGAAAGAAAAAGAGAAAGAAAAAAAAGAAAGAAAAAAAGAAAGACTCGCCATATATAATCACAGGCTTTGCATATCTTGACGTGTATTTGTGTACTCTCACTGACATTTGTGACCAAGTCTGAAAGCACTGACTTAAATCAAAGCTTGTCTAGCTCAATTTTCCTAGATTATAATACCAGAACAAATTCATTAATAATGCCCAGGCAGGAGCCAGGCATGGTGGCACAGGCTTATAATCTAGTATTCAGGAGGCTGAGACCGGAGGATCGTGTTCATGAACAGCCTCAGCTACTTAGTGAGACCCTGTTTCAAAATTAAAGCCTAAAAACAAAATTAGGGCTGGAGGTATAGCTTGGAGGTACAATGCCCCTAGGTTCCATCCCCAGTACAGAAATAAATAAATAAATAAATAAAATAATGCCCAGCCATATAACTATTTGACATTTGTTGAATACTAAAATATGCCAAAAGCATTACCATTGGAGTGTGAGTGTACACATATACATATATACATATCATTTCAAACTTCAAAATGTATATTTTTATGACTACTTTATTTTATTTATTATTTTTTGGGGGGTGGTACTAGGGGTGAAACCCAGGGGCTGTCTACCTCCGGGCTATACTCCCAGACCTATTTTATACTTTGTTTGGAAACAGGGTCTCACTAAGTTGCCGAGAGCCTCACTAAGTAGCTGAGGCTGGCTTCGAACCTGTGTGCTCCTCCTGTCTCAGCCTCCCAAGCGCGAGGATTACAAGCGTGCGCCACCACGCCCAGTTTCATGGCTACTTTCTAATGAAAGAACTGAGCCACCAAGAGATTAAAATTGCTATCCTACAGCAATTCAACTAATAAGTCTGGTTATTTTGTAACCAGGTCTCTGTTATATCTCGACCTCACTAATGTTTCATTTTTACAGAAATCTTTTCTGATCTGTTTTCTTTCTTTCCATTTCTTTTTTCCATTACCGGGAGTTGAACCCAGGGGTGCTTATCACTGAGTTACATAGATCCCCAGACCTTTTTCCTTTTTTAGATAGTTATTTGTTCATTCATTTATTTATTGCAGCACTACTGATTGAATCCAGAGCATTCCACCTCTGAGCTACATTCCCAGCACTATTTTATTCTTTATTTTGAAACAAGGTCTCACTAAGTTGTGGATGGCCTCACTAAGTAGCTGAGGCAGGCTGCAAACCTGACTCAAATCCTCCTGACTCAGCCTCCCAAGTGTGCCACCATTCCCAGCTTAATTCTTGTTTTGAGACAGGGTCTTGCTAAGTCTGTGAAGCTATGATCCTCCTGCTTCAGCCTGCCAAGCCACTGGGTCTCAGGCGTAAACCAAAAGGCCCAGCTTCTCTAATCTGGTTTAACCTTACCATCCAGGAAAGGACAATCCTAATGTCCACTAATGTCTTACAAAGAAACTTTTGACTTGTACAAGAACTATAAAGCTTTATAACTATACTAAAAGAGAAAGCAGAATCTAGCCACTAAAACCGAGTGGATTCTTAGGTTTAATTAAGAGCTGGCATTGTAAATACGTTAAGAAGTAACTTCATACACAAACTGCAGATCTCATCTAAACGGGTAGCATGGAGTGACGGAGGGCACACAGGACCACAAGTTACACCGCAATTTCTAACTCTCCCTAGCTTCTGTCACTGGCTGCTTGTCCTTAAGTAAATCAATTCCTCTCTAGGACTCATTCACTGTGTTGAAGGGATGTGCTAGGAGGTATTTACATTTCCTTCTAGTCATAGTGTTTTATCTTTATAATTTTGCTGCCCACTCATTCCAATTTCTATATGTAAAGTTTAAGTTTCTATTACTCTGAGCTAGTATCTTTTTATTAACATGGCCCTAAGCATTTTTTTTTTTTTTAATTTGGAAACTGGGTCTCCTAAGCCAGCGCGCGCGGCTGACTTCAAACCTGCGCGATCCTCCTGTCTCTGCCTCCCAAGCGCAGGGATTACAAGCGTGCGCCACCAAGCCTGGCTTCATTTTTGTGTGTGTGAGGGTCTGCGGATGGAACCCAGGGGCATTCAACCTCCGAGCTACACCCCCTGAGGTCTTATATTTTATTCTTTATTTTGAAACCAGGTCTCACTGAGTTGCAAAGGGCCTCACTAAGTAGCTGAGGCTGTCCACAACCGCGATCCTCTGGTCTCAGCCTCCCGAATGCTGGGATAACAAGCGTGCGCCACCACGCCCGGCAGTCTTGGCCCTTTCTTAAAATATTCCCTCAACTCTTCCTTTCCGAATAATTTTCATTTTATAGTCACATGTTGAGCACAACAAAATTGCCCAAAGTTGCCGTTTTATAGTAAGTTCAATCTGGCCCTGCTGTCAAAATATTTTAAAAAGTTTGGTGATTTAAGCCGGGCGTGGTGGCACACACTTGTAATCCCAGCATTTGGGAGGCTGAGACTAGAGGATTGAGGTTTGCGGACAGCCTCAGCTACTTAATGAGGCCATTTGCAATTCAGGGAGACCCTGTTTCAAAATAAATAGAAAATACGGCGTGGGGGGGGGGTGATAGAATGCCCCTGGGTCCCATCTCCAGTACTGCAAAAAGTAAGTAAAAACATTTATACTTAAGCTTCAATTATACTGGGTTTTCAAACTTTTTTTTTTTTTTTTTTTTTTTTGCGGGTCTGGGGATGGAACCCGGAGCCATTCGACCTCTGAGCTATACCCCCTGCCCTAGTTTTTATTCTTTAATTTGAAACAGGGTCTCACTAAGTTGCAGGCGGCCTCACTAAGTAGCTGAGGCTATCTGCGAACCGCGATCCTCCAGTCTCAGCCTCCCGAATGCTGGGATTACAAGCGTGCGCCACCACACCCGATGGGTTTTCAAACATTTAAGTACATTGAAAGTCATACATAAACTGTACTACTAACCATCTTCCGGGTGAATCTGCAATCTGTTCTTGTAGTTTCTGCAGCTCCGCTGTGTACGCCATTACTCGAGCATTGCACACCATGAGATTCTTAACTGCACGTAGGACCTGGTCTTTTTGGGTGCTCAGAGAAAGGAGTTTCCATATTCCTTCTCGCATTCGAGTTTCTAAGTCTATTTTTTCTTGAATGCTGCAGCCCTAAAATAAAGAGAAAAAGCTAATTTTAAAAAGGTAGCAAAAAATCCAAAATCGCAGTACTTCTTTTTTAATACTCTTGTTGGTACATCGTACCCTCACATCACTGTGTAGTTGGTAGCGATGGTAGCATACATGCACCCTGCACTTGGTGGGCTTTCACCTGCTCCCCACCCATTCCCCCTTCCCTATACAAAGTACCTCGGTATTCTCATATAAGCACTACTGTCAATGGAAGTGATTCCTCCATTCATTCTCCCTCTCCGGTCCCTTCCCCTAGACCACCTCCCTGGCTCCACCAGGGTTTTTCTCCATTATCGGGAGTCCCTCTGGCGTCTTGCTCACTCTCTAGCTCCCCGTGAGAAACATCATATGACCCTTCCCTTTCTACCACTGGCAAATCTCCACATAATGTCCTCTAGGTCCATCCATTTCTTTTTACCCAGAATAGATAGAAAATACACTAGATATCATCCATTTTATATCATATTGGGGAAGAAATAGTTTTTAATATGCAATAGTACAAAAACATAGCCATTTTAGTATATGTGCTACCGAACGAAGCGAGCACAAAAAATATAGCCATTTTAAATAAACTCTTTGGGGTTGGGATGTAGCTTAGCTCGGCAGCAAAGCGCAATGCCCTCCCTGGGTTTGATCCCCAGTGCCAAAAAGACCAAAAAAAAAAAAAAAAAAAAGTCAAACTAAGAAAATCAATAACCTCTTTGCAGAACCTTTTCTTTTGTTATTGGTAACCCTTTAAAATCTGCCAGGATAAACAAAGAGAAACAAAGGTAAAGAGCATTACCTCTTAACTTTTTAAAAATGTTTTACTTATTTTATTTGTGGTATGGGAGGGTACTGAGGATTGAACCCAGGGGCATTCTACCTCCAAGCTATGCCCCCAACCCTATTTTTTATTCTTATTTTAAATCAGGGTCTCACTAAGTTGAGGAGAGCCTCACTAAGTAGCTGAGGCTGACTGCAAACCTTTGACTCTCCTGTCTCAGCCTCCCGAGTACTAGGAACTACAAGCATGCATCACGATGCTGGCTCCTAACAAATCCCATACTAGGTTTAATAGTGTGCCCCAAGCTAGGCCTGCTGATGCACACCTGCAACCCTAGTACTGGGAGGTTGAAACAGGATGATAGCAGGTTCAAAGCCAGCCTGAGCAATTTAGTGAGGTTCTTAGAAACTGAGAGACCCTGTTCTAAATGAAAAAAAAAAAAAAAAAAAAAAATAGGGCTGGAGGTATAGCCCAGACGTAGAAGGGCCTTTGGTTCAATCCCCAGCACCATAAAAAAGTGTCCCCCAAATTCATGTCCATCTCAAGCCCTCAGAATGTAAGCTTGTTAGGACACGAGGTTGTACAGATGGCATGGAGGCGCACGCATGTAATCCCAGCTTTCGGGAGGCTGAGACCAGAGGATCATGGTTCACAGACATCTTCAGCTACTTAGTGAGGCCCTCCGCAACTTAGTGAGACCCTGTTTCAAAATAAAGAGTAGCCAGGCATTGTGGCACACACTTGTAATCCCCGCGTTTGGGAGGCAGAAACAGGAGGATCGCGCAGGTTCGAAGCCAGGCGTGCTGGCTTAAGAGACCCTGTTTCCAAATAAAAAAAAATATAAAAATAGGTGTTTGGGAGTGTAGCCTGGAGGCAGAAGGGTTTCCATGAACCAGTACCACCAAAAAAATAAAAATAAAAATATAAAGAATAAAAAGTTGGGCAGGGCGTGTAGCTTGGAGGTTGAATGCCTCTGGGTTCCATCCTCGGACCAGTAAAAAATAAAACTAAATTAAAAAAATAAAATAAAGATGAGGCCATCCTGGGTCAGAGTGGGCTCTAAGTCCAATGATTAGTGTCCTTATAAGAAGGCCATGTGAAGAACTGGGCGTGGTGGTGCACACTGTAATCCCAGGACTTGGGAGGCTGAGGCAGGAAGATGGAAGCTTCAATTCAGCCTTGGCAACAAGGTAGTGAGGCACTCAGATAAAGAAATAAGCCCAGTGGCCCACGCTTGTAATCACCCCCGCCCCCCACCACCTGTTTGGGAGGCTGAGACAGGAGGATTGCACAGGTTCGAAGCCAGCCTCAGCTACTTAGTGAAGCTCTCAGCAACTTAGTGAGACCCTGTTTCCAAATAAAATATAAAATAGGTCTGGGAGTATAGCCCGGAGGTAGAAAGCCTCTGGATTCCACCCCAGTACCACCAAAAAAAAAAAAAAAAAGAGAGAGAGAGAAGGAGGAGGAGGAGGAGGAGGAGAAGGAGAACTTCTGAACAGATGTCCACATAGAACAGATGTCCACAAATCTGCTAATGTGTAGGCCTGGATCTGCTAATACACCTGGCCTTTGGACTTCTGATCTCAAGGACTATGAGATTAAAGCTCCCATTTCTTTCTTTCTCTTTCTTTCTGTATTTATTTATTTATTTATTTGGTGGTACTGAGGGCAGAACCCAGGGAATTTCTACCTCCAAACTATACTCCCAGACCTATTTTCTATTTATTTGGAAATGGTCTCACTAAGTTGCTGAAAGCCTCACTAAGTAGCTGAGGCTGGCTTCGAACCTGTCGATCCTCCTGTCTCAGCCTCCCAAGCGCAGGGATTACAAGCGTGCGCCACCACGCCCGGCTAAAGCTCCCATTTCTAAGCCACCAGTATTGGTCATTTTTTAGGACAGCCTTAGGAAACATATACACGCATGTGTTATATAAACTGTATCATGAGATAGTAAGGTGCAGTTGAGGAGGCTGCATTAACCAAGGAAAAGCTCTGAAAGACAGGAATTGAATAAAGGAAGTGAGCTTTAGCAGCAGAGAGGTAAGATGTTATTTATTATGATGAGAAGTTTAAATAAAATCTCAGAAGCAACAATTTTAAATAAAATCTCAGAGTGAAAGTGTTGCGCTTAGAAAATGTCAGAGGAGCCAGGCGTGGTGGCACACAGGCCTGTAATCCCCACCCTTGGGAAGCTGAGACAGGAGGATCGCAAAGGTTCGAAGCCAGCCTCAGCTCCTTAGTGAGGCTCTCAGCACTAAGTGAGACCCTGTTTCCAAATAAAATATAAAACAGGTCTGAGAGTGTAGCCTGGAAGTAGAAAAGCCCCTGGGTTCCACCTCCAGTACCACCAAAAAATATAAAATAAAATAAAATGTCAGAGGATTTATCTAACTGGAACAGAGACTAAGAACACAGTTCTGGGCATACTTATTTGAGTCACCAAGAAATTACTAAGTAATTTAGTTCTTAATGTCTTTTATTTCATTTAATTATCTTATAATGGCCTGATTCTGTATTCAAGTTTCATTTATAGTGTTAAAATTCTACAAATCAGAGCTGGGCATGGTGTCGCACACTTGTAATCCTAGCATTCCTTAGGCTGGGACTGGAGGATTGCAGTATGGAGAAAGCCTCAGCTACTTAGTAATGCCCTCTGCAACTTAATGAGACCCTGTTTCAAAATAAAGAATAAAAAACAGAGCTGGGAAGCCTGGTATGGTGGCACACGCCTATAATCCCCGCACTTGGGAGGCTGAGACAGGAGGATCGCACAGGTTCAAAGCCAGCCTCAGCTACTTAGTGAGGCTCTTAGCAACATATTGAGACCCTATTTCTAAATAAAAATATTTTTTAAAAAATAGGTAGGTCTGGGAGTATATCCTGGAGGTAGAAAGCTTCTGGGTTCCACCCCCCAATACCACCAAAAAAAAAAAAAATTATATATATATATATGGCTGGGGGTGTCTCTTGGAGGTCGAACGCCCCTGGGTTCCATCCCCAGACCCACAAAAAAAAAAAAAATCTACAAACCAAATGAATAGTTCTGATTTTATTCAGTGACTTTGTTAAAAATATATATAAACCACATATTTATACATACACTACAAACATGTAATAATGCTTCTAGTATACCTCTTTCTGTGCTAAAAATGAACACTATTACTTCGTGTGTGTGTGTGTGTGTGTGTGTGTGTTATACTGATGATTGAATCCAGGGGGGCATTCTTTCTGAGCTACACCTCCAGCCCTATTTTAGATTTTTTAACTTTGAAACAGGATCTCACTAGGTTGCCGAGGATCTCCCTGAATTGCTAAAGCTGCCTGTGAACCTGCAATCTGCCTGCCTCACCTTCCCAAATACTAGGATTACAGGGCCAGTGCCTCCATGCCAGGCTTATTACTTACTTTCTAATTGTATCCAAATATATATTTTAAAATGTGAATGGAACCTACTAACAAAAGTTTCAGATAGCCGGGCACAAGTGTGTGGTGGCACACACTTGTAATCCCCGCGCTTGGGAGGCGGAGACAAGAGGATCCCACAGGTTCAAAGCCAGCCTCAGCTACTTAGTGAGGCTCTCAGAAACTTAGTGAGACCCTGTTTCCAAATAAAATACAAAATAAGTCTGAGAGTAGAGCCTGGAGGTAGAAAGCCTCTGGGTTCCCCTCCCAGTACCACCAAAAAAAAAAAAAAAAAAAAAAAGTTCTAGATATTAAAATGACAATCTTTCAAACAGAAAAAAAAAAAAAACCTACAAGTTAGGAGAATTAAGTCTATGGTGATTACCCCCCCAAAAACTCTGTAGATGATTTAACTATCCAAAATCAACTGCATGCAGTAGTCACATGCAGAAAGCAGATCTGTTTAATTACCTCTGTAATTACATCATGTAATTACCACATAAAGACTCTTGTGTTGTTACTATAAACTGGTGCAATATATAAATGTAACCATTTGCTAGTAGTTTTCCTTCTTCACACATGACTGAATTTCAACAACTCCATTTTATCTTTTTTATGACTTGTAGCCCCAAAGTAAATTTTTCTTTCACATAATTAGTGATTAGTTATAAGAATTATCTCTGTGACCCATATGTCAGTAAACTCTGGAGCCGGGTTGGTATTGGAGAGTTCACACAGAGAGCAACTCAAAGCTGAGAGGAATAGCTTTACTCTGCAACTCAAATATAAGTAAATACCATCTGCTGCCACTAAATCCAACTGTGCCTTAAAATAGAGTAATGAGACAGCCAGTTGAACTAGCACAGTGGTTCTCAAAGCTGGCTCCACCTTAGAGTCATCTGAGGCAGAAAGGAAGGACCTTAGAGAGCACCTAAAACTAAGCTGGGTGTGATGGCACACCCCTTGGACACACCTGTCATCCTGGTCTGAGAGAGGCTGGAAAAAGAGGATTGCGTGTTTGAAGCCACCCTCAGAAACTTAGGGAGACCCTAAGCCAGGCATGGAGGCTCACACTTGTAATCCCAGTATTTTCAAGGCTGAAACAAGAGGATCGCAGGTTCACTGGCAGCTTCAGCCACTTACTGAGGCCCTCTGCAACTTAGTGAGACCCCGTTTCAAAATAAAAAATAAAAAATAGGGCTGGGCAGCGGGGCTGGGATCGGAGCCTGCCGTGAGGCAAGGCCAGTGCTGGGGCCTCTGAGGCCGGGATCGGAGCCTGCCGAGGGGTGAGGCCGGTGCTGGGGCCAGCGAGGCCAGGATCGGAGCCTGCCGTGAGGCAAGGCAGGTGTTGGGACCTCCAAGGCCGGGATCAGAGCCTGCTGAGCTTAGGCCGGTGCCGGGGCCACTGGCCGGCATCGGAGCCTTCCGTGAGGCAAGGCCGCTACTGAGTCCTCCATGGTCTGGATCTGCCAAGACATCCTGCTGCCTCGGCATCTATGTGTTGAGACCCCACTCCACATAGTTAATCGGCAGAACGCCCCGAGAAATAGGTATCGTCTCTGGCCAAAATATCCCCCACTTTTACCCTTCATGACTATTAATATTTCCTTTAACTTTCTACACGAATTGCTCCAGTGATGTGAAATCAGGACTATAAATAGAAATTGAGTCCGTGGATATAAATTTTCTAATAATTTGCCTAAACGTCCTTGGCTTTGCTCAAGAGTAAGGAAAAAACTGGCCAGAATTCAGATGCTGTGATAAGCATTCCAACTGCAGCAATTACAAAGGGTCTCTGACCCTCACTATCACTAACTTAGGTTAAGCTATTAACTCCGGTAACATAGCTCAGTTTAAGGAAACTTTGTTTACCCTTGAGATCCTGCCTAGAGACAGAGAAGATAAAATTTTGTGTGTGACTTCGAAGCAATTTAGTTGATGAACAACTTAGTTGCCAAAATACAATAGAGCCAAGGAGAAAGATTGTTGACCTTCACGCCCAGTGTGAGCGTTCCCCGAAACAGGGAGAATGCCGCATGGCTAGAAATGAAAATGACAAAATAAAGGACAGATATTCTAAATATATATGTATGAAGGAAAGGAAATACCGTAAGAGTAAGAAAGCACTTTTTCATGAAGAAGAGCTTATCATAAGAACATCCCGACTGGGAAAGAAAGGAATTAGAAAGTTAGAAGCAGGTTGCAGAGGGTTTGTGATAAGGAAATGGATTATTAGAGACCAATAGGCCTTTAATAGGCTTTTTGTCTAAAAAAGAGTGTTCAGCAGTCAAGGAAATACATCTGACAACTAAATCCAAGAACTTCACAGTGTTATTTGTGGTGTCTTATTTGCCAAGCTGTGTTGTGAGTTTTTGTAAGCTTTCAGACTTCAGAAGGCAAAGCGGATGAGATCTGAGAGACTCCCATCGCATCTCCCTGGACCGCCACAGCTCCCCATGCTTGTCATATGGATATAGATGGAAACTTCAAAAAAGAAAGCAAAAGAAGATTCCATGAGAAGGCGTATTCTCCAAGCCCTGGGCCTTGGGCGTGCCTGTATTGCCTTTGGAATTTACCTTTGGACCTGCCCTGCTGCAATATCGAAAGAAAGATCTGGAGCTTATCTCCTAAATGCTAGACTAGTCATTTACTTTGTTTATATGTAATCCACTATTGTTTTGCTGTGATTGCCCCCCTTCCCTTTCTTTTTTTTCTCTCCTATTATTAATCTCACTGGTTAAGGGTATAAATTTCTCTGGGTTCCTGTAATAAATTGTCATTGGCTCAAGAAGCCTTTGTCCACCTCAAATTCTTTCCCAAGCGCCGTACCTAAAAACTTAGGGAATTCATAGAGGGGAAGGAATTGCTGCAAATAAGTTTCTGCAGAACTCCACCTGCCTTTTGCCCCATCTTTCTGAGGCTCCCGGTCGCGAGTGGACTTGCCCCCACAGGACTGAGCCAGTCGGTAACATGGATCGGAGCCTGCTGAGGGGTTAGGCCGATGACAGGGCCATCGGCTAACATCGGAGCCTGCCGTGAGGAAGGCCGGTGCTGAGACCTCTGAGGCCAGGATCGGAGCCAGCTGAGGGGTTAGGCCAGTGTCGGGGCCAGTGAGGCCAGAACCGGGGCCTCCCATGAGGCAAGGCCGCTGCTTGAGCCAGTGAGGTCTGGATCAGTCCACCGGGTAGCCAGGCCACAACTGGGGCCGTCAAGAGTGGGATCGGTATTTGCAACACAGCATGCACAGAGAAATATCATAGAAAATTAAAACCAGATGCTTCCCCTAATCAGCAATAACTAGGAGGAAAGGGGCAACAGGAAGTGGTCGAGCTATAGAGAGGGCCCTATAGTGAAGCAATTGAGGTGACCAATCAGAGGGTATGGAACAGAGGAGGATGGAGCCTCTTTAAAAAGCAGGAGGTACATAAACAAATGTATCAAAGTTAATCACCAAAGAAGCATGGGATCGAGGGAGGGGGAGAAAATGGGATGGGGACTGGATGAGGGCTAATTGGATGATGTGTGCTTGTATATCCTCAAGTCTTATATTCCAATGTGATGTATGATTACAATGCACCAATAAAAATAAATTTAAAAAAATAGGGCTGGGGTTGTAGTCAGAGGTAGAATACCCCTGGGTTCAATTCTTAATACCACACACACATACACCCTAAAGGAACTTAGAGAGGCCCTAAGCAACTTAGTAAAACCCTGTTTCAAAATAAAAAAAAAAAACAGGCACAGTGACACATGATTGTATCCCAGCATTCGGGAGGCTGAGACCGGAGGATGGCGGTTCGTGGACAGTTTCAGCTACTTAGTGAGGCCCTCTGCAGCTCAGACCCTGTTTCAAAATAAAGAATAAAAGAAAAAAGGGCAGGGGATATAGCTTGGAGGTTGAATGCCCCTGGGTTCCATCCCCACACCCACACGCAAAAAATAAAATAAAAAATAAAATAGCTCAGAGGTAGAATATCCCTGGGTTCAATCTCCAAAACCCAATAAAAATAATAATAAAAATATCTAAGCTGTTACCTATCTCAAACTAATTAGGATCTCTGGAGGTGGGACCTGAGCATTTTCTTTTTATAGATTCTCCTCATGGTTTAATAATGTCCAGCATAGAGTCTTCCACTGGTCTGTTTGAAATCTACAGCAATCTTGGAAGTTGCAGCAACCTGACACACCAGCAGGTGGCCACAGCCACAGGAAGGAATGGGCTGGACTTGCAGAGTTTTCAGTAATGGAAAAGATACCACAACAGTTGAGTATGGGAAAGAGTGGGGAGAAAAAATGCAAATCAGGGTTTAAGAGAAACTCATGTGAAAGGCTAAGTGAACCACCATTAAGGAAATGAGCTCCATGTAGCAGATATTGGCACCAGATTTTTTTTTTTAATGGTACTGGGGATGAAACCCTGGGGCCTTCTACCTCCAGGCTACACTCCCAGACCTATTTTATATTTTTATTAGAAAACAGGGTCTCACTAAGGTGCGGAGAGCCTCCCTCAGTAGCTGAGGCTGGTTTAGAACCTGTGCAATCCTCCCGTCTCAGCCTCCCAAGTACTAGGATCACAAGCGTGTGCTACCACGCCCAGCTCTGGCATCAGATTTTCATCCTTTAGAGTAGGAGTTGGTAAATCATGGCCTGCCTGGCATCTGTTTTTGTAAATAAAGTTGCACTGGAGCAAAGCCATGGCCGCTCATGTTGCCTGTGGCTTCTTTCAAACCAACATGGTAGAGCTGGGTCACTTTAACAAAGACTAGGTGGCCTTAAAAGCTGAAAATACTTATTATCTGGCCTTTTACCACTACAGTTAACATGCTTAGGAAGTAAACTGTGACCCTATGCTCCCTTGCTGAGGCAGATCTCAGGCTAATGTGAGTTAAGTGACCTAAGTCAGCTGACATGAGCCAGATGAATTGGTTAACTACACACATTTTAAGAAATGTATTCAGATTTCATAGTAATTGTAAAGGGCTACCGCTATAGCTGGCTTTCTATTTTCTATGCAACTTCTTTCAATACACATCTACTCCTTACATGAAGAAGCAAACCTCTCTGTGGAGCAATGCAAGCTCTAGTCAAGAAAGGTTAGGAGGGCAAAGACCTTGCCTTCAGTTAATCAGCACTGGTGGTAAAGACGTGAGGTCCAGTGCCATCCACGGAGAGAAAATGACCAAGCAATGAGGACACCCACCCATCACGCATTAGTGATGTTTACTGGCCTCAAAAAAGAGCCGGAAGCTAAACCATCTAAACCATCGCTGTTGCCATCTCAGCCGCGAGGACAGGGCCAGAGAGAGAGTCAAGGCTGATTTAGGATTAATGCATAAGCATGTTTCCCTGTTTCCAGTCTCTCTGTACGGTCTGAATGCAAGTCTGTGGGAAGAGGAGGGAATAGGATAGTCATCCTTTACTTATCTTTTGGTTGAATTTTCTGAATTATTTATAATCAAGTCAAACAGAAACCTAAGTCACTGTCCTGGTCTTTCAAGTACTTAAAATTAGTCTAATAATAATAAATGGACAGAACAAGGCTAGAAATGAAATAGGAGGGCATCTACCTTTTTTTTTATGGGTCTGGGGATGGAACCCAGGTGCATTTGACCTCCAAGCTACATCCCCTGCCATATTTTTTATTCTTTATTTTGAAACAGGGTCTCACTGAGTTGCAGAGGGGCTCACTAAGTAGTTGAGGCTGTCCGTGAACCGCGATCCTCCAGTCTCAACCTCCAGAATGCTGGGATTACAAGCGTGAACCACCATGCCCGGCTCTATTTTTCTTTTTCTTTCTTTTTTTTTTTTTTTTTTTTTTTTTGTAGTACTGGGTACTGGGGATGGATGGATCCAGGGGCATTGAACCTCCGAGCTACACCCTCAGCCCTATTTTTTAGTCTTTTTACGTGTGTGTGTGTGTGTGTGTGTGTGTGTGTGTGTGTGGTACTGGAGGTGGAACCCAGGGGCTTTTCTACCTCTGGGCTATACTCCCAGACCTATTTTATACTTTATTTGGAAACAGGGTCTCACTAAGTTGCTGAGAGCCTCACTCAGTAGCTGAGGCTGACTTCGAACCTGTGCGATCCTCCTGTCTCAGCCTCCCAAGTGCGGGGATTACAAGTGTGCGCCACCACGTCAGGTTTAGTCTTTTTATTTTTGAAACAGGGTCTCACTGAGTCGCTGAGAGCCTCACTAAGTACATTAAGCAGCTAAGGCTGGCTTCAGACCTCCTCTCTCAGCCTACCAAGTACTGGGATTACAAGCATACACCAGCATGCCCAGCAGAAATCTACTAAATTGTTTTTTGTTTGTTTGTTTTTGGTGGTACTGGGGTTCCTGGAAGCCCTTCTACCTCCGGGCTACACTCCCAGACCTATTTTTTATATTTTTTTATTTGGAAACAGGGTCTCTTAAGCCAGTGCGGCTGGCTTCGAACCTGCGGGATCCTCCTGTCTCCGCCTCCCAAGCACTCCTCCTGTCTTGGCCTCCCAAGCACTCCTCCTGTCTCCGCCTCCCAAGCACGGGGGATTACAAGTGTGTGCAACCACGCCCAGCTGATATCTAATAAATTTTAAAAGCTAGCCCAGGTGTGGTGGTACACGCCTATAATCCCAGTACTAGGGAGGCTAAAATGGGACAGAAGATTGTGGGTTCAAGACCAGCCTCAGGAATTCTCAGTGACCTAACAAGACCCTGATTCAAAACAAAAATTAAAAAAAAAAGGCTGGGAGTACAGCTAAGAAGTAGAATGTTTCTGGGTTCAATACTTAGTACCAAAACAAACAAAACATGCAACAAAGATACAAAGAAAATGGCCTTATTAAAATGTTAAATTGGAAGCTGGGCGTGGTGGCACTCATCTCTAATCTCAGTACTTGGAGGCTGAGACAGGAGGATCTCAGGTTCGCAGGCAGGCAGGCAGCCTCGGCAATTTAATGAGGCCTTCACAATTTAGTGGAAAGATAAAATAGGGCTGGAGGTGTAGCTCAAAGGTAGAGTGCCCCTGGGTTCAATCCCCCCTCAAAAAAGGAAAAAAGAAAAGTTGAAGTTGGGCCCTGGTAAGATAAGATAAAACTATACAGGAGTATTCTTGATAGAACTTACCATTTACCTAAGGTAAATTTCACCACGCCTGGCTGAAATTTTATTTTTATTTAAGCTTTTTTTCAAGAGCTTAAATATTCTTCCACCACCATCTTCCAGCAATTCGCCAAAATGAGAAACACAAAACGGATGAGGAGAGGAACCTGTTACATGTTCTCTAGGCCTTTTAGAAAAGGGAGTTTTTCCTTTGGCCGCATATATGCTAATCTACAAGATGGGTGATGTTGCAGACATTAAGGGAATGGGTACTGTTCAAAAGGGAATGCGTAGCTGGGCGTGGTGGCGCACGCTTGTAATCCCAGCATTTGGGAGGCTGAGACCAGAGGATCGTGGACAGCCTCTGCTACTTAGTGAGGCCCTCTGCAGCTCAGTGAGACCCTGTTTCAAAATAAAGAATAAAAAATAGAGCAGGGGTTGTAACTTGGAGGTCAAATGCCTCTGGGTTCCATCTCCAGACCACCCCCCAAATAAAAGGGAATGCGTCACAAACGTTATCCTGGCAAAACTGGAAGAGTCTGTGTTACCCAGCATGCTGTTGGGATTGTGGTAAATGAGCAAGGGCAAGATTCTTGCTAAGAGAATTAACGTGCGTATGGAGCCTAGTAAGCACTCTAAGAGTCAAGACAGCTTCCTGAAGCAGGTGAGAGAAAACGATCAGAAAAAGGAGGAAGCCAAAGAGAAAGGCACCTGGGCTCAGCTGAAGCGCCAGCCTGCTCCCCCAGACAAGCACACTCTGTGGCAAGCAGTGGAAAGGAGCCTGAGCTGCTGGAACCTGTTCCCTATGAATTTGTGGCATAATAGGTGTAAAAACAATGAAGTTCCCTGGGCTGTAAAAGTGGAGAAAATAGAGCTTAAATATTTATAAGAAAATTTAGGTGACTGCCTCGACTGCTCAGATGGATGGGACAGAGGATGTTACCAGAATAGTCATCGCAAGCATGCCATCGCTGCAGGTGCTGTGCTAAGCGCTTTAGAGGGAATCTCCAATCCCAACAACTTTATGGCATAGGCATTTTAGCCTACAGAAGTGTGGAAAATAGGTCTTAAAAAGACAAGACACTTAATGACTCCAAGGTCTGGAAAGAGGTGTTTTAGAGGTATATGTGACCACATCAAAACCTTTACTCTTATACTGATTAGATGTCAGTTTCATTCATATATAATACATCAAATAAAAATTCAGTGTTAAAGCCAGGCACGGTGGCTCACGCTTGTAATCCTAGCATTTGGGAGGCTGAGACAGGAGGATCAGGGTTCACAGCCAGCCTCCGCTACTTAGTGAGGCCCTTTGCAAGTAACTCAGTGAAACCCTGTTTCCAAATAAAAAATAAGGCTGGGGGTGGAACTCCGAGGTAGAATGCCCCTGGGTTCCATCCCCAGTACCACACACAAAAATTTATACTTAAATAACACTTAATTTTTTTTTCCAGTACTGGGGATGGAACCCAGGGGCATTCTACCTCCAAGCTACACCCCCAGCCCCATTTTTTATTATTTATTTGGAAACTTGGTCTCGCTGAATTGCAAAGGGCCTCACTAAGTAGCTGAGGCTGGCCGTGAACCCGGAACCTCCTATCTCAGCCTCCCAAATGCTGGGAATTACAAGCGTGCGCCACCAAGCCCAGCTAGTATAAAATATTTACTGACCCAATATTTCTGTTAGGTTGAAACCTATTACTGTAATTTTTCTCCGGGATCCAAACAAAAGAAGCACTTCCACATTAAATTATTTTAATTTTTATAGTGCTTAGAATCACTAAGCATTGCATCTCCCTATAGGTATATGACCCAGCTCTTACGTATTTTTAATATTTAAACATTTATTTCATTCCATGAAGCTAAGTTTCTTTCATGGCCTTGCACCCTCCTCTCTCTTCTCTTCTGCACCTTTCTAAAAATATTGCTGCACACAACTAATAAATACACTTGGACAGCTACACAAACACCTATATGGCACTTACAGGAAACTCAACAGATGGCCAATTTACTAGAATTCAATATTGTGCAACAATCGGGGCAGCAAACGTATTTAACAGAGGTAAGACAAAAAGAAGTATTGCCTGGTGTGGTGGCGCACGCTTGTAATCCCCACGCTTGGGAGGCTAAGACAGGAGGATCGCACGGGTTCGAAGCCAACCTCAGCTACTTAGTGAGGCTCTCAGCAATTTAGTGAGACCCTGTTTCCAAAAAAATATAAAAAAGGTCTGGGAGTATAACCCGGAGGTAGAAAGCCTCTGGGTTCCACCCCCAGTACCACCACCAAAAAAAAAAAAAAAAAAAAAAAAGAAACATCAAAAGCCTCAATTTTTTTTGAAGATTTAAACAAGTTTATTAGAAAGAAATACAGCTCCATACCAGACTGGCAAGGATGGGTGACTTGAAATGAATACACCTAAAAGCCTCATAATTTTTAAAAACGTTGGCATGCAACAGCACAAACTACTAAAAAGTACTGGGCTTTTGCAAAAAAAAAATAAAAAATAAAAATTTAAGTACTGGGAATGGAACCCAGGGGCATTCTACCTCCGAGCTACACCTCCAGCTCTATTTTTCATTCTTTATTTTGAAACAGGGTCTCACTGAGTTGCAAAGGCCCTCACTAAGTAGCTCAGGCTATGCGCAAATCGCAATCCTCCTATGTCAGCCTCCCAAATGCTGGGATTACAAGCATGCGCCACCACGCCCGGCTTTGCACAATTCTTAGTATTTTGCTTTATTTTTCATAGCATTATTGAAGACTTTCTAACAACGTAGCATTTGTTAAAGAAATTCCAGGTTTGTTTTGGGTTTGGTTTTGGTACCTGGATTGGACCCAGAGGCAGTCTACCTCCAATTTATATCCCCAACCTGATTTTATTTCCTACTTGGAAATGGTCTCACTAAATTGCAGAGTCTCGCTAAATTGCTGAGGCTTGCCTCCCAAGTACTAGGATTACAAGTGTGGGCCACCACGCCCGGTAAAAATGCCAGGTTTCTAAGCAAAGATAATTAAATTGTACCCTATGAAATTGCAAATATCCCTAGCTACAAAAACTGGCCATTTCACATGGGTTAAATAACTGTACTTCAGGTAAAAGGTGGAGATTCAAGTGGAAGTGAAAATCCAGCTAAAAGACGGCAGAGTTTTCTTTTAAGACCTTCCAATTTTGGATAGTATAAATTCTTAACAAGCGATGTTGCCAAGAACTCGCATTGGCCTGCACTGTTTACAGGGTTAAAAAGGCAAACGCCAAACTTCTATCCAATTCAAAGTGCCTTCCCCCCTTCCTAATAATTTGAGAAAGAATCAAACTTTCAACTTTTCTATACAGCTCAAGGTAAATTAGGGTTTACTTCTCAATCACACCGCCAACCAAGTTTGCTTTGCGTAGACACACAGCTCCAAGAACAGTGCTTTCAGGGGGAGGTGGTGGCACCTCCTGGTATTAACCTGGAGGTTAAGACTGGAGGATCACAGGTTCGAAGCAACACAGTCTCAGCAACGGATGTGGTGGCACACGTCTGTATAATCTCAGTACTTGGGAGGAGGATCGCAAGTTAATGCCAGCTTCAGCAACTTAGGGAGCTCTCTGCAATTTCACAAGACCGTTTCCAAATAAAGAAATTTTTAAAAAGTTGGGCTGGGGGTGTAGCTCGAAGGTAGAATGTCCCTGGACACCATCCCCAGGGTCAAAAAATAATTAATTTTAAAAGATTTGGCGGGTCTGGGGATGAAACCCAAGGGCATTCGACCTCCAAGCTACACTCCCTGCCCTATTTTTTTAATTCTTTATTTCGAAACAGGGTCTCACTAAGTTGCGGAGGGCCTAAATAGCTGAGGCTGTCCTCGAACCACGATCCTCCGTTCTCAGCCTCCGGAATGCTGGGGGCTACAAGCATGCGCCAGCACGCCCGGCTAGTCAATTAAGATTTAAAAGGGCGGGGGTGTAGTTCGGATATAGTTTGACGCTTGGGTTCAAACCCCAGTCCCCCACACACAAAGAATTGTGCTTTCCATTAGGTCCAAGGCTAAGCCACCGGTGCGCCTCTGGCCCCGAGTTTCCCTGCAAACCCCGGGCGCGCATCCTCCTGCATCACTTGCAAAATCGCCCGCGTCCGAGCCCGGCGGGGGCGGCGGACAGGTGCGCTGAGCTCGGGCATTGCGCCCGCAGCCCGGCCTCAGTTTCCCCGTAGACGTCGCGGGGTGCGGGGGTGCAGGGTCGGGCGCTGAGACGCCCCCCCCCCGGGACGCACCCGCCCTTCCCTTTGTCTCGCGGCCGCGCCCCTCCGCTCACCTGCTGGGCGCGCATCCGCGCGGGGTGCAACTCGGGGCTCCCGGGCGCCGCGCCCTCCATCCCGGGAGCAGTCGCCTCGGGCGGCCGCTGCTCCTCCGAAGTAAAGATTTGAAAAGCCCGCCCGGGCCGAGCCGCCGAGGACGCCAACCGCCCGGCCGTACCAAGTCGCGGCCGCAGGGGGACCGGGCGCGGGGATGGGGCTCCGCGCGCACGCGCAATGGGCGCCCCCTCCTGCCTCCTACAGCCCGCAGCGCCGAGGTGCCCGGTGTGGACCAGCTGGGCTGGGCCGGGCAGCCCGCCGACTTAAGACTCCTGCGGGGAGGGGGCGGGCCGGGGCGGGGCGCCTGGAAGAGCCCGACCCCGCCTGGGTTGGGGAGATGGTTACTCTCCCCCTGGGTTCGCGGTAGGACCCTTCTACCTGCATCCCAACCCAGGTCCTGCAAAGCGACCCACACAGACAGACCTCAGGCTGCAGCTCCCAGGCCCCCACAGACAACTCCGGGACACCTGCGTCACTAGGAGCCCACAGTCTGCTAGAGAACCAGGTGACACTGCTCAAACTCCTCTCAGTCTCCCAGGGAGCATAGCCTTGTCTGCAAGGGTCATTCAGAAAGCTTGGCTTCTGAATCCGATTTAGGAGACACCATGTCAGGCATTTCACCAGGTCTCTTCTATTGCCCCCAGTGTTTATAATAGCAGGTGCTTCCTCACCACTTCTCGATTCCCATCTCCTCGTTCCTCCACCACAACCAAAGAGACAGGAACACAGATATTATTTCCAAGGACCCTGTTTCTAGTACCTCTAAAGATTAGTACAAAAGGCCTCTTTTAAGTAAAGGGTTAAGGCAGCGTTGTAAGAGTCTAAGATTTCTTGTTTGCTTGTCCTGACTTCCCCCTTGAAAAGAGACTGGAAGCCTCTATGGACTTCAGATGCCTTTTCTCCTGGGGGAAGAGACTACCAAGTCCACCTTCCTACCCATGCCTCACAGAAAGCCTTGGATGCGTTTCCCTCCATAAACAGGGTAGCCATGTTTTCTTTTTTTTTTTTTGCCTGGGACAGTCTCTGTTTGGGTCTGCTATTCCAGCGTTCGCCAATCTTGCACATGTTCCACACAAAGTGGATTTTAAATTATATGTTTGCTGGGCATGGTGGCACAGGCCTGTTGATCCCAGGACTTTGGAGGCTGAGACAGGATGATCTCAGATTGGAAAACAGCCTCAGCAAGTAGTGAGACTCTCATCAACCCGACAAGACCGTGTTTCAGAATAAAAAACAAAGTAGGGCTGAGGACGTAGCTCAGATGTAGAGTGCCCCTGGGTTCACTCTCCAGTACAATAAATAAATACCGAGTGGTCATCTTATCCACAAAGCCTTTTACAGCAGTTGGTTGAAGATGTACTTCTTAAAGATCCAATAAGTGGCCGGGTGTGGTGGCGCAGGCTTGTAATCCCAGCATTCGGTAGGCTGAGACTGGAGGATCACGGTTTGCGGACAGCCTCAGCTACTTAGTGAGGCCCTCTGCAACTCAGTGAGACCCAGTTTCAAAAAAATAAAAGAATAATAAAATAGGGCAGCGGGTGTAGCTCGGAGGTCGAATGCCCCTGGGTTCCATCCCCAGACCTGCAAAAAAAAAAAAAAAAAAAAAAAAGATCCAATAAGTGCTTTCCATCTCAAATGTGTAACTTGCTTCTTTGAGATCCTCTATCTAGACTAGCTGATACTGGAAACTGCCCAGTTAGGAATGACTCCTTATATTAGAGTGGGCCATAAGTTGTGTTATATGCATGTGTGAATATGTCATAGTGAATCCCAATACTGTTTATACTGTAATGCATCAATATAAAGATTAAATTTTAAAAAGAAGTGTATGGGTCATTAGAAATGACCCATATCAAGCCGGGCGTGGTCGCGCACGCTTGTAATCCCTGCGTTTGGGAGGCTGAGACAGGAGGATTGCGCAGGTTCAAAGCCAGCCTCAGCTACTTAGTGAGGCTCTCAGCAACTTAGTGAGACCCTGTTTCCAAAATAAAATATAAATGGGTCTGGGCGTATAGCCCGGAGGTAGAAAGCCTCTGGGTTCCATCCCCAATACCACCAAAAAAAAAAAAAAAAAAAAAGAAATGACCCATATCCTTAAACGTGACTGTGATGTATGTGTAAAATTACTAACACAGAACTCACCTGGTTCTCTCCAGAGGCAAATCTGAATTCTATTGTTCTTAGGTTCCCCATCCCCCAGTGCTCACCTGTCTCTGATGCTACCACTTTGTGGATAATTATCTCCTACTCAAGGTGTGATGCGTGAGCCTAGTCTAATGCCTGACTCATAAAAGAAACACACAGAGGGAACTCATCACCGGGCAGTCGGCATTTACCATATAATACTCACAGCTCTCAGATGCAGATCAAAACGCATACAGGAGGCAGTACTTAATGAAAACGGGGCAGACCAACCAATTTGAAAGTGGAAATATCTGAGAATAAATACCAGGTTTATAACTGTGCATGCATTTTTTAATACTCCAAGAAAGCCATCTAGGAAAGACCATATTTAGTTATTATCTTTAGAATATAGAGTTGCTATGAAAGATCTTTCTCCTAGGAGAAGACAGGCTGTGGGCTTATCTCTTTATTATTCATCACGAGTTGTATGTACACAGGAAGTACTTAAGTGCTTAACTATTATCTGGGACTAAAATCTGAATGGGACTTCTATTTCCTTACTTATCCCCAGCTCCTTTCTTGTTACTGTTTCATCAAATATAGTTCTCTTTGGTGATTGGAATATATAATATATGATAGAATCATCCAAGGAAACACGAAAAGGTTAAAGCGTTCACCTAAAGCACTTTGATTAATTTGAGAATTTATTTATTCATCTAGTAATTTATTTACTTTAAAACTCCAGAAAGTAAGAAGTACTGCATGACACCATCTCAAATGTTTGAGAGTTAAATTCGGGCATTTCTTAGCCCACTCTCCTTGGGGTGGACAATGGATATTATACCAGAAGATATCCATCCAAATTCTCAGATTCAGGAGCTCCAGAGGAAATTGGGTGATGTAACCCCTGCCCTACCAATACTGTTTTCTGATTTACAGTCGATATTTAATGCTATTTGTCATATAGGTATTAGCTATATCTGGTATTTTGGAATTGAAAAGTATTTGACATAGAGCAACCAATTTAGATAAAAATGAAAATAAGTATTAAAGTATTTTTCTACTGTTAAGGGAAAACACTCAACTCTCTCTTATATAAAAGACCCATGATTCTTTTTTCTTTCTTTCTTTCTTTCCTTTTTTGCGGTTCTGGGAGTGGAACCTAGGGTCATTTTACCTCCTAGCTAAACGCAAACCCTATTTTTTTTTTTTTTAAACAGGGCCTTACTGAGTTGCAGAGGGCCTCACTAAGTAGCTGAGGCTGTCCGCAAACCGTGATCCTCCTGTCTCAGCCTCCCAGATGCTGGGATTACAAGCATGCACCACCATGCCTGGTTCAAGACTCATTATTCTTAAAAGTGTGGTTTGCCACAGAACAGATAACTCTTGCGATCTTTATTTATTTATTTCTTTTTCTTTTTTTTTTTTTTTTTGGTAGTACTGGGGTTCCTGGAAACCGGAAAGCCTTCTACCTCCAGGTTACACTCCAAACCTTTTTTTTTTTTTGGTATTTTTATTTGGAAACAGGGTCTCTTAAACCAGCAAGGCTGAACCTGCACGATCCTCCTGTCTCGCCTCCCAAAAGCGGGAATTACAAGCCTGTGCTGCCACACTCGGCAACTCTTGCAATTTCTAATATCCTCCTAAATTATTTTTAAAAATTCTCTTGTTAGTTCCTTTACTTATGTTCATAGATGAATTAAAATTAGAAAAAGGAATTAGAATTCATAGTCTAAGCTATTTTGAATTATATACAGAAGACAGAGGGAACTAAAATAAAGATACTACAAAGAGGTGCAGCATTTTTTTAATAGGTCATAATCTACAAACAGCTAAATCATTTTATAATCTAAAGAGAATATGAAATGTGGAGCCTGAGAACTTTTTAGCCCTTTGACCTTTGGCAACCACCTTGGGCACTCTACTCAGTTTCCTCACAGTTTCTTTATCTATACAACATTGGGCACAGTTTTCTTATCTATAAACTAAGACTAATAATACTTGTCTTTTAAAAGTTGTTGAGTGCTGAGTGTGGTGGTTCAAGCCAGTAATCCCAGTACTTGGGAGACTGAGACTGGAGGAACTCAGGTTTGAGGACAATCTCAGCAAGTAGTGAGACTCTCTTCTACCTAACAATACCCAGTTATCAAAATAAAAATAAAAGGCAGGCATGGTGGCACATGCTTGTAATCCCAACATTCAGGAGGCTAAAACAGGAGGATTGTGATTCGCAGACAGCCTTAGCTACTTAGCTACTTAGCTAGACCCTTTGCAGTTCAGTGAGACCCTGTTTCAAAAATAAAAAGACTAAAAAATAGGTCTGGGGGTGTAGCTTAGAGGTACAATGCCCCTGGGTTCCATCCCCAGTACCGCAAATAAATAAATAAATAAATAAATAAATAAATAAATAAATAAATAAATAAATAAAAATAAGGTTGGGGATTATAGCTTGGAGGTAGAATGCCCCTGGGTTCAATTCTATAATAACAAAGTAAAAATAAGAATAAGAATAGAAGTTGTTGAGAGATTCAGATAAGATTTAAGAGAGTATTTTGTAAATTGGTTATCCCACAAAAGCATGAGCCATTACTAGAAGAACCTATGAGTATGGAAAGCAACTGCATTGGATTTGCAGCACTGATATATTCAAGATTTAACCTGTAGGGTGTGGTGGCGCATGCTGGTAATCCTAGCATTTGGGAGGCTGAGACTGGAGGATCCGGGTTCCCTGACAGCAACTTTGCAACTCAGTGAGACCCTGTTTCAAAATAAAGAAGAGCCGGATGTAGTGGCACACGCTTGTAACCCCAGCATACTCAGCTAGTTAGCGAGGCCCTCTGCAACTCAGTAAGACCCGGTTTCAAAAAATAAAGAATAAAAAATAGGGCAGGGGTGTAGCTTGGAGGTTGAATGCCCCTGGGTTCCATCCACAGATCCACAAAAAAAATATATATATATATAGGGCTGAGGGTATAGCTTGGAGGTGGAATGCCCCTGAGTTCCATCCCCAGTACTGAAGAAAAAAAAAAAAAAAAATTAACATGGAGTGCTAAGGAATAACAACTAGAGTATACACTAAAAAAAAAAAAAAAAAAAAAAAAAAAAAACCCTCCTACAGGCTAAGTGTGGTGGCCCACGCCTATAATCCCAGTACTTTGGAGGCTGAGACAGAAGAATTAGAGATTCAAGGAGAGCCTCAGCTACATAGCAGCATAACTTTCAGCAATCTGGTGGGACCCTGTTTCACTCTAAAAAATAAAAAAGGGTTGGAATGTAGCTCAGAGGTAGATCACCCCTAAGTTCAATCCCCAGTATCACAAAAAATAAAGGAAAGAAGGAAGGAAGGAAAGAAGGAAAAAAGAAGGAAAGAAAGAAAAAAGAAAAAGGGGGTGTATTCATTTCGAGTCACCCCTCCATGCCAGTCTGGTATGGAGCTGTATTTCTATTTTCTGTATTTCTATCTTTCTAATAAACTTCTTTAAATTTAAAAAAAAAAGAAAGAAAAGAAAAAAGAAAAAGGGGAAAATAGCCTTCTACAAATCAATAAAAATTTATTTGGGAAAGGGTCAAACAGTGTAGGCATACTACAGGAAAGTAAATCCAAAGGGCAAATAAAACAAAAGATCGCTCAATCTTAATCTGTAAATTGACAAATCAAAGCCTCCAAGGGGTTTTTAATCATTGGATTGCTCAATATTAAGAAATTTGATAATAGTAACAGTTGGTGAAAGTGTATTGGTGGAGGAGATGTAAATGTTTCTGATCACTGGAAAATAAAAACCTAGACGTATCTTGTAAAGCAGAAGATGTGCATACACCTAGCAATTTCACTTCTAGGTATCTATCCTTCGGGAAATTCTTGCAAATCTACTAGCAGCACTGCTTATAATAGAAGGGATATTGAAACAATTCAAGTGTTCACTTCAGGAACATGAATAAATTGTGGTTCTGTGCCCAACAGAATATCATATGTCTTTAAAAATGAATAAACCATAGCTCTCTGTTAATAATATGGGCAAATCTTGAAATACTTAATAAAGCAAGCTATTTTCAGAAGAATACACAGGATATAATTTTTGAACCTCAATAGCAAGAGATGGAAACACTATTGTTTAGGGAATAGATGTGATAAAAGTTTGTATGTAAAAAGAGAATGCTAAAACAAAATTCAGGCTAGAGGCTATCACTGGAGGAAGGCAGGGATGGCAGGAGGACAGAAAAGAGAGCTCACAGATATAAAGCTGCTTATTGGTCATGTTTTAATTAAGTTGGGTGATGAGTTCGCATTTATTTTAATGTTTACCCGGCAACTTATAGTTATTACTCAAATCATTTTGTATGCACCAAATATTTCATAATAATTTTAAATACATAAAATATGTTTGAAAACACTAAAGGGTAGTAATAATATATGACATTTAAAATTTTTAACTTGGAGCAGATGTGGTGGCATACTCTTGTCTTCTAGTACTTGGGAGGCTGAGACAGGAGGATCACAGTTTCAAAGCCAGCCTCTGCTATATGAGGCCCTCTGCAATTTAGGTGAGACAGTGTTTCAAAAATAAAGAATAAAAAGATAGGGTTGGGGTACAGCTTGGAGGTAGAATGCCCCTGGGTTAAATCCCAAGTGTACCAGTATTGGGAATGGCCTAGGAAGATTTGAGAAAGCTATGGTTATTAATATATTTCAAAAATTGGGTGAGGGGCAAATCTGTGCAAGGACTTGGTTTCTGCCTAAAAGCAGGCAACTGTTCCAATGTAAATTAACATAGCTAAAAGCTAAAAGTAATTAACAAGTCAATAGGAGAGGAGAACTAGGCCTTTCTCTATCTAAAGACAGATCTACATGATAAGCCAGCTAAGATGGTAGGAGGGGTCTACCGTCATGAAAGGAGACACTTTGCCACACCTTGCTAGGGGAGGTACCTTACAGGGTTAAGGGGAGGTACCTTACAGGGACATTCACTATGTCAGAATTATGCAAACAAGATGGAGGTCATGGGTATAAAAATTCTGGTCCACATGCTGTATCTTGGGAGTGATGAGTTGGCCTGGGCCACCCTCCCCCCTCATGCCATTTTGGCATGGGGCTGTAACTATTTTCTGTATTTCTATCTTTTTAATTAACTTCTTTAAATCTTCAGCAACTGTCCAAGCTATGCATATTTATTCTTAGCTTAGGACAAGAACCCATGGTTTTTCTGTTTTGGGTTTTGTTATGGGTTGGGAGAAAATGTGTCCGGGTCCCTCGCAGAGGTTCGCGGGGAACAGTTTCCCCACAACCATACTCTCCTCAAACCGGAACACCAAGTATTGCAAAAAAAAAGTTGTTTTTTTTTTAACTTAACAAAATAATAATGTATTTTTTGGCTTTCAAATTTGACTTGACATTTGACACATCTCGAATATGTTTTTACTTTTTTGTTGCTGTGGGTCTTTTTATGTGGTACTAGGAATTGAACCTAGGGGAACTCTACCTCTTAACTATATCCCAAGACCTATTAATATTTATATATTTTTTATTTTGAAATAGGGTCTCACTAAGTTACAGAGGGCTTCACTAAGTTGCCAAGGCTAGCCTCATACCTGCAATCCTGCTGTATCAGCCTCCCAAGTCATGGGATGACAAGCGTGCACCATGATACCTGGCTCATTTTTACACTGAATGCATTGGTACCTGTATATTTTTACATTAACTGCTCAGAGACTTGCATTTTTATGTTTAAGGTATTGGTGCCTGTGCCCAGAAGTACTGAAGTGGTTATGTGGGTTTATGTGGATTATTCTGCAAACACATAAGAACCACTGCTTGAGAGGAGTGGGGGGCAAAAGACCAGAGGAATCTGTAGGAGATGGGAAGTCTTGTCAACAGGTAGGGACAAATTAACTGTAATTTAGGTTATTACTGCTAACCTGACCCACATATTCATGCAGGCCTGTGAAATTCAGGTGACTGTAATCAGAATGTCCCTTACTGACCAAACTAATCAGAGGAATGAGTCAGATGTCTTTTTTTTTTTTGATGCTACTGGGGTGGAACCCAGAGGCTTTCTACCTCCCGGCTATAGCCCCAGACCTGTTTTATACTTATTTGGAAACAGGGTCTCACTAAGTTGCTGAGAGCGTCACTAAGTAGCTGAGGCTGGCTTCAAACTTGTGTGATCCTCCTGTCTCAGCCTCCCAAGTGCTGGGATTACAAGCATGTGCCACCACGCCTGGCTGAGTCAGATGTCTTGAGTCAGTGGTCCCCAAACTAAGCCACTCTCTGAGCTACACCCCCAGCCCTATTTTTCATTCTTTATTTTTGAAATTGGATCTCACTAAGTTGCAGAGTGCCTTACTAAGTAGCCGAGGCTGGCATTGAACCCGCAATCATCCTATCTCAGCCTCCCAAGTACTGGAGTGACAAGAGTGTGCTGGCCCAGTGTAAATGGTTTTAAAAGACTCATTGTCAAGATGTTCAACTTCTGTTCCACTATCCTGAAATTGATCTAACAACTTGTCTGCTTGCTAGGCCCCATGCTGAGGCCTTTCACAATCACCTTCTCCAATCTGATAAAAGAAAGGCCACACTCATCTCTCCTGTACTGCTCCAGGCTACAAAAACCATCTGGGGGCTTGAGGGACAGTTGAAAGTATGGGTGTTGATGTAACTGTGAGCAATGAACCAGGGGCTTGGGGCTTACATTTATAGAAATGAAAACCAGATGTGGAATTGATGTTGAAATCTGTCTCATTCTAGCACAAGTAATCTTTACCCATGAATACATAAATTAATCAGAGGAAAAGTGCTCCTCCATCCCAGAAAAGTGAAGATGTATAAAATTTCAATTTGCAGAGATAGATGTTAGAGAAATATGATAAGGTGAGGAATAAAGACCTCTCATGCGTAAAAATATTTTATATTAGCATAAAATTCTGTAGGAAAAGTGGAATAAAAATATAAGCTCATGTAGAAAAAGCAGCAATGTAAAGTTAACAGCTCAGAGGTAAAGTTGTTCATATTAGTGTGTATGGAGTGGGGGGTGGGATTGAACCCAGGGACATTCTACCTCTGAGCTACACCCCAGCCTTATTTTACTTTTTATTTAGAAATAGGGTCTCACTAAGTTGCCGAGCTTGGTTTCAAACCTGTGATCCACCTGTCTCAGCCTCCCAAGTACTGGGATTATAGGCATGTGTCACCACGCTCAGCTTAATGGATGATGACAAGCAGATATCAACTCTTTCATTGGATGTACTTAATAAATATGTTTAAAACTTTTAATTATAATTATTTTTAATACACCAGCAATTATATCAGTCATAACTCTTTAAGTATATACTAAAACATGACCATGCTACCTCAAAAATATGTAAATTTTAAAAAACGGAAGAGTATTGCAACAGAAATATTTGCAAATTGCTGGTTTAAATACCTAATAGTGCTGGGGGTGGTGGCACACACTTGTAATCCCAGTACTCAGGAAGTTGAGACAGGAGGATCACAGGTTTTCTTTTGGCCAGCCGCAGCTATTTAGTAAGGTCCTTTGCAACTTAGTGAGACCCTGTTTCAAAATGAAGAATAAAAAACCTAGGGCTGAAGGTGTAGTTCAGAGCTAGAATGCCCTTGGGTTCCATCCACAGTACCCCAAAACAAGAAGGAAGGAAGGAAGGAAGGAAGGAAGGAAGGGAGGAAGGAAGGAATGAAAAGGAAGGAAGGAAGAAAGAAAGAGGAAGGAAGGAAGGAAGGAAGGCCGGCCGGCCTAATAGTGCTGGGCATGGTGGTACATACCTATGATCTTAGGAGGCTAAGACACAAAGTTCACAGGTTTGAGACTACCCTTAGCAACTTGCTAAGGAACTTATTGAAATCTTCAGCAACTTAACGGAATCTTTTTCCAAAAATAAAATGAGTATAGTTCAGAGGTACAGTGCTCCTAGGTTCTATCCCAGGTATGAATTAATGAATGAATAAAATAAATAAATAAATTACTTCCCCCCCCTCCTCTCTGGTGCTGGGAATTGAACCCTAGGCCATTTTACCTCTAAGCTAAACCCTCAGCCCCAACCCATTTTTATTTTTTTGTTTGGAAACAGGGTTTCACCAAGTTGCTGAAAACCTCATGAAGTTGCCAAGGCTGGCTTTGAACCCGTGATCCTCCTCTCTCGCCTCCCAAGTACTAGGATTACAGACGTTAAGTAAACGTCTGATAGCACTGCGGTACTATAGCTAGTGATCTCCAGGGGTAGCAGAGGTGCAATTGCATGTGGAACCAGATGCACTTCTTTCTATTGTTCTCTGATTCTGGTCACTCTGTGCCACAAGACTCATCCATCATGGCCACAAGCAATTCTACTTACTCTCCAGAACAACCCTAGAAACTTCTCTGGTTTTGCTTTTTTTTTTTTTTTTTTTTTTTTTTTTTCCTCCTGTTATGCATTAGACGATTCCTCTTTTTTCCTGCTTTGGTTGTGAAAATGTCTTTTTTTTTTTTTGAGGTATTGGAGGTGGAACCTAGGGGCATTCTACCTCCGACCTACACACCTACACCCCCAGTCCTATTTTTATTTATTTTTATTTATTTATATATTTTTGTGGTACTGGGGATGGACAGGGGCATTCTACCTCTGAGCTTACACTCCCAGCCCTATTTTTTATTCTTTTTTTTTTTTTTTTTTTGCGGATCTGGGGATGGAACTCAGGAGCATTGGACTCTGAGCTGCACCCCTTGCCCTATTTTTTTATTCTTTATTTTGAAACAAGGTCTTACTAAGTTGCAGAGGGCCTCACTAAGTAGCTGAGGCTGTTGCGAACTGCGGACCTCCTGTGTCAGCCTCCCAAATGCTGGGATTACAAGCGTGTGTCACCATGCCCGGCTTGGAAAAGTCTTTTTTATAGATATTCACCACCTTTTTCTTCTTCACAAGAGTATCTTGGCTATTATTGGGCATTTGTTCTTTTACGTAAAACTTGGACTCAGCTTTTCAAGTTCTGAAGGAGCAAAATAGAAGCCCATTGGAATTTTTATTAGAACCCTATTGAATTTAGAGAATCATTAAATATTTAGGATATTGAATATTCCTATTCATGAACATCATATATGTTAAAATTTTAAATCTTTCATGTTTTTAGTTTTTTCTATATAGGTCTAAGCATTTTTCTATTTTTATTTATTTATTTTTTTTGGTATTGGGGATGGAACCTAGGGGCATTTTATCTCTGAGTACACTCCCCACCCTATTTTTATTCTTTATTTTGAATCAGGGTCTCACTGAGTTGCAAAGGGCCTCACTAAGAAGCTGAGGCTGTCTATGAACCCGGCTCCTCCTGTCTCAACCTCCTAAATGCTGGGATTATAAGCATGTGCCACCACGCCTGGCCTAAGCATATCTTTTATCTATGTCTAATTTCCTCTTAATTCATCGACTAAGTTTTTTATTTTAATAATTTTTAAACAATTACATTATAGTAACTTCTTAAAAGTCTCCTTCATCATGTCAAATATTCTTTTGTTGCCTAATCATTTCTGTGATTTTCTTTTATTTTAATAAATCTCCTCAAAATTACTCTATATTCTGTATCCAATCATTCTACTACTTGTATTTCTTGAGGACATTAATTTGATGTCATTCCCACTGACACTCATGGTGATTTGTTTACATATGTTTTTGTAATCACTGATGCAGTGTTCATACTTAGCTAAACTATACTTTCTTACAGAAGATTTGCATGTGCTTCTACTAGGAGCCATAAGGCTCTAAATACATGAGACCAGTTAACCTCGATTCCTAGGTATAATATTAGAAACTCGGATGCAAGTCCTACCACCAGCCACTGGCAGAGAAAAACCATTTTTGTGTGTATACATATGAGTGTGCACTTTTGGCTTATAGCTCTGATTTCAGCTCAAAGTTTTGGTTGTTTTTGTTTTTACTCTACTTTATTTAGAGGTTTTCATTCTTTCCCAATATTCCCATAATGATATTAAATTACATTTTATGCAAAAATTTTCGGTAGTGGAAGTCACCATTATTCATAAAGTCTTCCATACTACTGATGTAGAAGGCCACAGAAAAGGATAGTTTAACACCAAAAACTAAAAATAAATAAAAAGTGCATAACGGAAGAACAGTTTTTAAAATTGCACACATTCGGCTTTAAAGAAAAGTCACTATATAATCCCTTCTATTCTCCCTTTTTCACTGAAAAAAGTCACTTAGTGTTACAAGGTTATAATCCATGATTTTTCCTTTGAATGTGATCAGCTTTGTGCAAAATGGAAGAGAAATAATTTTTCAGAAGGTACAACCAGGTGCCATGATAAATAATATACTGTGGAGCCCTTGTATAGACAAGGACTATTTCTCTCCCATTGGGACAGAGGATCATTACAACACCTTCACTCTGAGATTTTTCAACTACCACAGAAGAGCAATCCCTGTGTTGTTGTTGTTGTTGTTGTTGTTGTTGTTGTTCCTCCTCCTCCTCCTCTTCCTCCTCTTCCTCCTCCTCCTCCTCCTCCTCCTCTTCCTCCTCCTCCTCCTCCTCCTCCTCCTTCTTCTTCTTCTTCTTCTTCTTCTGTGCTGAGAGTTGAACCCAGGGACATTCTACCTCTGAGATAAACTCCCAGACCTTTTTCTTTCTTTATATTGAAACAGAGTCTCCCTGAGTTGTGGAGGGCCTCACTAAGTAGCGGAGGCTGGCTGTGAACCTGTGATCCTTCTATTTCAGCCTCCCAAGTACTGGGATTACAAGCATGTGCCACCATGTCTGGTTTCCATTCTTCTTCTTTCTAAATGAGAATATTTCTTCAGGTTATTCTGAATATGCATGCCGAGTGTATATTGTACAGATGGGAACAGATATTAGCCTTATAGGTCATAAGTTTTAGGCCTAAGCCACTTCCACATATGAAGCACATCTTCCTCTGATGTACAGACTACAATGTGTCACCCCAAATCCTGCATTTGAGTTTCCTATTCTCACTAAATGGAACTTCTGTTTTTTTTGTTCGGTGAGCAGGTGTATATTGCTTACAGGAAGGAAAATGAACTGAATATATAGTACCTAGAAAGACCAACCATTGTAATCAGTGACATCTACCAACACGACAACATCAACAAAAATGATAAAATTCAATTTGTTTCACTTCCTTATAGATTTACCTGCTTGGAGGTATTCATTTTGATGAGACTTCCTTTGACTGGTGAACCATGAGAAGAAGGGTCTCAGCACCAACTTTAAGAGCAAGTATGTAATTTTCTACAATTTCCCTTTTTTCTATCTTAGTGATAGGCAGATTTCAACTATATTCTTAACCTGCCACCTAATATCCATTTGGCAGGTCGTTTGATACCTCTAAGCCTGAGTTTCTTAATCTGTAAAGAGGACTAATAATTCTTTTCCTATTTGCCTCACTGACTTGTTTTGGGTATTCAAAGGTGTTTGAAAAATGTAAAGTATGCACAAATATATTCCAGCAGTGTCGTTAACAACATTGAACTGGCTGATTTCTAATCTCTACAATACCAACCCCAAGAAGAAAACACTAAAAAAGTTAAGAAAACTCAAGATGTAGATCAGATAACAGTGGAATGAAAGATTTGATAATTTCAGCATAGAGATATTGCCACCTAAAATATCTTGATGACTATGCATGCCCTCTTTGACAATCATAAGCTTTAAAGTGACATTGACGCTTTTGAAATTCTATCATAACTTAAGAGTGTGACTAACAAAATAAAACCAAAGGAAATTTTAGAAGAAAAATAGTTTATTTTGGCCGTAGAAAATATGATATTATTATGTCATATGATATCAGAGTGAGCATTGAGTTGGCTTGCTTACCACGAATTCTGGAGTTGAGCTTATTAAATTACTTTGTATTCAGACTTTGTTGTTTTTGGCATACTCTTTGCTGTGTTATGAATGTCCCATCAGCGAGGGCAGGGCCCCATGGTAATTCCATGAAGTGCTATGTTGACTGGTACTATCACAGTAATGATGATGATGTATAACAAATAATTATACACGAAGCTCTGAGTTCTTTCTCTTATTAGGCACCTGGAATGAATTACTTATTTCTGTCTTTCTAGTTTTGCATTGAGAAGTCTAAAAAATTTGTATTTAATTTATGAAGTGTGTACGTTTTACTGGTTGTTTATGCTCAAAGAAGATGTAAACTAATTGTGTGTGTGTGTGTGTGTGTGTGTGTGTGTGTGTGTGTGTGTGACTGAGGATTAAACCCAGAGGCATTCTACCTCTGAGCTTCATACCAGCCCTATTTTATTTTTATTCTGAAACAGGGTCTTACTAGTTTGACGAGAATCTACCTACTTGCTGAGGCTGTTCTTAATCCTGCAGTCCTTCTGTTTCAGCCTCCCAAATCCTGGAATTACAAGCATCCACCACTGCGCCCAGATGTAAAATAAATTTTTTTTTTGTGTGTGGTTCTGGGGTTCCTGGAAACCCTTCAATCTCTAGGCTACATTCCCAGACCTATTTTTATATTTTTATTTGGAAACAGGGTCTCTTAAGTCAGCGAGGCTGGCTTCGAATCTGCATAATCCTCCTGTCTGGACTCCCAAACTGGGAGATTACAAGTGTGTTTCACCATGCCCGGGTTGCAGCTGTAAAATAATTTTTTTTTTTTTTTTTTTTTTGCTGTTCTGGGGATGGAACCCAGAGGCATTCAACCTCTAAGCTATACCCTCTGCCCTATTTTTTAATTATTTATTTTTGAAACAGGGTCTCACTAAGTTAAAAGGGCCTCACTAAGTAGCTGAGGCTGTCCACGAACCGCAATCCTCCGCTCTCAGCCTCCTGAATGCTGGGATTACAAGTGTGCACCACCACACCCGGCTTATAAAATAATTTTTAATGCTCAATGAAAGCTTACTTTTTACTGATTACTCTTCTCATTTCTTTTTACCTATTAACTCTGCTGTGTAATCTCATTTCTTCAAACTGCTACACAAATACCAAATTCTTTAGCTTCTGAAATAAGGAACTTTTTTTGTCATTTGTAACTCAAATAATGTGGCTCTTTTTCTTTTCTTTTTTTTTTTTTGTGGTACTGGGGGTGAAACCCAGAGGATTTCTACCTCCGGGCTATACTCCCAGACCTTTTTTATATTTTATTTGGAAACAGGGTCTCACTAAGTTGCTGAGAGCCTCACTAAGTAGCTGAGGCTGGCTTCGAACCCGCGCGATCCTCCTGTCTCAGCCTCCCAAGCGCGGGGATTACAAGCGTGCGCCACCATGCCCGGCTGGCTCTGAGTTTCCAGAAGGACATTTGTGCATGCTGGAGGATGTAGCCATCACATTTACACCTTAGTCTTTTCATGTGTTGTCCCAGTAATGTCTTTAGTATTTAGAGTTTCATTTCTTTGCTTCGTGGAAATTGTTATAATAAAGTCAATTTTTCCAGGTTATACATCAAAGATAAACTTTTACCTGCATGTTTAATGTATGTTCCTTAAGGTGTAGGTCTAAATATTTTGAAGAAATCTGTATACTAATCATATACTTGATTCATATTTGAAAAGTGTTGAATCAAGCCGGGTGTTGGTGGCGCACGCTTGAAATCCCAGCATTCTGGAGGCTGAGACCGGAGGATCAAGGTTCATGGACGGCCTCAGCTACCTAGTGAGGCCCTCTGCAACTCAGTGAGACCCTGTTTCAAAATAAAGAATAAAAAAAAAAAAAAATAGGGCAGGGGTGTAGCCCGGAGGTAGAATGCCCCTGGATTCCATCCCCAGACTAGAAAAAAAAAAGTGTTGAATCAAAACCTTTTATTTATTTATTTTTTTTTGGTGCTATAGATTTAACCCAGAGGCATACTACCTCTGAGCTATACCTCCAGTCCTTTGAAAAACTATTTTTTAAGCAAGTCTCTCTAAGTTGCTGTACCTTCCAAACCATAATTCTTCTGTCTCAGCTTCCCAAGTACTTGAATTAAAGGAATGTGCCACAGTGCCCAGCTCCAAAACATGTTTTGTCAATGTTGCTTTGCCCAGAAACAAGTGTTGTATAAATATTAAATAGAAAAGATCAAGTAACCTCTCTGCTGATATGATTTTCTTTGAGCCAGGCGTGGTAGTGCATGCCTGGAATCCCAGCATTCAGGAAGCTGAGACAGGAGGATCCTGGTTCCAGGACAGCCTCAGCTACTTAGTGAGACCCTTTGCAATTCAGTGAAACCCTGTTTCAAAATAAAGAATAAAAAATAGGGCTGGAGGTGTAGCTCAGAGGTAGAATACCCCTGGTTTCCATCCCCAGTATCGCAATAAATAAATAAATAAATAAATAAATAAATAAATAAATAAAGATTTTCTTCCCAATAGCCAGTATCTTAGTTTTCTGTATAACTTTTATTTAACTGAATTCTTCTTGTTTTTTCTTTACACATTAGTTTCTTCGGTTCAACTTAATTATAGAAATTAAATACAAAATTATGTATATTTAATACTTAATTAGGAATACATTTCCCTTTTTGGACATTATTAAAATCGAATATATTACCGATGTTTCAATTTCATAAAAATAATAAAATGAACATAATGTTTAAAGAAGTCAAGATTGTTATAAATTAATTTTTAACATAAAGCAGTTTAACAAAAATGAGTTTTATAAATTTAAAATGTCCATAGAAATGAAAATTTCTTGTCTCTTCATGTATTTTTGTTGATTTTACCTCTGTCTTAATTCATCATAGAGGAAACAAAAGGACAAACTAAGCATGTTTACTACCTTTTATTATTCAGATAAAATATTTTCCCTTGAACTATTTTTGAAAAAAATTGCTAGTTTAAGTTGTCTTAGAAATTTATTTTAAAACTAATAATGACTGATTACATCTTATAAATTTAAGATCTTGCTATGTGTGTGTGTGTGTGTGTGTGTGTGTGTGTGTGTGTGTGGTACTTGGGGTAGAACCCAGGGACATTCTACCTCCGGCCTATACTCCCAGTCCTTTTTTTTGTACTCTATTTAAAAACAGGGTCTCACTAAGTTGCTGAGAGCCTCACTAAGTAGCTGAGGCTGGTTTCGAACCTGCATAATCCTCCTGTCTCAGCCTTCCAAGCGTGGGGATTACAAGCGTGAGCCACCACACCCGGTTTTGCTATGTGTATTTTGAATATTAGAATGACCTAAAGAATGTTATGCCATGTTTTTCTATGATGCAGAGTAAAATCTATTGCATAATAATTTTAGGGGAAAAAAAAAAGGCTACTTTCACCATCGGCAAAGGATTGGTCCATATACATTTCCTCATGTTCATCTTTCAGCTACAACAGCAATATATGAAAGGCATTTACTGCGGGTTGTCTTTCCAGCTGTGAACCTAAAAATTATGAGTGTTGTTGGAGGTGTAGACCGATAAATGAAAAGAAAAGAGTGAGAAAGAAAAGCTCCACGCTGGAGATCCCCCTGTGCTCCTGGTTTCTCTGCCTGCCATCCACAATTGTCACAGTTTATATGAAATTCATTAATCAAGCGGGAGCTCAGTGGTCATGACAGTTGCAATATCTTTTAAATAAAATGCTTCCTTAGAGCTGCCATGGCCCAGGATGGGACAGCTGCCCCCATCACAGAACAAACACATCCATTCATCTACTGAGTGGCAAAGTCATTTTTCCCCTTCCTTACAGGATCAGCAGTATTCTCCTCAAAAAATAAAGCCAATTCTCTCCTTTAAGATAGATCTCTTGTACCATAGTCACATCTGTATCTCTGAAGCCAAGAGTCAGACTTAATGTTGCTTTTATTGGAGAAGAGTTGCTGTTAGAATAACCAAACTAAATTTCATTTGCTGAATGGCGAGTCTTTAATTTTTCAGATAAAGAGTACAATAAAAAGCCTTGCTACCTCCAGCTTCCATCTCAATAGTCAAATAAACTGTGTAAAATTCTACGTGTTCAACTAGATAATTGTCAGAGGCACTATTATTTATTCTTGGGGTTGCATTGCAAACCTTGAATTAACAAGCTGAGTACCAAAAGGTCACACTAGGTAAAATGTCTGAGGCCATAGAAATCAACTTAAAAAATCAGACTACAAGTCTGAATCTGTTATTATGATCATCATATTCATGCTTTTAGAAATAAAGTTATTTGCCGGGTGTGGTGGCGCATGCTTGTAATCCCCCGCACTTGGGAGGTGGAGACAGGTGGATCGCACTGTTTCGGAGCCAGCCTTGCTGGCTTATGAGACCCTGTTTCCAAATAAAAAAATTAATAAAATAGGTCTGGGAGTGTAGTCCAGAGGTAGAAGGGCTTCCAGGAACCCCAGTACCACCAAAAAAAAAAAAAAAAGAAAGAAAGAAAGAAAGAAAGAGAGAAAGAAAGAAAGAAATTTTTTCTAGAATGTTAACAAGATATATTTCATGTATTATTAAAATAATGTATGCCAAATATGTGGCTTTAAATAATTGAAATACTTTTATTTTTTATTTCTTTTTTATTTTTTGCGGTACTGGGGATGGAACCCAAGAGCATTCTACCTCAAAGCCACACACCCAGCCCTATTTTATATTCTTTATTTTGAAACAGGGTCTCAGTGAGTTGCAAAGGGCCTCACTAAGTAGCCGAGGCTGGCTTTGAACCTGCACAATCCTCCTGTCTCAGCCTCCCAAATGCTGCGATTACAAGCGCACGCCACCATACCCAGCTTTGAAGTACTTTCAATATTAATAGTTTTATGCAAATGTCTGGCAGGAATAACCAGTCAAAATTAATTAATGATCAATTAGGGTAGAATATTTCTTTCGGCCTTCATTTGCTTTTCTAATAATTGACTTGTCTTTTTTTTTTTTCTAAAATGGGTCAATATGAAATAAGCCCTAGTCATTTCACACTTCTATTTTTGTAATAAGCTGAAACTGTTTAAAGAAATTAGTCATTCTCATGCAAATCATTAATCCATATGGATATTATAAATCATGTTTTCATCCTTTATATTTAATGTTCATTTTCTCTTTAATTATCATATACTCATGATTCTACTGTAGTGATTTTATTAGTTCTGTTTCTAATACATTTTGTAAGAATGGATTTATTCTAAAATTAATCTTCTTTGACTTCCTAATACAAATATTCTTCATTATTACACTATTGGTTAGGAAAAACTCATTTACAGTATGGCTAACTGAAAATAAAAAAGGGAACATTAATTTTTTTAAAGCATAGAAAGGGCATATTAATTTTTAAAAATTTAATTATTTTGGTTCCAGGTTTGGATTTTTGTGACTCAGTATTTGTCACACAAATTTCCTATTAATTTAAACTAGAATCTAAGAAATTAGTAATCAAGTTCTTTGATTTTTGCTTTAGCAGAAGATGTGATATTAATAATAGTCATGTTATCTACTAAACTATAATAAAGAATATAGATTTGAAATGTCAAGTAAAAATTAAGTCTTGGAGTCTGAGGCGTTTTGAAGAGTTCATGACAAAGAATAAAGCTTCTCCCACAGTTACTGTATTTTGAGAAAGGTCATTCTATTTATGCATTTGTAAAATTTACCACTTCATTTAGCAATTGCTAGGTTACAAATGAATTTTAAAATGGAACAAAAAGCAAAACTAACTGCAGAAAAAAGATAAGCAGAATCATTATCCTGAAAATACAATTTTTTTTTGAAAATTCAACCAAGTATTCTTAATGTAAAGCTTATCATTTAATTTAATTGAGGTCAATTCTTTTTTTTTTTGCCTTCATTATTGAAAAGCAGTATTTTTTTCCTAATGGTTTTGACTTCAGAGCTTATATACCTACTCATGAATTATTTCTTTGAGCATTAGTACAAATAAGCTAAAAGTATGCCACCTTTCTTTCTCTCCTTTCTTTCTTTCTCTCTCTCTCTCTTTCCTTCTTTCTTTCTTTCTTTTTTCTTTCTTTCTTTCTCTGAACCAGGATTGAACCCAGGAGCATTCTACCTCCAAGCTATACCCCTAGACCTACTTTTTATCCTTTATTTTCATTTTTAAACAGGGTCTCACTGAGTTGCAGAGGGCCTCACTAAGTTCTTGAGGCTAGCCGCGAACCTGCAATTCTCCTGTTTCATCCTCCCAAGTACTGGGATTACAAGCATGGGTCACCATGCCCGACTAGCATACCATCTTTCTAAGTGTTTCCTTCACCATTTAAATATTTCTCCCTACTTAAAAATGGAATGGAAGTCCCTTTGCCTAGATGATAACAATCTCTTCAGTAGCCTTATGGGGTAAAGTATGAATTAGAGACTTGGCCTACAATAAGATCAGCAGCAGAAGCAGCTTATAGTTAACTTGTAATTTTTGTTTTGCAGTCATGGTGCTTAAAGCTTTGTACGTTCTATCTCATTTAATCCTCACAATCCTAGGGCAGGTAAATATAGAAAAGAAAACTATAAAGACTTGGAATTTTGCCAGGCGTGGTGGTGCACGCTTGTAATCCCAGCATTCAGGAGGCTGAGGCAGGAGGATCGCGGTTCGCAGACAGCCTCAGCTACTTAGTGAGGCCCTTCGTGACTCAGTGAAACCCTGTTTCAAAATAAAGGATAAAAAATAGGGCAGAGGGTGTAGCTTGGAGATCGAATGCCCCTGGGTTCCATCCCCAGACCCACAAAAAATAAATAAATAAATAAATAAACAAATAAATAAAAGACTTGGAATTTCAAAGACTTGCTCAGTTCACACAGCTACAAGTCACCAAACTGGCTGAAATTTAAGTTAGATCTGTTTGATTCTAGAGTTTATTTTACTATGGTTTCAAATTAATAGATTTCTTTTGTCACAGGTCCTGGTTCATCACTGATAAGTTCTGCCTTCCACAAAATGACACAACTATAATTAAAACACGAAAATTATTTACTAAATTATAAACAGTAAAATTATAACGGTGTCAAAACACAATTCAGTCAAGCCATTTGCCACTTTATGACAAGGGTAACCTTTTCTCCAGTTTCCAACAACATATCTGTCAATTTTTTCTGAGACCTTCTCAGTAAAGCCTTCCCTGCCCATATTTCTACCAGTATTCCGGTCACAATCACCTGAGGAAGACCAAGGATACTAAGGCTTTTTATAAGAGGAAGCTCGCCTCTTCCGAAGCATCACCAGAATTGCCCTTGGTGGTTCATTCAGAGCTGTACGGGCTTTCCCCAGCATGTGTCTCCAAATTCATCCTTCCTCTCCCTTTTTCTCAGTTCCAAAACCATTTCCACATTTTTATGTATTTGTAATAACAACACCCCACTTCTCGGTTCCAATTTCAGTCTTAGTCTGTTCAGTCTGATCTAATGAAATACCTTTGGTGTGAAGTTAGTTTGTTTATTTATTTATTTATTTATTTATTTATTTATTTATTTATTGGTACTGAGGATTGAACTCAGGGGCATTCTACCTCCAAGCTATACCCCAGCACTACTTTTTTTAAAATTTTTTATCCTGAAAGAGGTCTCACTGAGGTGCAGAGAGCCTCACTAAGTAGCTGAGGCTGGCTGCAAATTGTAATCCTCCTGTCTCAGCCTCCCAAATTCTGGGATTACAAGCACAAGGGAACCGGGAGTGATGGCTCAGGCTTGTAATCCCAGCACTTGGGAGGCTGAGACAGGAGGATTGCACAGGTTCAAAGCTAGCCTCAGCTAATTAGTGAGACTCTCAGCAACTTAATGAGACCCTGTTTCCAAATAAAATATTTAAAAAATAGGTCTGGGAGTATAGCCCAGGGGTTGAAAATACCCTGTGTTCCACCCTCAGTACCCCCCAAAATAGCCAACCAAACAATCAAATAGCACAAAGACATTGCCAACAGGTTTTTTTTTTTTTTTTTTTTTTTTTTTTCGGGTCTGGGGATGGAACCCAGAGGCAGTCGCCCTCCGAGCTACACCCCCTGCCCTATATTGTATTCTTTATTTTGAAACCGGGTCTCACTGAGTTGCAGAGGGCCTCACTAAGTAGCTGAGGCTGTCCTCAAACCGCGATCCTCTGGTCTCAGCCTCCCGAATGCTGGGATTACAAGTGTGCGCCACCACGCCCGGTTTGCTCATAGTTTTAAAAGCCAGGCAGTCCATGGTCAGGGCGCTGGCAGGTTCAGCTTCTAGTGAGAATCTGTTTCCCATAAATGGTATCTTTTATGTGTCCTCATGAGGTGGAAGAAGAAGGCAGATCCCTTCCATTTCTTTCATAAAGGTACTAATTCCACTCATGAGGCAGAACCCTTAGGACTTAATCACTCCCCATCACATTGGATATGAGTTTCCATCATGTAAATTTAGGGGAGATGCCAACATTCACATCATAGTAATTATACTGATAAAAGATAAAAATAAACCAACCAAAAAGAATATTTGGATATTATGGTCACAAGTTGCATTCATAAAGCACTTTACGTGTTCACATTTTTGAGAGGGTATAACATTTTGAGAAAATTCTGATTCACATAAACTAAACTAGATGTGGCAGCTATACTGCCTTTCAGTCAGTTGCAATTCCAGGATGTTCTTTACACAACTAAACAGTGGTGGCAGAATTAATTTCACTCCACAGTCATAGGAAAATTGAGTTAACCTATCTACATGAGAGTAGGTAGGTACTTGCCCAACTTGGATTTTTTTCTTAACGGGTCTGGGGATGGAATCCAGGGGCATCCGACCTCTGAGCTACACCCCCTGCCCTATTTTTTTCTTTAATTTGAAACAGGGTCTCACTAAGTTACGGAAGGCCTCACTAAGTAGCTGAAGCTGTCCGCGAACCACGATCCCCCAGTCTCAGCTTCCCAAATCCTGGGATTACAAACGTGCGCCATCACACCCAGCTTTCCAAGTTGGATTTTTATATGAAAAAATTTTAAATAACTGAAAAATACACAAAGGATGATTTCTTTCTCCCTCACTTTCTTCATTTTTCCTTTCTTTCTCTCACAGAGGGTCGAAGCATTCTACTTTCAAACTTTACCCTCCCAACCCTAACTTAATATTTTTATTATTTTATTTTTGGTGGTACTGGGGTGGAACCCAGAGGCTTTCTACCTCCAGGCTATACTCCCAGACCTATTTTATACTTTATTTGGAAACAGGGTCTCACTAAGTTGCTGAGAGCTTCACTAAGTAGCTGAGGCTGGCTTCGAACCTGTGCTATCCTCCTGTCTCGGCCTCCCAAGCGCGGGGATTACAAGCGTGCGCCACCGCGCCCAGCTTAAATAGTATCTTGCTAAATTGATTAGTCTGACCTTGAACATGTGATCCTCCTTAGCCTCTCAAATACTGGGATTACAGGCATATGTCACCATGCCCAGCTAAAGGGTGAAATTTAAAGCAAATATTTGTGAAAGTTAAAGGTTGGTGGTAGACACTAATTACAAACTACTGCATTGGGCACTGCATCAAATTTTACCCTGGCTGCTTAATAGAAGGTAGTAATTTAGCAATGCACGTGTACGTTGATCAATAGAGTTAGCCAATTTAGATGAAAGCTAATGCATTGTGTTTTTCTCTGGGCAATTAATTTAGTAATTAAATAAGTTAAATCATTTTTCTCTAAAAAATTAAGCTCTTACTACAGGAATAGTATATGAGCCCAAAGCCATTTTAAAAAAGTTTAGAAATGCTCTTTATCAGTCAGGTGTGGCGGCACACACTTGTAATCCCAGTACTTGGGAGATTGAGACAGGAGGATCGCAGGTTTGTGGCCAGCCTCAAGTACTTAGTGAGGCCTTGGCAACTCAGTGAGACCCTGTTTCAAAACTAAAGAATAAAATAGGGGTAGGGATATATCAGCGGTAGAATTCCTGCAGGTTGCATCCCCAGTACTTCAAAAAGAAATCTATATTTTGGCAAATAGCAAATACAATCCAAAGTACATGGAGCAATTCAATAATTCTCATAAACATATGATCTGATTTTAACCCCTTTGATTTATAGCCATTCTTGGTTTATCAATCTTGTTTTAGCTTTCCAGCCCCAGCCATAGATCAATTTGAAATACATCTCAAGTGATATGTCATTCTAAAGTATTTCAGTAGGCTCTCTAAAAGATAAAATGTATTTTTTATTTTTATTTTTTTATTTTTTATGGGTCTGGGGATGGAACCCAGGGGCATTCGACCTCCGAGCTACACCCCCTGCCCTATTTTTTTTATTCTTTATTTCGAAACAGGGTCTCACTAAGTTACGAGGGTCTCACTAAGTAGCTGAGGCTGTCCGCGAACCACGATCCTCCTGTCTCAGCCTCTGGAATGTTGGGATTTCAAGCGTGCGCCACCACTCCCGGCTTTAAACGTATTTTTTAAAAAACCATAACCACAATCCCATAATTCCAGTAACTCTTAACTATGATCAACCATCCAGTCAGTAAATTTATGGCTCCCTGATGTTGCACAAAGTTATACTTGGCATGAATTTGAGTCAAGATTTATCAATGCTTTGATATTTCTGTAGAAAAAAAGATCATTTGACCTATAGAATTTCTCGTGGTCTGGATTTTGTTGATTGCATCTCTAATTGCCTATCCTTTGTACTTCTCGTACATTGATATTTGAATTGACAGCAATGGTTCTCAATTGGGGCAATTTTTGTCCCCCAGGGGACATTCATCAATACATAGAGACATTTTTGGTTGTCACATTGAGGGAGGTGCTACCGGCATCTAGTGAGAAGAGGCCGAGGAGGCTTCTAAACATTTGTAGTGCACAGGGCAAGCGCTTCAGAGAATTAACTGGACCAAAGTATCAATGATGACAGGGTTGAGAAACCCTGGAGGCAGGGCCAAATTCAGTCCTGAGTCTCTCCCAGAAATGTTCCAGTTTGTCTAAATATTTTGGTCTTCATATTCTAGGCACAAATTGCATTGAATCAATTTTAATTTGTGTGTGTGTGTGTGTGTGTGTGTGTGTGTGTGTGTGTGTGTGAAAGAGAGAGAGACAGACAGACAGACAGACAGACAGGCTGGAGATTGAACCCAGAGGCATTCTACCTCCGAGCTACACATTCAAGCCCTATTTTTATTTTTGTTTTGAAACAGGTCTCGCTTGGTTGATGAGAGTCTCATTACTTGCTGAGGCTGTCCTTGAACATGTGATTCTCCTGTCTCAGCCTCCCAATTACTGGTACTATAGGCTTGCACCATCATGCCCAGCTAATTTTAATTTCTTTTTTGTGTGTGTGTGCTGTACTGGAGATTAAATCCAGGGGCATATATTCTATCCCCAAGCTATGCTCCCAGTCCTATTTTTATTATTTATTTATTTATTTATTTATTTATTTATTTATTGTTGTACTGGGGATGGAAACCAGGGGCATTCTACCTCCGAGCTACACCCCCAGCTTTATTTTCTATTCTTCTTCTTCTTCTTTTTTTTTTTTTTTTGGTGGTACTGATGTTCCTGGAAACCCTTCTACCTCTGGGTTTCTGGGTTACACTCCCAGACCTATTTCATATTTTTTTATTTGGAAGCAAGATCTCTTAACCCAGCGAGGCTGGCTTCAAACCTGCACGATCCTCCTGTCTCCACCTCCCAATTGTGGGGATTACAGGCGTGCACCACCACGCCCGGCTTTATTCTTTATTTTGAAACAGGATTTCACTAAGTCATGGAGGGACAGTCCGTGAACCTGCGATCCGCCTCTCTCAGCCTCCCAAGTACTGGGATTACAAGTGTGCACCACCATGCCTGGCAATTTTAATTATTTTTAACACATTATTTGAAATATACCATGGATTAAAAATATTTGAATGACTAGGGTCAAGAGAGCTGAAAAGTGCAAAAAAAATACTAAAAATAACTAGCATTCACCTTGGTTTCCTAATTAAATTATATTTGCATTTACTAAGCAGTAATTACACTTAAAATTTTTATATCCTCAATAAAATTGTGATTGGGATATATTATTTGTATATCATTCATTCCAGATTAGGCCACCTTCCCTGCTTAAATATATTCTCTGAACCCATTATGAAAGTTGAGAAAACTTAGTATTTATAAAATTATCTGCAAAATTTTAAGAAAATTCATGCAAAAGGCAATAAGTGTGCTTCTCATATGTACAGCTATAATTAAGCTTGAAAATAAAAATGCCATCTGTCATGGCTCTTGAAAAAATAAAGCAATATCATCTAGAAAAAGTGGAAAGATTATCTAGTTTACAAATGGTTCAATTCTTTAAAAGTTAGTCCCTAAAAATATACTAAGGAAATATATTTGTTTACTGGCAGTTGCCTATTTTTTTTTAACAAAACTTATGAGTCCCAATTCTGTCAGTCAACTAAGTACAGATTTTATGTCTTTGTGTTCTACATTTTCCTTTTTAAATTATGTTTAGAAAAAGAAAAGGAGTAATGGTATGACATGCACTTGGAAAATGTGTACTTGGTAGAAGGGTTCATTAACCTCAAACTTTAAAAATATTTTTACCACGAAGATTGAAAATGAGATAAAGATGAAGAAACCTATAAAATATTATCTGATGTTATTTGAAATTATACCAAAGCTTCATTTGTAAGATAATGGCTTAATTATTCTCTCAGTAGGTACATCATTGAATCTACTTGAGGAGAGTCTATATATATATAATCACTGGGGATTGAACCCAGGAGCATTGTACCTCTGAGCTATACCCCCAGCCCTATTTTTTATTTTTATTTGGAAACAGGATCTTTCTAGATTGAGGAGAGTCTCATTACTTGCTGAGGCTGTCCTCTAACCTGCACTCCTCCTGGCCACCACACCCGGCTAAACCCTTATTCTAAGAGTAGATAACTAGAGCCAGATGTGGTGGTGCACGCTTGTAATCCCAGTATGTAGGAGGCTGAGACAGGAAGACTGCAGTTTCGAAGCTAGCCTCAGCAACTTCATAGGGCTCTTGGCAACTTAGTAAGACCCTGTGCCCAAGTAAAAAATATAAAATAGGTCTGGGGATATAGCCTAGAGGTAGAAGGCCTCTGGAATTCATCCCCAGTATCAAACACACACACACACACACACACACACACACACACCCAAAAAAACCCAGGATAACTTTTCTAATCATTTATTTTTTTTATAATAGTACACTAATATATAAAATGATCTTAAAATATTTTACATTTATAATAAAAATATATATTTTTAAAATAGATTATTGTATTATATATGATTGGCTACAAAGACTAGAAACCTATCTCAAAATGGTTTAAATGAGTGAATTGGTTTTCTTTTCGTACCCAAAGAATCCATGGGAAATTAGTGTGATAGACTCCGATAATGGTCTACCTCTACCTACTACCTTTCTGGAAGAGCCTGCCTCTTACTATGGAAGTATAAAATGAAAGATCTGCATCTACTCAGCCTCCCTTGCAGCTAGGTTTTGATACATGACAATTCTGGCCAACAGGAGTTGACTTGGGGTCATTGGAAAATACTTTGTGTGTGTGTGTGTGTGTGTGTGTGTGTGTGGTACTGAGGGTGGAACCCAGGGGATTTTCTACCTCAGGCTATACTCCCAGACCTATTTTATACTTTATTTGGAAACATGGTCTCACTAGGTTGCTGAGCGCCTCACTAAGTAGCTGAGGCTGGCTTCAAACCTGTGCGATCCTCCTGTCTCAGCCTCCCAAGTGCTGGGATTACAAGCGTGAGCCACCACACCTGGATAATATTTTTATTCTTGACAAAAATATAATAGCCTTAAGAAAACTACACTTTCATTTCCTGTTTTGCATATAGTTATATGAGGATATACTGTTACAGTGGTTGGATAAGAGGTGTGAGTCAAGAGCCTTGATTTTGTTCTACTGAGTCAGTACAGAAGCAACCTACCCTTGAACCCCTTGTTATATAAGAAAAACAAATGCCTATTTAAATGGAATGTTCTATTATTTGTAGTCAAAAGCATTCTAACTAGTACTGCTGACTCGAGCCCTGGTTAAATTCAAAAGCTTAAGGGATATAACCTAATAATTATCTCTTTTTATTAGCTCTGCAGTCCTGAGTATTGGCTTCATTATTAGGCCCCAGGAGATAGCCCCAAGCTAGTTCAAAGTAATATCCAATTATTGATATAAATTTTTAGCCTATAGAAAATTTCCTCCAGAAGAATATCCTAGAGCAGTCCTAAGATGTAGTCAGAGCCATCTGACTTTAGTTCTATACCCTTCCTTGGAACTATCCCTCTGGCCAAGGGCACAAAATATAATGATCAGATCTCCTGACCTCTCCCAGAGGTAGAGGTGGGGTCTACTTACCCAAATTATTCAGAGATTGAAGTGACTTCCCAATGTCGTTCCCTGCAGGTGACAAACAAAATAAATAAGGAAACAAAACTCAGATGTTCAGTAAAATAATAAGTATATTGACATAGCCTAAGTATAGGATGTACAGTGAAAAAAAGCAGAATCTTGGAAATAGGGAGAGTTTGGTTCTGTTTACTGAATCTTTTAAAGACGTCAACCATTAGCTCCTATATATTGTGGGTATCATGTAGTTGATGAGGGTGCAAAAATTAAGAGACACAATGCCTGCTGTTCAGTTTAATGAGGGAAGTAGAGGGAAATCAGTGATCACAACTGAACAGATAAATGACATATGCATTTTATGTAATTGTTTTGCCAACAAAAGGCAAAAGAGGGGCATTTAAGTTAGTCTAGGGGTGAGTAAAAGTCTCCATAAAACTTGACAGAGTGTGGGTAAGAGAAATGAATTTAGAAAGTTGAGTTTAACAGCTGGGCATGGTGGCGCACACTTGTAATCCCCGCGCTTGGGAGGCTGAGACAGGAGGGTCGCACAGGTTCGAAGCCAGCCTCAGCTACTCAGTGAGGCTCTCAGCAACTTAGTGAGACCCTGTTTCCAAGTTAATTATAAAATAGGGCTGAGGGTGTAACCCAGAGGTAGAACAGCTCCCGAGTTCCACTCCCCAGTACCCCCCCACACACACACACGAAAGTTGAGCTTATCATGAGGAAAAATCAGTGGGGTGAGTGAACTCTTGGTGCATTTGAACAAGTTTTCTAGCCTCTTCATTTTCTCCTCAAAAATAAACAAAGGGGCTGGGCGTGGTGGCACACGCCTGTAATACCCGCGCCTGGGAAGCGGAGAATTAGGTCTGGGAGTGTAGTCCGGAGGTAGAAGGGTTCCATTCCCAGTACTACAAAAAACAAACAAACAAACAAACAAACAAACAAACAAACAAATAAAAAACAGGGGGACGTTTAAGAAGTACTGGTAGGGTAGGCAGGGTTGGACTTTTAAATGTATTCCTAAACCAGGCATGATGGCGAATGTTTGTAATCCCACTTCTTGGGAGGCTGAGACAGAAGGATTTCAGGTTCATGGCCAGCCTCAGCTACTTAGTGAGGCTTTCTCTAAAAAAAGAATAAAAAATAAGACTGGTGGGAGGGAGATAGCTTTAGGTAGAATGCCTCTGGGTTCAATCCCCAGTACTACAAAAAAAGAAGAAGAAGAAGAAGAAGAAGAAGAAGAAGAAGAAGAAGAAGGAGAAGGAGAAGGAGAAGGAGAAGGAGAAGGAGAAGGAGAAGGAGAAGGAGAAGGAGAAGGAGAAGGAGAAGGAGAAGGAGAAGGAGAAGGAGAAGAAGAAGAAGAGGAGGAAAGGGTAAATGTATTACTATAGTTTAAAAAAATTTTTTTTACAGATTTAGAATCTGATTATTCTATTAAAACAACTTTTTGGTACAAATGTCTCCAACTATTATGATAAAGACACAAAAACAAAGAGTTTTTCATTTTAATCATAAGACTTATCAAAAACTGACTTTGTTGATAGGAAAAAAATGATTTCAGTTCAGTCACTGAATAATAGATCATCAGAGTCATCATGTTTGGAAAAGTATCCCTTAATTGACAAGTTATTTTCTAGGGATACTGTCTTACTATTTTCCTCTCAGTGAGGTCACCAGAAGCTCTGTTAATGTTAAAAGTAGAATTGTAGCCTGGGAAGCAGAGGCAGGAGAATCACAGGTTTGAGGCCAGACGTAGCAACTTAGGGAGACTATTTATTTATTTATTTATTTATTTATTTATAATTTTTATTGAACATAAATGGTATACATTTAAACTATACTTGATGCCCTCTCCCCCCCTCCCAATAATGATTGTCCCGGGTAACCATGCCATATTCATAATTTTACACATATTCAGATGTGGACCCTCATTAATCAAGTTCAGCCTTCTTCCTCCTCTATCTTTCCATTCAAACTTTGCTGGTATTTCCCCTCCATTACCTGGAGTACCACTGGTATCCTCTAGGTACCCTAGTTTGGGCATATTAGAGGAAACATATGTACCTTCTCCTTCTGTGCTTGGTTGGTCTCACTTAACATAATGCTCTCCAGGACTTTCTATCTTCTTGCAAATGGTATGATTTTGTTCTTCTTTATGGCTGAGTAGAATTCCATTTGTGTATTTCCCAGAGTTTTGCAATCCATTCATCTGTTGATGGGGACCTGGGTTGGTTCCATATTTTGGCTATTACGAATTGTGCTGCTATGAACATAGGTATGCATATGTTGTTGTAGTTCTCTGAATTCAACCCTTTTGGAAAAATACCCAGGAGTGGTAGAGCTGGATGGTATGGTGGATCTATTCCTAGCTTTCTTAGGAATCTCCACACAGATCTGGGGAGACTGTTTTAAAAAAAAGTTTTGAGGAGTATAGCCTGAAGGTAGAATGTCCCTCAATTTAATCTCTAGTACCAAAAAAAAAAAAAAATTGAATGAGTACTTTCTGGATTATTTTGTTTTACTAAGATATTCTTTAATAGCACTCAAAAAACCTTTTTTTGACAGTGTGTTAGTTTTTTATTAATGTGTAAGAAATAATCACAAGTCAAAAAAATTTTAATGCTAAAATTTATTTTGGCTTCCCTTTGAAGCTTAGGCATCTGCAGGTTCAAGCACTCACTCACATTCAGTGATTCATATGCTGGAATGTTTTATGTAATTATTGTGAAAGTGTGAACTACTAGCCCTCATTGCAGCCACCATGAAGTATATATAGTAAAGTTCAGAGAGTGACGCAAAGAAAGGGACAGAAACTACCCAGGGAGATTGAAGTTGAGAGGACATCCCTCCTGGGGCAGAGCCCACAGTGGGAACAAAGAGTTCTCATCCAGAACTCATCCAGATCTTGGCACCTATTTGGTCCTAAAATTAAAATGTAAAAAGAAGGTACATTACTTTTTTCCCTTTGTTATTCTTTTGTTTACGAAATATTGATTTATTCTAGCCGGGCGTGGTGGCCCACACTTGTAATCCCAAATACTTGGGAGGCAGGAGGATCCCAGGTTCATGGCCAGTCTCAGAAACTTAGTGAGGCTCTCTGTAATTTAATGAGACCCTGTTTCAAAGAATAAAAGAGCTGGCTGTGGTGGCACATGCTTGTAATCCCAGCATTTGGGAGGCTGAGACAAGAGAATCACCGTTAGTGGATAGCCTCAGCTACTTAGTGAGGCCCTTTGCAACTCAGTGAGACCCTGTTTCAAAATAAAAATAAGCTGGGCGTGGTGGTGCACGCTTGTAATCCCCGCGCTTGAGAGGCTGAGACAGGAGGATCGCACGGGTTCGAAGCCAGCCTCAGCTACTTAGTGAGGCTTCCGGCAACTTAGTGAGACCCTGTTTCCAAATAAAATGTAAAAAAGGTCTGGGAGTATAGCCCAGAGATAGAAAGCGTCTGGGTTCCACCCCTAGCACCACCAAAAATAAAATAAAATAAAATAAAATAAATAAAAAATTAAAAATCAGGCTGGGGGTGTAGCTCAAAAGTAGAATGCTCCTGGGTTCTATCCCCAGTACTATATATATAAAAAAAGGAAATACTGATTTATTTTTTATTTTACTTTTGGATTTGGCCAATCTATCAAAGTACTTTTTTTTTTTTTTTTTGGTGGTACTGGGGTGAAACCCAGAGGCTTTCTACCTCCAGGCTATACTCCCAGACCTATTTTATACTTTATTTGGAAACAAGGTCTCACTAAGTTGCTGAGAGCCTCACTAAGTAACTGAGGCTGGCTTCGAACATGTGTGATCCTCCTGTCTCAGCCTCCCAAGCACGGGGATTACAAGCGTGCACCACCACGCTGGGCTTATCAAAGTACTTTTTAAAAATAACCTTTCAAAGCTGGGTGTGGTGGTGCACGCTTGTAATCTCAGTACTTGGGAGGCTGAGGCCGGAGGATAGTGGTTTGAGGACAGCCTCAACTACTTAGTGAGACCCTCTGCAACTCAGAGACCCTGTTTCAAAATAAAGAATGAAAAATAGGGTTGGGGATGTAGCTCAGAAGTGGAGTGCCCCTGGGTTCCATCCCCAGTACCGCAAAACAAAGCAAAGCAAAACAAAAAATAATCCTTCAGAGCCAGGCATGGTGGCACAAATTTGTAATCCCACTACTTGGGAAACTGAGACAGAAGGATCACAGGTTCGTAGCCAGCCTCAGCTACTTAGTTAGGCTCTCTGCAACTTAGTGAAACCCTGTTTCAAAATAAAGAATAAAAAATAGGGCAAAGGGTGTAGCTCAGAAGTAAAATTCCCCTAGGTTCAATCCCTAGTTTTAAAAAAAAATCGAAGGCCGGGCGTGGTGGCGCACGCTTGTAATCCCTGGACTTGGGAGGTGGAGACAGGAGGATCACACGTCTTCAAATCCAGGTTCAAAGCCAGCCACGCTGGTGTAAGAGACCCTGTTTCAAAAATATAAAATAGGTCTGGGAGTGTAGCCCGGAGGTAGAAGGGCTTCCAGGAACCCCAGTACCACCAAAAAAAAAAAAAAAAAAAAAAAAAAATCGAAGCCGGGCATGGTGGCGCACGCTTGTAATCCCCGCACTTGGGAGGCTGAGACAGGAGGATCACACATGTTCAAAGCCAGCCTCAGCTACTCAGTGAGGCTCTCAGCAACTTAGTGAGACCCTGTTTCCAAATAAAATATGAAATAGGTCTGAGATTATAGCCCGGAGGTAGAAAGCCTCTGGGTTCCACTTCCAGTACCACCAAATAGATAAATAAATAAAAATTGAGCTGGGGGTATAGCTCAGAGGTAGAGTACATCTGGGTTCAATCTCCAGTACTGCAAAATAAATAAATGAATAAATAGATAAATAAATAAATAAATAAGTAAATAGTACAATTTCAATTTTCATTCTTTTTGTGTGTGAGAGAGAGTCTGGGGATGGAACCCAGGGACACTGGACCTCCGAGCTACCCCCCCTGACCTATTTTTTATTTTTTATTTTGAAACAGGGTCTCACTGAGTTGCAGAGGGCCTCACTAGGTAGCTGAGGATGTCCGCGAAGTGAGATCCTCTGGTCTCAGCCTCCTGAATGCTGGGATTAAAAGCGTGCGCCAAGGCCAGGCGTGGTGGCGCACGCTTGTAATCCCTGCGCTTGGGAGGCGGAGACAGGAGGATCATGCAGGTTCGAAGCCAGCCTTGCTGGCTCAAGAGACCCTGTTTCCAAATAAAAAATACAAAAATAGGTCTGGGTGTGTAGCCTGGAGGTAGAAGGGCTTCCAGCAACCCCAGTACCACACACACACACACAAAAGCGTGCACCACCACCAGGCCCGGCTCAATTTACATTATTTTCAAATTTGTCCTAATGTTCATCTGCACTTGGGATAGAACTCTCTTGACAGACAGCATCTTGAATTCCATCCTAGAAAACATCTTCCTCTATGAAAGTGAGGAAGAGCCTCCTCTTTTCTTTGTTCTTCTAATTGCTGTAAAACCTCATCATCAGTGATGGGAAATTTTTATGTCTATCAGAGTCAACACTCAGCATTGAGTTGAACAATTTCAAAGTGTTGAACAATTTCAGTTTTGCAGCTTAGCATTGTGTGGTGCTTGGGATGTTCTACCTCTGAACTAGCTAGCCCTATTTTATTTATTTTTATATTTTGAAACAGGGTCTCGCTCAGTTGCTAAGGTTTGCGATCCTGCTGTCTCAGCCTCTTATCTAGTGAGATCACAGGCATGGGTGGTTATTGTCCCCTGAGGCTTAGCATTTTCAGGGCCCTGTGTTTCTCATTAGATTCAAGAAAAATACACTTGGGAAAGGAGGCATTTATTCAGTTATTTTTTCAGACATTAGAATGGAAGGAATAAAATGAGCTTTAAAAATATTTGGAACCGTAGATTTATTCTGCTACATTGGGCCTGTTTATTTCAAAGTTTGACAGAGAATCTGTACAAAAACAATGTCATACATATTAACTGTGTGATACATTCATTTGAAAATATCATGACGAGTAATGAGAGGAAGGGAAAGCTCTATTTGTTTAAGCGATCAGAAAACTCATTTGGAGGAGTAATGGGCTTTCTCTGGGAATCCGACGTAGAAAGCTATGAGAAGCCAAGCACAGCGTATTTAAAGCATGTCTTTGTGCTTCCTTTTATTGGGAAGTTTCAACCCTTTGTAGCAATTATTTTAGAAGATAGAATGTTCTTAGCTTGCACTGAACTAATAGGATATTCAACTTGCTGTAGTCAGTGAAGTGGAAAATCCAGAACAGGACAAAGAGAAATTACAATTTAATACTGAATGGGATGAAATAATTCACCTGAATTTACCACTCTGAACAAAAGAGATATTCCCTTCTGGATTCACATCATTAAAGGGTGTTCTGTTAACAGTTGTCCCTCCATTGGGTGTGATGGCAGATGCCTGTAATCCCAGTACTTGGAAGGCTAAACCAAGAGAATTGCAGGGTTGAGTCCAGCCTCAGCAACTTAGTAAGACCCTCAGCAATTTACCAAGATCCAGTTTCAAAATAAAAAGTAAAATGGGCTGGCGTGTAGTTGGAGGTAGAAGGTCCTTAGGTTCAATCCCCAGCACCTAATTAAAAAAAAAAAAAAGGCAAGTTGTCTCTTCATGCGCCAAGACACTGGTGTTCTAATCTGCTCACTGTAGACTGTCTGGGTGGCTGCTACCTGCTTTGATGTGCATGGGCCGTGTTTACAAAGTAAGATCAGGCCTCCCTGTGGTGACCCCAACACACTGACACCAGCACACCATTGCTACCTCTGTCCTCTGAGGCTCTCTGGGGACTTCCTGAAGCTTTTGCATCATCTTTGGGAGCACCACCAGCATCAGAGATCTTTCTGAAGTAGATGGTAACCCCCCACATGCTTTTCTGCTTTGACAAAAAAGCAGCTAAAATGAATACCAAGCCAGGCTTGATGGCGCACGCTTGTAATCCCAGCACTTGGGAGGCTGAGACAGGAGGGTCGCAGGTCGCAGACAGCCTCAGCTATTACTCAGCAAGGCCCTTTGCAGCTCAGTGAGATCCTGTTTCAAAATAAAGAATAAAAAATAGGACTGGGGGCATGGCTCGGAGGTAGAATGTCCCTGGGTTCCATCCCCCCCCCAAAAAAAAGGTATTCCACTGAGTAAAAAAAAAAAAAAAAAAAAAGAAAAGTTTCAAAAGGATACCTTTGTCAAAAAGAAAAATTCTATAGTAATGTGGAAGAAATCAGTGTCAGAGGGTGGGGTGTAGAAGAATGTGACTACAAAGGAAGTGAATGAGGATGTTTTTGGAGAAGTGGAGCTGTCTATATTCCAGACTTTGGTGATGGTTATACAAATCTATACTTACGTTCAAATTCACAGAATTGAACTGGGCGTGGTAGCGCATGCTTGTAATTTGGGAGGCTGAGACAGGAGGATCTGGGTTTGTGGCCAGCCTCAGCTACTTAGTGAGGCTCTCAGCAACTTAGTGAAACCACCTCCCCAACATTATCAGTTGGCTGTAGCCAACAGAATTATTTGCTCTTCAAATATGCCATTCATTTTCTTCTAGGACCCTTTGGTCTACGTGCTCTGCTTATTTGTTTACCGTATGGTGGTTATTTGTAGTCAGTTCCCACTAGAATGTTAGCTCCCTGAAACCAGGGACCCTGTTGAATACCACTGCTCACCTATGGCACCCACTTGGGCTCAACTCCTATGGGTTTAATAAATGTAGGTCGACTACACATTCATCCGTCTGTATGTGTACCCAGAAAACAGAACATGGTTGTGGAGAGAGTACCATCTGCTTATTTACATTTTAAGATCAAACAAGTACAAAATGCTTCTAGGTCTGTCTTGAGATGGTGATAAGAGGTTATTTAGTCTTCTATGAAGTTTTAAAAGTAGAATCCCACTTACCAAGAGAAAAAAAGACTTGTTTTTACGGAGATACTCTTTCAAACATGAGCTGCTCAATTATACCTTCAAAGTTGGTTTGTTGAGCTATGGTGAGCCTGCTTTTCCACTAAATGTGAAGGAACAGATGTTCCATGCATGCTGGGGGCAGGAGAATCTGTCCTCCTTCTTTTTGTCTCTTACCCACGGCTCTACCAACTGCTCTCCACATCACGGGGCATCTACAGTCCTAATGGTACAGCACCGAAGGGAGCAGAATGGTACCAGTTTCCTGGCATTTGATTATCATTCTGCTAAACATACACATACACAATTTTAGATAAATAATAAGTATGGACTATTATTATACACACGTTTGTGACAAACCAGAGAGAAGGCCTGGCTGCTAGGGGATAACATTTAGAGATAGAAAATAATTTGTAATATTTAGAAAATTAAGAGAAAAAAAATTTAGGCTGTATTTCTTTGAATCTTAATTTCCGAAAGTGATTACTGACCAAGGACCAAAATCTTGGTTCTAATCAATAAGACAACAGTGAGAATTTGTCCTCTAGGAATTCTACTTAAAGTATTTTTGAAATTATTCCACTACTAAATGTTTTCATGCACGTGTCTTCTAACACATTTTGTTTCAGGGCCCACTATAGTTATTAGGATTTATCGATGGCTTGCTTTTTAGAAAATTGTGTTTAAGATGTAATAGGAGTGTTTTATTTGCTGAGGTCTCATATTCCACAGCAGTGGATATCAGGGTCTGGAGAAGAAGCTGCCCACAGGTAGCCCTGGGAAGTTAAATCAGGGAATCAGTGCAGAGAAGTCTGACATCTAGGAAATGATTTGCCCTGGAAGGGCCTCCCAACCCAGAAGAAGATCGAGATCCCTAAGGGATCTCGATCTCTTTAACAGAAAGATAGGCAATAATATTGGCAGCCAGGAAGGTGTCTAGGCACTAGAACTAGAACTTTGATTTTGATTTTTCAAAAATTGAATGGAACCAACATAAGGTCTCGAATATGTCCGTTTCCTAAGTAAAAACATGGTGGCAGGCATGGTGGATCCATTTCCTCTTTCTCTTCCTGTTAATGTCAGACTTGTTTAGTTAGAGAGGTGAGATCCCACATCTTAGGAAAGATAAGCCTCTGCTTTAGGTGTAAGGGTAAATCATGGGACTTTATACTCAAATAACTGTTGTTCACTTACTGAACGCACCTTCTATGAACTAGGCTTAGTTTTAAGTCTACCAAAGGTAGCAGTGAACAAAAAACACACAATTCCTGTCCTCAAAGAGCTTACACAGTTATTTCTCTGTGTCCACATGTCCATTGCTAGCTTCAACAAGCCACACACCAAAAATACTTAGAAGCCGAATGTGGTGGTGCATGCCTGTAATCCTAGTGCATGTCTGTAATCCCAGGGGAGTTGAGACAGGAGGATTGCAGGTTTGAGGACAGCCTCATCAAGTAGTGAGACTCTCATCAACCTAGAAAGACCTTGTTTCAAAATAAAAGCATTGGGAGCTGGGCGTAGTGGCCCACATTTGGAATCCCAGTACTTGGGAGACTGAGACAAGAGGATCAGATCCAGGTTTGCAGCCAGCCTTAGCTACTTAGTGAGGCCCTCTGCAACTTAGTGAAACCCTTTTTCAAAATAAAGAATAAAAAATAGGGCTGAGGGTGTTAACTCAGAGGTAGAATGCCCCTGGGTTTAATTCCCAGCACCACAAAATGAATCAATGAATACAAGGGCTGCAGGTATAACTCTGAAGTAGAATGCCCCTGTGTTCAATCCCCAGTACCTCAATACAAAAAAATAAAAAGAAAAAATGGGGCTCAGTGTCTCAAGCCTGTAATCCTAGTACTTAGGAGAAGGTTGAGACAGAAGAATCATAGGTTCAAGGCCATCCTCAGCAACTTGGTGAGATCTTAGCAACCTAGCAAGATCCTGTTCAAAATTAAAAAAGGAGCAGGGCGTGGTGACACATGTTTGTAATCCCAGCACTTGGGAGGCTGAGACAGGAGGATCGCACAGGTTCAAAGCCAGCCTCAGCTATTTCGTGAGGCTCTCAGCAACTTAGTGAGATGCCGTTTCCAAATAAAATATTAAAAAAAGGTCTGAAAAATGGCGACTGAGGGACATAGCACTTCTCAGTAGCTGAAGCAAATAAAGTTTAAATACTTAGAAAGCAGTGTCTAAATCAACAAAATAAATACATACCAGGAACCAAAACACATCCAGGTACCTCGGCGGAACCCTGAACTTGAAGAAGAAGAACAAAGATCGGACACGGGACCGGCTGCAAATACAATCGGAACACTGATGGCGGGCTGCCTTTGCAGCTGCCCAAGGAGCTGCCTGCCCGAAATTACCACGGAAAGATAATTCGGGACTAAAAACGGGCTTAGGACCGCATCTTAAACAGCGAGCAGCAGCCTCCAGAATTCTGTGTGCCCACCAGCGACCAGATCACAACTGCATAGAGACTTCCACGGACTCCTGCACCAATTCAGGTACCTGAGGGCGCCCTGGTAAGTTGGGGTCCTAGCGTGTGCCCAGCACGGGCTCAAGCCTCAGACCCCAGCACTCTCCTCACGCACCTTACCTGCGCCACGGTCCCCTGCTGATAGTCAGTACCTGTACACTGCTACCTCTAAATTGAAGTCTGCTTGTGTGTCTAGCCCCTGCCTCCTTGCCAGAGCCGGCCTTCCAGGCTGCAAAAGCCCTGGGTGACCCGGAAATCTCCGTGGGGCACCCCCAGCTTCTACGTCCCACAGGAGGCAGAGACCATTGCTGGACAACGCGCACTGGACCCTTGAGCACCTACCCTGCACCCCTGGCCCACCGCTGGGTGTTCCCACCCTCCTGGTAACCAGAGGCTTAGTGCTAAGCAAAGAACACAGCTCAATACACCTTGGAAGAGCATACCAGCAGCAATAGACAGCTGCATCCACTCTCATTTGGGTCCAGTATTAGCAGCGCATCCAGCCTGCACTCTTGGAATAGGCAGAGCTCTGGCAGTAAGTGTGGGCATCCAGGAACCAGCACCCATTTGCCCAGGGTACATCTTGGGACCACACCGGCTAGCCCAGCTGGAATTTCTAGAGACACAAGAAAATCCATCGGGCCACAAAATCTGCTCAGGACCTCAGGGGGAGGTTTCAACTATACTTTGGTCATTCTCCACCCCTGCTGTAGGGACGCTCAGGCTGGAGGCTAGGGTGGTGAGTGCAGAGGTGCTGACCACAGGTTAGAATTTCGCAGAACCTGTGAATTGTACAGAATCAAATAACAGTGAAATCAGACATCCGGACACATGAACCTAAAGCAGCTAAAGGAGAGAAAGGTGTCCAAACACCCAGAGTGACTTAAGAAGATAAAAATAGAGTACAAAGAAAACTAAGAGACATTGGATGGTATTCTGAAAGCTACCAAAGCAATCAGATACACACATATTATTTGGACCTGACCCCATATGCGTAAATAAGGAGGACTGTTTGTTTTACTTTTAATGTGGATGTTTTGTTGTATTTTGCTTTTATAGTGCTTTTGTTTTGGTAGGGTTATTGCTGACTTATTTTTTTTTCTTTTAACCCACACTTCTTTTACTTTAACTTGTTGTGTTATATATATATATATATATATATATATATATATATATATATATATACATACATACATACATTGGATAGTTTGCCTTATTTTTTTATTTCACACAGCTGCTAGTTCCTTTTACTTTTTTCTTGTTCTTTTTCCTCTTTCTTCCTCTTCCCTTCCTTTTTTTTTTCTCTTCACTCTCCTCCTTTTATTGGTTTTCCTTCATTTTTCTTGGATTACATAAAAGTCTTGGTATCTTGGGTGGATTCTTTTTTTTTTTTTATGTCTGTCTGCTCCTCCCATCATCCCTATTTACAAACCTACCCACACTAACCTACATACTTTTCTCCCCCCAAACTTTTCCCCATAATATACCTCCTGGTTTAATACTCAAAGTATCTCTTATATCCATAGTTACTCTACCAACGACAAGAGTCCTAGTAGTTAACTCTCTCTCATTCCTAACAAGTTATTACCTTATCATACTTAAAGTCTTTCTCAACCTAACATATCCTCTACGTAACCCGACTCCTTTACCAATCACCCCAGCTCCTTGCACATCACCCACCCTCAACACTGGAAAGGCTCTGCTGACTAACCAATACCCCCAAACTCCTAATATTAAGATTTGACTAAGCACAGTACTCACGAACGATGGGTAGAAATCAGAAAAACAAGACAGAGAACGCTATAAATATGAGAACCAGGAATTATGAAGAGACATCAGAAATCACGAATACTGACCTACTAGAAATGCAAGAAGGGGAGTTCAGAATCTTGATGTTCAATATGATGAAAGGATTTAAAACGAGTATAGAGGAGGTTAAAGGTGAACTAGAAACACTAAAAAAGAATCAGAAAGAGGTCTGGAACGAAATGAAAGAGGCAATAAGTGAAATGAAGACAGAAATAGAAAGAAATTCTGGAAGATTAGATGAAATGGAAAACAGAATATCAACATTAGAAGACAGTACATCCCAAACCGAAAACACAGTCAGCGATATACAGAAATCTTTACAGCAACAAAACCTAAACATCCAGCAATTATGGGATAATATGAAGCGCCCTAATTTACGGATAATAGGCATCGAGGAAGGGATAGAGGTACAGACCAAGGGCATCTGTAATATCTTCAAGGAAATAATCTCAGAGAATTTTCCAAATATGGAAAGAGTCTTGAATCTTCAAGTCCAGGAGGCATACAGAACTCCACTGAGACAGGACCAAAGAAAAACCACTCCACGCCACATAATAACCAAATTGACCAGCATAGAGGCCAAGGAAGGAATCTTAAAAGCAGTGAGAAAAAAAGGACTGGTGAAATATAGAGGCAAAACAATAAGAATCACCCCAGACTATACAACCCAGGTTAGGAATGCTAGGAGAGACTGGTACGACGTGATTCAGACCCTGGAAGAAAATAACTTCCAGCCAAGGCTCATCTATCCAGCAAAACTATTATTCAAGATCAATGGGGAAGTCAAAGTCTTCCAGGATAAACAGAATCTCAAAAAATTCATGAATTCAAAGCCAACACTAGAGAAAATTCTTAAAGAAATAAATCATAAGGAAGAAAAAAGAAGCAGACTTCAAAATCAGAGAAGAGAGGAAGTTAATAAGTGGGCCATTTAAGTAAAGAAGAAAGATCACACCACCCAAGAGTAGACAGAACACAAAATGACAGAAAACAAAAATCATATTTCAATAATATCTCTTAATGTCAAAGGACTTAACTCACCAATCAAAAGACATAGACTGGCAATGTGGATTAGGAAACATAATCCAAATATATGCTGTCTGCAAGAAACTCACCTCACAGCCAAAGACATTCACAGGCTGAAGGTGAAAGGATGGAAAAAGATATACCATGCCACCAGTGACCAAAAAAGAGCAGGGGTAGCAACCCTGATATCCAACAAAACAGACTTTAAACTAAAACACATCAAAAGAGACAAATCAGGGCACTTCCTTTTATTAAAAGGAACAATACACCAAGAAGATATAATGATAGTAAATATTTATGCCCCAAATGTGGGTGCAACCACATTTGTAAAAGAAACCCTACTGGACATAAGATCCCAAGTAGACCCAAATACAATAATTCTGGGAGATTTTAATACACCTCTCACACCACTGGATCGATCTTCAAGGCAAAAGATGAGTAAAGACGCTTTAGAACTAAAGGAAACCATAAACCAAATGGACCTAATAGACGTTTTCAGAGTATTTCAACCAGGAACTACAGAATACACTTTCTTCTCAGCAGCCCATGGAACCTTCTCCAAAATAGATCACATCCTGGGACACAAAGAAAATACCAGCAAATTCAAAAAATGTAATATAATTCCATGCATCTTTTCAGACCACAATGGAATCAAAGTGAAATCAACAACAGGAAACTCAAAAGAAAGTACTCAAATTCATGGAGAATGAATGATACACTATTGAATGATGAATGGGTAAGGGCAGAAATTAGGGAAGAAATAAAGAAATTTATGGAAACAAACGAAAACAGAGACACAACTTACCAAAACCTATGGGACACCATGAAGGCAGTTCTAAGAGGAAAGTTTATTGCATTGAGTGCCCACATAAGAAGGACAGAGAACCTCCAAGTAAAGAACCTAATGACACAACTAAAGGACCTAGAAAGACTGCAACAGTCTATTCCCAAAGCCAGCAGAAGGCAAGAAATCATCAAAATTAGGGCAGAAATAAATGAAATAGAGAACAAAAAAACAATTCAAAGAATCAATAAAACAAAAAGTTGGTTCTTTGAAAAGATTAATAGAATTGATAAACCCCTGGCCAACCTAACCAAAAGAAAAAGAGAATCAACTCAAATTATCAAAATTAGAAATGAAAAGGAGATATCACCACGGATAGTGAAGAAATTCAAAATATTATCAGAAACTACTTTAAAAATTTATACTCCAATAGATCTGAAAACCTGGATGAAATTGACAGATTTCTAAGCACAGTTAACCTTCCTACACTCAACCAAGAGGACATAGCAAGCCTAAACCAACCAATAACAACCAAAGAAATAGAAATGGCAATAAAAATTCTTCCACCAAAGAAAAGCCCAGGCCCAGATGGGTTCCCAGCTGAATTCTACAAAACCTTCAGTGAACAACTAATACCAATACTTCATAACATGTTCCGGGAAATTGAAAGAGAAGGAACTCTTCCAAATTCCTTCTATGAGGCCAGTATCACATTAATCCCCAAACCAAATAAAGATACCTCAAGAAAGGAAAACTACAGACCAATATCCTTAATGAACATAGATGCAAAAATTCTAAACAAAATACTAGCTATACGCATTCAAAACTATATCAAGAGAATAATACATCATGACCAAGTCGGTTTCATCCCAGAAAAACAAGGCTGGTTCAACATACGCAAATCAATACATGTTATTCACCACATAAATAGAACCAAGAACAAAAACCACATCATCATAGCAATAGATGCTGAAAAAGCATTCGACAAAATCCAACACCCATTTATGTTAAAAACACTGCAAAAAATTGGGATAGAAGGAAAGTACTTCAACATCATCAAGGCAATATACTGCAAACCCAAAGCCAACATTATATTGAATGGGGAAAAACTGCAAGAATTTCCGCTTCAGTCAGGAACAAGACAAGGATGCCCACTATCACCACTCCTTTTCAATATAGTCCTTGAGACTCTTGCTGCAGCAATCAGACAAGAGAAGGAAATCAAAGGAATCCACATAGGAAGAGAGGAAGTAAAACTATCCTTATTTGCAGATGACATGATCCTTTATCTGGAAGACCCAAAGAACTCAACCAAAAGACTTCTGGAGCTGATCGACAAATTCAGCAAAGTCGCAGGTTACAAAATCAACCTAAAGAAATCAGTGGCCTTTCTTTACGCCAACAACGAATCCACAATGAAAGAAACAAAAACAACAATTCCATTCACTATAACCTCAAAACCTATAAAATACCTAGGAATAAACCTAACCCAAGATGTAAAAGACCTCTACAACAAAAACTATAAAATATTAAAGAAAGAAATAGAAGAAGATCTTGGAAGATGGAAAGATCTCCCGTGCTCATGGATAGGCAGAATAAATATCATCAAAATGGCCATTCTGCCAAAACTGATCTATAGGTTCAATGCAATTCCCATTAAAATACCAGTGACATTCTTCAAAGACCTAGAAAAATCAATCATGAACTTCATATGGAGAAGGAAAAGACCTAGAATAGCCAAAGCAATTCTCAATAACAAGAAACATGCAGGAGGCATTACAATCCCAGACTTCAAACTATACTATAGAGCAATAATAGTAAAAACAGCATGGTACTGGCACAAAAACAGATATACTGACCAGTGGATTAGAATAGAAGATACAGAAACAAACCCACACATCTTTAGTCAATTAATCTTTGACAAAGGGGCCAAACACATACGCTGGAGAAAAGACAGCCTTTTCAACAAGTGGTGCTGGGAGAACTGGCTAACCATTTGTAAAAAGATGAATCTAAACCCCTATATCTCACCCAACACAGAAATCAACTCAAGATGGATTAAAGACTTAGAAATTAGACCTGAGACGGTGAAGTTAGTAGAGGAGAACATAGGTTCAACACTACAACATATTGGCACAGGCAGTAACTTTCTCAACAAAACCTCCAAAGCTCAGGAAATTAAAGCAAGAATAAACAAATGGGACAACATCAAACTAAAAAGTTTCTTCTCATCAAAGGAAACTATCAATAACCTAAAGAGGAAGCCTACAGAATGGGAAAGGATCTTTACCAGCCACCATTCTGATAGGGGGCTAATATCCAGAGTATACAAAGAGCTCAAAAGGCTCTACACTAGCAAAACAAACAACCCAATCAAGAAATGGGCAAATGAACTAAATAGACACTTCACAAAAGAAGAGATACAAAGGGCTAATAGATACATGAAAAGATGTTCTTCATCACTGGCCATCAGGGAGATGCAAATCAAAACTACACTGAGATTCCATCTAACCCCAGTCAGAGTAGCAAGCATAAAGAAATCAAACAACAACAAATGCTGGCGAGGATGTGGGGAAAGAGGAACTCTTTTACACTGTTGGTGGGAGTGCAAACTAGTTCAGCCACTATGGAGATCTGTGTGGAGATTCCTGAGAAAGTTGGGAATAGATCCACCATATGATCCAGCTATACCACTCCTAGGTATCTTACCAAAGGGGTTGAATTCAGAGAAATACAGCAACGTATGCATACCTATGTTCATAGCAGCACAATTTGTAATAGCCAAAATATGGAACCAACCCAGATCACCATCAACAGATGAATGGATAGCAAAACTGTGGGAAATACACACAATGGAATTCTATTCAGCCATAAAGAAGAACAAAATTACATCATTTGCAAGAAGATGGAAAGCCCTGGAGAACATCATGTTAAGTGAGATCAGCCAAGCACAGAAGGAGAAGATACACATGTTTCCTCTAATATGCCCAAACTAGAAAACACAAAGGATACCAGTAGGACCCCAGATATTAGAGGGGAAATACTAGCTAAGTTTTAATGGAAAGATAGGAGAGGAGAAAGACCGATCTGGATTAATGAGGGTCTACACCTGAACATGTGTAAAATTATGAATAAGACATGGTTAACCTGGACAACCATTGGTGGGGGGGGAAGGGGGAGGGGGGGAGAGGGCACCAAATATAGTATAAATGTATACTACTTATGTTCAATAAAAAATTGTTAAAAAAAATTAAAAAAAAAAAAGGTCTGAGAGTATAGCCCAGGGGTAGAAAAGCCCCTGGGTTCTATCCCTAGTACCACTAAATAAATAAATAAATAAATAAATAAATAAATAAATAGGGCTGGGGGTATACCTCAGAAGTGAAATATCTCTGAATTCAATCCTCATTACTAAACATATATATTTGGAAAATACATATATTTGGAAATATATATAAATATATGTTTTTTTTTTTAACTTGGTGGTACTGGGGGTAGAACCCAGAGGCTTTCAACCTCCGGGATATACTCCCAGACCTATTTTATACTTTATTTGGAAATAGGGTCTCACTAAGTTCCTGAGAGCCTCACTCAGTACCTGAGGCTGGCTTCGAACCTGTGCGATCCTCCTGTCTCAGCCTCCCAAGCGCGGGGATTACAAGCATGTGCACCATGCCCGGCTATAAATATATGTTTAATAAATATGTCTTTAATAAGTATACAACAGATAACATATTATAATAAATATATACATATTTGGGGAAAGTTGTGTAAGTTATGTCCTTATTAAAGTTGTAGTCTTTTTTTCCTTGTCATTGTTCCCTAAACGATTCAGTGTACAATCATTTACAAAGTATTTGCATTGTGTTGGTATCATAAGTCATCTAGAGATACCTTAAAGTATATAGGAAGATGAGTACAGGTGATAAGCAAATACTATAACATTTATTATGGGGTTCGGATGTCCACAGACTCCAATGCAGGGGGCTGAGGTCCTGAAATCAATCGACATATACCAAATATGGGAGGCCATACTCTGGTGGGAAGAAACAGACTAACTAAATGGCGTACGCTTGTAATCCCCGCGCTTGGGAGGCTGAGACAGGAGGATCGCACAGGTTCGAAGCCAGCCTCGGCTACTTAGTGAGGCTCTCAGCAACTTAGTGAGACCCTGTTTCCAAATAAAATATAAATAGGTCTAGGAGTATAGCCCAGAGGTAGAAAACCCCTGGGTTCCATCCCTAGTACCACCAATAAAATAAAATAAATGTAAAAACAAGGAGATTGTGCCAGCTGGTAAGCCAGGGAGAATAACTCAGCAAGACTTGACAGGTCTTGGTGGTCGAGGGGTCCAGATGGTGGCTACTTTACAGAGGATGGTTGGCGATGGCCTCCATGAGCTGGGATCATGCCTGCATCCAGAGTATAGAGCGGCCTCATATAGAAAGCAGGGTGTTCAAAGGTCAGCCAAGAGGCCAGGGCATTTGGGAACAGAGAAGGGGAGAGGAGACAGGATCAGATAGAGAGCACAGAGGCTGGTGGGAGATTCCCGGAGGCCTAGTCGGCTTTCCCTTTTACCCCGGTGCTGTGGGAGACCAGTGGGGAGCTTGAACAGAGCATAACATGATTTGGAATTTATTTTAAAATGAGTTCCCAGCTGGGCGTGGTGGCGCATGCTTGTGCTTGTAATCCCAGCATTCGGGAGGCTGAGACAGGAGGATCGCGGTTTGCGGACAGCCTCGGCTACTTAGTGAGGCCCTTTGCAACTCAGTGAGACCTTGTTTCAAAATAAAGAATAAAAAATAGGGCTGGGGGCGTAGCTCAGAGGTAGAATGCCCCTGGGTTCCATTTCTAGTACCGCAAAAATAAATACATAAATAAATAAACAAAATAAAAGACTAAAAAATCAGGCTGGGGATGTAGCTTGGAGGTACAATGTCCCTGGATTCTATCCCAGTACTACAAAAAAAAAAAAAAAAAAAAGATTGTCATGTGATTGAGTTAAAAAATATCATGTGAGCTGAGCTGAAGATTGTAAAGGGACATCTATTGTGGAGGGCTTCTGTTGCCAAATGTAAAACTCAATCGCTCAACATTATGGAAAGAAGATCCTTCCTTTCCCCACCTCTTTCTGCCTGGCGCTAGAAGTGTAGCAGCTATTTTGTTACCACGAGGTGAGGAGCCATCCTGCCCTGGATGGTAGAGGAGAAATATCGGTGCCTTGGTCTTTGATGACACCACTGAGCCTTCATAACAGCCCTTGACTCTTTCCAAACTTTTTGTTAGGTCTAGTTTAGGGCGTTTTGTTCATTGTAATTAAATGCATTCCAAACTGAGCTGACATTGAAAAATTAAACACCAAAAGAAAACAATGACCATTACACACTTGAAATGAGATATGGTAATAAATGCAAGGAAGAGACACTCTCCAAGAAAAGACACAAATCTTTAGGTGGAATCAGGTTAGTTTTATAACGATCTCATCATTGGATCGCAATTCTTATTTTCATGGTGAGCAGCAAAGAGGTTTATCTTAAACTAAGCCCTAAAGCATAAAGATAGAGCAGCTGCACAGCTGAACACAGCGGCTCCTTACACGGGGTCATGAGCCCAGGAGCCTCGCTCGTGTCTGGGTAACATTTCAAGGCTGGGTGACCTTGTCTCAAGGATTACTCGTTTGCTCAGTCTGGGTTTATGCTTGCCTTTTAGATTTATGTCATATTTTCATAGCCATATTCTAAAAAATGGTCATTTAAAAGATACATACATTATACTTTAAGAACACTTACCTTAAACACATACATACTGCCGGGCGTGGTGGCGCACGCTTGTAATCCCCGTGCTTGAGAGGCAGAGACAGGAAGATCCCGCAGGTTCGAAGCCAGCCACGTGCGCTGGCTTAGGAGACCCTGTTTCCAAATAAAAATGTAAAAAATAGGTCTGGGAGTGTAGCCCGGAGGTAGAAGGGCTTCCGGGAACCCCAGTACCACCAAATAAATAAATAAATAAATAAGTAAAAACACATACATACTGATAGAGGAATAAATAAATAAAACCTTTTTGAAAGGCTATTTAAGAACTGAAAAGAGTTTTTCTCTGGAAATAGGACCAGTTGTCTTTTATACCACGTTATGTCTTACTTTCAAAAGTAAAAATATTCCCAGGTGTGGAAGCACAGGCCTGTAATCCCAGTATTTAGGAGGCTGAAACAGGAAGATGACAATCGGAGCTTAATCTCAGCCACTTGGGGAGAAGTGAAACTCTCAGTAACTTATTTTGAAACTCTTTTTCAAAATAAAATAAATAAATAAAAAGGGCTGGGGATATATCTCAGAGGTAGAATGCCCCTGGGTTCAATCCCTGGTACCACAAAAATAAACAAATAATGTTTAAAATGATTAAAAGAAGCCTCTGGCAAGAGACAAAAGTATTCCAAACATTTTTCCCATATAGGAAGTCAACTGCAAAAGAAAATGTCAGATTTATTGAAAACAATATCTGAATGAGACAGGCAGTTGATATTCTGAGAGTGGTCAGCTGAGGGTGGGCGAGGGAAGGTAGGCTCCCAGGCACCTGCATCTAATGCCGGCTTTGCCATATGCTTGATGTCACCTTCTTCCAAGGGTAAGCATGCTTTCGAATGCCATTGTAGCTCAGAAATACACAACAGAATGGAAACAATTTCTGTAATGTTCAACAAATGTTTACTGAATGACCACCGTGCCGCAGGTGCTGGGCTGGGATCCAAGTGACTTATGCTGGTATTTATATCAACTGACTCTGGCCTGTGGACTTCACTCTAGTTGGAAAGACAGACAGCAAATACACACATGTGTATGGAATAACAAACTCTAATAAGTACTGAAATAAAGCACATGAAAAAGGTTAGAGATAGATAAATAAACTCACACTCAACAGCACACATTTATTTTGAAAGAATAAAAGCAACAACCTCAAAAAGGAAGATAGGGCCTAGGAATGGAAAGGGTGGAAAAAGGGAGAGGAGTTGGCAAAAGTTGAATCTTGAATCTACCACCCAATAACAATAAGGCCGTAAAAGTCACAAATGTCCTCAGCCTGGATTGTCCTGTTGACTATTTAAATTCATAAGATGATTGGGAAATTCAAAGTGAATCGGTATAAATAAAGTGCTATGAAGTACTGCCGATTATCTATTCTTTCTCTGGACGTTTATTCAGTGATGTCCTTGAACTGAGAGGAGCTTGAGAAATAAGACATAAAGCTTCAGGCTGAGGTCACAGAGTTCACCTCTCATTGTTGGAGATAAACAAGGATATGTAAATATGTGTGTGTTAATTTTCTAAAGAATGCTTTTTTAAAAAATGAAAGTAAGTTCACACAAAAGATTGATTTTAAACACATTTACAAAGTTTTGCCTGTGCATTAGTAGAGATCCAACCCAAAGTTTGTCATCATTTATATGTATTAATGTTGATAATGAGAATAAATGTTTCTAATAGTGATACTATTGTGTCATTTGAATCACCAAAGATTAAATAATCATCAGAATAAATTTGTGTGAGATGCTTTTATTTATTTTATAGATGTGAAGACCAATAATTCATATACAATAAAAATGATCACTCTAGATTTTTATTTTGCCTTAATACATTATTCTCTGATTACAATGCCAGATGAATGAGCTTTCTCTGCTAAAAAAAATTTTTTTTGGTTTAAATTATAGATCATAAAAAGCAAAGAGTTTGTAGGTGAACTGAAGACGAATTTACCTAAACTGGAGTCCTTTAAGGAACACAATTAATTGGAAAAAAAAATTCCTATAGCTAGAATTTCTCAAGTGTTAAAGCAGAGCCTTTATCTAATTAAACTAAAATAAAAATAGAAAGTTTAAAATATCCCCTTTTGCACCTTTAAAAATAAGTATTTCAATGTGTTAACTCAGCCATTAGAAGTTATTTGGTTTACAAGTTCTAGAATTGACTTGCCTGAAGGGATTGAGTTTTTGTGATTGAACTGATGAGATATTTTGATTTATTGCTATACCTACAGATGCTCAGAGATCACCCACGTCCACAGATCCTCTCCAGTGGCCTATTTCTTTTTTGAAACCTCTCTCTTGTTCCTACTTGTGTTTAGTTTGATCTTTTTATGGAATGTTATATAAAATGCCACCTGAAAAGTATGGTACTTGAAAAATTTTCTGGCAATATGCTTAGACAAAATTGAGTAAACAACACAAAAAAGTGGACGACTTGTTTAAAATGTATTCTGGCATTTCTACAGAAATTGAAAAACTCTCTATTTCCTTGTTGCTCTCTTTGCATGACCCTTCTCTGCTTAACGGGGACCTAGTCATTCATGTTTCTGGGTTATTCCAGTTTTCTGTTTCCTTTCACTCCCACACTTACAACTTGACTTTTGTCTTCAGCAAGAGACTAAGTGAACTTACTTTTGATGTTTTTTTTCTTTTCTTTTTTTCTTTTTTTGCAGTACTGGGGATGGAACGCAGGGGTATTCTACCTTTAAACTACACCCCCAGCCCTATTTTTTTATTCTTTATTTTGAAACAGGGTCTCACTGAGTTGCAAAGGGCCTTACTAAGTAGCTGAGGCTGGCCGCGAACCCAGATCCTCCTGTCTCAGCCTCCCAAATGCTGGGATTACAAGTGTGCGCCACCATGCCTAGCTCTTGATATTGTTTTTTAATGGATTGTTCTTGTTAGGCATAAGATGGGACAGATGCTAAGGCCTCTTTTAAGAAGAAAACTCATGGATTTTTTTTTGTGTGTGTGTGTGTGGGGGTCTGGGGATGGAACCCAGAGGCACAAGGAACTCCAAGCTACACCCCTGCCCAATTTTTTTTTTTTTTTTTTGGTGCTACTGGAGTTCCTGGAAGCCCTTCTACCTTCGGGCTACACTCCCAGACCTATTTTATACTTTTTTATTTTTGTAAACAGGGTCTCTTAAGCCAGCGCTGCTGACTTCGAACCTGCAGGTCCTCCTGTCTCTGCCTCCCAAGTGCGGGGATTACAAGCGTGCGCCACCACGCCCCAGCTTATTCTTTATTTTGAAACAGGGTCTCTCTGAGTTGTGGAGGGCCTCACTAAGTAGCTGAGGCTGTCCGTGAACTGCGATCCTCTGGTCTCAGCCTCCCAAATGCTGGGATTACAAGCATGCGCCACCACGCCCGACTTATGGATTATTGATTGATAATTATTTCTTTTTGAATTATAGCCCCGAGGAAATTCACCATGTTCAACCCTACATCTGTAAAACTGGGTGTAGAGACTGGTATCTGAGAGATGCTCACTAAACACAGGTTGGATAAATAGAATTTCCTCAGACTTAGCTGTTACTAGCATGCATGACACAGGCTAATTGTACATAAACTTTGCAAAATCACTGCAATAGAATATATAGAACCTGATTGGGCCAATGACTATAACACCGGGCAGGATGCTTTATCAGATCATTGCTTTTTAATTTTAAAATGAGCTTAAACTTGATCACTACTTTGAAAGCATTTTTTGTTAGTTTTGTTTCAGTAATAGAGCTTTTTTATTCCCCAAAAGATATCTTAATTGCAAACCGGCATTATTAATATGACTCCTAAAAAAAAAACAAATTTAGATCGGGACAGAGCCAACCCTCATGGCCCCCTCCTGCCACTCCTTGCTTAGCCATTCTATCTGCACGGCTTGCTGTTCCTGGTTGAGCTTTGAGTCACAGGCTTTAGAGAACACACTTTAAAAACCAATGGACTCACCAAAAAGATGTCCAGAAGAACAAACACAGCGACCACTGGAATCAGGCTCTAGCCCTGCATCACCGTGTTACTTTGTAGTTCAGTGTCTTGTCTATCAAGTAGGCATGCAGATCAATGCCTACAGAACTTAGGATGTGATTGCTATAAAATGAAGTTTCCAAGGTTTGCTGATTGAAGCGACAACTCATGATTTTGTGGACCAAGATTTCAGTGGGGTTGCCCTGGGGGAGGGTTCTTTTTGCTTGATGGTGTACAGCTGGGAAATGGGCTGGTCTGCAAGGTCTGAGTCAATCTCACCCACAGGTTTGTCTCCTTGTCTGGGATAGACTCTGCTGGGACTGATACCTGAAGTGCCCTCCCCAGACCTTTCCAGCGTAGCACACTTGGGGTAGTCAGGCCTCACATAGTGGCTCAAGGCTCCAAGGAGAACGTGCTAACAACACAAAAGCTATGTGGCCTTTTATGACCTAGGCTTGGAAGTTTCTTCTGCCATGCTCTATGAATGACAAGCTTCTTGAGATTCAAAGGGAGGAACACAGACCCCCACATCTCAGTGAACTGTTAAAGAATTTACAGCCATGTTTTTAAACTGTCATAGTTATTCTCTTCTTCAATACATGTGTTAGCACTGCATATATCAAAGAAAATTGATAGTGGGAGTAAGTCAAATATTTACTCCCCCTGTCATAGGAAAAGAATACTGCAAGGTGTGCCACATGTTCTTGGAAATATTATAGTGGAATTAAATCTGAAATTTAACCTGACCCAAATGATGACTGGGTCTCTTGAATTCTATGCTTCAGACAAGCCTCATACCTGTGCTGCAGAAAGTTTTTGGCAGAATTCTCTGCCCTCAATATCATTCAATATAAAAAGGCTTGTGTTGTAAGGATGTACTGAACCACTGAAGCATTGTTTAGATAATGGAAGTGGGGCATGCACATTTGGAGGGTTGCTTTTGGAATTGTGACACTAACTGTTTCTGGCATGTAGGTTTTGTTATGCAACTAGAACTATTTGAAATTTTTTTTTCTTGCTTCCCACTTATATCAGAAATAAATAAGCTAAAACTCTAGGATGTTTGCTGTCTGGAGAGACATACTGAATGCACTTTTGGACACAGCTGATTCTTTTATATAAATGTACTATTATAAAGAAAAGAATTTGAAAGTGTTCAAGAGGTGAAATTACATATCGTCCTTGGTAATGATAAATGGCCCTGGCCTGTTTTTTTCTCCACTGAAAGGTAATGGGGAGTTTTGTTCTACTACCAAAAATGACTTTTTTTTTACTAGTGCTAATTCCATACATTGCCTAGAGAATTCCTCTATTAGTGTAACATAAATTACTTAGAAATTTTAGAGACACATAAGAGAAAACAATGTCAAGAATCAGATTACTTTGGTGGAGAATTACCATGGAAAATGTTTTTATAGAAGTAATTGTTTTCTTATGTTTAGCACAAGATCGACTCATATTAAATGGGACTCCAGTCAATGAAGATGCAACCATTCAAATATTTCTTTTAATTATTTCAGTGGTCCCTAAAACTAAGAATATAGACTAAGTCATTTGTTTAAGATAATGGGTCAACTAGAGTTCTTGTGACTCCACAGAGACACAATAATAACTATCAGAAAATGCTGTAGTGCTCAGCATTGCTTCTGGGTAACTTGCCCTTACTGAAGGGAAGGGGAAAAACAGTGTTCTGAGATCCTGTGGCCCTGGGAAAATAATTGTGGCTGGAGCAAGCAGTGGCACTGGAATGACAGACCAGAGAGAAGCACCGGGTAGGGAAACTTGAACCCTTGAATCTTGGGGAGCAAGATGAGCCATACACCTGCAACAAATGTTCACTATACCATTTTGTGCAAGGGCGAGTCTATCTCTGTAGGAAAATAAAAGGATGTAGTGAACATCGTGGATTGGTTAACCTCTTCATTCTGCAGCCTTACTTGATGAAATGTGGAGAGGACTGCAAGGACATTATGAAATGGTATCCTTGCAGTGTCTGTCACATGATAACCTAAGAAGCTCTCCATGTTGGTGATGTATTCATCAGCATTGTCAAGGCCAAGCCCCCAGGGAACCCGCCTCTCCAGCCACACCCAGATTAATTCGTTGAAATGAATTTACAACCCTTATGACTCAACTATATCAACCCTGAATATTAATAAATGAGCTCTTTAGGGGACATTTATTTCTAGCTATAACAAATATATATAAGTAGAAAGACACAATATTTCTACGGTTGCTGACGTGTTTCTTCTGTGTCCTGTGACCTTCCTCATCTCCACTGGGGCAGCTTCTGGAAAGAGATGACACACAAGAAAAAAAAAAAAGCCAACAATTCTTTTCATTTGATTCCTAAAAGTAGGCCTTTGTAAATAATTATCTTGAGAAAAAAAGGTGTTTTGAGTTGGAAAGACCTAGATTCGGAAGGCTTCAGAATAATAGTTTTGGAAGAAAATGCTTTCAGTTTATGATGGGTTTCCTACCCCTCAACTACCCTCTCCTTAAGAAAGATACCTCACACTAGCACTTAACATTGGGTTTTCTTGCAAGGGACCCCATGCCTTGGTCCTCACTGCTGGGGCTGGTCCTCTGGGAAGCTCTGGGATCCAGCAAAGGAGAGGAGCTGAGCCTCACTTCCAATGTGGCGCCAGTGTCATGGCTCATGGGTCCCCTCCTGACAGTGTGTGGTGGGGAATAGAATGAATCACCCTCGCATGAACCCTGAAACCCCAAAGGGCTGGGGGGAGCGACAGAATGTTTCTGAGAGATCAAGCCAGGGCACAGCCCATTGACAGAAAGCCATCCTAACCAAGGGACTCTGTGGTCAGAGGTGCAGGGAATCCACACTTGTTGTTACCCCAAGGCTGAGTAGGAAGGATGCTACTTCAGAGGAAGCCAGAGATGACAGACAAGCACCAGGGACCAGAGCTCCTGGTGCTTTTATAACTTTTTTTTATAACTTTAGTTATAAAATCGCCCAACTCCCCCACAGTAGGCACAACCATGGGCAGGGCAGGGGCCCCTTAATAGTATATATCAGGACAATAAAACACAGAAATTGTCAATTGCAAAATATTTTTTTAAAACTTAGAAACTTGAGCCGGGCGTGGTGGCACACGCTTGTAATCCCCGCACTTGGGAGGCTGAGACAGGAGGATCACACAGGTTCGAAGCCAGCCTCAGCTACTTAGTGAGGCTCTCAGCAACTTAGTGAGACCCTGTTTCCAAATAAAGTATAAAATAGGTTTGGGAGTATAGCCCGGAGATAGAAAGCCTCTGGGTTCCACCCCAGTACCACCAATAAATAAATAAATAAATAAAACTTAAAAACTTGTACTTGTGACCCAAGATCCTTATCTGCCACACCTTGAGCTCATATATATACTTAGAGCTTATCAAACACCTGGAAAAAAAAGTGACAGAAAAATAAACACTCCTGTTCTTTTAAGTGTTTTCACATTTCATTAATAATAGAGCTGGTGCCTGGCTCCTAAGATACTCTGATAAACATCTCAAACAGGGACATTTTTCACATTATGTTCACATTTTTAGAGGAGTGATTTCTCAGACTTGGCATACTTTAGCAGAAGAACCCTCTTTTCAAACAAAATACGAGGAGCTGCAGTACACAGAAAGGAGTGACGAGGTGGGAGGCCAGCTTTCCCTTCACTTGCTGTCCCCCTTCCCCTTCCCCTGAGGCCCTGAAGACATGCCTCTTCCAAGCATCCTACACAAATCTGTAAATTGCTACTCTGATTGCTCCAGTCCCGATGGTCTCATGCGGAAGAAACAAATGGCAGCAGCTTCTTGGGCCAGTGGATGCTCAGTTCCCACACCTCTTAGAGGAGCAAGATGCACAAGCTCGATGGTCTAATACTCGTTGGACTGTCCAAATAGCTTTAAGGATATCCATGCTTAACCCTTCCACGCCATCCCCGAATTACTCTGGAGCAGGGACCCAGAAATCTGCATTTTATAAAGACTACCCTACCACCAGGAGGGAGCCTCAAAGATGACCTTTGAAGACTTATCAACAAAAGAAGAACATGAATAGAAGTTTGGAAGAAGAGGCACCTCACGTTTTAGCCAGATCTCTTAGTGTTTGGAATAATGAGCTGGATTCCCTTAATTTGACGACCCAATTGCAACAAATTCTAGAGGCAGGAAAGTGTTTTGAGGGCTCCTGGGTGGGCAGCGGATATGCTACATTTTCAATTTCAGTGGCATTAAATTAGCCGGTGAAGCGGAACAAATTCTACTCTCCTAGGAAAGCAAGAAATTCTCTATAGCAAAAAGAATCCTTGAAATAGCTATTTGTTCTTGGGTCTTTGGAAAAATCATGGCTGGTTGCCAGGTGGGTATAGAAAAATGATAATTTTTTTCATGTAAATGTCAATATTACCTTCAGGAGGTAGGGATGTTAAAAGCAGTGTTTGAAAATTTAGGAGCCTAGTTACCATATAATTAAATTAAATCTCAGCTGCAATCTCACCTTCTCTATGAAGACTATTATTCTATTTTTGTTAAATATTTAAAAATTAACCTATAAGGAAATGAAAATCATCATTTTAATCTTGCCTCATATTTGTTTAATCATCTCAAATGATTAATTTTGTAATTAAGGAAATGGAATTGATTTTGGAAAGTTATCATGTAGTATTCATGGTTGAAGTGTTCAATATTTCATTATGACATTTATCCCAGTTTAATAAAAATTCTTCTGCAGTTTTCTACAACAGCATCCTCCAGAAATGTCTTATTGCTGCTGCAAGAGGTTAATAGAAGTCACTTCGACAAACCAGCTTTACATTGAGAGATGTCTGCAGAGCAAGCATGCATACATGCAAGTTTGGGTCTGAATTTCAAATACTACCCTAATTAAAGTTCTTAGAAATTCCTTTTGTAATAGGCATTTTTGCCTCAAGATCATATATAGGCTTAGAAGGAAAGACAAAAGTAGATTTTTTTTAAAGTTGTTACTCCCAGCCCCATCTCTATTTATTCAGAGACCACAATAAGATGACATGCTGCTTCTGATTTTGGGCTCTGCTCTGTCCATGTTGACAGATTATATAGCAATTCTGAGCTTCTCTCTTGGACTCAAGAAAGTCTAGGAATCAAGGTTCTTCTCAGGATTTTGAGGGGGATACACGCGGAAAAGACACAATTTAAGGGCAAATTGTTGGAGAATTTGTCTCTCTTTTGGAGAGAAGTTTGACATGTGGTGTAATAAACCACTACTGAATAATTGTGAACTACATGTGGTTATTTAAACTTACATGTAAGTTAATTAAAACGAAATAAAATTCAAAAGTCAGCTCCACAGAATAGTTACATTTCAAGTGCTCAGTTGTCACAGATGAACATTTACATCATCTCAGGAAGTGCTCATAGAAGCAGAAGTTGGTCCCAGCTATTGAACTCTAAACTCAGGATAAGAATTTATATTCTCAGGTGAGGGACGTAGCTCAGTAGTTGAGTGTTTGCCTGGCATGCAAGAAGTCCTTGGTTTCATCCTTCGCACTGCAAAAATCAAAACAAACAAATACCCAAGTTTATAATCTCACATTTGCCGGGGGCCTTTCCTATCTGTCTCCATTGAGTTTCTTTTTCTTAACAATTGCTTTTGACTTTATAGTTCATTGAAATACTATCTCTCTTCATAGGTCCTATCTTAGTGTTTAGGGACTCCCCACTTTAGTGATCTATTTAATTTGTCCAGATTCTGCAGCTAACTGGGCTCACTTGTTGAGTTTTCCTTGTGTAACTGTCATTCTCTGGGAGTTTGATTTGAGCTGGGATGTCCAAGATGGCGTCACAGACATGTCAGGCACCCAAGCTGAGTGGCTGTGAGCTGGTAAGGTCTCTCTCTCTTATATTATGACTCAACCCTGATTTTTTTTTTCTCATGAACAGTGAAAACAGAGGGGTTCAGACCTCTTCAGGGCTGGACCTAGAACTGGTATAGCGTCATTTCCATCTGTAGGAACATCTGACATTCTACAAGCCACAGTAAGTCAGCAGGCCACAGGGATGAGGAGAAAGTTTTCATGGTTTAATGGGAGGAGCAGCCTGCTTACAAAGGGAAAGGGCAGTCATCTTTATGGTTTACTAGAGTATTTTGTTTTTTTTTTAATCTAATCCTCTTTTTTTGTCATCTTCTATAACAGCCATTAATGATAAATGCATACACCAACTGTAGAACTAACATACTTGACAATGAATAGTTTAAAATTTTAATCACAGTAATAATACATACTCATGAGTAGTATTTTCCAAGCATCTAAGAATCTAGAGGTAGAATCATTATAAAATGTGTGGTAAGAAAGATGGGGAAGGGGTGTGAAATGAGAAATATCATTTTTACCCTCTTCTAACTCCCTTTTTGAAAAGTCATAATGCATACAGTGTGGTAAAAAAAATTCTAGCAGTACTGAAGAAAAGATGCTTTTTGCATGTGTGTGTGTGGTACTGGTGATTGAACTAAGAAGCAAGTTATACTCCCAGATATTTATTTATTTATTTATTTATTTATTTATTTATTTATTTATTTATTTATTTATTTTGGTGGTACTGGAGTTTCTGGAAGTCCTTCTACCTCCAGGCTACACTCCCAGACCTATATTATATTTTTATTTGGAAACAGGGTCTCTTAAGCCAGCGCGCCTGGCTTCGAACAAGCGTGTGCTACCACACCTGGCCTATTTTATTTTTTATTTTGAAACAAGCTTTCCTTAAATTGCAGAGGGCCACACTAACCTGCCAGGCTGGCTGCAAACCTACTTTCCTCCTGTCTCAGCTTCTCAAGTTCTAGGACTACAAGTGTGCGCCACCACGCCTTTCTGAAATACAGTTTTCAAAGGGAATTTGGGCTAGTTTCCTTTTATATGTACTCATCATGAAATTATTTTCTCACTTTGCTTTGAGATGCTTAAAAGAAAATTTGAGGCAGGTAGGATATAAGTAAAAAATAAAATAAAATAAAATAGAATAGAATAAGCTGGGTGTGGTGGCACACACTTGTAATCCCAGTGCTTGGGAGGCTGAGACAGGAGGATCACACAGGTTCAAAGCCAGCCTCAGCTACTTAGTGAGGCTCTCAGCAACTTAGTGAGACCCTGTTTCCAAATAAGTATAAAATAGGTCAGGGAGTATAGCCCGGAGGTAGAAAAGCCCCTAGGTTCCACCCCCAGTACCACCAAAAAAAAAAAAAAAAAAAGTGTGCTAAAACTCATTTCTAATTTAAGAATGAAATTGAAAACCAAGATAATAATGTTAAAAAACAAGAAAATAATGTTTTCCATAAATAGAATATTAGCATTGTCCAGGAATGTGTGTATGTGTGTTGTATATTATATGTGTTGGTGGACAGGTTATGGTAATACAAGAGTCTGAGAATATAAATTTAAACTTTTTTAAAAAGATATTTTTCCAGGCGTGGTGGCACATGCTTGTAATCCCTGGGCTTGGGAGGCTGAGACAGGAGGATCCCACAGGTTCAAAGCCAGCCTCAGCTACTTAGTGAGGCTCTCAGCAACTTAGTGAGACCCTGTTTCCAAATAACGTATATAAAAGGTCTGGGAATATAGCCTGGAGGTAGAGCCTCTGGGTTCCACCCCTAGTACAAAAAAAAAAAAAAAGATATTTTAATATTTATCAAAAATTTAAAAACATGTCTTTAAGTCAACATTTCCAACTTTGGGAATTCATTCTCATTCCAAGAAATGCTTAGTCAAATTCCCCTTTTTATAGAATCTATATATTTAGTAATTTTCTAAAGAAAAAGAGAAATATCAAATTGTGAGATAATAGTTGTCTTAAGTATGCCAAACAGTAATTGGTATGTTCATTTCTTAAAACACTTCATTAATAATAACAGATTGCACATACTTGTAATGCCAGTACCTGGGAGGCTGAGACAGGAGGGGTTCACAGACAACCTCAGCTACTTAGTGAGGCCCTCTGCAACTTAGTGAGACCCTGTTTCAAAATAAAGAATAAAAAATCGGGCTGGGGGTGTAGCTTAGAGGTAGAATGCCCCTGGGTTCAATCTCCAGCAACACACACACACACACACACACACACACACACACACACACCAGCAGATTAAATATCTAATGACTACAAAGTTTATGGAAAAATCTCTGTTCAAAACTGTTTCAGCATGCTTTTAGTATCATTTTTTGGCAAATTAGCAAGGGAAATGTGTGTAACTATTGTCAACGGTGATGCCTCACAATGATTTTTTATCTTTTTCAAGAGATCAAAACCTACTCTCTTCTGAAGATGTCACTCACCTGTGAGCCTCTTGGTAGAGCATGGTGAGTCCAGAGAGCTTGGATATTTGACAGAATTCTGTACACCAGCAGCAAACTGAAGCCATTGTGGTAATATCTCAATAATGGATAATGTTGCTCTAAGTAGCTGATAAAGAGTTTGCACAATAACTCTTTTTAGCTGGTTTTCTGTCTCTTGGGTCCCTGAAATTTCCACCATATTACTTATTATAATTAAAATTAGGACTTGCTTACAGAGTTAATCTTTGGTTTTGCAAGTATATAATTGGATATAATCATATGTTTGCAATTAAAAAGGGGAAAATAATTCTAGTACAAATTGGTTATGTGGGTTGTGTATATAGTTATGAAAGAATACAAATATATAACCACTACAGTGAAAATGTAGAATTGTATATACTTGAATAGAAAGATGTGTCAAGACACATTAAGTGAAAAAGAAAGGTGCAGAAAAATATGTAAAATAGGTATTTGTTTGAGTAAAAAGAAAATGAATACATTAATTTAGACAGAAAATTCCAGAAAAAACCCATTTAGGAAATTTAACAGTGATCATCTGTGGGAAGGGTAAAGGACAGGAATGGAGGGATATTAACTACATCTTTTTTATTATTTTATTTTTTTAAAAAACCACAAGCAAGCTTTACTTTTATAAACTTAAAAACTCAAAGGTAATGCTTTTTTTTTTTTTTTGCGGGTCTGAGGGTGGAACCCAAGGGGATTCGACCTCCGAGCTACACCTCCTGCCCTATTTTTTATTCTTTATTTTGAAACCGGGTCTCACTGAGTTGCAGAGGGCCTCACTGAGTAGCTGAGACTGTCCGCGAACCGCGATCCTCCGGTCTCAGCCTCCCAAATGCTGGGATTAGAAGCGTGCGCCACCATGCCTGGCTGGTAATGCATTTTTAAACAATCCCATATGGATGTGGTTGAGTGATCATTTTAATCTGAAAAGCACAGCAGTCAGTGTCTTTATAATACATGGGAAAGAATAGAGGTTTGGAGCCATACAGTCTTGGGATTAAATCCCAGCTACACAATTTACAGTAGAGCTTTGGGCAGGCCACTTAATCTTTCTGAAACTCAGTTCTTACATCCATTAAATGGCTATCATTCTACCTTCATTACAGGCTCATTGTGGGGGTGATTATGTTGGTAAGAAGCTGGACTCGCTGTCTGCTTCATAAATAGATGCTCAATGAAGGGAAAGTCTCCACATCTCTTACCTTCACTTTATACTGAAAACAGGAAGAATTAGAACCGACTCTATTGCCTATTATAAAGCTGAGCTCAAACAATTAGTAAAAGGTATTTTCATCCACCTGCACAAACTTCCTAAAAGCCATACATGAGGATAACTTCAAACTCACAGAATAGAGGAAACATGTTAGCTCCCATCAGATCCTCGCCACGATCAGCCTATAAAAGTCAGTTCCTGGCTGAATGTCCTCCCAGTGGCATCCTCTTTTTCTATCTTATTGCTCACAACCTTGTTAGTTGAGTCCTATGTTGAAAACAGCTGGCTCCAGTCCCGGGGAAGTAAGGTAGTTTCTATCCTAGCAAATTTCTTTTGATCTGAAATCTCCCCTTCATCAAACCATATTCCCCCCAATTTTTTTGAGTAAAAATTTTTCCTATGGGTTTTCTGGTTTTATTCTAAAATTATTCCCAGCCATCCACAACTGTGCAAAACTTGATTTATTTGTCAGGTATCTTTGGGAGTAGGAAATGGTATTTGTTATAAATTTTTTTTTTTTTTTTTTTTTTGGTGGCACAGGGGGTGGAACCCAGAGGCTTTCTACCTCCGAGCTATACTCCAGACCTATTTTTTATATTTTATTAGAAACAGGGTCTCACTAAGTTGCTGAGAGCCTCACTAAGTAGCTGAGGCTGGCTTCGAACCTGTGTGATCCTCCTGTCTCAGCCTCCCAAGCACAGGGATTACAAGCGTGTGCCACCAGGCCTGGCTGTTATAAAAATTTTAAAGGAGCTAGGTGTGGTGGCGCACGCTTGTAATCTCAGCGCTTGGGAGGCTGAGACAGGAGGATCACATGGTTCAAAGCCAGCCTCAGCTAATTAGTGAAACTCTCAGCAACTTAGTGAGACCCTGTTTCCAAATAAAGTATAAAAATAGGTCTGGGAGTATTTCACGGAGGTAGAAAAACCTCTGGGTTCCACTCCCAGTACCACAAAATAAATAAATAAATAAATTAATTAATTAATTAATTTTAAAGGAAATATATTTCTCAGTCTTCTCAATTTATTCTATAAGCAAATTCTATACAATATCTTAAAATTAACCAGTAAATCCTTAGTCTGCATCCCTAGTAGATATTACCACATCAAACAATTTTAACAATACCTTAATATCACCTAATACATAGCCTATGCTCAAATGTCCCTGCTGCTTTAAAAATATTTTGAACTAGAATTTAAACAAGATCTATGTATGGTGTTTGGATCTGTCTCAAATGAGTAAAACAAAACTTGTAGGCCTAAAAGGAATAGCCAAACCCCTAATGGATAGTGGAAGAATTTTATACCCTTCTTTCTCCAGGTAATAAAACAAATAGTCAAAAATCATTAAAGGCATAGAAAATACAAAAAATAAGGTTAACAGTTTTGATACCCAACACTGATAGAATTCATGGTTTTCCAAATGTATATGGAACAAATTTTAATTGATCACATGCTAGGCCATAAAATAAGTCTCTACAAACATGACAGGATTAAAGCACAGATAATGCTCTTTTGTTGTGGTGGGACTAAACTAGAAATCAATAGTAAAAGGAAAACTAAAAAATACCCCAAATGCTTGGAAAGTAAATAAATGCATTTATAGAATGTATAGTCATACATTAAAAACAGAATTCACAATGGAATAATCTGGAATGTAATATAATATTTTATGTACAATGCATAAGAATGTCTATTCAGGTATACTTAATAAACTTGGTGGGAGGGAGAGAGTTCTCAAACTGGATGTGAATAGCACTAATCACAACAGAAACATTGCAAAATTGAACTATATCAAAAGTAGAAGTCGAGCAGGACATGGTGACGCACACTTGTAGTCCCCATATTTGGGAGGCCGAGACAGGAGGATCACGCAGGTTCGAAACCAGCCTCGGCTACTTAGTGAGGCTTTCAGCAACTTAGTGAGACCCTGTTTCAAAATAAAATATAAAAATAGGGCTGGGAGTATAGCCTGGAGGTAGAAAGCCTCTGGGTTCCAGTACCACAAAAAAAGAAAAAAAAAAACAGTAGAAGTCAAAAGAGTAGTTTTTAACAGGGAGGAGGGTGGAAGTGGTGACTGAGAAGGAACACAAGAGAAACTTTGCAGGGGGCCCGTCGTGGTGTGTTTTTGATGTGGCTAGTACTTATAGAAGTAGACGATTTGTGTTTATTCATCAATCCATACATTTATGACTTTACTCTTTTCTGTAAATATATAAAATTTTTACAAAAGTTATTGCAAAGAGGTCTTAGAAATTATTCTAACAAAAATATACAATCCTTTTGGAAAGAATAATTAAAAGTGTAATAAAAGGTGTAAAGAAGACTTAGAAAGCTATACTCTGTCAATAGATTGAAAGATTCAATATTGTGATGTCAAGGGTGTATTCATTTCGAGTCACCCCTCCATGCCAGTCTGGTATGGAGCTGTATTTCTATTTTCTGTATTTCTATCTTTCTAATAAACTTTAAATCTTAAAAAAAATATTGTGATGTCAAGGATATTTATAGGTTCATCTAAAATTTTTATATGGACAAATGATGACATAAAATGACTCCATATGTTATTTTCTCACTTTTTCATTGTGGCAAAATAGACACATAAAAACTCAGCAATAAAGAAGAACAAAATCAGCTGGGCATGGTGGCACATGCCTGTAATCCCAGCATTCAGTAGGCTGAGACCAGAGGATCGGGGTTTGCAGACAGCCTCAGCTACTTAGTGAGGCACTCCGCAACTTAGTGAGACCCTGTTTCAAAATAAAGAATAAAAAATAGGACAGGGGGATGCAACTCGGGGGTTGAATGTCCCTGGATTCCATTCCTAAACCTGCAAAACAAAACAAAACAAAATCATGTCATTCGTAAGATGGAAAGACCCGGAGAACCTTATGTTAAATGAGAATTAGCCAAGCACAGAAAGAGAAGGGATATATGTTTTCTCTAATATGCTCAAGCTAGGGAGTATTAAGGATACCAGAGGGACTCCAGATGATGGAGGGGAAACCTTAGCGAAGCCAGGAAGGAAGAGTAGGGGAGGAAGAAGGCTGAGGTTTATTAATGGAAAAGCTACATTTGACTATCTGTGTACATGTGAGTATAACATTGTTAACCTGGGCACGCAGTATTGGGACAGAGGGAAAAGAGGAAGCAGGGAGGGCACCAAGTGCTGTGTGAATGTATTCCATTGTCAACATGATCCACATTATGATGTGGGACTATAGTGCACCAATAAAAAATATACACATGAAATTTACCACTTTATAGTGTATTACTCGGTAGCATTTATTACATTCACAAAGTTGAGCTACCATCACCACTATTTATTCCAGAACATTTTCATCACCGCAACAGGAAACCTCATATCCATTAAATAGTTGGTTTCCACGCTCTTCCCAACCCGGGCGACCACTTACCTGCATTCTGTCCCCATGTTTTTGACAATTCTGCGTATTTTAAAGAGTCATGTAGTATGTAGCCTTCGGGGTCTGGCTTCTTTCACTTAGTGTATTTTCAAAGTTCATGTTGTAACATGTGCCAGTACTTTATTACTTCTTGTGTCTAAGTAAGTCACATTGTTTGTTCATCATTTGCTAAATCCTTCTCACTTCTTGGGTATTGTGAACATTTGCACAAACATTCTTGTGCAAATCCTTGAAGACATATTTTCAAATCTTCTGAGCATATACTTAAAAGTAAAGTTGCCGAGCAATGTGGCAGATTTAGGTTTAAATTATCATTGAACTGCCAAAGTATTTTCCATAGTATCTGCATTATTTTACATTTCTACTAGCAATTTTGAGAGCCTCAGTTTCTCTACATCCTCATTGATACTTAGTTTCTTTCTTTTTTTTTTTAAATTAAATCCATGCTAGTGTGTAAAAAGTGACATCCCAAGCCGGGTGTGGTGGCACACGCTTGTAATTCAAGCATTTGGGAGGCTGAGACAGGAGGATTGCGGTTTGTGGACAGCCTCAGCTACTTAGTGAGGCCCTTTGCAACTCAATGAGACCCTGTTTCAAAAGAAAGAATAAAAAATAGGGCTGGGGAGGGTAGCTCAGAGGTGGAATGCCCCTGGGTTCCATCCCCAGTACTGAAAAAAAAAAAAAAAAAAAAAAAAGGAAGTGATATCCTATTATCTCAGTATGGCTTTTTTTTAAAATTTATTATTATTTTTTTCTTTTCTGTTTCTTTATTTTTTTATTGGTGCACTGTATTCATACATCATAGTGGGATACAAACTTTTGTAGACATACATGCACACATCGCCCAGTCAGCCCCCACCCGATCCCCACCCCATTCTCTCCCCATCCCTCCCTCCCATGCTTGGCTTAGTGGTTGACATCTAGTATTATAGCAATTTATCCAAAATTAAAAATGATAATCTCACATAACAGTTTCATTTGTCTGATACCAAGCTTTTGATGACTTAAAGATAACATTTCAATATTTCTTTTTACTTTCTTTCTTACCAGAGAATATTTTTTTTCTATTTTTTTTAGGTGAAACTATCATATATTTATATATTTATTTTTCAGAAAAAAAAATCTATCCTAATATGGAAAATGGACTCTAGATACCCAAAATGATCTTGAAAAAGAACAAAGCTAGAAGATATATATTTTCTGATTTCAAACCATATAAAGCTACAATAATTGAAACAGTGTAGTACTATTCTAAAGGCAGATATATAAACCATTGGAGTTAAATAAAAGCCTAGAGCTAAATTCTTCCCTATATTGTCAAGTTATTTTTGACAAGGTTTCCATGAACATTTGGTGGTGGAAATAATAATCTTTTAACTAAATATTGTTGAAACATAATAATTACATGGAAAAGAATAAAGTTGGACCCTTACCTAATTCCATGTACAAATATTAACTCAAAATAGATAAAAGACCTAAATATAAATCTTAAGACTATAAACTTTTAGGAGAAAATCTGGGTCATAAAACCTCACAACATTGAAATTGGCAGTGATTTCTTGGATATGATTTCAATGGCACAGGCAACAGAAGAGTATACAAACTCCCTAAAAAATAAAAAAAAATTGTATATCCAAAGACAATGTAAACAGAGTTAACAGTTACTAATAGAATGGGATAAAATATTTCCAAATGCTATATCTGAAGGTATATTAATATTCCAACTAGAAATCCTAAAAATTAACAATAATAAAGGCAAACAATACCATTTAGAGATAGGTAAAAGACTAACATAAATAATGAATCTCCACAGATAACCAGTCTTAGTTGTCTGTTGGATGGAAACTCTTGTTTCTCTGGTTCTGGTGTGTGTTACCTATTTCTTCTTTGTAGTTAATCTCTTTGAGTATTTTCTCTAGTGCTGGTTTTGAAGACATAAATTCCTTCAGTTTCTGTTTGTCATGGAAGCTTCTTATTTCTCCATCTAATTTGATAGAAAGTTTTGCTGGGTAGGAAATTTTTGGCTGGAAGTTGTTTTCTTTCAGAGTTTGGAATATGTTACTCCAAGCCCTTCTGGCTCTCATGACTTGGTTTGGGAAGTCTGGAGTGATTCTAATTGGTTTGCCTCTGAATGTCACTTGGCCCTTTGTTTTTGTTGCCTTTAAGATTCTCTGCTTGGCTTCCACATTGGTCGTTTTGACAATTATGTGGCGTGGGGATCCTCTTCTCCGATCCTGTCTAAAGGGAGTTCTATAAGTTTCCTGGACCTGTGTATCAACCTCTTGCTCTATGTTTGGACAATTTTCTGCTATTACTTCCTTGAAGAGATTGTTGATCCCTTTGGTTTCACTTTCTTTTCCCTCCTCTATTCCAATTATTTTTAGGTTAGCTCTCTTAAAATGGGCCCATATTTCTTCAGTATCAGATTCCTGCTGTCGGATATTTTTTTTCTAGATTAGAAACGATGCGTTCATTTTTGGAATGATCATCTTCTAAGAGCGAGATTCTGTTCTCCATGTGGTCTAATCAGTTGTTTGTGCTTTGAATTGAGGCCTTTACTTCATTAATTGCATCCTTTATCTCTTTTTGGCTCTCTCTGAGTTCTTTTCGAAGCACCTCTATTATTTCTACAGTTATTTTCCTGATTTGATCTTCTAGAAATCTCTGATTTTCTGTTTTATCCGGTTCTGATGTTGTGGGGTTGTGGGCATTCATTGCTCCAGTATTATTCCTCTTTCCCATGATTTCGGAAGTTTGTGCCTTCTCTGGGTTCTTCCCTTGGGTCACTATGACTTCACTTAAGGTGTTCTGGATCTCGAGTCTGTATTATCTCAGACCCCACTACTCCTTTACTGGGTTGTATCACAGAGTCTCCGACCCAGGGAGTCGATAGAGGCTGCTTTAGACTATGGGGGCTGCCAGGTTGCACGTTCTCCTATGGTGTGATATCTCTGCCACCGCCCCTCCCCCACTGGGTCAAGTCCCAGGGAGTACAGTACTGGGATTTCTCCTCTGTGGCCCGCAATTTGACTCACTGTTCTTGAGTACGCAGATGTAGCTGTACTGGATAAGATAAAATAAAATAAAAACAAGCCTCATCTGGGCCCAGAGCCTGCTGCATGCTGAGGTGGGGTCTGGAGCCAGCGAGGCTGGGCCCAGAGCCTGTCAAACAGCAGGGCAAGGACCAGGGCCTGCTCCACAGCAAAATGCCAGCAGGTCCCTGCAACCGTGTGGCCAGGAAGCACTAGAAGCTAGCTGCCGCTGCGTCATCTCTCAGCAGATTCCCAGATACAAATGATCTCTATTAAAATGTGACAGGGTTTCAGTAAGTGGGAATAAGTGTGAAAATTAAAAGAAGGACTTCCAAGGAAGAAAGAAACTGTAATTGATCAGATGTGGGGACATAGAAGCTCTAATACATTGTCGGTGGGAATGCAAGTTGGTGCAACCACTTTGGAAAATAGTATGGAAGATCCCCAGAAGGAAATGATCTTACCATATGATCCAGCAATACCAGCTCTGGGTAGCTCCCAGAAAGAATGAAACCAAAAATAACTAATACATGAGCAACCATGTTCATAGCTGCACAGTTCACCATTGGCAAACTGTGAAACCTGCCAAGATGTCCTTCAATGGATGAGCGATTTACAAAACTATGGGATGTGTACACAGTGGAATTTTCCCTAGCCAGAAAGGAGAACAAAATTATGGCATTTATAGTGAAATGTCACAAATAATAAGAAATCAGATGCTTTTCCTAATGTGCGAAAACTAGGGAGAAATGGGTAACAGAAGGAACTCTAGATAAAGAAGCGATCCTATAGAGGAGCAGTTAAAGTGTCCTATCTGAGGGGATGGGAAGGGGAAGAGGGAAACTCTTTAATGCACACTCTTTAAACATATCAAAGTTAATCAGGAAACCAAGCATGGGAAGGAGGGAGAGGGAGGGAAGGGTTAGGGATTGGGTAAGGGCTGATTGGGTGATGCATGCATGTATATCTCCACAATTTTTTTTATTCCATTGAGATGTATGACTACAATGCACCAATGAAAATTTATTAAAAATAAAATTAAAAAAAAACAGGCCTCATTGCTGGGTGTGGTGGTGCACACTTATAATCCCAGCATTTGGGAGGCTGAGATAGGAGGATCGCAGGTCATGGACAACCTCAGCTACTTAGTGAGGCCCTTTGCAACTCAGTGAGACCTTGTTTCAAAATAAAGAATACAAAATAGGGCTGGGAATGTAGCTTGGAGGTAGAATGACCCTAGGTTCCATCCTCAGTACTGGGAAAAAAAAAAAAAAAAAAGGGCCTCACTAAGTTGCTGAGGTTGGCTTCGAACCTATGATCCTCCTGTCTCAGCCTCCAGAAATTATGGGCATACACCACCATGCCCATCTAATTTATTAATTACTTCATTAGTATTAGTACACATTTATTGTTTTTTTCATATCCAGTCTCGTCTTCTTCCGTGTGAACAGAAATGTCAACTGTTAGGTTCCCAGAATAGACACAGTCTCAACATCCTTTGTAGCTAAGTGTGGTCATTTTATTCCCAGTGGGATGTGAGCAGAAGTTATGTGAACAATATCCTGGCTTCATCTTCAAAGGGAAGTACCTGTCCTCCTCTGTTTCTTCTTTCCACTGGTTAGAATACACTAGTGAAGATGTGCGATCCGTGCTACCTGAACAAAGGCAACTTCTTAGGAAATGAGGATTAAAGACTGCTAACCAGGCTTGATGGTCACTACACTACAGTGCACTTGGCAAATGATGACCTGGGAGTCCAATCTGTCCCTCTACCTGGTTTTGTAAATAGTTTCCATGGGAACATAGTTGAGCCCATGTATTTACACATTTCTACAGCTGCTTTGACAACGGAGACTGCAGGGCTCCCTGCAGTTTTCTGTAGCTACTGTAATAACCAGCACAAGCTGGGTGTTTAAAAATATAAAAATGAAAGCCGGGCATGGTGGCGCACGCTTGTAATCCCAGCATTCGGGGGGCTGAGACCGGAGGATCACGGTTCGCAGACAGCTTCAGCTACTTAGTGAGGCTGTCTGCAACTCCGTGAGACCCAGATTCAAAATAAAGAATTAAAAAATTGGGCAGGGGGTGTAGCTCAGAGGTCAAATGCCTCTGGGTTCCATCCCCAGACCCGCAAAAAAAAAAAAAAAAAGAAAAGAAAAAAAATACAAAAATTAATTCTCTTACAGTCCTTGAAGCCAGAAGTCGGAAATTCCAGTGTTTAAAATGCCACTTTTCCTCTGGAGACTTCATGGAAGAACCTTCTCCTTCTCATTCAGCTCCTGCTGCTTGTATACACTCTTTAACTAGCCGCCGCTCCAGTTTCTACCTCTGTGACCACAGTGCTTCCTCCTCTTCCGTCTTCTTTTCTATGGCTCTTCTATAAGGACTCTTGTTATCGAATTGAGGCCTCATCCAGGCAATTCAGGATGATTTCCTCATCTCAAGATCCTTATTATACCTTCAAGCACCCCCTTTTTAAGATAAGGCAACATTCACAGGTTCCTGTCTTTAAAAGGATATAGATATGACATTTTAGGAGCCATAATCAGTCCACTACACTCTCAAAACCTAAAATACTTATCACTTGGCTCATTACAGCACTTTTCCCACCCTGCTTATAAGTGTATTGTAAAGAAGACTGTGAGCCGGGCGTGGTGGCGCACACTTATAATCCCAGTACTTGGGAGGCTGAGACAGGAGGGTCGCACGGGTTCGAAGCCAGCCTCGGCTACTCAGTGAGGCTCTCAGAAACTTAGTGAGACCCTGTTTCCAAATAAAATATAAAATAGGTCTGGGAGTGTAGCCCGGAGGTAGAAGGCCCTTGAATTTCATCCCCAGCACCACAAAAATAAATAAATAAATAAATAAATAAATAAGAAGACTGTGTAACTCAATCTGAAAGGGATGGGAAATAGCATATTCCTAGAGAAGATGATGGTTGAGCTGAATATTGATGGCTGAGTACAGGTGAGCAGTCATAAGGAGTGCTGTGGATGAATGAGAGTGGAAGAAAGAGGAAGAAATCTGCATGTAGAAGGAATGACAGCACACGCAGAGGCTCGACGAGAGGAGAGAAACAGCGTGGTGTGCAGGTAAACATGTAGCTCAACATGGCTACTGCATCAGGTACATACAAAGGGAAGCCAAGGTCAGGCCATGAAGAACTGTAGGCACCAAACTAAAATCTTTGGATTTAATCCAAAATACCATAAGATATAAAGATACATTTTAAGCTGGAAAGAAAAGCAATGATATATGCATTTGTATAAGAATTAAGACTAATCCACAGGAAAATAAATGAGAGAGGAGCAAAAATTTGAGTCAGGAGGAAACGAAGAGGCTATGACAGTATTCTAGAAGTTGTAACAAGAGTCAGAGGTGGTGGCAATGGAAATGGAGAAGATGTGGAGATTAAGTGTAATTTCAGAGAGAATCAATAGGACACAGAGATGTATTCATTATGCATATGGCCAGAGCTGGAGGGATAAAAAGACTCCCGAATTTCTTTTCTTTTTCTTTTTCTTTCTTTATTTTTTTTTTTTATTTTTTTGTGGGTCTGGGGATGGAACCCAAGGGTATTCGACCTCTGAGCTACAGCCCCTGCCCTATTTTTTATTCTTTAATTTGAAACCGGGTCTCACTGAGCTGCAGAGGGCCTCACTAAGTAGCTGAGGCTGTCTGAGAACTGCGATCCTCCAGGTCTCAGCCTCCTGAATGCTGGGATTACAAGCGTGCGCCACCACGCCCGGCAAAAGACTCCTGAATTTCTGAGTTGGGAAAGTAAGTAGAAGTTTTTGTTGAATATGTAGATGGTAAATACAGAAAAAAATAGACTTGGGTGGAGGGAGAGAGAGTTCCATGACATTACTGTTGAATTTAGGAGTAAGATGGTATCTAACATTTTGAACATGTTTGAGTTGTGGATATCTATCTGAATCTATTAAATAAGTCTTCGTATATGTGGGTCTGAAGATCAGAAAATATGTTAGAATTAGAGATATAAATTTTATTATTAGTAAGGTGTAGTGGTACACATTAGTAATCCCAGTGCTTGGGAGGCTGAGACAGGAGGATCACAGGTTCCAGGACAGCCTCAGCAAGTAGTGAGACTCTCATCAACCTAGCAAGACCTTATTTCAAAATAAAAATAAAATAGGGCTGGGGGTGTAGCTCAGAAGTAGAATTCCCCCGGGTTCAATTCCCAGCACCACACACAAAAATAAGTTTTATTACAAGTTTATCCCTGTTTTAAAGACCCTATTTTAGAGCTGGGCGTGGTGGCACATGCTTGTAATCCCAGCATTCAGGAGGCGGAAACCAGAGGATTGAGGTTCGCTGGAACCAGAGGATTAAGGTTCGTGCGGACAGCCTCAGCTACTTAGTGAGGCCTTCTGCAACTTATTGAAACCCTGTTTCAAAATAAAGGATAAAAAATAGGGCAGGGGAGTGTAGCTTGGAGGTCGAATGCCTCTGGGTTCCATCCCCAGACCTGCAAAATAAAATAGAATAAAATAAAATAATGAAGACCCTATTCTATTAATTGTCCACACCTGTTCAAAATCTGTCTCCATGAAGTGGGATAAAGATTCATTCTCACTGACCTGTCATAATGAAAGGATAGTAGAATATTATTCTTTACAATAATATTGTGATATGTTTGCTACTATCAGGTAATGCAAATCAACCACTGTTGTTTCTCCTCCTACTTTACAAATACCAATTAGCATTCACATCACTTATGCATGGTGAACAAGAGCATCACAGAGATTATTCACACACTTCCTGGTGGCTCAGGATCCAATTATATGCACAGTAGACTGGGCACACAGGAAGTGACTAACACATGTATTAAGTTACATGATAAAATAAACAAAGCAAGCAGAATCCCTTGAGTTGAAAGCTTATAAGCAAGAAAAAAAAGCCTCTTGTTTAAAATAGATGTTCTGATATTATCCAGAGCTTGACTACCCGGTTTGTAATTTATCTGATACATTTCTTCTCTCCCCTCTTGTTCCTACCCTGTGGCTATTTGCAAAGAAAAACAGAATCTGTTGCTATTCATTAATTCAGACATGTACTGCCCTGTAGGATCTAGACCTACTTCCTTCCTGAGTCCTACTCAGGAGAGTTGAGGGTCATATTTTGTTTTTTGTTTGTTAATATTTACTACATAATGCTGTTTCTGATTTCAAGAACATTTCAAATACTTTAACATAAAGTAAAGAAGGAAAGATGAAACTCTTTTCCTGTTACTGATTTTAACTTTTATCTCACTGTGGTCAGAGAACATACTTAGTATAATTTCAATTGTCTTAAGTTTACTGAGGCTTGTTCGAAACCTACTATAGGTTCTATCCTGGAAAATGTTGCAGGTGCAGCTAAGAAGAAGATATATTCTGCTTTAAAGGAGATGTTCTATATAAATCTTAGATCTAGTTTATAGTGGTGTTCATACCCTCTATTTCCATACTTAACTGTCCAGTTTTTTCATTCATTATTAAAAGCCAGAAAATTTGTAAAATATGTTTTACCACCGTGTTGAATAAACAACACACTATTTAACAACCAATAGGGCTGAAAAAGAATAAGAGAAAATTAGTGAACTTTTTGAGGCAAATGAAAATGATTAATTTTCATGAATGTATACAAAACTACCAATTCCGGTATCAAAGGCATGCATGAGGAGGGATGGAAAGGGGTAAGGACCCGGTGGGGAGGGCACCAAGAACTATGTTTATGCATCTGTCTGAACTTCTATACCCCAATATGATGTAAAATTTACAATGCACTAAATTTTTTAATGTTGCATTATAGTTCTACATCTTAATGGGGTCCAAGATGGTAGAGGCACACATGCACACATCACTCATTTAGCCCTTCCTCAATTCCCACCCCATTCCCTCCACCTCCCTCCTCCTCATGTTTGGTTTACTGATTGACTTTGATATGTTTGTGAATCTACATCATGCACATTAGGAAATTTCCCTCTTACCCCCTTCTTCCCCCTCAGTTAAGTCACCTTATTTGCTCACCTGTGGTTTCTTCTTCATCTAGAGTTCCTCCTGTGACCCTTTTTCTCCCTAGCTTCCACATATTAGGGAAAGCATCTGATTTTTTACTTTTTGTGACTGACTAGTCTCACTTAGCATAATGTTCTCCAGTTCCATTCATTTCCCTAAAAATAACGTTTTTAATTTTTTTTTGGTGTGTGTGTGTGTGTGGTACTGGAGATGGAACTCAATGGCATTCTACCTCTGAGCTACAACCCCAGACCTATTTTTTAGTCTTTTTTTTTTTTTTTTGGTGATACTGGGGTTCCTGAAAGCCCTTCTACCTCCAGGGTACACTCCCAGACCCATTTTTATATATTTTTATTTGGAAACAGGGTCTCTTAAGCCAGCACGGCTGGCTTCAAACCTGCGCACCTGCGCCATCCTCCTGTCTCTGCCTCCCAAGTGCGGGGATTACAAGCATGCACCATCAAGCCCAGCTTTGGAAAAATCTTAAAGCAATAACCTAACTTTATTTTTTTAAAAAAGCAAAAAAAGAGATGGGGCCCGGGTCGCGGGACTCTGGGCCCCTGCCGAACTGCGCGTAGCACGCCAGACCCCTGGAGAAACCAGACCCAGTAAGACGCTGGGTTCTGGGCGGGGGTCGCGGGCTGGGCACGCCAGATGGGGCCCGGGTCGCGGGACTCTGGGCCCCAGGCCGAACTGTGCATAGCACGCCAGACCCCTGGAGAAACCAGGCCAAGTAAGACGCTGGGTTCTGGGCTGGGGTCGCGGGCTGGGCACGCCAGATGGGGCCCGGGTCGCGGGACTCTGGGCCCCAGGCCGAACTGCGCGTAGCACGCCAGACACCTGGAGAAACCAGGCCCAGTAAGACGCTGGGTTCTGGGCGGGGGTCGAGCACAGGGCACGCCAGCTGGGGCCCGGATCGTGGGACTCTGGGCCCCTGCCGAACTGCGCGTAGCACGCCAGGCCCCTGGAGAAACCGGACCCAGTAAGACGCTGGGTTCTGGGCTGGGGTCGCGGGCTGGGCACGCCAGATGGGGCCCGGGTCGCGGGACTCTGGGCCCCTGCCGAACTGCGCGTAGCACGCCAGACCCCTGGAGAAACCAGACCCAGTAAGACGCTGGGTTCTGGGCGGGGGTCGCGGGCTGGGCACGCCAGATGGGGCCCGGGCCGCGGGACTCTGGGTCCCAGGCCGAACTGCGAGTAGCACGCCAGACCCCTGGAGAAACCAGGCCCAGTAAGACGCTGGGTTCTGGGCAGGGGTCGCGCGCAGCGCACAAAAGCCGGGGCCTGGGTCGCGGGACCCTGAGCCCCGGGCTGAACTGCGCGTAGCACGCCAGACCCCTGGAGAAACCAGGCCCAGTAAGACGCTGGGTTCTGGGCGGGGGTCGAGCACAGGGCACGCCAGCTGGGGCCCGGATCGTGGGACTCTGGGTCCCGGCTGAACTGCGAGTAGCACGCCAGACCCCTGGAGAAACCGGGCCCAGAACAGAAAAAGATAAAGAAAAATATAGGAGAGGTGGTAAGAAAGCCGTTATGGATGCCAGGACACTGGAGATGCAGACAAAACTTATCTAAATGCACTGGAACTTATGGAAAAATTCTCCGTGAAAGAGGACTGCTATTTCTCTATATTGTTAAGAATCTCAGACATCACATATAAGGAGAGAGTTTAGCGGAGACCAAGGAGAAATGCGGTGTTGAAAGAGTTCTTCGCGATGGTGGTGGAGACTTGTATTCAGGAGAAGCAGAAACCGGATCTTACCAACTTTATATTTTTTTGGAGAAATTACACCAAATGTCGAATGCTACCATCACGCATGCTTAGGAACACTGGACAACATTCAGAGTGGAAAAAGAGCCTGGGAAGGATTTGAAACGGTGGAGGCAGTGGCAATGCCAGTGGCCAATATTCGGGGGAGGCAGAGATCTGATACACTACAACTGGAACCTTTGAAATAATAACCACAGAGACAGTGATCGGAACCTGCTGAGGGGTTAGGCGGGCGCCGGGGCCAGTGGCCGACATCGGAGCTTGCTGTGAGGCAAGGCCACTACTGAGGCCTCCGTGGCCGGGATTGGAACCTGCAGAGGGGTTAGACCGATGCTGGGGCCAGCGAGGCCGGCATCGGAGCCTGCCTTGAGGCAAGGCCGGTACTGGGGCCTCGAGGCCAGGATAAGAGCCTGCCGAGGGGTTAGGCCGGTGCTGGGGCCAGCGAGGCCGGCATCGGAGCCTGCCGTGAGGCAAGGCCGGTACTGGGGCCTCGAGGCCAGGATAAGAGCCTGCCGAGGGGTTAGGCCGGTGCTGGGGCCAGCGAGGCCGGCATCGGAGCCTGCCGTGAGGCAAGGCCGGTACTGGGGCCTCCGAGGCCAGGATAAGAGCTTGCCGAGGGGTTAGGCCGGTGCTGGGGCCAACGAGGCCAGCAGCGGAGCCTGCCGTGAGGCATGACCAGTGCTGGGACCTCCGAGGCCGGGATCGGAGCCTGCCGAGGGGTTAGGCTGCTGCTGGGGCCAGCGAGGCCAGCATCGGAGCCTGCCTTGAGGCAAGGCCGGTAATGGGGCCTCTGAGGCCGGGATCGGAGCCTGCCGAGGGGTTAGGCCGCTGCTGGGGCCAGTGAGGCCGGCATCGGAGCCTGCCGTGAGGCAAGGCCGGTACTGGGGCCTCCGAGGCCAGGATAAGAGCCTGCTGAGGGGTTAGGCCAGTGCTGGGGCCAGCGAGACCGGCATCGGAGCCTGCCTTGAGGCAAGGCCGGTACTGGGGCCTCGAGGCCAGGATAAGAGCCTGCCGAGGGGTTAGGCCGGTGCTGGGGCCAGCGAGGCCGGCATCGGAGCCTGCCGTGAGGCAAGGCCGGTACTGGGGCCTCCGAGGCCAGGATAAGAGCTTGCCGAGGGGTTAGGCCGGTGCTGGGGCCAACGAGGCCGGCAGTGGAGCCTGCCGTGAGGCATGACCATTGCTGGGGCCTCTGAGGCCGGGATCAGAGCATGCCGAGGGGTTTGGCCGGTGCTGGGGCCAGCGAGGCCGGCATCGGAGCCTGCCGTGAGGCAAGGCCGGTACTGGGGCCTCTAGGCCAGGATAAGAGCCTGCCGAGGGGTTAGGCCGGTGCTGGGGCCAGCGAGGCCGGCATCGGAGCCTGCCGTGAAGCAAGGCCGGTACTGGGGCCTCCGAGGCCAGGATATGAGCTTGCCGAGGGGTTAGGCCGGTGCTGGGGCCAACGAGGCCGGCAGCGGAGCCTGCCGTGAGGCATGACCAGTGCTGGGGCCTCCGAGGCCGGGATCGGAGCATGCCGAGGGATTAGGCCGGTGCTGGGGCCAGCGAGGCCGGCATCGGAGCCTGCCGTGAGGCAAGGCCGGTACTGGGGCCTCTGAGGCCAGGATAAGAGCCTGCCAAGGGGTTAGGCCGGTGCTGGGGCCAGCGAGGCCAGCAGCGGAGCCTGCCGTGAGGCAAGGCCGGTACTGGGGCCTCCGAGGCCAGGATAAGAGCTTGCCAAGGGGTTAGGCCGGTGCTGGGGCCAGCGAGGCCGGCAGCGGAGCCTGCCGTGAGGCAAGGCCGGTACTAGGGCCTCCGAGGCCAGGATAAGAGCTTGCCAAGGGGTTAGGCCAGTGCTGGGGCCAACGAGGCCGGCAGCGGAACCTGCCGTGAGGCATGACCAGCGCTGGGGCCTCCGAGGCCGGGATCGGAGCCTGCCAAGGGGTTAGGCCGGTGCTGGGGCCAGCGAGGCCGGCATCGGAGCCTGCCTTGAGGCATGACCAGTGCTGGGACCTCCGAGGCCGGGATCGGAGCCTGCTGAAGTGTTAGGCCGCTGCTGGGGCCAGCGAGGCCGGCATCGGAGCCTGCCGTGGGGCTAGGCCGGTACTGGGGCCTCTGAGGCCGGGATCGGAGCCTGTCGAGGGGTTAGGCCGCTGCTGGGCCAGTGAGGCCGGCATCGGAGCCTGCCATGAGGCAAGGCCGGTACTGGGGCCTCCGAGGCCAGGATAAGAGCCTGCCGAGGGGTTAGGCCGGTGCTGGGGCCAGCGAGGCCGGCATCGGAGCCTGCCTTGAGGCAAGGCCGGTACTGGGGCCTCGAGGCCAGGATAAGAGCCTGCCGAGGGGTTAGGCCGGTGCTGGGGCCAGCGAGGCCGGCATCGGAGCCTGCCGTGAGGCAAGGCCGGTACTGGGGCCTCCGAGGCCAGGATAAGAGCTTGCCGAGGGGTTAGGCCGGTGCTGGGGCCAACGAGGCCAGCAGCGGAGCCTGCCGTGAGGCATGACCAGTGCTGGGACCTCCGAGGCCAGGATCGGAGCCTGCCGAGGGTTTAGGCTGCTGCTGGGGCCAGCGAGGCCAGCATCGGAGCCTGCCTTGAGGCAAGGCCGGTAATGGGGCCTCTGAGGCCGGGATCGGAGCCTGCCGAGGGGTTAGGCCGCTGCTGGGGCCAGTGAGGCCGGCATCGGAGCCTGCCGTGAGGCAAGGCCGGTACTGGGGCCTCCGAGGCCAGGATAAGAGCCTGCTGAGGGGTTAGGCCAGTGCTGGGGCCAGCGAGACCGGTATCGGAGCCTGCCTTGAGGCAAGGCCGGTACTGGGGCCTCGAGGCCAGGATAAGAGCCTGCCGAGGGGTTAGGCCGGTGCTGGGGCCAGCGAGGCCGGCATCGGAGCCTGCCGTGAGGCAAGGCCGGTACTGGGGCCTCCGAGGCCAGGATAAGAGCTTGCCGAGGGGTTAGGCCGGTGCTGGGGCCAACGAGGCCGGCAGTGGAGCCTGCCGTGAGGCATGACCATTGCTGGGGCCTCCGAGGCCGGGATCAGAGCATGCCGAGGGGTTTGGCCGGTGCTGGGGCCAGCGAGGCCGGCATCGGAGCCTGCCGTGAGGCAAGGCCGGTACTGGGGCCTCTAGGCCAGGATAAGAGCCTGCCGAGGGGTTAGGCCGGTGCTGGGGCCAGCGAGGCCGGCATCGGATCCTGCCGTGAAGCAAGGCTGGTACTGGGGCCTCCGAGGCCAGGATATGAGCTTGCCGAGGGGTTAGGCCGGTGCTGGGGCCAACGAGGCCGGCAGCGGAGCCTGCCGTGAGGCATGACCAGTGCTGGGGCCTCCGAGGCCGGGATCGGAGCATGCCGAGGGATTAGGCCGGTGCTGGGGCCAGCGAGGCCGGCATCGGAGCCTGCCGTGAGGCAAGGCCGGTACTGGGGCCTCCGAGGCCAGGATAAGAGCTTGCCAAGGGGTTAGGCCGGTGCTGGGGCCAGCGAGGCCGGCAGCGGAGCCTGCCGTGAGGCAAGGCCGGTACTAGGGCCTCCGAGGCCAGGATAAGAGCTTGCCAAGGGGTTAGGCCGGTGCTGGGGCCAACGAGGCCGGCAGCGGAGCCTGCCGTGAGGCATGACCAGCGCTGGGGCCTCCGAGGCCAGGATCGGAGCCTGCCAAGGGGTTAGGCCGGTGCTGGGGCCAGCAAGGCCGGCATCGGAGCCTGCCTTGAGGCATGACCAGTGCTGGGGCCTCCGAGGCCGGGATCGGAGCCTGTCAAGGGGTTAGGCCGGTGCTGGGGCCAGCGAGGCCGGCATCGGAGCCTGCCTTGAGGCAAGGCCGGTACTGGGGCCTCTGAGGCCAGGATAAGAGCCTGTCAAGGGGTTAGGCCGGTGCTGGGGCCAGTGAGGCCGGCATCGGAGCCTGCCATGAGGCATTACCAGTGTTGGGGCCTCCGAGGCCAGGATTGGAATCCTGCCAAGGGGTTAGACCGGTGCAGGGGCCAATGGCCAGCATCGGAGCCTGGCGTGAGGCAAGTTCACTCCTGCGGCCTCCAAGGTCGGGACCAAAGCCAGCTTAGGGGTTTGACCGGTTCAGGGGCCAGCGAGACCAGAACTGGGTCCTCCCATGAGGCAAGGCCGCTGCGTGAGCCAGCGAGGTCTGGATCAGTCCACTGAGTAGCCAGGCCACTACTGGGACCATCAAGAGTGAGATTGGTACTTGCAACGCAGCATGCACAGAGAAATATCGCAGAAAATATAAATCAGATGCTTCTCTTAATCAGCAATAACTAGGAGGAAAAGGGCAACAGGAAGAGGTTGAGCTATAGAAAGGGCCCTATAGTGAAGCAACTAATGTGACCAATCAGAGGGTATGTAATACTGGAGGACGGAGCCTCTTTAAAATGCAGGAGGTACATAAACAAATGTATCAAAGTAAATCACCAAAGAAGTGTGGGATGGAGGGAGGGGGAGGGAATGGGACGGGGGCTGGAGGAGGGCTAATTGGATGATGTGTGCTTGTATATCCTCTCAAGTCTTGTACTCCAATGTGATTGATATATGACTACAATGCACCAATTTAAAAAAATAAATTAATTAAAAAAATATACTATGCACATTAGGAGAAATTCAGGTAAATTAGATGCATAAATAAGTTCTCAGAAAGATATTTATAATGCAATAAACTGGAAACAAGTTGTCTAGTATAAGTTATATCAATACCACAAACTGTCATTAAAATTATAATTATAAAACCTGAAAAAAAAAAAAAAAAAAAAAAAAAAAAAAGCAAAAAAAGACCAAGTGTGGTGGCACATGCCTGTAATCCCAATACTTGAAAGGCTGAGATAAGAGCATCACAGATTTGAGGCCACCCTCACCAATGTAGCCAGACTCTCAGCAACCTAGCGAAACTCTGTTTCCAAATAAAAAATTAAAAAGTGCTGGGAATGTAGCTCAGAGGTAGAACACCTTGGGCTTGATCCTCAGTAACACACATACAGAAACACAGAGAGAGAGAAGAGAGAGAGAGAGAGAGAGAGAGAGAGAGAGAGAGAGAGAGAGAGAGAGAGAGAGAGAGAGAATTAAGCCTGAAATGGGCATAAAGACAGAAACAATATTGTGGGGGCATGAATAAAATAGAGGATTGAAAACATAATAGAGAAAATCAACAAAACCAAAAGTTGGTTTTTGTAAAGATCAAGAAAATTGACAAACTTGTTGGCCAGAATGGTCAAGAAAAAGAAAAAACCTAAATTAGGAAAATCAGATGAAAGTGAAGCATTACAGTTTAAGTTTCCTAGGGTTGCTATAACAAAATAGTACAGACTAGGTGACTGCACCAAGAGGATTTTTCCATTTCATCTAAATTTCCTGATATTTAGCATATAATCAATCGTTCATGACTTTGGGTGAAAATGAGTCCCTCCTCAAAATTTCTATGTTTAAGCCGGGCGTGGTGGCACATGCTTGTAATCCCCGCACTTGGGAGGCGGAGACAGGAGGATCACACAGGTTCGAAGCCAGCCACGCTGGTTTAAGAGACCCTGTTTCAAAAAAAAAAAAAAAAGAAAAAAAATTTCTGTTTAAGTCTTAGCACGCAATATCACAGAATATGTCTACTGCTGCAGATAAGGCCTCTGTCTTTATAAAAAATGGCCAGTGTGGGCACAAATACAGATGTGCACAGACCTCTCTTGACACTTCTAGCTTCTGAAGCTTGCTGGCCATCCTAGGCATTCCATGGTGTGTAGACCCATCACGCAAGTCACATACCACCTTCTTTCTTTGTATAATTGGCATGTGACTTGCGTGATGGGTCTACACGCCATGGAATGGAATGCCTAGGATGGCCAGCAAGCTTCAGAAGCTAGAAGTGTCAAGAGAGGTTAACTTGGGCCTTATCAAAATTAAAACTGTCATTCATCAGTGGACACTATCAAGAGAATTAAGAGTCCAACCCATGGATTAGGAGAAAATATTTGAAATTCTACTTGAGATAAGAATCTAATATCCAGAATATATAAAGAACTCTTATACTTCAACAAGATAAGATGAACAATTCAATTTTAAAATGGCCATGGTAGCATATAACTGTATCCCTAGTACTTGGGAGGCTGATGTCCAGTCTCAGCAACTTAGTGACACTGTGTTTCAAAATTTAAAAATCAGCTGAGCGTCGTGGTGCACGCTTGTAATCCCAGATCTTGAGAGGCTGAGACAGGAGGATCGTGCAGGTTCGAAGCCACCCTCAGCTACTTAGTGAGGCTCTCAGCAACGTAGTGAGACCCTGTTTCCAAATAAAGTATAAAATAGGTCTGGGAGTATAGTCGGAGGTAGAAAAGCTCCTGGGTTCCACACCCCCAGTAAGACAAAAAAAAACAAAACTTTTTTTAATCAAATAAAGATGGGATGTGACTTAGTGGCAAAATGCCCTTGGGTTCAATCCCCAGTACCACAAAATAAAATAAAAATAAAAATGGGCAAGAATTTAAATAGACTTTTTTTCTTTTTTGCAGTCCTGGGGATTGAAGTCCCTGTGCTTGGGAGGTGGAGACAGAAGGATTACGCAGGTTTGAAGCTAGCCTTGCTGGTTTAAGAGACCCTATTTCCAAATAAAAATATAAAATGGGTCTGGGAGTGTAGTCCAGAGGTAGAAGGGTTTCCAGGAACCCCAATACCACCAAAAAATAAATAAATAAATAAATAAATAAATAAATAAATAAAATGCAAAAATAAAATAAATCTGAGGGTGTAGCTCAGAGGTATCATGTGCCTGGATTCAATCCCCAACACCACAAGAGAAAATAATAATAATAATAATAATAATAATAATAATAATAATAATGTATAATATGATATAATATGATATACTGTATTGATAGAGCAATAGAAAATTTTAGTTTAGAAAGTTCAGCAAATCAGGCCATGCCAAGCCAATGTTTCTATTGGAACAGACAGCAAGAGCCAATATGTTGCAAAAATAATATTTTTAAAGTATCAGAGAACTATAAAAGCAGCAAGGTCTATTGGCTTGAGCAAACCAAAAAACAAAATAATATAGAAAGATGAAGAGAGTCTCAGAAAGTTGTGGGAAGTGGGTCAAGCATAACAACGTACACAGAGTTGGATTCCCAGGAGTGGGGAGTGATAGAAAGAATTTGAAGAATTGATGACAAAAAAACCCCACCTCCAATTTAATGAGAAAGTAAAACCCCAAGTAGAATAAATTTGAAGAACTCTACACCTAGACACATCCAAATCAACCTGTCAAAAGACAAATAGAGAATCTTTAAAAAAGTTATTCAAACAAAATTAACCAATTCCAGTCTCCAAGACATGTGTGGGAAGAGGGAGGGGCGAGGTGGGGAGGGCAGCAAGAACTGAGTGTGTGTGTATTTCTGACACTCTGTACCCCCAGTATGATGTACAATTGTAATGCACTAAACAAAACAAAAAACAACAAAACAACAAGCAAACAAAGTGACTCATTACATAAAGAAAACTTGAAGGGATATGCTAGTGCCCAGTGGAAAACGCATCTGGAAGCAGAGTTCTATGGTCGTGGCTGGGCCATACCAGAGCTGCAGGTCACTGGGAACTTCACACTCTCGCTTGGAACAGGGCAGAGCTCCCGCAAGATCTTCCCACACGGGCTCAGCTGCCCCTCTGCACAGCCCCAGTGAGAACAAACAGAAGAGCTGTTAACTGGACCAGGAAGAGAAGCTTCCCTTTTACCTGCAATCTCCTTCCAGAACCTGCTACTGACAAAGCTTAGTATTTGTTCTCACTGAAGAGGAAAAATGTTTAGAGTCCAGACCATTCTTAGAGTGTGCATGCGGAAAGGTGAATTTGGTTTTGAGAGGCAATAAATTGATAATATATGATTATATTTGTGAGGTTTTGTTTAGATTTAGATTTTTTTTTTTTTTTTTTGGGTGGTGGTACTGGGAATGGAACCCAGGGGAATTCTACCTCCTAGCTACACCCCCAGCCCTATTTTTTTATTCTTTGTTTTGAAACAATCTCACTAAATTGCAGAGAGCCTCACTAAATAACTAAGGCTGGCTGTGAACCTGTGATCCTTCTGTATCAGCTTCTCAAGTATTGGGATTACAAGCGTATACCACCACGCCTGGCTAGGTTTAGATTTTTGTTTGATGTTACTTTTAATCCAGGGCCCCAAGCATGCTAGGTAAGTGCGCTACCACTGAGTCCCATCCGTATCCCTTTTTAATTTCTCTCTCTCTCTCTCTCTCTCTCTCTCTCTCTCTCTCTCTCTCTCTCTCTCTCTCTCTCTCTCTCCTCTCTCTTTTATACTGGGAATTGAACCCAGGGTCATTCTGCCTCCAAACTCCAAAACACACTATTTTACTTTGAAACAGTCTTGCTAACTTGCTAACAGTCTCACTAAGTTGCTGAGGCTGGCTTTGAATCTGAGATCTTCCTGTCTCAGCCTCCCAAGTACTGAGATTAGCATGCACCACCATGCCTGGCTTTGAACTTCTTTTTGTGCTTTATTACCTTCTCTCTAGACCTCTGTTTTGCAAATTTTATTTTATATTATTTTATTTTTCTTTGCGGGTGTGGGGGTGGAACCCAGGGGCATTCGACCTCTGAGATACACCCCCTGCCCTATTTTTTATTTTTTATTTTGAAACCAGGTCTTATTGAGTTGCAGAGGGCCTCACTAAATACCTGAGGCTGTCCGCGAACCGTGATCCTCTGGTCTCAGCCTCCCGAATGCTGGGATTACAAGCGTGTGCCACCATGCCCGCTTGTTTTGCAAATTTTAGCAGTCGTAGTCTCCCCAAACTCTAATTTCTTGTCTTCTCAATTCAGTGATAGTGATATATTCTACATCATGTACCATGGTCCAGAAAGTACTTCCAGGCAGAAGGCTGGAAAATGTTAAGGATTATATTATTCATTCTGCCTCAGGGTCACAGCCTTGCACAGTTTGTTTGCAATATCTGGAAACAATGGTTTCATACGTTTTGTCCAATTTATTTGTCATAGCCAGAAGCAGAAGCTCCCTTTGCACAGTCTTCTTTGGCCAAGGAGAGTGATGCTTGCTCAGTAGATTCACAACCAAGAGTCAGGGTCAAACCAGCGGGTCTAAACCATTGAATTCTGCATCTGCCATTTGGGAAGTCTTGGAATCAGAGAGAATTTTAATTTCAAGCTCAGCACATCCTGGATAGTCTGTTCTTCACAGGATGCAGGTACAGGCAAGGCTAAACTTTGGTTGTGGTTCTCAAGTATAGCTTCTACAGACTCTTGTCCTGAAGATCTGTGAACTAACTTGTGAGGAGAGTGTTACACTCCCCAAATAACAAATTACCATGGTGAGGCCAGAATGAGGTAACCAGCATAGACCTTTCTATTAAAAAAGGGGAAAGTGAGAGCCAGCAGGAATCACTGTTACATAGATATTTTGAAATCAACCGAGGCATATACTGCCAGCTTATTCATTAAGACTCATTTTTATTACTTTATTATAATGATTCTCTATGGTCCTTGAGTCTACTCTCTGGACTCCTGGTTCCACCTCTAATTTATCTTCCCTTTTCTGCTAATGGTAGCCCATATCTGCATCTGATTAGTTTCTCTCAGCCTTCTTTCCGACTATAAATTAGGGAGTCCAAAGACCTCTTGTCATTTTATAGTGTCTTGGTCCCTTTGCGTCTATATGCTGTTGCCATTAATAAAATCCTCCAAAATATTTTGTGAGTCTCTTATGAACCTCATTGGAGTTTATTCCAGTAGCTAAAACCACACCCGCGAACGTCCTCAGTGGAAGCCCTTCTTGACCTTAGCCTTCTTGTGGGTCTGTTGAAGTCCATCGCCAAGACACTTACGAGCTTTGTCATTTAAGAGGGAGGCTCTATGAAGCACACCCTTCAAATTCTTACAGAATTTGTTTCTCTCACGGAGCTTTGGCAAGGGATTGCTTTAGATTTTTCTAAACTTGTAGCAAAGAATTTTGTAGTTATACCATCTGCTTCATCTTTAGATCATGCTGTTACTGAGTGCCCCAGATTGATATATGCCTGAAAGCTATTTCTTAATTTTAGCATTGTTTGCCATCTGTAAAGTCTTGGAAGCAAAAATTATTTCAATTTCAGAGCTAGCACATCCTGGATTTTTTATCCTTTGCAGTTTTCCCTGCAGTTTATCTTCACTTCTACTTTACTAGGAGCAGCAAGTGGAAGCCAGAGTGCATTTAATACTTTGGCTTAAAATCCTCTTAGCGATTATAAAATACAATATACCTTAGGCATTTTTAAATTTCCCACTCTACCTCAGGCAACAATATCAATAAGCTTCCCATCACTTTTTAATAGATGTTCTCTTTTTTCTGGCTTCAAATAACATTTTCTTCACTTTTCTTTAATTTCTCACCTTATGTCCTCAATGAGCACCATTCAGTCTCCACTAACTGTCTCCAGGAGTTTTAGGTTTCATTAGTAACCTCCTGCAGTTCCTGAGCTTTTCACACCAATTTGTCCCCAAATGATCACCTTACTTTTAGGTTTCTTATAATGGCAGCACCCCATTTTCTTTTTCTTTTCATTTTTATTTCCTTCCTTCTTTCCTTCCTTCCTTCCTTCCTTCCTTCCTTCCTTCCTTCCTTCCTTCCTCCCTCCCTCCCTCCTTTCCTCCTCCCTTCCCTTCATTCGTTCCCTCTCTTCTTGCTTTCTTTCTTTTTACTGGAGATCAAACCCAGGGACACTTTACCTCTGAGCTTCATCTATCAATTTCAGATTTGAATTTGAAAAATTCAAAATTTTTTCACTTTGAGACAGGATCTTGATAAGTGCTGAGGCTAGCCTCAAACCTGTCTCCTATCTCAGCCTCCCAAGTACTGGAATTACAGGTGTATGCCACGACACTCAGATAAATAATTTGACAAAATCTGTTTCTTTCCCCATGATATATATATATATCTTGGCAAACTAGGAGTAAGAGGCAACTTTCTCAAATGAAAAATATTACAAAAATTTAGCAGTCGACATCATACCCAATAGTAAAATGTTCCTACTGAGATTGCAAATGAAACAGGGATACTAGCCACTCCTTGTGTGTATGGGGGGGGGTACTAGTGACTGAGCCCAGGGACATTTTACCTCCAAGATACACCCCCAGCCTTATTTTATTTTTTATTTTGAAACAGAGTCTCACTAGATTGATGAGAGTCTCACTACTTGCTGTGGCTGTTTTCCAACCTGAAATCCGCCTGTCTCAGCCTCTCGAGAATTGAGATTACAAGTGTGTGCCATAATACCCAGCTCACTACAATATTTTTTTAAAAAGATATTAGGACTTAAAAGAAAGAAATAAAGCTTTCCCTATTTGCAGATGTCATGATATATGTCACAGAAATCTAAAACATTTTGAGCTAATAATTAAATACAGAATGATGTTGGATACAAGGTCACTATTTAAAATTCACTCATAAGCCGAGCATAAGTGTGGTGGCATATGCTTGTAATCCCAGTACTTGGGAGGCTGAGATAGGAGGATGCAGGTTCAAAGCCAGCCTCAGCTACTGAGTGAGGCTCTCAGCAACTTAGTGAGACCCTATTTCCAAATAAAATATAAAATAGGTCTGGGAGTGTATCCTGGAGGTACAAAGCTCCTGGGTTCCATCCCCAGTACCACATACACAAAAAATTCATTTATACTTCTACATATCATCCACACATAAATAGAAAATTAGATTTAAGACATATTGTTTATGATGATATCAAAATATAAATTACATTGCCGGGCATGGTGGCACACGCTTGTAATCCCCGCGCTTGGGAGGCTGAGACAGGAGGATCGCACAGGTTCAAAGCCAGCCTCAGCTACTTAGTGAGGCTCTCAGCAACTTAGTGAGACCCTGTTTTCAAATAAAATATAAAATAGGTCTGGGAATATAGCCCGGAAGTAGAAAGCCTCTGGGTTCCACCCCCAGTACCACCAAAAAAAAAGTATGTATGTGTGTATATATATATATATTTCTAACAAATTTAATTCTACAGCATCCTCTATCAACACTATGAACATCCTTGAAAAACTAAATTTAAATTTTTTTGTGGCTCTGAGAATGGAACCCAGGGGAATTCTACCTCCAAGGTACACCTCCAGCCCTATTTTTTATTCTTTATTTTGAAACAGTTTCACTAAGTTGCAGAGGGCCTCACTAAGTAGCTGAGGCTGGCCTTGAACCTGCGATCCTCCTGTCTCAGTTCCCTAAGTACTGTGATTACAAGCATGTGCCACCAGGCTGGGCTGTAGATATACATTTTTAATATTTATAAAGATCAGTATAAGTATTTTAATTCTTCCAAAATTAATTTATAAGTATAATTTGTATCAGAATTTTTTTTAACTTATAGATTGATTCTAAAGTTTACATGAAAACACAAAGGGACAAGGATATCCAAGGTAAGTAAAGAGGAAAAACAAAATGAGAGGATTCATTCTACTTGAGAACATAACCCATTATACAACTATAGCAGTGAAGACCTAATAGTGTTGATACAAGATAGATAAGCAATGAGCCAGGTCAGAGAGCACACACCAATCATCACCTGATTCATGGCAAAAACAACAATGAAGGCAATAGTGAAAAAAATGGTATTTTCAACAAATTTTATTGAATTAATTGAATACATGAAAAATGTATCTGGAACCTTTACTGTTTTATTGTTCAAACATTAATTCCAGATGGTACAGATCAGAATGTGCAAAATAAAACAAGAAGGCAAGGAAAAGAGGAAAATATAGGAAGAAAACCCTCTGACCTTGGATTAAGATGTCCTAACCAATATAGTGAAGGCACTAACCATTATAGAAAAAAACTCTATATGTATACATGATTTTAAAAACCTTCAAATATAGAATCCACACTATATCTGTCAGCATTCTGACGGCTATAATATAAAGACTGACCACATAAGGTAGAAGAAGGAAGATTTATTTGCTCCATGTGAAGCTGGGAACTGTGGATTTTGTTATGGTGGTGGAACTGCTCTGGCATCCCTGTTGGGCTCCCGAAGCTGTTACAGTGAGAAATGTAGCCATGGGTTCTTGTTCTGAGCTAGGTATAGAAAACACTAGCCCAAACTCTTTGGCTGTAAGCTCAAGCAACTTTTATTATTACAAAGATAGAAAGATAGGGTAGATTTAACAAAGCTTTATACCAGAGATAGTGTGGGGGAGGTGACTTGAAAAGAAGTCACCTGAGGTTTCTGGGTACAGAGTATCTTTATAGCCAGTGTTATGACCCAACCAGATCCACCCTTTGTTGGGCCAGGTCTTTTGATGTAGGGATTCCTTCCTGTAGATCTGCCTTGTCTCTGGCACAGACCCCAGGACTTTTGTTACACTTCAAAATGTGTTAGTTGATTATCAGAGTCTGGGATCTCTTGGAGGCTCATGGCATTCCCCCACATCCTGGAGGAAGTTTGCTTCTCTTTGAAATGTAAAAGAACCTGAGCTTCTAGGCTTCCTCTATTCTCTTGCTAATCACCCTGCATGCCTGGGTCCTCTGCAGCCTTTACTCTTAAGCTCCTGGTTTTCTAATACTGACATTATTTTCAAATACATTTTTTAACCAATTCCCAATACTGGTACATTCATACATTTTAAAGCCATTTACCAATACTGGTACACATTTTATAGCATGGTGGTGGGAGGTGGGGAGAGGGAGAGAACAAGGGCTGTGCTCCTCACATCATGGAGGCCTGAAGCAAGAGAGACAGCAGGAAGAGGAGGAGCCAGATGTAATCCCTGAGTCTGCACCCCCAGGGACCCACCTTCTCTAGCTATAACCTCCTGGCCTGGATTACTACCCATATAAACCCATTGCAATAGATTTATCCACTGCTGAGATTACAACCAAGCTCCACTTACAACACTGCCACCCCATTTCAGTAAGGTCCAGGAGGCATTTATTTTTTTATTTTATTATTATTATTTTTTTTTTGTGGTACTAGGGGTGGAACCCAGGGGCTTTTCTACTTCCAGCCTATATTCCCAGACCTATTTTATACTTTATTTGGACACAGGATCTCACTAAGTTGCTGAGAGCATCACTAAGTAGCTGAGGCTGGCTTCAAACCTGTGTGATCCTCCTGTCTCAGCCTCCCAAGCGCTGGGATTACAAGCGTGCACCACCATGCCCGGCTGGCATTTTATTTCTAAACCATTACATATAGAAAACTTTATTAATAGCCAGGTTAGGTGTCTCATGCTTGTAGTCCTAGTACTTGAGAGGCTGACACAGGAGGATCAAAGGTTTGATGCTTGTCTCAGCAATTTAGCAAGGCCCTTAGCAACTTATTGAGACCCTGTTTCAAAAAAATAAATAAATAAAGTAGGCTGAGGGTGTAACTCAGAGGTCAAATGCCCCTAGTTCAATCCCCAGTACTTCCCTCACAACTTTTTTAATAAATAGGAATAAAGGTTAACTGAAGATTTAAAGGAACAAAAGATTTGAAAGATACTTTATACAAAGATATCATTTTATTTTTTTATTTATATTTTTATGAACATTTAGTACAACATATTTTTTTTTGTAATCATACATCACTTTGGAATACAAGACTTGAGAGGCTATACAAGCACATATCATCCAATAAGCCCTCATCCAATCTCCATCCCATTCCCTCCCCCTCTCTTGATCCCATGCTTAATTGGTGAGTATCTTTGATATATTTGTTTAGGCACCTCATGAGTTTTAAAGAGATTCCATCCTCCCCCATCCCCTCCCCTCTGATTGGTCACCTTAATTGCTTCTCAATAGGGCCCTTTCTACAACTCGACCTCCTTCTGTTACCCCTTTCCTCCTAGTTCTTGCTAATTAGGGGAAATATCTGGATTTTATTTTCTGTGCTATTTCTCTGTGCTGCATTGCAAGTTCCGATCCCACTCATGACGGCCCCAGTAGTGACCTGGTCACCTGGAGGACTCTGATCCCAGCCTCGCTGGCCCCCACACTGAACTAACCCCTCGGCTGGCTCCTCTCCCGGCCTTAGAGGCCCCAGCAGCGGCCTAGCCTCACGACAGACTCCAATCCTGGCCTCGCTGACCCTGGCACCAGCCTAACCCCTTGGCAGGCACCTATCCTGGTATTGAAAGTCCCAGCTCCATCCTTGCCTCACAGCAGTTTCCGATCCCGGCCTCGCTGGCTCCGGCACCATCCATACCCCTTGGCAGAGTCTGATCCCGGCCTCGTAGGTCCCAGCACTGGTCTTGCCTCATGGCAGGCTCCGATCCTGACCTTGCTGGCCCCGGCACCAGCCTAACCCCTCGGCTGGCACCGATCCCTGCCTCGGAGGCCTCAGCACCACCCTTGCCTCATGGCAGGCTCCGATCCCAGCCTCGCTGGCTCTGGCACTGGCCTAACGCATCAGCTGGCTCTGATCCTGACCTCGGAGGCCCCAACACTGGCCCTGCCTCAAAGCTGGCTCCAATCCCAGTCTTGCTGACTCCAGCACCGGCCTAACCTCTCGGCAGGCTCTGATTCTGGCCTCAGAGGCCCCAGCACCGGCCTTGCCTCATAGCAGGCTCTGATCCTGGCTTCACTGGCCCCAGCACCGGCCTTGCCTCAGGGCAGGCTCCAATCCTGGCCTCGCTGACCCCGGTACCAGCCTAACCCCTCGGCAGGCTCCGATCCCAGCCTTGGAGGCCCCAGCACTGGCCTTGTCTCATGGCAGGCTCCGATCCTGGCTTTGCTGGCTCCAGCACCAGCCTTGCCTCAGGACAGGCTTCGATTTCAACCTCTCTGACCCCGGGACCGGCCTCACCCCTTGGCGGGCTCCAGTCTGAGCACCCTCTTCACCCAGCAGGGTGTCCCACGTTCCCAAGGGTGTGTGGTGGTAGTATTCTGCCTCTAAGGTAATTTCTTCAAAAGTTCCAGGTGTTACATCAGATCTCTGTCTCCCCTGAGTACTTGCCGCTGCCAATGCAACTACCTCCACCATTTCAAATCTTTTCCAAGCTCTTTTTCCATACTGCATAATGTCCAGTGTTCCTAAGCATGCTCGACAGTAGCATTCGACCTTTGGGCTAATTTCTTCAGAGGATCAGGGTGGGTTGGATCAGATGTCTGCCTCTCCCAAATCCAAGTTTCCACCACCATCTTGACCACTGCTGCTGCCACCACCTTCCTCCTAGGTCTCTGCTAGACTCTCTCCTTACAGGTAATGTTCAGGATTCTTAACAATGTACAGAAGCAGCAATCCTCCTTCGTGGGAAATTTATCCAAAAGCCAGTTCAGATAGATATGTTTTGTCTGCATCTCTAATCTAGCTGCCACGGGGGCCATCTTAACCCCTCTCGAATATTTTTTTCTCGTTTCCTTTTTTTTTTTTTAATAAAAGAAGAGAGTATGTATGGTTTGGGGAGGATGTGGGATCAGGCACTCGGTAGCAGTGAAAAATTTTTTTTCTTTCTGGGTGGGAGGGGAGTCTCCTAAGGGTGCCCCGCCCACACCTGCCCACCCGCCCGTGGTCAGAGCCTTGCAGCCACCGAAGTGACAGCACACTCAACAACCGTTGGCATTGGCTACTGTTTATTTTGTGAAGAAGAGAAACAAAATTTTGGTGTTCATGGTTCCTGACTTCTGACCCCTGCTACTCCACCATCACCCAACCCTCACCACTCGAAAAAGTACTGCTTACCTGTTAACTCTTCTAAATCCCCACTACTAAGATTGGTCTATACACAATACCCCAATCAATGGGAAGACATCAGAAGAACAGGCCGGGGAACGTTGAAAATATGAGAACCAGGAATAGTGGAGAAAGGACAGAAGTCACGAATACTGACCTACAAGAAATGCAAGAAGAGGAGTTCCGAATCTTGATTTACAATATGATGAAAGGATTTAAAACAAGTCTAGAGGAGATGAAAGATGAGTTGGAAACACTAAGAAAGAATCAGAAAGAGGTCTGAAATGAAATGAAAGAGTCAATAAGTGAAATGAAGACAGCAATAGAAAGAAATTCTGGAAGATTAGATGAAATGGAAAACAGAATTTCAATGTTAGAAGACAGTACATCCAAAACCAAAAACACGGTCAGCAATATACAGAAATCTTTAGAGCAACAAAACCTAAACATCCAGCAAATATGGGATAATATGAAGCATCCTAACTTATGGATAATAGGTATTGAAGAAGGGATAGAGGTACAGACCAAGGGCATCCGTAATCTCTTCAAAGAAATAATTTCAGAGAATTTTCCAAACATGGAAAGAGACTTGGATCTTCATGTCCAGGAGGCATACAGAACACCATTGAGACAGGACCAAAGAAGGACCTACCCACGCCACATAATAGCCAAAATGACCAACATAGAGGCCAAGGAAGGAATCTTAAAAGCAGTGAGAACAAAAGGACAGGTGACATATAGAGGCAAAACAATAAGAATCACCCCAGACTATACAACCCAGGTCAGGAATGCTAGGAGAGACTGGTACGACGTGATTCAGACCCTGGAAGAAAATAACTTCCAACCAAAACTACTCTATCCAGCAAAACTATTATTCAAAATCAATGGGGAAATAAAAGTATTTCAGGATAAACAAAATTTTAAAAAATTCATGAATTTAAAGCCAACACTAGAGAAAATTCTTAAAGAAATAAATCATAAAGAAAAAAAAAAAAAGAAGCAGACTTCAGAACCAGAGAAGAGAGGAAGTCCATAAGTAGAATTAGGATTACAGTTAGCGTTAGGACTAGTATAACATTTAGTTTAGTTTCTTATATGCGTTAGTTTCAGCTATGTTTAAAAGCTCGGAAAAGTGTTTTTATATCATATATATGTGCAATTATGTTCAATTTCAGTGTATTGTAAGAGTTTCACATTGGTTTAGAATTAAAATTACAGTTAGCATTAGGGCAAATATAACATTTAGTTTAGTTTCCTATATGCGTTAGTTTCAGCTATGTTTAAAAGCTCGGAAAAGTGTTTTACATGTCATATATATGTGCAATTATGTTCAATTTCAGTGTACTGTAAGACTCACATACGTTTAGAATTAGGATTACAGTTAGCATTAGGACGAATATAACATTTAGTTTAGTTTCTTATATGCGTTAATTTCAGCTATGTTTAAAAGCTTGGAAAAGTGTTTTACATATGATATATATGTGAAATCATGTTCAATTGCAGTGTATTTTAAGAGTTTCACATACGTTTAGATTTAGGATTACAGTTAGCGTTAGGATGAATATAACATTTAGTTTAGTTTCTTATATGTGTTAGTTTCAGCTATGTTTAGAAGCTCAGAAAAGTTTTTTACATATCATATATATGCAAAATCATGTTCAATTTCAGTGTATTATAAGAGTTTCACATTGGTTTAGAATTAGGATTACAGTTAGCGTTAGGACAAATATAACATTTAGTTTCTTATATGCGTTAGTTTCAGCTATGTTCAGAAGCTCGGAAAAGCTTTTTACATATCATACATATATGTGAAATCATGTTCAATTTCAGTGTATTGTAAGAGTTTCACATACGTTTAGATTTAGGACTACAGTTAGCGTTAGGATGAATATAACATTTAGTTTAGTTTCTTATATGCGTTAGTTTCAGCTATGTTTAAAAGCTCGGAAAAGTGTTCTATATATCACATATATGTACAATTATGTTCAATTTCAGTGTATTGTAAGAGTTTCACATATGTTTAGACATAGGAGTACAGTTAGCATTAGGACGAATATAAAATTTATTTTAGTTTCTTATATGCATTAGATTCAGCTATGTTTAAAAGCACGGAAAAGGGTTTTTCATGTCATATATATGTGAAATCATGTTCAATTTCAGTGTATTATAAGAGTGTCACATTTGTTTAGAATTAGGATTACAGTTAGCGTTAGGACTAGTATAACATTTAGTTTAGTTTCTTATATGCGTTAATTTCAGCTATGTTTAAAAGCTCAGAAAAGTGTTTTCATATCATATATATGTGCAATTATGTTCAATTTCAGTGTATTGTAAGATTTTCCCATAAGTTTAGAACTAGGATTACAGTTAGCGTTAGGGCAAATATAACATTTAGTTTAGTTTCTTATATGCATTAGTTTCAGTTATGTTTAAAAGCTTGGAAAAGTGTTTTATATATCATATATATGTGCATAAAAATAAATAAATAAATTTTCTGAAAAAAAAAAGAAAGAAGAAAGCGCCAGGCATGGTGGCGCACGCTTGTAATCCCCGCGCCTGGAAGGCTGAGACAAGATTGCGAAGGTTCGAAGCCAGCCTCAGTTACTTAGTGAGGCTCTCAGCAACTTAGTGAGATCCTGTTTCCAAATAAATTGTAAAATACGTCTGGGAGTATAGCCCAGAGGTAGAAAGCCTCTGGGTTCCACCCCCAGTACCACCAGAAACAAACAAACAAACAAAAGAATAAAAAACAGGCCTGGGGGTGTAGCTTGGAGGTAGAATGCCCCCTCGATTCAATCCTTAGCACCACAAAAAATAAAAAATAAAATAAAATAAAAGTAGGGCTCAGCATTATGAAAACTGCCATTTATAATTCCTTGTGTGTGTGGGGTCAATTGCCAGTGAAGAAGTTCCTTAGCACCCTGGACAGACTGCTATAGATGTAGAGTTTGGTTTTTATTTATGGTCCACCCATTGTCAGCTCAGATATTCAGTGTCTCACTAGAATATTTGTATCAGCCTTTCACAATAACTCCTGACTGAAGCTATGCTCATTTTGACCTGACCCAAATGCTCATTTTTCGTAGAATCCATAAGTAATTGGAGTATTTCATACAGTAGCACACATAAAATACTATATGACAAGGAAAATGAACAAACTACAGCTTTTTACAATAATATCAGTCTCTATCATTATTGAACAAAAGTTAAACGCAAATGAGTGCCTTCGATGTGGCTCTGTTTATGTGAGGGACGTGGAGCCAATTCGATGTGCCTATTTTTGTAGTAGCCTATTTCGGGTCACTAGAAGTCAGGATGGTGGGACCGTTAGGAGAGCAGGGTAAGTTTGTGATAGAATAGGAAGGAATGTTCTGTCAAGCAGCTGATTACTGTTTCTTTAGCTGATTACATGGTATGTCTAGTTGTGAAAATTCATTAGGACTTACAATTATGATATAAAAATCATACATAAAATAGTTTCCAATCAAAAGTTTAAAATGATTTAGTGATTCACTTTTTAGAGAGGAATTAGACTAGAAGCTAAAGACTGAGGAACACGAATTATTTTCACCTTGTAATAATAACATCTTAAAGAAGCTATTTTTTAAAACTTACGTTAAAATCTTAGCCATGAGCTGTCTTGTATAATAAATCTCTTAGCATAACCTAGAAAACCGGTCCTGTACTGATAGGAGTGGGAGAAGAGATTCTTCTGTCTTCTCTGTCAGGAGAATTATTTCTGTAGCCAATGAAGGTAAAAAGGGCTCCAATTAAACCTTCATATGTCTGCATTGGTTTATAATGTTAAAAAAATGGATTCACTTTATGTGGATGGGTTATGAGTTTAACTAGGTTTGACTGTCTACTACGTATTTCCTTTACATACAGCAGGAGAAAAGTCTATGTATATTTTATTTTCAAGTTCAGTTTTCCCTTGCCTACATCAAAATTCTCTCTTTCCTCTCTGCTTCTAAAAACAAATGTAATTTTCACCTAAAATAACGGAATAAAATTGCTTGTGTAACTTAGGTCCTAGAAAACAGGCTCTATTTTGACAGTGCCTCAGCTCCATAATTCATTTTTCACATGGTTACATAATTCAAACTCATAATTTAACAAGCCTCATATTTTAACTGTATATTTTCTTTCACAGTGACATGCTCTCCCAGGACTGAGTAGACACACCTTTTCTTAATGAAAAAACACCGCTTCTGCTCAGGGAAGAAGTCTCAAGGGTTTTTCTCACATTGTAAACTACTAAGAAAGGAAAAGCCTGAAAGATTTGTGAATTCTAGGCACCGAGAACCTTCTAGCTGAGCAGTTCTTGAGTACATGCCCAACAATTAGTTTTCAAGGGCCCTGAGTGTGTGGGCATGAATCTAGGCATGAGACATGTAGGTTCTTTACTAAAGTAGCCTGGATTCAAATGCTAGTTACACCATTTACCTTTCTGAGACCCAATTTACTCATTTGTGAAATGGGGATATCAATCACACCTTTCCCCTACCCTTGATAGGAAGGCTCAGTGGCATATCATGTGTCAACCACTATAACCATCTCTGGCACATGGTAAGGACAAAATACAGGTCAGCTGTTACTACAAGAGAGGACACCTAATGATTTTTGCCCAAGTGCCTGTTGACAAACGTCTGCACCCCATGACTGCCTGCCATGCTCTCTCCTTCGGTCACCCCATCTTTGCCGTCAAAGAAATGACCAATGCATGAACTGAACTAGCCACTAGGACTGTGGTGCTGGGAAGTCGTTAGTGCATTGTGCCTCCTGCCCTTTACAAATGAAGACACTGAAGCCCAGAGATGTTGCCCAGTTTAAATCAAAACATACAACTGACTGGGGTGGAGTGAGTCTAAGACCTTGGGGTCTCTACATTTTTCATCCAAGCTCTAAGCTGAAGAAGACAGCAAAGTGAAAAACTGACCCATCCTCTCCACTGACTCATGTTTGACCCCACCAAGGGGAGAAAGTAACACATTTCTTCCTGGGCAGGGCGCCACCTTGCTGTAGGATGTCTATTTTTAGCCTCCATGGATGGCCTACTCCCTGCAGATTCACTCTGGCTAACAGACTGCTATGAAATTTAAGGCACTTTCCACCGTGTTGCTTGGTGGTTGCCATGCCAACGAAATTTAACGGAAATGGAGTTTTCTAGTAGATTATTCTGTTGGAGGCTTTAAAGCCAAACTATAGCTAAGAATGGAAAGCTTAACGACGCAAGTGACTTGTACAGACACATAGTAGGCATACAATAAAAGACAGAATGGACACATGTATGTAATTATTTGCATCTGGGTGCTGGAAGACAGCCGCAGCAGAGGACGGATCTGCTGCTCAAAGTCAGTACGTAAGGTCAGAGTGGAGTGAGTTTGCTTGTACGCTCCTTGGGAAGTAGTGCAGCTGGTCCTGGATTTTCATACTTACTTGGCACTCTGTGTGCAAAATTATTTGTCTGATTCCATAGGACCATTTGTGATCTTTAAGCCTCTTATTAACCCTGCATCCCAGGGGGCCTCTGACTGCACACAGAGGTTTGCTGCTAACCTAACAAAAATAGCACCTATCTGACCCCAAGTTCCCCTCATCTGGGGTACTTGTTTACATCTTAGAAAGTCTGTGTTCCATCCCTGTGAGGTGGCTTTCTGGCAAGTGTAATCAACACATGTAATAAATGAATCTCTCCAAAATTTAAACACAGGTTCAGGAAATCTGCATTTGGAAGATAGCCCTTCTGGCCACAGTGCGCGAAACGCTATTTGATAAACAGAGGAAGGGAAGCGCTCATAAATCTCCCCTCCGTCCCTAGGTTTTCCAGCAGAGATTCTCTGACAGTCTAGCTTGAAGAGCGATTGCCCTTTTCAATAGGACCTGTTTTCTGTATCATCATCTGATTTCCTTTCTTCCTTCCCTTCTCTCCTCACTCTTTTCTTCCTCACCTATTTTTTCATTCTGCCTCTTCTCTTTTCCTCTCCTCCTTCTTTCCTCCCATAGTGGCAATCAATGAAAAGAGGCCAGGCTTTGGGAGTCAGAATTAGCTTGGAATCCTTTCTGTCTCAGATGCCTGTGAGTGGTGCGACCTTCAGCGACATGAATTATACCTCCAGCAGCGTTTTCTCTTGTGTACAAAGAGTAACCAATGCCTGACTTGGATAATTCTTGTAGCGACGAAGTGTTTTTCAAATGTTAAAAGTCAGAGATATAGGTAAAAATGCGTATTTTCGAGACCACACCCATAGACTCCAATTTATTAGATCAAGGTCCCAGTCATTTGAATTTCAAGAAGCTCCCTAGTTTCCATGGGACCCACTTTGAGAGACACTGAATATGTGTGTAAATAGGGGCAGACATGTTATAAAACTACTCTGAAGGTGAGAATATGATCATTGTCCACTCAGCACACATTTACTGAATATCTACTGTGTACCAGGCATGACACCAGGTCCCATAGACGCTTCTTATTTAATTTCTTTCACTACGAGTTTAGTTCATTTGTGGATTCTTTGCTCCTATTCACGAGTTGTGAACTTCTGGAGGGAACACTGAAATAGCACAGTGGGGTTGTTATAGTTAGATATAAAATGTCCCCTAAAGAGCTCAATATTTGGAGCTGATATAATTGAGTCACGAGGGTTGTAATCCCAGAAGTGGATAAATCCATTGCAACTGATTCGCTTGGGTGGCACTTCATCGGCTTGTAGGGTGTGGCTGGAGGTGGGTCCCTGGGGTGTGGCCTTGGGGTTATATAAAGGGGTCCTCCTCCCCCTGTTTGCTTCCTGCTTCTAGTCTCTGTGATGTGAGGGGCACAGCCCACCTGCTCTCCCTCTAAAATGCCCTGAGAGCCACCGTCCCCAGCCTCCTGTGGACTGAGCCCCAAACTGTAAGAAAATAAATCTTCTTTTCTCTAAGTTATGTGGTCAGATCTTTAGATTATGGTTGCGAGAATGCTGATGGATACAGTGGCATAGAAGAACATAAATGCTAGCAGCCATGAGTTCTCGTTCTAATTCTATTATGCATTAGTTCATGACTTTAAGTGAGTTACTTTTTCTCTTGAAACTTTTTTTTTTCATTAAAAGCTAGAAAGGCAATAAGCATAGTAGTTAAATACCTAGAGTGTAGATCTTAGGTTTGATATTTTATAGGTATAATCTTGGAAAAGTTACTTAGCTTCTTGGAGGGTTAGTTTCCTCCTATGTAGAAACAGAATTCATGTCTTTGAATTCGTCCCTTCAACAAAATATTTCTTTTTTTTTTTTTGGTTGTTGTACTGGGGATGGAACCCAGGGGTCCTACCTTTGAGCTACAACCCCGACTATATATATATATATATATATATATATATATATATATATATATATATATGTATGTATATGTACATGTATGTGTGTAGCTAAGGCTGTCCTCAAACCACGATCCTCCTGTCTCAGCCTCCCGAATGCTGAAATTACAAGTGTGCACCACTACGCCCGGCTTCCACTCCTCATTTCTGATTGTTACAGCATGTAGACCCTCTCTTGTGGAATTAATAATAACAAATAATATATAATATATGTAATATATAATATATAATACATATAATAACAAAATAAAAATAATAGCTGACTATCACTGTGGATCTGGGTCAGGGAATGTTAGTCCATTTGATCCTTACCACTGTGTTAAAAGGTAACTCCTGACTGTTTCCATTTTATTAATGAGGAATCCAAGGAACAGAAAAGTCTTTCCTCTGGTCCTAGAGGCAGAACCTAAATCCTGAGTTAGGATTTGAATCAAGTCTGAGCCTTGAACTCAGACTCTTAAATACATTGATGTGATGATTCATCTGTCAAAAACAAAGAGCTAGGCAGTGGTGCAAGCTTGTAATCCCAGTACTTGGGAGGCCAAGACAGGAAGAGTACAGGTTTGCGGCCAGTCTCAGCTACTTAGGCCCTGTGCAACTTAGTGAGACCCTGTTTCAAAATAAAGAATAAAAAATAAGGCTGGAGGGGTGAGGCTCAGCCGGTAATGCAAACAAACCCTGCAACTTCCCCGCAAAATCCCCAAATAAGGTAATTATTGCGCTGTTTACAGTTAAAATCAGTTGAAAAGAGTAATAACTTCATATAATAGAATGGGGGTGGGTTTAAGAAGATGAAAAGAAAACCCAACAGTAACTTTTATCATGGTTTCCTCTTTCAAGAATTATACTAGAAACATCCTAAAGCAGATTTTAAACAACAAACAAACAAACACCAAGATGAGACATCAGGGTCCTAGAAGGAAAGAAATCTCTTCAGGATGCTAAATCTTAGCCTCTCCAGGGAAAGGGGGCATCCTCTTAGGGATGAGGGTGCGGGTGAGAGTGTTCTCTTTGCTTTAACTCCACGTTAACAACTCCTCTACTAAGTCCAGTTCTGCCTGTTAACTCAGCTGTAGGATACGCATTTGGAAGGCTGACGTGGACTTTTATTAGTTTTGGGGGGCATTCTTGCCCTCTCACTTAGGATGCCGAGGTCCTTTTCCTGGACTTTCTGAGCAGGAAATTTTTTCCAAGAAGATGGTCAGCCATGCTTCAAGCTCATGCACACTTTCCGAGTCCCTAATAACTGTAAAGTCGGGGCGGGGGGGAGCTTGCCTGGGCCTGCAGAAAGCGCGAGGCTGGCACGCGCCTCCTCTTCCCTCCCCCGGGAACGATCCCAGCATCTCTCCCTGTGATGTCAGCGGAATCCTGGGCGGGAGCCCGCCCCCGGGCTGGGGGATGAGGCCGGCCTCCCGCCAGCTGGGCAGAGGAGGGCGGCACCGGGTGTCAGCCGGCCGGCGCTCCTGCCCGCCCCTGGCCGGCGCCACGCTCCGCCCTGGACGCCGCTAGTCCCGGCGCGGGGGTGCGGCGGGGGTGGGAACCGGCCCGGCTCAGCCTGATTTACGACTCTGCTGAAAACCGCTCGGCTCCCGCAGCATCAGCACCGGCGGCGGCTGCAGCAGCAGCAACAAGTCGGGTAAGTGGCGGCCGCTGGGCATCCGCGCCCATAGCTCGCCAGAGGGGGCGCGGCCAAGGGGGCCGGCGCGGCCGGGAAGGGGGTCCAGGGGCCCGCAGAGCCCGGGGAGTTGGGAGAGCCGGCGTCTGGGTCCCCTCCTGCAGGACCGCAACTCGTGTGCGCACGAATCCACTCTGGTACCCGAGGGCTGGCCAGGCCGGCGAGAGCTGGGACCCCCCCTAGGCATGGTCACTTGCCGGCCTGCCCAGCTGCAGCGGAGTAAATCGGAGCTTTCCCAACAGTCGTGTGCACAGGGGTTTCCACTGGGCCCCAAACAGCCTGCGCGCTCAGGAGTGCGTGATAACCCATTTCCCCACCCAGAGAAGCCACCCCTCTCCTTATTGCCCCTCTAGATCCCGACTTCCCCTCCCTTCACCCCTTGCCAGCATCTGTGGCCGGCCCCTGGGCCGGGGTTGGCATCCCACCCCGCAGCAAAGCAGCGGCTAAATATCGCGGCGCTGCACAGGAAGAGGTTCCCCTCTCTAGGGGCCAGAGGCTTATTAACCTGGAAGCTTTGCCTGCCTTGCTGTCTGGGGACCATTTGCACCTCTGCTTATGAAGACGTTGAGGCCCCAGTAAAGGTACTTTCACCCTAAGACTCCATCCGGGGCTCCCTCCTTGTGGGCCTGATGCTTGTTACATTTAAGTAGAAACCCCTTCCTGGAGAGAATAGATACGCACCGCTTGCAGAATTCGGCTATAACAGTCATCTGTTGCTACGGCGAACGTCATGCATTTTCTGCAAGGAAACACGAATTTCCTGCCATTAAAAGAGTTATGCTGATACCTACCTGGTTCAAACATTGGCCATCTCTAGAGGTTAAAACAGGATCAGAGACGAGACAAATCCATCCAGAACACTACATGTTATAATAAAATCTTGGCTGTGGCCTTGCTTATATGAAATCATATTTGACACATAGGGTCCCCAAGTTTCAGTAATGCTTGAGAATGAAACCATGATTATTACAATTACACGTTGATTTATGCTATCACATTGATAATTAAAGAAAACTAAAAATAAAATCTCAGGTTGAAAAATTTTTCAGCTGATGGTGTGCGTAACCATCGTGGTCACTAGAGTAACTTTTCTATATTGAGGAAAGATCACTGGGCCTGTTCTCTTAGGACCTATTTTTGACAATTCACGTGGATTTCTCTCGTTTTTATATTCATGCATGGCATGTTTTTCTATGTTGCGTACCAAATCCAGGAGGGCAAGAAACTCGAGTTTCCCTCTGAACCCGCCACTTTCTACCTGACCTTGGTCATTTCGCTTTATCTCCTTACTCCAGTTTTCTCATCTATGAAGAGGGGCTATCGCTCATTGTTTTTATTCTAGGTAGGGTTTGGCAAGGTGTTTTTTTCTTTTTTCTGTAAAGACCAAGTAATAAATATTTTTTGGCCTTGCAGGCCATAGCATCTATCTCCAGTACAGCACTCATTTCTGATATTGTTGTGCAAAAGTAGCGTAGATGATACAGAAACAAATGGATGTGGCTAGATTGGGCTGCAGGTTTCCATTTCAGCACAAGGATCAATGTAAAATGTTCCAAGCAAATGCTGCTTTAAACCAAAAACCCACTGTCCTTATGAGGAAGAGCAGCAATCATAGTAGCATTTAAAAAAAAATTTTTAACAGAAATGTAAACTACCCATTCCTCCTCTCTCCCCAGGACTTTCAGAGTAATGCAACAGAAGGCTTTTGAGGAAGGCAGATATCCTTGGCAGGAGTCTTTTGAGAATGTTGCTGTGTGCCTGCCATTCCGCTGCCCGAGGTGTGGAGACCATACCAGATTTAGAAGCCTGTCGTCCTTGAGGGCCCATCTGGAATTCAGTCACAGCTACGAAGAAAGAACCCTATTGACAAAATGCAGCCTCTTCCCATCTCTCAAAGACGCCGACCCACTCACTTCCTCAGAACTCCTGAAACAGGGCAAACTGCAGAGCCACGGTAACGTGGTGAAGCAGAAACCAAGCTATGTTAACCTGTACAGCATTTCACATGAACACTCCAAGGACCGGAAGCCATTCGAGGTGGTGGCGGAGAGGCCTGTGTCCTACGTGCAGACCTACACTGCCATGGACGTCCGTGCAGACTCACTGGATGGGCCACGGTCCAGTCCTGGACTTCCCACCTCAGACACCAAAGCTTCTTTCGAGGCACATGTCAGAGAAAAGTTCAACCGGATGGTGGAGGCTGTGGATAGGACCATCGAGAAGAGAATCGATAAACTCACCAAAGAGTTGGCCCAGAAAACTGCCGAACTGTTGGAGGTTCGGGCAGCTTTTGTGCAGCTGACTCAGAAAAAGCAGGAAGTTCAGAGACGAGAGCGGGCCCTGAACAGACAGGTGGACGTCGCGGTGGAAATGATCGCGGCGCTGAGGCAACGCCTGATGGAGTCCGAGGAGGAGCTTCTTAGGAAAGAAGAGTAAGTGGCCCCATGATGGGATGCTAACCCCGTGGCTCTACAGACCCTTCCCCAAGTTAGGAGCAAGGGTTAAGCAAGCCTTGGTCTGCACTGTGTGCAGGTGTGTGGGCTGCATTTCTCACTGATAGGGTTGAGCCAGGAGGCACAGAGCTTTGAGATTATATACTCTCTCTGTGGGGCCTGTGATCCAGCAACATTAAAGTCCGTATATATATAAATATATAAAGTTCTTGCCACCTTGCAACCCACCGATGATGCTTTTTTTCTTTTTGGTACTGGGGATTTAACTCAGGAACATTCTGTCTCCTAACTCCATCCCCCAACCCTTTTTATTTATTTGTTTTTGAAATAGGGAGGGCCTTGCTAAGTTGCTGAGGCTTTCCTCAAACCTATAGTCCTTCTGTCTCTGCCTCCCAAGTACTGGGATTAAAGGCTTGTGCCACCATATCTGACCTAGATAATGATTTTAGGGGATCTGTTCCCAGCATCAGATGGTGTGTACGTGTGGGTTGAATGGGAAGGCAGAGAGGGCATGCCCAGAGAGCCATTCCTCCTAACAGTTTCTATTATATAGTCAAGAACATGAGATACTATCACAGTCAAGTATGAAAATATTATCCAAATGCAAATCATTTTTGGCTTATTTGCTGTTCATGTTAATGAAATGTCAGTAGTCAAGAATCCATTTAACGATAACTGCGCTATGGATGTAGCTCATTGGTAGAGCACTTGCCTAGTATGTGTGAAGCCTTGGATTCAAGGCTCAGAACTGCAAAAGAATTCTAATTTATATTTGGAAGAAGGAAACATTAAGATACTCAGAGGAAACACTCCCTCATATAGTTTTACTTCTGTGGTTTGAGTTTGAGACTTTTCTTTTTGTAAAATGATGTGTGATACTAGAATAAGTCTTGACTGTCTGCCAAGCATTAACATTGGTTCCACAAGTCACAGGCAGTCACAGAAAAGTCACTGTATTTAGAGAAGCATTTCCTTATAAGTATGGACTGAACCCAAACTCAAAAAGCATACCTGACAATTCAATGTATTTCCCAAATGTAGACTGTCAGGTCTCATTTTAAATGGAGGCTTAGAATTCACAGATTCAAAGGACATAAAAATTGATAGATTAAAACATCCTGGAAGGTAGACTTCTAGAGACTGGTTTGCTTTTATATTTTCTTTGCCCTTAGCATTCTTCTATCTTGTGCCATTTCTTAATATATAATAATTAAAACTTCCTGAGAAGCCCTTTATGTTAAAGGGATTTTTACTTGCTGTAATTAAATGCTCATGTTCTACCTTGATGGATGCCTAGACATTTTTTATTCATACTAGATTTTTTGTGTGTGGTACTGGGGGGGGGGTGGGACCCAGGGGACATTCTACCCCAAAGCTATACCCCCAGCACTATTTTTTATTCTTTACTTTGAAACAGGGTCTCACTGAGTTGCAAAGGGCCTCACTAAGTAGCCGAGGCTGTCCACTAAGCGTGATCCTCCTGTCTCAGCCTCCCAAATGCTGGGATTACAAATGTGTGCCACCATGCCCAACTATACTAGATATGTTTTTGGTAAAGTTTTCCTCCTTCCTTTCTTTCTTTCTTTCTTTCTTTCTTTCTTTCTTTCTTTCTTTCTTTCTTTCTTTCTTTCTTTCTTTCTTTCTTCATCTTTTGGTATTCCTGGTGAGAAGGTTGTGTTTTGACATGTCACACCCACCAAAGAGACCTACATTGCACTGCTGGGGAAATGGCAGATGGGGTTTCTCTATTCGTAAAAAAAAAAAAAAAAAAAAGAGAGAATTAACTTTGTGGTTTTTCTGTTTGGTTTGAGAACAGTGAGAACAAAAGGCCACCGATTTAATGTTTGCATTTATTTATTTGTCCTATTTTCTTTATTAATTATACAAGTGATCATGCATGTGGGGAGCGGGGTGGTGGCTGCCTGGAGAGGGGAGGACAGGATGATGGAGAGGATGGATGGTTAGATGTGGGCCATTGTGAGAGAGCTAACTTTTGTTTGGGGTGGTGGTTCAAGAGTGCTTTCTTACTAAAAAATAACTGATTAAAGTGATCCATGCATGGACCAAAAATGATATCGTGTTATGGTTAATCCAAGGCTGTCACTTGAGCACAAAATGAAAAATACAGAGTTATAAAAATGTTTAAGAGATAGGACTGTATGTGTTAAAAAAAAATCCTCACCTCAACAGGAATACCCCACCCCATCTTCAGGAAACAGCACTGTTTAGTAAACATTTTTTTCCAGACCTTTCCTGGATGCATACAGCCATGAGTAATTTACACTCTGCATTACTATATTTTTCCAAATAGAATCATGACACATACTATCCAGCCACTTGGAGCTGTTTTTGTTTTAGCATAATACGTCTCAGGCCTCTTTTGTGTCCTAAATACAGAATCATGCCAATCCTTTGGACTTTTATGAGGTATTTCAAGGCATGGATACATCATGTTGATTTAACCAGATTGCTACAGAGGAATACATAGCTCTGTTCCATTTTCCAAATATTAAAATAATACCTCATTTAAGAGCCTTATACATCTTTGTGCATATTTTTGTGAATATACCTCAGGGTAAGTTACATGTTTTTTTTTTTATTTTCTTTTGGTGTTGGGAATTGAACCCAGGACTTCGTGTGTACTAAGCGTATACTTTACCATGGAGGTACATCCCAAGCGCTAGTTGATTTGTAGTATGTCATTTTGGGGTTAATAGAAGAACAATGATTTAAAAAATACTTAGAATAAAAATACAGTGAAATTGCTTTTACCCTTTAAACACAAAATAAACAAAGTACTTATTTTTTAAGGCTTTTCTTTCGGCCCATCCTCTCAGTGCCTGTATTCAAGCCTCCAATAATCGCTCTTTCTGTACATAAAATGGAACTGAAAGAGTCTTGTCTTTATGGAGGACACTGGAGCTCTGGGTCTGGGAGCGCCTGTCCCCAGCGCCCTCAGGTCTGCAGTGTCTGGCCTCGCCCCTCCTCCCTCCATCTGAACAGGTGCATGCGAGCTGCTCACCCGCGGACCCCCATGGACCGTTCATGCCTGCTTGATGTGACTAGATCCGCATGGTTGGGCTGTGCCTTTTCCTCCTTGCCCTCCACAAAAGTGGCCTTTTGTAAGGGCAGACGCCATTTGGCCAAGGAACAGGCCAAAAAACTATGCTGCCCTGCCAAACTCTTCCACCAGCATGCTCAAGGCCCATTTTAAGAAAAGGATGATTACTATCCCATTTGAAACTCAGTTAAACCTGGGGACCCTTTGAAACACAAGTGATAGTTTTGATTTTTTTTTTAAATGCAAAAATCTGGTATTTAGCATTCACGTAAGGCGCTCTTGCCTATGGATTTTCCCCTCAAACTATAAAAATCCTTTTCTTTCCCAAAAAACTAAACAAAAGATTCCAGGGCTGCATCTGCCCTCAGGCCATCTATAGGTCAAATCAGTTCACACTATGAAAGTTATATATGATAGATGGCTAAGCACCATAACAAAGGAGGTTGTTTGAATTGGCAATATTTTATGCTTTCATAAATGAATCTCTTTATACCTTCATAGGGAGGTGTTTTTCTATTTCTGGAGTGCAAATCCAAGGAAAAAATTTGCTCATCTTCACGAAGCTAGTGTGACTTTAAAAGTCGTGGTAAGGCAGGTGTTTACTTATTGACGAGGAGTCAGAGCTTTGGGTAGCACTGTCTGTAATCAGGTAAATCAATCCTGGCCAGCTTGCAGCAAGGTATCCCTTAACAAGAAAGGAATGAACTTAGGTGGGGGCTGAGCCAGTCTCTTGGGGTTTGGAGAAGTTGAGGGTGGTAGTAGAAGAAGCCCCACATGTATTTATCACGTGGTAAAATGCTGCAGGTGCTCAACGCAGCGCTGTGGGGAGCATATAGTTCTTGGTATTTTCCCCCAAGGTGCCAGTGTTCTACAAAAGAAGCAAAACCATACCCATGTCCATGTCCAAGCACAGGGTCACTTTAACAAGCGTATAGGCGCAAGCCATGGTATCAGGTTGATAGAACATTAGAGAGCAGACCTTCCTGCATGGGGAGGCCACAACCGAGGGAATGAAGAGGAGGGCTGGGATTTGCACTGGTGACATCGAAGGGGCAGCCGTGTGGTGTGCTTTTGATTTTAAAATTGGAAGGGACCCTCTGTCTCTGTCTCCTTCAGGACAACATGCTCACTTCACAGAGGCACAAAATAGGGCCCAAAGCAGCAGACTAGGACTTGCCCAAGGATGAAGATCTAGTGATAAGGCTGAAACGGAAACCCAGTTTCCCTGTTTCCCTGCTGTGAGCTTTTTCCATTAGTTCACTCTGTCCTAGCCAGACTTCCAAAAATGTGATATTCTGCCCAAAGCGTCAAGACTTATGTAATACCAAATGTGGCCCATTTTGGAATAGGCTTTAGGCTTGCTCCTTTGCTATTTTGAGAGGGCTGCCATGGTGACATCATTTATTTTTCTGATGTGATTAAAGCAAATACCAGCTGGCATCAAAGGTGTTGGAAGTGGAGAAAGGGTAGCATCATACGCATTGGTCATGATATTAAGCCTCAGGAACACCAGCCCAGGACTTTTACGTTCCAGCAAGGCCTTTCAGCTTGACCCTCCCGATGCCCTCGCCCAGTCGGGGTAGGGCATGTGCCACTGGCAGCTTTTGATTGCCTCATGGGGCCTCTTTGTGATTCCATCTCTAGTATCCAGCCTACTGCTTTGTGAACTACAAGAGATAGAATCAGTTTCGCTTCTCCCTTTGCATTGCTTCCTGCTCGGAGTCCTGCAGAAGACCAGCATTTCCCGAGAGCCTGCTGACTGCCAGGGTCTCCTCCAGCTCCGGCCACACGGTGGTTAACCCCAAAGCAGTTCCTGCTATAGAGAGCAGAAGGAAACATGACAGCAAACAGATCATTAGGGTGTGATGAAAGAGACCGAGAGGCGGCCTGAGCTGCAGTGCCCAGAGCTGGCTGTGGAATGCTGGCCTTTGAGAGGCCAGATCGACTTGGTAACCTGTTTTGCATGCAGAAACCCTCTTGCCATTTACTTAAGCCACTCCTAGGTTTTGATCGGCTAAAGCGGTGAGTAGACAACCTGGTGTCCACATTGCTACAAAGTTAGGAAAGAGGCCAGGAAGCATCTTGAGTCCAGTGGGGCAGAGAGGGGATCTGTTAGCTCTACCTTCTTAGTTCATTTCCATAAATGAGGTCCTCTCCTTTCATGCTGTGTTTGCTGCAGACATACAAACTAATATAGAGTAAGCCAGATGTAAGACAATTTTTTTTTTAAGGGATGCCATTTGGTAACATTTGGGAGTGCTCTCTATTTCTCTCTCCATATCTCTCTTTGTGCCCATACCCAGCCCAAAGAACTTAGAATATAGTATTGTTCTATTAAGAACGAGTGAAAAGAATTTGATCATCTCACTTGAGTTTTTTTTTTTTTTAAACATTCTTAATGGGAAGCCTACTGGTTTATTCAAAGAATCCAAAAAAGAAGGATGAAGTAAAAGGTGAAGGAGAAGACGAGCGTGGTGGCGCACGCTTGTAATCCCAGTACTTAGGAGGCAGAGACAGGAGGATCACCAGTCCGTGGCCAGCCTCAGCGACTTAGTGAGGCCCTGTGCAACTTAGTGAGACCCTGTTTCAAAATAAAGACTATAAAAAAAATAGGGCGAGGGTTGTAGCTCATAAGTAGAATGCTCCTGGGTTGAATCCTCACTACTGAAAAAACATCAAAGAAGAGAAGAGATGGGCCCTGACTCCAGCAGTGGGGCTGGTGCAGGCTGGCATGGTGGCATCCCGGGGAGCCCAGGAGCCCACCGAGGCCTTTGAGTTGGCAGCTCTGTTGCTGGTGCTTTGAGCAGCTGCCTCTTGTTTCTGGGTTTGCCTCCTGGCTGACATTCCAGGCTGTCTGAGGTGCTCTGTGATCAATAGCTAGGCTATTTTTAGGTGGAGGTATTTTTATCATTTCATATACCTCCAAAGAAGTTCATAAATCAGTAATGAAAAATGAAATTTAAATAACTTGTTAGAGCTCTGCCTTTGGGAAGAGACGCCAATGTTAAAGGACTGTTTAAGAATAGAGGAGAGGGGGACTGGGGGTGTAGCTCAGGGGTAGAGTGCTGTTCTAGCATGCACGAGGCCCTGGGTTTGATCTTCAGCACCACACACACACACAAAAGCAACTAGCAGCTTCTTACACCAGATGTGGTAGCCCACATCTGTAATCCCAGTACTTGAGAGGCTGAGACAGGGAGATCATAGGTTCAAGGACAACCTTAACAATACAGTGAGATTCTCAGCAACCTTGTTAGAACCTGTCTCAACATAATAAAAAATATAAAAATAAAAAGGGCTGAGGGTGTAGCTCAGAGGTGGGGAATGTTCCTGGGTTCAATTTAGTCCAGGAAAAAATAAAATAAAGGAGTAGCACCAAGTGTAGATTCTACCCAACTCCTGTGAGCGGTTCCCACAGGGCGCTCATTGGATTTACACTCCAGTACTTGTCTGGAACAAGGAACAATGAAACTCAAGGGTCTTTTTGTTAGTTGATATTTTCAACTAGGAATGTAGTCACACATTTTATGCATTTAGCAGAAATTTGCTGAGCCTTTGTTGTGTGCTGGACTCAGGTGTTGGGGACATCCTAATGAAGGAGGAGATAAAGTCCCTGAGCTTGCACAGATTTTATGGTCAAATGGGGTAAATGGCACAATTGGTCCTCTGCGATGTGCACTGATGTAGGGTACAAGGTTCTGTGGCAGGCATGCAGACCATCATATCTGCTCTAGAGTTTGTGTCTGGAAATGGTTTCTAGCAGGAGAGCCTGAGGTTAGAGGGTCATTGTGGAGACTACGGAGAGGCCAATGGAGAGAACTTGGCATGTGCAAAAGGAAGAATCCGGCTGAGTGCAGGAATGGAGGGAGTTCAAATAGACATTGAAATGGTTTGTAGAGAGTAGACTATATGTAACACAGCAGAGGATTGGCGCGTTGTCTCATTAACAATGCATGGGTCGGTGCCCGTGCAAGACTGTAGTGCATATTGGGTAGGTGCATTGTTCAAATGGTTTTTCTGAATTAACCTGTCTTTAACCGACCTCAGAAAGTCATTAGGGGAGTTTGATCTGAGAAAAATAAAATATTTTCTATAGTTCGGACTTTACGGTCGTCCTGTAAATGAATGGCTTCTGAGTGAATGAATATGTTTTTCCAAGTCTTTGACTGTACAAAAGGGCTGTTCTCCTCAGTGCCCTTTCTAATGTGTCAGTTTCTGAATGCCTCTGAATCCCAAAATACTGCCAGATTTCCAGGTCTGCGAGTCATTCTGCATAATAATGAACTTCAAGGTCAGTTTCTTACATTATACTGGTATTTTTTTTTCCTTTACAGTCAAATATTACTCTAAATAAGCATACTTCCCATAAAACCTTAGATTTATTTACATTTAACCTTTCTTTTTTAAATAATAAGAAATTAAAAATAAGGCCAAAGATGTCTGAGAACCGGCAAACATTAATTTCCCCAAAGCTGTAGCGCACCCTAATCAAATTTCACTCAGCTTTGCCCTATAGCCTCACTTGGCCTTCCAGTTTCACACTGTATTCTAAGTAAGGGGGTTGAGAAGCTGAAATAAAACCACACGAGTCTTTCACTGCTTTTTCTGATAAATCATATGATCTATTTCTTAGTCACATTTGACTCACTTTGGTAATTCTGTATTTTGATATTTGCTGTGTTCAGTGCCTGCCTCTCCCGTAACATGAACCTATTTCGTGTTAATACAAATACCATATTTTTGAAAAAAAATAACTATTTCCCCAGAACTAGCTTAGTAAAAAGAGTGGCATTGTTTCAAAAGTTTTACAAATATGTTTAATGTTTGACTTCATAAGAAGGCAGCTGGACATTAGTAATTATAAATTCAGACTTACAAATCTATTGGTTGATTAAATTGGTGAAGAAAATCTAGGCTTTCTCAGATATAAAGTAGGAAAACGGAGGGGCATTTTAATACACTTTTCAGATAGTAGTAGTTGATCCATTTAATACTGTGCCAAAATACAAAAATTGGGAGTTTCTTGAATATTGGTTGTAATATAGGATTTGAAACCATATTAGTGAACAATTTCTCCTCTTACATTGAAGTCTTTTGATCTGTCTTGCACTTTGAATGAGTGTTTTACTGTTTGGAGTATAATTATTAAGGGGGTTATAAATGCCAAATACTTAAACTTCTTTCTTTTCCATTCAGAAAATTCCCAAGATTCCTTGGGGAAATAGAGAGGTAGTTCTGAGAAATATGGAGGTGGTTCATCTGGCTGAGCAGGATGTGAATGAAGGATCTGAGACGGACATACCTGCTATTCCACAGTGAGATACTGGCTTCACTAAGATACCGTGCACAAGCTCAGCCTGATGGACTTTGTCGGCCTCTGTCACGTGTATTTAACTTCTTTTAAGACAGAATCACACTAAACTAACAGCCTTGTTTTTTTGTTTTTGTTTGTTTTTTGTTTCTTGTGGTACTGGGGATTGAATGCAGGGGCATTCTACCTCCAAGCTGTATCTCTAGCCCCATTTTTTATTCTTTATTTTGAAACAGGGTCCCACTAAGTTGCAGAGGGCCTCACTCAGTAGTTGAGGCTAGCTGTGAACCTGTGATACTCCTGTCTCAGCCTCCCAAGTATGTACCACCATGCCCGGCTTTCAGTCTTGTTTTAATGGCCTTTTGTTTGTTTGTTTCTTTTTCTAGTTGATGTCATACATTTCAAACTAAAGTTGGGTTAGCATCAGTGCCAGGTTGGTTAAAAAATACAAAGGTTATTAACTTCTCAGCTTCAAGGCATAAGATAATTGGATGAGGGAGGTTAGACAAAGATCCTTCTTTTCTACAACATGGAACAACAGTCCACCACTGGCTAGGAGCTTTCATACTGATTTTTAAGTTTTATTTGCAACCAGCAACAAAACCCTATGTGATGTCAAAAGACAGCCACCATCATAAGCAGCATTTCATTCGTATTTGTCCTCTGGATTTTACAGTGTTAATCCTGTGAGATAAAGCTGTCAGATATTACCCTTTTTTCATAGGCAGCCCAAGACCAAGAATAACACTTATGCACAGAGAAAAAAGACTGGAAAAAATTCAGGATGTTGGTAATAGTAACCTCTGCGTGGTGGAATTATGGGGGTGATTTTTGGTTCCCACTTTGTCCTTTGTAAATATTAATTACAAAAATATTTATTGTCTATGGGTTCAGCATTGTGTTGAATGTGGGGCTTAAAACAGAGAACAAAGCTCCTGCCCAGTTGGATGGTCCAACAGATCAGTTTTCAAATATCTCATTATAAATGTGAAATATCTCTGTAATGAGACAAATATAGTAATTATTATAAATCAGAGTAAATTGAAACAAAAATTGGCTAGCTTTTTGTTTTAGTTTTTTTATTATTTTCCCTGTAAGTACATTTGGATATTGTTTCATGATTCAGTTATCCTAAATATCACCCAGAAAATCTCTTTAATGGGCTTCACTCTAAATGAACTAAAGCTTTTAATGTTGGAAAAGGACATGCAACAGCCATTTTTCTGGGCTGTGCTTCCAGTAGCTTTTGAGTTGTGACATTACTTCATCTGTAGGATCGAAACCATAACCAAGCATTAATAAGAGAGCTGGGTATAGACCTGGACAGACCCTCTACTCTTTTGCTGCTCGTTAAGGTTTGTGGTTCACCTAGAAGGCAAATGACAGTAGAATTTAAAAACTGGCTTGTGCCCAGGATCTTAAAAAAATGCATGTTCTCAGTTGAAGGCTCATGTGGCATTTTCTGGAAATAAAATTGAAATATGATGATGAAAGAAAGCTCTTTCAAAAAGACAATGTTTTTCTTAACTATTGAAAGATGATGAAATTATTATGAGATTAGGGTTTTCGTTTGCTCCTGGATAGGAAGCTGCCAAAAAGGGGGCTGGCATCACTAGTATTTCTTTGAATTGCTGTTAGAGCCAGTCTGTTCTCTGCTTTTATAAGTATACAACTTCCAAGGTTTTGCAGACCTGTGTGACTACTGTATAGTTGATGTCAATAAAGTTCCAATCTGGTCAAGTATGATGTAATATATCTGTGAAAGAAGAATCATGACCCATGGTAAAGCGGCACCCTGGCTAATAATGCAGAGCAAAGGAGCTGCAAGCAGCCACCTGCTATGTTGTGAAGATCATGGACAAAACTGACTTCCCAAGCCAGACTCCCCTGAACTTCTGTTCTCAAGAAATGATGGGGCCTGGTTGGAAATAATGTCAAGTGGAAGTTGAGAAGGTGCAATATAGGCAACACACTTAATTGTCTAGAACAACTGGATACGGTTAGAAATCCAAGAATTAAAGTTTACTAACCCACATCAAAAGAGGCTGATGGGAGAGCAATCGGTCTTTAGAGTCCTGACTATGTAAGTTGAATGTGGTCAGAAAAAGGAGAGGTCGCTCTTTCAAGGTTGAGAGATTTTGAACATACATGAAGGAAATAGTATATCTAATGGGTAGTAAAACTATGGAATTCATTAGCCTTAGGACAGATGCCAGAATGGCTAAGAATAGTCATGATTTCTTAGTAAGTCAAAGTAATAAGGTGAAGAGATCCATAATAATAAACATCTTTTGGTAGTACTGATTACTTGGTGTTGGCCTGAAAAAAAAGTTATAGAGGAGGGGAATTGAGAAGGGAAGAATAAGGTAAGGAAAATGAGAACTTCTGGTGCATGTGTGCGTGTGCGTGTGCGTGTGCGTGTGTGTGCACTCACATGCACGCACATGTCCATTAAAAGATGTTCATAGCCAGGCATGGTGATGCATGCCTATAATCTTGAGTACTTGGGAGGCTGAAACAGGAAGATCCCGAGTTTGAAGCTATCCTCGGCAACTTAGTAAGACCCTATTTCAAAATAAAAATTAAGAACAAAAAAAGACAAATAGCAAAACCAACCAAATAAACAAAAAAAGGGCTAGGAATATAGCTTGGCAGTATAGTGCCCCTGGCTTCAATTCTCAGTACCAAAGAAGAAAAAAAAGTATGGCTACAAAAACATTAATGATGGTGGTCTCAAAATAATGGAGGCTTAGCTATTTTCTTATTGATATTGTTAATGTATTATATGTACATTTTTGTGGTACTAGACACCGAATCCAGGGGCATTCTACCTCTGAGTTATGTTCCTAGTCCTATTTTATTATTTATTTATTTATTTATTTATTTATTTATTTATTTATTTATTTTGGTGGTACTGGGGTTCCTGGAAGCCCTTCTACCTCCGGGATACACTCGCACGGGCTACACTCCCAAGCACGGGGATTACAATCGTGCGCCACCATGCCCGGCCTATTTTATTTTAATTTAAAACAAGGTCTTACTAAGGTGCAGAGGGCTTCACTAATTTGCTGAAGCTGACCACAAACCTGTGATCCTCATGTCTCAGACTGCCAAGTACCAGGATTACAAGCATGTGTCTCCACACCTAGCTTATGTGAACTTCTTATAAAAAGCATATATGTTTGCCGTGTGTGGTGGCGCACGCTTGTAATCCCCACGCTTGGGAGACGGAGACAGGAGGATCGCGCAGGTTCAGAGCCAGCCGTGCTGGCTTAAGAGGCCCTGTTTCCAAATAAAAATATAAATTAGGTCTGGGAGTGTAGCCCCAAGGTAGAAGGGTTTCCAGGAACCCCAGTACCACCAAAAAGAAAAAGTAAATAAAATAAGTGGAAAATATAAAATGATAATAAATATTATTAGAGTTGTTCTGGTCTTGTGAGTCTATAAGGAATTATATAGATGAAAGAACACTGTATGAGTATTTTGCTCAGCTGTTTAGGGACGGCCCCCTGCCCATGGCTTCTCCTATGTCAGTACCAAGCTAGCTTGCCTAGTATACCTTGGGTTGGTCCCAAGGTGCCTGGGCTGGTTTGTTCTTAACTCAGAAATACCCTGTAGGACAGAGCGACTCACGATGTGCACTGATTAGGCTCTCTGTGGAACCTTTTGCATCTGTCCATACCTGCCCTTTCTGTAGTCTTTTCTCCCTAATAACCAGAATTTTAAAATCAATGTCCAAACTTGTCTCTAAAGCACCCACTGGGCTCCCAACTATTTTTAATACAGTCTAGAACACTCAGCCCGCTCCTCCCTCAGACCACCTGTCCAAACCCCAGCTTCATCTGCACATCCCCGGGTTGCCTGGTCCCCTCTTCCCAGGTGTCTCACGCTCATTCCTCAGGACTTCCTTCAGGACTCTGTGCAAATGTTTTCCCATCCACTTTGCTTTCTAAAAATATTACCCACGCCCTCCTTTCCTCTGTCACTTTGTCCCTTTTGCAGGGATTCACTTTTCTCGGCCCTTACCACTACCTGACTATATATATATATATATATATATATATATATATATATATATATATATATATTAGAGTAACTATCCCTCTCCCAAAATGTCATGTCTCCATGTCATCACCAAGATGTAATCTTACCTCTTCATCATGGCCATAGCCTCACTGTCTGGGATGATAACCAGCATGTGATTGTATCCATCAATATGTATTGCATGAATTAATTCCTGACTCAAAACTCCACTTTGTGTTCTGATATTTTTTTTTTTTTTTTTTTTTTTTGCCTTGCAGAGAAGTTGTTACATTCAACCATTTCCTGGAAGCAGCAGCTGAGAAGGAAGTTCAAGGGAAAGCTCGGCTCCAGGACTTCATTGAGAATCTGTTGCAACGGGTAGAACTGGCAGAAAAGCAGCTAGAGTACTATCAAAGCCAGCAGGCCTCTGGCCGGAGCCGGGGCATCAGTGAAGCACGTGGTGAGTGCCCGGCAACCAAGAACGGTGAAGGAGAGAGGAAGAGAAGGCTGGGTCGGGGGCAGGCAGGGGCTCTCTAGGCATCATCTGAAAGTACAGCCTGGCTGTGCCTTGTTGTGAAATGATTTTGAGGTGCCTGGAAATACGCTAGTTCCCTGGTTTGCACCTACTAGTGCTTCAGCTTCTCCCCACTGCGCTAAATTGGCAGCAGTTGTTTGATATTTACAAAATGATGGCATTCAGTGAAATCATTCATTCCAATCTTGGTGATCAGGTAGATCAGAAGTTGTTATTCTCTTTTAGAGCTCTTCAAGAGAATCTTCTGCTAGCTTTGGTCCTTCTCAGTAAAGCAAGATCCAACCACATATATTTGTTTTCCTTAATAGGGAGGAAAATGCTGCTTTACAGTGTCAGTGGGGTAAACATTCCTTAAGTAGAATTTCAAAAAGACAGGTGATAGTTTTATAATAGATTTCTTCATACTATTTTCCAGAGAGTGTTAAGGGCTTAAGGAACTCCTGGAATTTAAATGAAAACCCTGAATATGCCTGGGCGTGGTGGCGCACGCTTGTAATCCCTGTGCTTGGGAGACGGAGACAGGAGGATGGCGCAGGTTCGAAGCCAGCCGCGCTGGCTTAAGAGACCCTGTTTCCAAATAAAAATATAAAAATAGGTCTGGGAGTGTAGCCCGGAGGTAGAAGGGCTTCCAGGAACCCCAGTACCACACACAAGAAAACAAAAACCCTGAATATGGATAAAGAACCTTAGTGGCTTTATGGAGACCCTTGGTCTTTCTGGAGGATGGGGAGACACAAGTAACCGTGCCAGGTGAAGACGGTGGTGGTCATATGGCCCCGCCGTACAGTTTCCTTGGTGTGGTATAGACAATAAAGCCAAAGAAAGGATTTTTGATACCCAAAAATGGTCTCTTAACAACATTTTCATTATTTGTTTAGCTTTATTTATGCTTATCTTCTTCCCAGATTGAACAATGACCTTTCTTACTGTACTATAAGGAAGTGTACTGCAACATAAGGAAAAGAAAAATAGAAAACAGTTATGCTAACCAAAAGATTAGCATTATTGGTTGATTAAGAAGTTCTAAACTGAAATCCAGATTAAAAGCAAATATGATTATACAGTTTTTTTGTGTGTGTGGTACTGGGGTTGCTGGAAGCCCTTCTACCTCCGGGCCACACTCCCAGACCTATTTTTACATTTTTTTAATTTGGAAACAGGGTCTCCTAAGCCAGCGCAGGGCTGGCTTTGAACCTGTGCGATCCTCCTGTCTCTGCCTCCCAAGCGCAGGGATTACAAGCGTGCGCCACCACGCCCGGCTGATTATACAATTTAAAACTACTTATCCCGAAGAAGGAATGAAAGACAAGTGAATAAAGAGACAAGACAAAGGAAGGAGACAGACAACCAGAAGAAAGGGAGAGAGGAAGAAAGCAAACAAATGAAGAAAAAATATATGGAGCTTACATTAAAAATATATACTCAGTGTGCATGTGTGTCTACACAAGTCTTTTATCCCATTAAGATATATGACTACAATGCACCAATCAAAAAATTTAAAAAAGAAAATATATATATACTCAGCTTTAGAATAATACAGCAAGGTAAACCCCAGAACTTTCCAGAACAATAGTAAACTGTAAGGAGGTAAATTGTTACATCTGTGAAGTTTCAGCACTGTAGTCAAAGCAGGCACTGATGTATGACATATTTATTATTTTCTGGGTGGATGTCTGTGGGCTTCTCCATGTAGCACTCTTCAGAAGGAACCATCACCTCCCAACTACTCCCTCTCTCTCCTCCTTGGGAAACTGTGACACTCTAGTCTTGACTAGCTGTAGTGGAAGGATACTGAGCCCTGTCCTGCCTCCTTCTTCCATCTTTCTTTCTCTCAAGAGAGGGTTCTGACGTGAGGCCATGGAGCCCAGATATAAGCGAAAAGACCTGGCTTTCAGAACATCCATAACCTGCTTCTGACTGGGCAAGGCAGTCTGTCTTCCTGGATCTATAATTTTTCTATAAAATGAAGGTGTTGCATTTAATGCACTTTAAGTCTTTTGGCCTCTGTGTTAGTCAGCTTTCCATCACTGGAAAGGTGTATATGGCTCATGGTTTCAGAGGTTCAGTCCACCATCCTCGGCTTCAAGACAGAAACATCGTGGCAGCATGGAGGAAAGCTGTTGGCTCATGGCAGCCAAGAAGCAGAAAGGGAGACAGACAGAGAGAGAAAGGGGTCAAGGACAATATCAACCTTCCCAGGGAACTCTCCTAGTGACTCACTGCCTCTAGTCATAGTGCACCTGGCTACAGTTGCTGCCCAGTAAGTCTATTAACCCATCAAATGGATTCCACCTTTGCCGGGCGTGGTGGCGCACACTTGTAATCCCAGCATTTGGGAGGCTGAGACTGGAGGATCACGGTTCGCGGACAGCCTCAGGTACTTAGTGAGACCCAGTCTCAAAATAAAGAATAAAATAGGGTAGGAGTTGTAGCTCGGAGGTCAAATGCCCCTGGGTGGTTCCACCCCCAGACCCACAAAAAAAAAAAAAAAAAAAAAAATCCACCTTTGAGGTTACAGCCCTTGTGATCCATTGTCTAAAGTCCCACCTTGAACTTTGCTGCACTAGGCACCATACTTGCAATGGAGGAGCTTTTTTTAGGGGGGAGGAGGGATGTTTTAGATCCAAATGATAATAGCCTCTCTATTCCTCTCTCTCTCTCTCTCTCTCTCTCTCTCTCTCTCTCTCTCTCTCTCTCTCTGTGTATGTGTGTGTGTTACTAGGTATTGGGCCCAGGGCATTCTACCTCTGAACTACACACCCTCAGCCCTTTTCATTGTTTTGAAATAGAATCACTAGGTTACTGAGAGTTTGGCTACATTACTGAATCTGTCCTCAAATTTGTGATCCTTCACTGATATTACGGGTGAGCCCACCATGCCAGGCTGATAACATACTTTTATTTATTTATTTATTTATTTATTTATTTAATTTTTTTTTTTTTGTGTGTGTGGCATTGGAGATTGAACCCAGGGACATTCTACCTTTGAGCTATACTTCCAGCTCTATTTTTTCTTCTTTATTTTGAGACAGAGTCTCACTAAGTTGTGAAGGGCCTCACTAAATAGCAGAGGCTGGCTGAGAACGAGCCTCCTGTCTCAGCCTCCGAACTGATAATAACCTTTTAAATGATCTGATTATCACTTGACTTTAATGGTTAGGAATTATAAAACTGATGTGTGGCATTAATATTTTCAGTGTTTAGGCTAATAATTCACCCAACACTAAGAAATGTATGATCCTCCTGTATTAAACCAAGAGGAATCTTAGAGGAGGCAATGGAAAGCAAGGAGGAAGCATGGGAGCCATTTGTTTTCTCTTTCTTTGTATTTCTTTGCTCTCTTCCTCTGGCCCAGTTTATTTTCACAGCTAGAAAATCGAATACTTTTAAGGGACATAGCCGCCATTATTTCTCTTAGCATTATATCATGTAACCAAAAGTTGAGTGGCATCTTCTAGCCAGATAACGTATGCACAACAATCTGTGTGAGTACACATCACATACCATGCTTGAATGTACATAAATACATTCAAATATGGTGGGAAGTTTAAAAGTACTTATGTTTGTATCTTCTAACAAGCTTGGCTTGTTCTGCCCAAGGAAGAGTTGACTGATCTAAAGAAAATGAAGAGCAGTTAAAATGTAATAAAAACTTTAGAAATAGGAGCTGGGCATGAGCAGGAGCAATCAGGCTGAGATGAGGGAAACTGGCTGTTGGAGAGAAGATACATCACTCTGAGAGGACCAAGAACGAGCTGTGTGATTTCTGACTAGGATTGGGCAAGGGTAGTTCCCATGTATAATCCTCTAAGCTCTGCTTTGAACCATAACATGCCACATTATGAGATAGACTACAGACCCTGTGGCCATTTCTCCTTTTTTGCTTAGTATATTTCATTGTAAAGATATACACCCACCTATAGAATGAGGAGCCCTGTCTCTGAAGTGATCAGAGTTTTAAGGCAGGCCTCCTGGGTCATCTGTGATATAGATATAAAGAATAACAGGGAAAGCTTGGAGGCCCATACTTGGTAACTCATTTCGCCCAGTCAAGGTAAAGAGCACCAAGAAACCCATACTGTTAGAGCCTCAGCTTCTACCCACCCAGACAGCTCCTTGCCACAGTGACACCGGGGTGAGCAGATGTTCTGCCCGACGCCCCCTTCTCCAGAACAGTCAGGAACACCATCGCCAGCTCAGCTCCTGCTCCTTCTTCTGTCCACCTTAGTTCCCTCTCTCTCTCCTCTCCCTTCTTTTTCTCAGCAAAATTCCTAGATTGATAAGTGAGCTACTTCTTTCTAAGGTGACTTCTAGCATTAAAATTCTTCAATGCTTCTGTTCTATATAAAAAAATTACCTTCTCTTCAAATTCAGTACCTTTTCTGAAATAATGTGTTGGCATCTGTATCTTTCCCTGAATCCTCAGGAGCATTTGTGTACTTTTTCACCTGGCTGATTTCTAAAAATATAGTATGCTTACTCAGATATTTTATCTTTATGTTCTGAAAAATGCTGTCGAATTAGACACAAAGTGACCTAATATGCCATCTGCCAAAATCACTCACAGAACTGTTCCAGTGGAAGGTCATGAAACAGCTTGGATAATCTCATTTTAAATGTTACATTTATTTCCTGCAGGCCACTAAATTAGGACTAGCAGTAATTTATTTAACACATATTTATTGGGGGCATAACACTTACTGGGCGCTGGGGGGAACCACTGTGAAAGGCTCCTACTCTAAGTGAAGAGAGAGACCCAGGAGTAAACTAGTAAATAAATGAAGACGATCTCACACCATGAAGACTCCTCTAAGGACCAGAAGTAAGAAGACGTGTTGCGGGGTTCAGAGTGCGGGAACTAGAGACTGAGCAGTCAGGAAAGCCCTTCTGAGGAGGCAGCATTTGCACCGTGGCCTGGGTAAGGAGCAGGACGTAGCTCTGAGGAAAGTGAGAAGCTGGCCATTCTAGGCACTGAGGAGGCAGCCCAGATGCCCGGGAGGGAAAGGTCTTGGCCTGGCTGAGTGATAGAGATGGAGTGAGAAAGTTGGAAAGGACCCATTATAACGGGCCTTGCACATCGCATACGGAGTTTGGATCTGTTCTGCAGTGCAGAGGGAAGCCACTGGGAGTCTTCAGCAGGAGGCAGTCTATGTCATAGCAAATCATTCTGACTGCTCTGTGGGATATGGAGGGGAGGGATACAAGAATTAGAGACTGGGTAGAAGACTATAATGACAGCAGGTGAGGGGGCTGGCAGCCAGGAGACAGTGGGAGAAGTAGAGAGAAATGGATGTAGGATGTGTGTTGGGGGCAGGACTGAAAAGACCAGTTGCCTTTCTGAGGGACTGGATTTAGCAAATGAGGAAAAGGGAATCGGGAAGAAATCCAAGGTTTTGGTCTAAACAAGTGGGTGTACAGTGCTACTGTTTACACAGAGGGGAAGTTGTATAAGAGCTAGGTGTCTGGTTGCCCCAAACCCATAGCAACCTAAATCAGCATGCTTACATTTTAGAGGTATAGGCCCTCCCTGTCCGTGCAGTAACATCTGTAGATTCAACCAGCTGCAGATTTAAAATATCTGAGGGAAAAAATTGCATTTGTATTGAACACACATGGGTTTTTTTCTTGTTGTTATTCTCTAAACAGTGCAACAGTTATTTACATAACATTTATGTGCTATTGGGTAATATAAGTAATCTAAAGATGATTTTAAGTATCACAAAGAATATGCATAGGTCAGAAGCAAATACTAGCTTTTTATATAAGGGACTTGAGCATCCATGAATTTTAGTATCATCATCTTGGACCTAGTCCTTAGCAGACACTGAGTGTGCCTTGGCCACAGCAGCCCAAATGTCAAGGTGGCCCTTTCTCCACATTTTCTTTGTTCTCTTCTGTCAGTTGGCGGATGGGGCATCACTTTGTCTAGTCAGAGCTACATGAGGGAGGACAGCAACATGAAGGCTGCAGATACACATGTTTGTCTATAAACTGGATGGAGACATCTGGGTCACAAAATATTCATTATCAATTTATTCTGTAAATGAAGAGGTTCTGAGCCCAGCTACAAAAGTAACATTTTATTGCATGTATTATCAGGAGTGAAAAATAATCTCAATAACAGATGATGGCCTCAGAGTCATTTGCAGGGTTGATCATCATATGCTCTGGTGGTAGAAATGATATATTTTAGGCAATAAACATTTTATGCCAATTTCCTCTTAGTTGAGACTTTGTGATCAGCCACAGCTTTAGTAAATTAGCTGCCAATCCAGCCTGATTACCCCAAAAATAATGGCACATCATTCTAGTTTTAACAAACATGCTTCTTCAGACATTGATCTATAGGGAAACACATGGACTTTCTAAAATTTTTGGAGATCTGCTGATATAGGCTTCTTGGAAATCTCCATAGCTGCCCAGAGGCTGCCTGAGTAAGCAGAGGCCCAAGCATTACTGTTCAGTGACAGGAGTGATAGTGCAACAGGTAGCAGTTATCTACTTCTCAGATATGAATGCAATTCCTTAAAAATACAAGAAAGATTTTCCAGCTCAAATCCAGCCTTCAAGTTAAGTAATGATTTTTCTTATTTTTTTTCTTTCAGCTTACAGATATCTCCTCAAATAGGAAACCCAAATGCCTGTATGTATAGCTTTTTCTACTTGGGCCATTTGATAATGTTTGTATTATGTTTTTCTGTTGCATTTTATATGATATTTCTGGTATAAGTGGATTTGAGAGGCTCAGGTGGAAATTAACCTGCTTGTAAACCTGACTATAAAATATTGATGTGCCTTTCAGATATGCTAAAGTCTATTGGTATGTGGACCTATGGTAGTGCTAGAGTAGTATTTTATAATATTATCTAGCTCAGCTTTCTCTTTAATAATAGCTCTGTAAAGGTACTATTAATGTAGTATACATTATTTATGTAAATTATATGCTTTATAATATCTACATGATGGATTTTTTTGTGTGTGTGGTACTGGGCTTCCTGGAATCCCTTCTACCTCTGGGCTATACTCCCAGACCTTTTTTTTTTTTTTTTTGAAAACAGGATCTTTTAAGCCAGCATGGCTGGCTTCGAACTTGCGCGATCCTCCTGTCTCCGCCTCCCAAGTGTGGGGATTACAAGCGTGTGCCACTACGTCTGGCTATGTATAGTACTGGAGATTGAACCCAGGAGCTTTCTACCTTTGAGTTATACCTCAGCCCTTTTTTATATTTTACTTTGAAACAAGGTCTCTCTAAGTTGCAGAGAGCTTCACTAAGTAGCTGAGGCTGGCCGCAAACCCATGATCCTCCTGTCTCAGCCTCCAAAGTATGGAATTACAAGCATGCACCACCATGCCCAGCTTCACAGTGAATTTTTATGAATCTCGTAGACACTTAAAGAGTTGAGAGATCTGGTTCTAGACCCATCTTCTCAAGAGACCAACGGTGTGTGTTAGTCTGGGTAGTCATTTAAATTTTCTGTGCCTCACTGTTAATAGGGCTAGTAATGTCTTCCTGGAAATCCGGTATTATATGGTTCGATTACTTCTTGAGGGGGGAGTCCCAGAAATTTTTTGATCTGTCTCAGTGGGAGCACTGTCACATTGTGGCATGAAGGAGTGGCTGTGTCACAAGTAGTTCTGATGCTTATAAGACTGAAAAAGATCTTCCATTCTGCTCATTTCCCTCCACTCTCACCCAACCATCTGTAGAAGCCGAGGATACCCGCACTCTGTGTGTAGCCACCCTGACCTCAAGATTCATTTCCATCCCAAGGGAAGGAACTACCTGAAGAAAGCCAGGGACGAGAGAGCCGGCATGCAGCCCGCCAAGTCCGTGCACGAGCAGGCCGAGTCTTCAAGAGAACTCTGCAGACTTCCCAAGAAAGGGGAGCTCCTGGGGCTCAGCCGGAAAGGCAACATCAGGCCCAAAATGGCGAAAAAAAAGCCAACAGCAATTGTGAACATCATCTAAGAGGGCGGGCAGCTCATGACCGTTCTTACCGAGCTGCAGGGAATGTTGTTCCAGGGGCCGATGATATTGTCCTTTTGAACACATTCCATAGAAAGACATATTGAACATGTGAGGAACATCACACAGACAAGCACCTCAGTTAATCAGAATGTAACTAAGGGGACCCTCAGGAACCAGAAATTTTATTTTAATCTTTTTCTTTTTAAAGCAAGAGGCATATTACAGAAAGAATAACATCAATTGGAGTAATCTCATGATAAAGTTTTAGTAAAACAAAGCTCCAGCTTTTGAAAGAATTGGCCAATCTCTAGCAGTCTGGGCACCTGGACTCCTGGGCGGTGTCACTGAAGCCCAGGCCCAGGGCCACACGATATCAGGCACTGGGCGAGATTTCTTCCCTGCCCACTGCTCTCTACACCTTGAGGCAAGAAATGTGTGTATAAAACTTGGTTAACAGCAGTGAAGAAAAATATTTTTGTTTGTATCTGACATTCCCCTGAGTTAATCTGAAAGCCTCCATAAGAAGAATTCCTGTCCCCCGAGTATTCTGGTTAATCAAAACTTCAGTCTTTGGGTTGCTTAAGGGACTCGTTCAGTCAGACTTCAGTTTTCTTTTTGACGGGTTGCTTTCCAGTTTGTTCGATTCGGGTTTTGTGTCCTTAGATGCATGTTTATTCAGATTTGCGGACCACCTGTGCCATCTTTGGCTGAATATTCCGCAGCCTCAGACCATGCTGCTGGGCCTGTCCTCTCTCCTCCCAGTTGCTTCTGTGGCTAGAAGAGGATGGAGCCCTTCTGATCAGTTCACTGGTGCAGTGTCTGAGCACTTGGGATGCCAGCAGATGGCACTTTTAGTGCACCGGGGCCATCCTAGAAGCCCCACATGTGTCACTCAGCCATTTCCCTAAGACCTGCTTCCTGGTATCGTCAGCAGCCTGCTGTCTGTTAAACCCGGGCATGCCTTTCTCTTTGCTGGCTTAACTTTTCCAATCAGCAGCTCACTTCACCACCTGCTGCTTACATGCCCTTTATGACTGACATACACTTTCGGACCTTTCATGCAGGTATCTGGGGTGTTCGCTGTACAGTGCATTCTCAAGTAATTTCTGAAATAAACTATGCATGCAGGATTCAGAACCTGACGTTGCCCTCCCAGACTGGCTTTGGTTTCCACAAAGAACTATCTTTTGAGAATCTCCTGCTTTCCAGTTTTCTTCTAGATCGAATTTCCATACATTTAGCAAAAGCATCAGGTCTCTTGCAGAGTTTCCAGAGTAACATCCTTCTGGAAACAAGAACAACTTTTTCCATAAATATATACATATATACATATATATATATAATATACATGCAAAATATATGTCAAGTATATTAATTTATTTTGAAATACTCATGGAGAAAGTGTGTGTTTGTGGTGGGTGGTTTTAAAACTATATAGGTTTGTTCATGTAAATTGAATGATCTTATTTTAAAAATTAAAACTATAACTTAATACTAGTATAATTATGATTGTTATTGCAATAAGCATCAGCTTAAGAATTAAATTAAAAGTAAGTAATAAAGCAGTTACTTAAAATGCCAGTTAATTGAAACATGTAAATTATCATTTTCAAATATTCTGAACCTCTCGTAGTGGAAATACTGAGTCTTTGAGTGTTCACTTTGACTTTTGGCTGATGGGGGTGGACCAATCATGTGGTGTATCGGCAACTATCAAGTGGGAAAAATATTTCTGTGAATATCACTGTTTATACTAACATTGTAAAAATTATAATGTTATTATTTATTTATTTGGTTAATTCATCTCCAAAATTATTTATTATGATGCTTATACCATGATTGCACTTTAACTTTTCCACACTAAAAAAAAAAAAGACTAGTTAGTTGTATTGCATGCTCTTTGTCTTGTAACGTGTCTGCAATGACAACAACTTGTTTTTAAAGAATGTATAGCCAGATCTTTCTTCCATTTTATTTATGGTAACTCACATTTTTTGATGTTCATTTCACATGCCTAGAGGGCATGGCAGCCCTCTCTGACAGTGGTTTACAGGGATCTTCAGAAAGCATCATAATGTCATAATCTACTCTATATACATTATACAAGACACATGCTTTTGAGATTTGTTATATTTTAAAAATGACTTTTTAAGTTCCAACTAAATTCTGACCCCCGTACAAAGAAATGTGTGATATATACTATACTTCCTTTGAGACATAAGTTGGCTTTGAGATATGGGAGCTGGTTCAGTTAGAGGGATACTCCACTGACATGCCATGGCTTGAACCATGAGCTGTGTCCCATTCATGTCCTATTTTAAAACATTCTTCCTTGTCCCCAAACACAATCAACCTAAGAATTGAAGCATTTGCTTTTTTGAAGAAATCACCAAAGTTTCTGGGAAAACGTGTTCAAGGTTAAACTGAAGACTCGACCAATTTTATTATTTGTTTTGTAGGGAAGAAATCTTCATTTAAACTGTTCTTTCTTTTTCTCTTTTTCCTTTCTTCCCAAACAAAATGACTGATTCTTATCTGTAAAGTTCAGATTGCTTCGACACTGTTTTCCAGTATTCTGCAGGGCCAGTCAATTGTACAGAAATTGGAATATTCTGTTCCCAGAATTGAAAAAAGAAGTTTTTAGATTATGAAATATGATAATAAAGCTATATTTCTGACTAATGGGTTGTCATGTTTTGTTTAGTTGAAGTATTCTGAGGGAACCAAGTATGTTGGTCCTAACAGTGAACAAGATGGTCTTTCATAAATAACTTATCCATTGTGTGTATAGTCGCTGCAACCTTGTATGCCTACAAGCTTTCTTAAAAACTTGGCTCGATGGTCTTTGTTCATCCTAATTCTTTTTACATATGTTCACACCACGATGTCCTCATTAAAAGCCCATTTGGCACCTTTTTCCAGTCTTTCTCCACAAATATGAGTAATTTTCCTATACTGTATTTTTAAACTTGTCAACTCTTAGCAAAAATTATGAACAGATTTCACAGTATATCTTTCAGCCTGTCTCTGCTATACATTCTAGTCATTGCAAAACTCAGAGAATGATTAGGAGAAATGACAGAGAAGAAGGAAGTCACTGGTAGAATCAACCATTGGGCTTTTAAGAACCACCAGGGCCAGGCATGGTGGTGCATGCTTGTAATCCCTAATCCCAGCGTTAGAGAGGCAGAGAGCAGGGAATCACAGTTCATGGACAGCCTCAGCTACTTAGCGAGGCCCTTCACAACTCAGTGAGACTTTGTTTCAAAAAATAAAAAGACTAAAAAAAAAAAAAAAAAAAAAGATTGGAGGTGTAGCTAAGAGGTACAATGCCCCTGGGTTCCATTCCCAGTAACACACACACACACACACACACACTCACAAAAATTTAGGGGACTTCATTTTCTTCATTTTTGAGAAATAATATGATGTTTCTGACTATTTCTGGGCTTTAAGAAGCATAAGCCCCAGTATCTTGATTCTAAACACAAGTTCAAATATTAAATAATGGGGAGCTTTAGATATTGAATTTCTCTTTGAGGAATTAAAGTACCTACTTTTTTTTAAAATCCATGTTCTATACCAGCAAAATGGAGACATCTGAAATTTTCATTTAAGAAAGAAATGAAAGAAAGCTATTTTTCACTGGGCTATATATTAGGATATTATTATATTATAGCCCAGTGAAAAATTTACTCTGGATTTGCAGCTATTAGTCTTGGAAAAAAAAGAATTTTTCCAGGAGAGGAACCTAACCTATAGCCAGACTAGATTCTGTCCACCTGCAATAGGTACATCAACTAATTTTTCATATGTGATGACAGGTATACTTATAATGGTAAATGAGAACTTTGGTACCCACATCCTGTGAGAAAAGGAGATATTGGAGTGTTTGAGAAATGGAAATTTATGGGGCTGCAAAGATAATAACAAGAGCGGTGGGATTTAGTTGTAAATCAGAAATCAAGTCATTGAATTGGAGAATGTTCTAAGTGTGACACAGAAGAGATCATCTTGATGACAAAAAAATCACCTTGATTAAAAAAAAAAAAGGAGACTCTGTCTCTGATTCTTCTTTGTTTAGTTTTGATTTGTTTGTGGTACTGGAAATTGAACCTAGGGTGTTCTACCTCTGAACAACACCACTAGCTTCTAGACTTGTTTTATTTATTTATTTATTTATTTATTTATTTATTTATTTATTTATTTATTTATTTATAAACAGGGCCTCTCTAAGTTGTCTTACAGGGACTGGCTTCAAACTTGCAGCCCTCCTGTCCTTGCCTCCCAAGGACTGGGATTATGGATGTGCACTACCACACATCAGCTTCTGGGTTATTCTTTATAGTAGGTGGAATTCTACCTTAAATAGCTGTTGCCCTGGTTCGTTCATTCGTTTTCTTTCCTTCTTTCTTTCTTTCTTTCTTTCTTTCTTTCTTTCTTTCTTTCTTTCTTTCTTTCTTTCTCTTTTTTGTGGTACTGGGGGTAGAACCCAGGGGCTTTTCTACCTTCGAGCTATACTCCCATACCTATTTTATACTTTATTTGGAAACAAGGTCTCACTAATTTGCTGAAAGCCTCACTAAGTAGCTGAGGCTGGTTTCGAACCTGTGAGATCCTCCTGCCTCAGCCTCTCAAGCACTGAGATTACAAGCGTGCACCACCACGCCCGGCTGCCCTGGATTCTTCTAAAAACACTTGTAGCTCTGGAATTTTATAGTGATAGGTACTGATACAGCATTAATGCAAATTTTAGCCACATAAGATCACTAATGTGGCATATTAGTTTTGGAGATTTTACTTTACTAACAAAAGTTTTCTGCAACACATATCCATATTTATCCTCCTAGAACCCTTTGGAGGCAGGTAGGGATGAGGAGATAAAATTGTCTCCGTTTAGCAGGTGGAGAAACAGCAGTTGAAGAAATGGGAGCTGTGTCAGTCTGGCTCTGCTACCTCAGCATGACGTGCTTCCCAGAGCAGAAGTGTCTCACCTCGCCCAGTGTGGTTTTGGTGTTTTCAGAGAAGGTACATTCTCATTACAACTTGGCTCCTGAATGCAAGCCAGCCACTTCATCTGGTGTTCAGTCTAATCAACAGCAACCTTTTCCAACACTGGGGGAGAAATTGGCAATGTGGGATCTAGTGAGAGAGAAAATGTGGTGTGTTGGGCTCCAGTATCATGCCTTCCTCAGGTGTTTTCCAGGTAGTTTTGATTGTACTTTGACTTTTGCTTTTCTTGCGAAAATACTGAAGAAGGTGACTTTATCACATTTTATAATGAAGTCAGGGCTTAGGAGGTTTGAAAAAGTTCCCAGGGTCCAGAAGCTCTGACAGAGCCAGAATTAGAACCGGAACACTGTCTTTCTGAATACCCTCCAGTGTTCTTCCAGAGTCTCGAGCCTCCCCACTAGTTAAAAAAAAAAGTCCCAGAAAATGGTCTTCGGGTGATGCATCTGTTGATTTCACAAACATTCTCAATGTTCTGAAATTCAGTTGAATATTTATTGTCAGTATTTGGGAGGGAGTACTGGGGATTTAACCCAGAGGCATTCTCCCTCTGAAGTAGCCCCCTAGTCCTATTTATTTATTTTTTTAAAAATTTGAAACAGAGTCATGTTAGGTTGCCAAGAGTCTTGCTAAGTTTCTGGGGCTGTCCTCAAACCTTAGATACTCCTGTCTCGGCCTCCCAAGTACTAGGATTACAGGCATGTACCGCCATGCCTGGCTTATTGTCCATTAGTGCATCTATTTTATGCAAGCCACTGCAAAAGATATAAACATCACCATGCCATCATCTCTAAGGTCTCATCACCTTCATCCAAGAGTCACTCCAGCTTGCCATGAAATTCCAACGTCTCACTGTCTGCTAAAACTTAGTGCACAGGTTTTTGGACTCTTCACACTGGTCGTTTGCTGACCAACAAGAGTGACGCTGCATTCCCCTTAGTACAGCATCTCCCAGAGAATCGTGAAGCTGGGGTTTTATTTCAAGCCCTCCTCTTTCCAATTCCTAATTCTATGCTCGAGGAGCAAATTTTTTTCCTATTCTCAGGAACACAGCACTTTATTTTTATTCTTAAGCATGCCTGGAACTTGACACCATAGCTCACACTTCTCATGCAATCCTAAACTAGAGGGCTGGCAGAGGGAATCGGCATGAACACAAAGGAGTTTAGTAAAGTGGGTTAAGAGCAAGTGAGGGGGCACAGTTATGGGGGTGAAGAACAGAGCCTGTCACTCACCCTGCATGCTCAGGCTCAGGCCCGTCTCTCTGCCCATCACAAACCACATCTCTGGCTTCCCTGGCCAGAGGTATAGTTTGTGATGGGCAGAGAGACTGGTTTCCTTTCAGAGCGCCTGAAATATCCTGCTGTCTCTCTGTGTTATCTTGTGACTTTTTGGAACGCCCTTCTTCCTTTTCACTTGTTAATGTCTACTCAGCCTTCAGATTTCAATCCAATTGTCTCTTCTCCAAGACAACCTCAGAACTCTCAGAATGCAATATAAAGTTTCCCTATAGGACCGGTGATGCCAGGGGCCCCTTTGTATTTCATGATGTGGTTAATTGACTCATATCTGTCCCTTCCACTAGATTTTACTTTACATGACAAAGGGCCATCTCTATATGTTTTACCCTTAGCAGGTCCCCAGTGCCAGGTGTAGTCTTTGGCATAGTTTGGGTCTCTAATAAGTATCATGGAGTTTGTGAGCATCAGTGATCTCAGATATGATAAAAAATAAAATAAAAGTACAGTGAAGAAGTGGATATTCTTCTTGCCACAAAGATTGAAGAGGATGTGGTGATTGGAGAATGAGTAGGATAAGAAGTAGCTGAAGAGAGGGATATTTAGGGCAGTCTGAGCAGCCGTGGAGGTAGAATGAAAGGACAAATGGACCCTGGGAAGTAGCACTATTTTACTTTGTATGACTATCTATCTGGGGTAAACTGCTCGGATCTGTACCAGTCCTATACTGTTGTGTCCTACTGGAAAGTACTGCATAGACCCTGATGTCTCTAGCAATTAGCACCAGGATCACTTCTGTGTAGACACTCAGTTATCCCGTGAAAAAGATCAAGAAATGCAGAATAATTCCTAAATCCTGAGAGGGGTCTCAGCTTGCTGGAGAGGGACAAGGAGCTCCATCTATGGAAAGAGAAGGACTAGAGTGTATGCGTGGAACCAAGCAGATCATCGGAATGCTGCCCTTATGTGGACCCTTCCATTTGGACTGGCTGATCACTCTTCATATCAGCAGTTATTTTGAAACTCTCCTTTTAACCTGTAGCTATGTTGGGGTAGAAAATATATAGTATTTTCTTCATCTGAATCCACACTAGCCATTGCTAATTGGCCACAGCTATCTTTCCGGACAAGCACAGACACTGTCTCTGAATCCTTCCTTGATTTTAGCCAAGTAAAACTTATTTTTAGCTTTGATACTAAATAATTGTAAGATGATACATGTGTGTTGTTTTAAGCCACCAAGTTTGTGGCAATTTGTGATAGCAACAATAGGAAATGAATAGACTAGTTAATCAGGTATGGCACACAGATAGAAACTTATTTTCTGCTCCTCAACAACAGTGCGGTTGAAAGAGTGCTGACGTCAGCATCCTGCTTTTATGACCTGCTTCTCTCATCATGTGGGTAATTTTCTCATCTGGGAAACTGTTGAGGAAAGATGGCAAGAATGACATCTTGCCTTGTCCAGGTAGGGGACAATCATGAGGTCTTCCTTCATCTTACCAACTCCATACCCATGAACTTCAAATTAGAAAAATAAGACTCTCCCTCATGGAAAATAATTGAAAAAGCAAAATATAACAAGCCAGAGCAAATATAATAATAATAATAATAATAATAATAATTATTATTATTATTATTATATCTTCATCATCATTATTGCAGCGCTGGGGATCATAGAAGAGAAAATTATAAAACAGATGGAATGGCAAAAAACTGACTATAACCTGCTTGAAGATATTAACTCATCTAATGGGAGCAGACAGGTTAGACATATCTAAATAAAGGCATCAGGCTCTACCAACCTCTAGTTCTGTTATCTTGGACAACTTGTTTCCTTAATTAGAGCTTTATATTCTATTTGTAAACAGGGTTAGGATGCAAATTCTATGAAATGATCTATATAAAGTTTTTAGCTTAACATCTGGTATAGAAGCAGTAACTAATATATTTATTTAAGAAAGACTTGGTTAAATGTGGAGACTTAGGAAGGGAAGTGTTAGGAAAACAAATAACGTTAGCATGTCTAGAGGATATGTGGGCTGGTAAATAAAATTTCTGGGCCAAGTTCTGAACCAACCAGTAAATACAGCACATGAATCCAATGTCTGGAGACTGAAGTATCAGAGCTACTGGTAATGCTGGATTGTAGAATACTCTTTGGACTCAAAGCCCTACATGTCACTTTGGGCCTTCATGTAATTGTTTTGTTTTATTCTTGGGGTCCTATGTATTTATTCCACACCTGGGAAAAGGTGGTGTCCCTGGTCTTGTTTGGCAGTCTCATCTCAATTGCAACCAACATCTGTCCTTTATAGGCTGTCTAGAATTCTATCCCCCTTCCTATGTGCACAGGGAGATTTTCCATGTAACGGGGCTGACCTGTCTCTTTCTGTAGACAATGTAGATTTCCTAGACTTTCCTGAAGCTCCGAGACTTAACTTCTCCAACTAGGCATGTCTGCCCCAGTCTTTCAAAAGGAAGAATTGACTTGAAGAGGCAGAGGGTGTACCAAATCCAGCCTGGTGATGGAGAAGAGGCAGCAGCTCTATCCAGCTTCCTGAGCCATTTGCAGTGAGAATTCTGAGATCAGAACCCAGCATCCAGTTCAGTGGAGGCAAAGTGTGGTGTTCGTGACCACTGGAAGTGGCCCTAGTGTTTTCACTGGTCCAGTTTACTGGTTTAGTTTTAGGCGTTGCACCTTGCTGGCTTGTACCTCCACACCTAAAGAAATAATGTGAGCTAAAAATGCTCTTTTCATAAACTCCTTCCTAATAAATCAGCTCGAATCCATTTCTGCATCTTGCTGCTGAGAATCTTGACCAGTCTAACATATCCACTTCAAGCATTTTGGGAAGTGAGGTACCACATCCTTTATAGCAAGTCTGCAGTGAATTCTAGGGTGGGATTGCATTGAAGTTGTTATCAACTCAATAGCACAGATGTGTTTTGTATATTCCATTTTCTTTCTTTTACTTCAGGGTCAGGTAATCTACAGTTTGCCTAACAGGAGGGAGCAGATCATTAAGGTGCAGTTAGTTTTGTTCAACAGCTTAAACAAGTTCTGATTTAAGGTCTAAAAAATGAGTATTGTTACAATAACTAAAATTAACTACAAATCTATTGATCCATTGATCCATCCATCCATCCACTTGCCAGTATTCATCTAGGACCCTGTATGAGTCAGTCACGTAGTGGACACAAGGGCTATACGTCATCTCATAGTCAGATAGAATAGAGGTAGCTAGCTAGCTAGCAAGGTTTTTTGTGTTTTGTTTTTTTGATACTGGGAATGGAACCCAGGGGCATTCTACCTCTGAGCTACACTTCCAGCCCTATTTTTTATTCTTCATCTTTGAAACAGAGTTTCACTAGGTTGCAAAGGGCCTCACTAAGTAGCTGAAGCTGTCTGTGAATCGTGATCCTCCTGTTTCAGCCTCCTGAATGCTGGGATTACAAGTGTGTGCCACCATGCCTGGCTACTAGCAAGGTGTTCTGAGCCCTCAAGGTCACTGCCCTTCATGGCCATTCTCTCTGCGTTAGAGTTTAGATTATGTTGACTGGTCCCAGTGTGTATGCAGCCTTCGAGGATCAGAGACCTTTGACTTAGGCATTCTCTGCCCCGTGCCACTGTGTATTTTCTTCATAACACCGATTGCTACTAGAAAGTATTTATTGGTTTATTTGTCAATTGTATCTCTGCCTTATGGGAGTGTCTTATCACTCTTACTAACTGAATGTCACCAAAGTCCCAATTAATGAAGATTTGTTCAATGAGCCCATGAGTTGGTTCTAGAGAGAAAATCCTTTTTTGAGCTCTGATTTGGAGCAGGATTAAGGGGTAGCCACCACTGACTGGGAGGTTACAGTACAAAGACTGGGAGGAATCCCTGTATGATGTCCGATGCGTAGAGAAATCCTTGAGGTGCCCCTTCTGGTCTGTCTGCCTTCCCTTAGATAAAGGCAATTCCCAGCTGACGCTGATCCTCCTATGGGCTTCTGCAAAGCAAGTTAGAAATAGTTGCTAGGCTAACAGCCAACTTTGCTTCCCCAAGTGGTAACAGAATCTCCTTTGAGATTACAACCCTAGTGGGTATCACAATCACCTGTACATTTGGTAAAAAAAAAAAAAATACAAGGGCACCTGTGTATGGTGGCATATGTCTGTAATCCCAGTACTTGAGAGGCTGAGACAGGAGAATCACAGTTCAAGGAAAGTTTAGGAAATATAGCAAGATATCAACAACCAAGTGAGATCTTGCTTCAAAACAAAAATAAAAAAATATTTAAAAACTGGGAGTGGAGCTCAGAGATAGAATGCTCCTGGATTCAATCCCTAGAACGCCCCCCACCCCACACACATATAATACAAAGGCCTCTTTTATTCTCTAGCTAATTCTGCTACACACACCAAAGCTTTAAAACTACTGCTCTATACTATGGCTACATTTCCCAAAGCTTGTTCCATAGAACACTAGTTTCTCAGAATGTTTAACTAAATTAATTGTCATGCCAATCATGTTTTGCAAGAGCAGACACTTCTGCATCATGAAAATGTAAGTACTATGATTCCCCTAGAGAGGAAAGAAGTAGACAAAGGCTTCCTAAACTGATTTGGCCATGGCACCGGTTTTTCCTAAAGAACATGAATTAATATCTTCTGCAACCACAGGTGTTAGTATTAAATAATTTCAGCAAACAGCACAAAAATGAAATCACAGAGCATGGTTCTAAGTTAAGATAATTTTAGACCTTCAGTCTTAAGGCATCTCATAGTTGACAGAATGGCCAAATTTTAGGTAATAATGGATCTACCTAAACCCTGCTTCTCAAAGAGGCTTGTGGACCAGAATCACTTGAGAGCTTGTTAGAAATATAGAATCCAACTGGGCATAGTGGTACATACCTTTAAGCCCAGCTACCAGGGAGGCTGAAACAGGAGGATCACAAGTTTGAGGCTAGCCTGGACAACTTAATCAGACCGTGTCTCAAAAATAAAAATAAAAGAACTGAGAATGTAGCTCAGGGGCAGAGTGCTCCTGGCTTCAATCCCCAGTGTTGCGAAAGAATAAAATAAAATAAAAGCATTGTAGAATCCTATGTTGGTCCCACTCTAGATCTATTGATTTAGAATTTACATTTTAATTGGATTTTTCGGTGATTCATTTGCATCCACTTAGAGAAGCAGTTCTTAACTTCAGAAGTACCTGAAGGAACCATTAAATATACAATTATTGGCCTTTTCCTTTTCATCCTTTACCAGAATTTTGATTTACTCTTATAAAGAAGAGGTCGGGAAAATGTGCCCATAGTTAATACTGATAATACTTTCTAGAAATTTGATTCTTTGGCTCAGGTTTTGAGGCTAGGCTCCCGGCTGATAGAGTCAGGGAATGGCAATCTTTACAAACTTGGGACATCCAAACAAGAAGTAAACCGTCCTGTGAGGCAGGAGCCAAAATAGCGCTAAAACTTTCTCCGTCTAGAACTCATTTCCTTTAACCAGCCTCCCCACCAAATGCATGTGTCATGTGGGAGCAGGCAGAGGAAATCTGGCTCAGGATTTCCTAACCCAAACTAATCCATACCTCCACACCTGGCCAGCTAGTCAAGACCTGCCCCATTGCCAGGAGGCTATACAACCTGTATGCTGATGCCATTCGAGGGTCACAATTAGGACTTTAGTCCTAAAACTGCTGAGCAAAAATGTTACCAATTAATTTGAGTCACAAAGCATTTTTTCAATGTCTAATAAATTAATGTATGTATTTTATTGGTTGAAAAACCCTGTTTTCAAGCATTACAGAAGGCCAAGTGCAGAGAGATGATAACTTGGAGATCAGTTTGGGAAGGAGAATTTTCTTTGTAAAATTTTTGCTCAGCAGTTTTTCTTTGATTTTAGACTTCTTAGAATAAGTGAACTAAAGCTAATGCTCAGAGTTATCCTATCCAGCTCTTTATTCTTATGTGTGTTCATCTCTATCTCTGAAATACTCTGCCAAGTGTACCCAGTAGGCCAGACAGGTAAATCATCCTCTTTTTTTTCCTGTTAATGTGGCCTTTCCCTAGTGGCCTTCTGTGGCCTTTCTGATACATAGCTGTGTCAACAGAGGAAGTCAAAGGAGTTCCTGGAGAAGGGTATCTCAGTTAGGACAAGTGGGGTTGCTGATGGGTCACTGAAATCAATCTAAAGATGTGTCAGTTAGAGGTACAGAGATCTATTTAGGAAAACAGAGACACATTCAAGGGAAAATGCAGGCCATCTTGAGAGTGAGCAACCCCTTGGTTTGGGTGTTAATATTTATAGAGGAACAGTAGCTAGGGGCTGAAATAGAGATGGAATCAGAGTGGAATTGTACAATTCCACACTAGTTTTCCTTTTGCTTGGAAATTCCCTTTGCTTCTCACAGGCAAGGATGCAGGCCAAGGAGAAGGGCTCAGCTCCTTGTGCAATCCAATGGTTCTAATTGTTTATGGGTGCTTTTATTTTCAGACTCACTATGTCCTTCTCCTTTCTGTATCCCCAAATTTTTATCTCACCTGGATTCTCTCTGCCTTACCTTGCCTTTAGTTTTCATCAGTTTTCTGATGATAGTGACTTTCTTTGTTACTTACAGTTGTTCCTTCATTCTGCAGCTTAATTAACTTCAATTTCTTTCTTATTTCCCCCTGTCCTTTCTGGGGGTCATTTTGCAGATATATTATACATTTGCACTGTGCTGGACCAGTCTCTTCTGCTTTTGTCTATATTTTTTGTTCCTATTCTCTCTGTGTTTCAGTTTGGTTATCTTCTATAGAGCATCATTTCAGTTCATGAATCTTGTTTTCTCTTGTGTCTAATCTCTAGTAAACTCATAATTTCAGGTATTATATTTTTTAGATTTTAAAATTTCCATTTGGTTATTTTTAAAGTATTATAACCCTCTAAGAAAGTCATCCTTTTAAAACCAACCTGCTCTATTTTCTTGAACATTAGTCACACTTATTTCTAGATCCCCTGTGGTTCTATTTCTAGCACATAATTTTTCCATTGAATTTAGTAGTATGGTTCTGACTCACACCATGTATAGAATTTTAAAAATGTAAATGCCTGTAATTGTAAATGAGAATTACATAGGCTCCAAATGACTTCTCCTGTCCCTCACACACAGTGCAGTCACTTTATCCTGTCCTAGGCAGATGAAATTGGTACTGATCATGTTCAGCAATTAAGGATTGAACTGAATTGTGGCTGATGCTTAATTTTGGTAAGGCTCACTCCACTTATCATTTGTTCTTATCACTAAAATAGTGTCTCTCAGGATTTTCAACTGAATGCTTAGTGTTCTCACTGGGCTCTCATCCTCTAAGAGGATCTAATCGACATTGTGAAGCAGTGAATTTTCAGGTTTGGGGCTTAGCTTACAAATCCTAAGATCTACTCTTGATTCTTTAGTACCAAGTGTATATGAAAAGAATGCTACTTCAGCCTTCAGATGTTTTCTGTTTGTTTGTTTGTTTGTTTGTTTGGTACTGGGGATGGAACCCAGGGGCATTCTACCTCTGAGCTACACCCTCTGCTCTATTTTTATTCTTTATTTTAAAAAAATCTTGCAAAGTTGTGGAGGGCCTCACTAAGTAGCTGAGGCTGTCCTCGAACTACAATCTTCCCATCTCAGGCTTCCAAATGTTGGTATTACAAACATGCGCCACCATGCCTGGCTCCCAGCTCTATTTTTTAGTCTTATTTTTATTTTTAATTTAAAATATTTTTATTGGTGCATTGTAATCAAACATCTCGATGGAATACAAGACATGTGAGGGTATACAAGCACACATCATCCAATTAGCTTTTATCTGAGCCCCATCCCATTCCCTCCCCCTCCCTTGATCCCATGCTTGATTTAGTGATTAACTTTGATATATTTTTTATGTACATTATGTGCTTTAAAAAGATTCCATCTTCCCCCATCTCATCCCCTCTGATTGGTCACCTTAATTGCTCCTCCATAGGGCAATTAACTGAATTTTCTCCGAATACCCATTTCTTTCTAGTTTTTGCATATTAGGGAAAGCATCTGATCTTTTATTTTCTGGGATATTTCTCTGTATATGCCACATTGTAAGTTCTGATCCCATTCTTGGAGGCCCTGGCACCGGCCTGGCCGCCTGGCAGGCTCTGATTTCGGCCTCGCTGGCTCCAGCACAGGCCTTGCTTCATGGCAGGCTCCCATCCTGGCGTCGGAGGCCCCAGCACTGGCCTTCCCTCATGGCAGGCTTAGATCCTGACCTTGCTGGCCCGGGCACCAGATTCACCCCTTGGCAGGCTCCGATCCCGGCCTCAGTAGCCCTGGAACTGCCCTTGCCTTAAGGTAGGGTCCTATCCTGGCCTCGCTGGCCCCAGTACAGGTCTCATCGCATGGCAGGCTCCTATCCTGGCCTCAAAGGCCCTGGCACCAGCCTTGCTGCACATGGTTTCTGGTCTCTGTCACTATGAGCAGGTCGTTTACAGATGTTCTCTTTTATCTTCTTTTTTTTTTGGGGGGGTGGTACTTTGGTTCCTGGAACCCCTTCTACCTCCTGGCTACAGTCCCAGACCTATTTTTTTTTTTTGTTTTTGTTTTTGTTTTTGTTTGGAAACAGGGCCTCTTAAGCCAGCGAGGCTGGCTTCGAACCTGCGTGATCCTCCTTTCTCGGCCTCCCAAGTGCAGGGATAACAAGCGTACACCACCATGCCCGGTGTTCTTCCATTTTTCTTTTTTAATATGAGAAAGCAGTACATGTCTTTTGCAAAAGCTGGGACCCCAAATACCTAGTGGCAATGAATTTTGTCTTCCCTCCAAAGGCAGAGGTCCACAGCTTCACTTCAGAGAGCAAGCTCTGCTGCTCCACGTGCACCCTGGTCTCCCGCTCTGTGCAGAGGAGTGTGGTGGCCATGAGGACTGATGTCTCCCAGAACACATAGCGTGGCGGCCCATCCCATCTATGCAGGGCTCCATCTGATACCCTCCAAACACTTTTACCACTTAGCATGTTTTCCAGAATTCCTGAGTTGTGTGGCAGGAACAGTCTACTTTTGGGGAGATTTCCTCAAAAGTTCAAGGTAGATTGGGATGGATCTGTCTGCCCCTCCAAATACTGGTCACCACCACTGCTGCTGCTGCCACTGCCATCTCGGATCTCTCCTGAACACCTTCCCCCACAGTATAATTTCCAGAACTCCCAAGCATGTGTGGCAGTAGTAGTCTACCTTTGAGGACATTTCTTTAAAATTTTAAGGTGGGTTTGATTGGGTCTCTGCCTCTACCAAATACTGACTACCGCTGCTGCTGCCACAGCCATCTTGGTTCTCTTTGGAGCACCTTATTCACAAAGCATGTTGTTTCAAATTTTGGAGCATGTACGGCGGTAGCAATCTATCTTTGGGGCGATTTATTAAAAATATCAAGGAGGATTGGGTCAGATTTCTGCCTCTCCCAAGTACTAGCTGCCGCTGTCCCCGCTGCCGCCATCGCTGCCACTGATTGGATCAGATCTCCGCCTCTCCCAAATACTAGCTGCCGCCCCCCCCCCATCGCTGCTGCTGATTGGATCAGATCTCTGCCTCTCCAAAACACCGGCCTCTGCTGCCCCTGCTGCCTCCGCCTTCCTCCTGGTTCTCCGCTGAGCTCCTTCCTTACCTGGAATGAAGTCCAGAATTCTCAAGCGTGCAGGGCGGTAGGAATCTGCCTTTGGGGTGATTTCTTCAAAATATCATGGTGGATTGGGTCAGATCTCTGCCTTTCCCAAATACTAGCCGCCGCCCCTGCTGCCACCACCTTCCTCCTGGTTCTCCATTGAGCTCCTTCCCTACATGGTTTGAAGTCCAGAATTCTTAAGCATGTGCGGCAGGAGCAGTCCCACTTCCCAGAGATTTTTTTTCCCCAAAAGTTCAAGGTGGATTGGTTAGGATTTGTCTGCATCTCCTAAATCCTGGCTGCCGCCACCGCCATCTTGGCCCCTCTCCAATATTTTTTAATAAGAGAAGACAGTATGTGTGTTTTGAAGAGGTTGTGAGATCGAGCACTCAGCAGCAATGGATTTTATCTCCCCTCCATGAGTGGAGGCCACAGCCTAACTGCATAGAGCATGATCTGCTGTTTCAAGTGCACCACAGCCCCTGGCGCAAAATAGAGGAGCACAGCATAGAGGAGCGCAACAGCCAGGTGCGCTGAGTTCCCCGGATCGCGTGGCTGGGCTTCGCACCTGGCACTGCTTGGCTCCCTCCACCACGCCCAGATCATTCTTCTTACAAGGTATGTTGTTAAGAGGCCCCAGCCTGTGCAGCTGAAGTGGTCTTTTCTCTAATCTCTTCTGGGATGTTCTTCCAAAAATCACTTTTCTTGCATGGTGGGAGCCTCCTTGTCATCTTGCTTCTAATTCCGCCATTATCCACTCTCTTTCCTGTATTCTAGATAGGTAGTCATGGCTGGAAATGTCTCCTTAAATTGTCCTGCTCAGATATTAAACCGAAATCTGATGTGCAGGGCTTCTCCAAGGAATGCGTGTCCTTTTCCGCGGCTGCGGTCGCCACTGCGACCATGGCCGCCACCATCTTCCTGGAATCTCTATTATTTTTATTCTTTATTTTGAAACAGGGTCTCACTAGGTAGCTGAGGCTGTTCGTGAAACATGATCCTCCTGTCTTAACCTCCCAAATGCTGGAATTACAAGCGTGTGCCACCATGCCCATTTGTTTTCTGTTTTGACTTGTCAAACCCTTACTCCCACAGCTTTAGAAATTAGCAAATGTCTTGAGGGGTTTGCATGTTTGAGAGTTCTTAACTCTTCAATTACACCCTCATGATCCAATAAAACCATTACAATTTTTGCTGTTTTTTTTTTTTTTTCCTATGGTGGTCTAGGAAAAATCTTAAATTGCTAATCTCTTAGAATTTTCAAATGTCTCTAGGAAAAAGTGTTTGTGTAATGTCAACTCATCTCTCTGAAGTTTTCTTCTCTTGAGAAAGTCATTCTTGCCCCCTTTGTTTCAACAGCTATCTGATGTCTTTAAGCCTGTTAATTCATAATTTATTCAGTATGTGTAGTTGTTCTTGAAGAAGCATTGGATCAGCTACAAATGACTGCCTTTTACCCAGAACTAGATGTTCTTAACTTGCTTTTTGGATTGACACTTTGATAACAAAGTTCATCTAGTTTTTCATTTGGGTTTCACCTCTGGATTCTATTTCTTGGATAACCCCCAGCTCTTTGAAAAATCACTCGATCCCTGTATCAGCACAGATCCCAACACACTGGTCAAATGTCTTAGGCTTGATGAGATAAAATTATCATTATCAGAACAAAATCACTCTGAAACCAAAGCTCAGTATAACTTGAACACAGAGAGTCACATGTAAGAATGACTTGGTGGAAGAATGATTATTCGTAATCATGTTTTTCTCCTAACAAAAGAAAGGCATGCACTTTCTCTAGACATTCATTCTCTGAAGAATGCATTTCAGATGAAATGTTTTCAGATTTTCCTAATACTGAATCCCAAGACAAGTATCAGCTATTTTGAATGGAGAGCCTATTACTTCTAATTTTTTGATGACAGAAAATAGGAGAAATAGTAAATAAATTAAAGATGCTTGAAAGGTCTTGGAACCTGAAATGAATAGGTTGCACTTTGGGTTGAAAATAAACTTTTAAAATTTACTTTTTAATCTTATGGGCATGGTAGGGGTGGGAGAATTGAGCTGACAGGTAATCATAGAACATGATGTCATTATTATAATTTAATGTGCTTCTCCAAACCAATTATAATTGCCCTTGAAGGCAGGTCCCTCTGTAACTCAGGAGCATAGAGAATATCAGATGATTTGAGATCTAAATAGGCCTATTTTGTTAGCATAAGAGTTTTTGGAAATAATATTAAAATACGTATTCCCATTCAAGAGAATCGACCTCAGTAAGTATACTTTCTTTGTTTACCAAATGACCCCTTATATTGTTTCTAAAATTTTCCAACATTGGTCCTCAAGCACTTGAGTCCACTTGAACTAAACACACTATGCTTTTCCCTTATTTTGCGTCACTATAATGTTTGTTCATGCACTAGCTTAATGTTGATTATTACTGTGCATCCTGTCTGGAGTGTTTGGAGTAGACTATTTTGTACTTTGTGCCCTCATAGTCATTAAAAAAATACCATTAATGATCCCAGTGGATAAAACATTCAATAGTCTTTCATAAATAGAACCTGTTATAAACATGAACAAAATGTTCGTTCTCATTTCTTTGCTAATGCTAAGCTTGATTCAGTTAAAGTCCTTTCCTGCTGCCTTTACCTCTAAAGGTTTGGAATAGAAAAATGAGAAAAAATGAAAATAAGCTCATCTTAATAAAAACATTGGGACTCTTACTAACATTCCTCAGATATACTCATCTATCTCGAGATAGATGTACTTCAACATCCATGACTCGGACTGTGTGGATTCATTTTTGCCTCGGAGTTGGCAAGTCTTGGAGACCTTCAGCCTTCCTCCTTTTTTATAATTGGGGAAACTGAGACTGGTAGGATGACATTCCATAAATCACTTAGAGAGCTTGTAGCATAGAAAGAACTATAGCACAAATCTCTTAATTTTCTTCAATTTGCTCCCTGAGAGCAAGTTATCAAATTTCTTTATTTTTTCTTTTCTTTTTTTTTTTGTGGTACTGGGGATTGAACTCAGAGGTAGGATACCTCTAAGCTACACTCCAAGCCCTATTTTTGTATTTTTTATTTTGAAACAGGGTCTCATTAAGTTGCATAGGCCTTCACTAAGTAGCTGAGGCTGGTTGTGAACCTGTGATCCTCCTGTCTCAGCCTCTCAACCACTGGAATTACAAGCCTATGCCACCACACCTGGCTATAAATTTAAAGTTCTTAAATACAAAGTTCTTAAAAACTTGCTTTCCATTTACAATGTACCTATATATACATATATGTGTATATATATATATATATATATATATACAAATATATATACATATATTATATATGTATGTATATATAAATATGTATGTATATATATTATACAAATCAGAATCAGTGTATAAACTATATACGCCATGCTAAATTTTGTGTGAAAAGGATATATGTATAATATATAATATATCATGCAAAGGGAAACAATAAAAGGACAAGATAAAAACTAATAAAATGTTTACTTCTCAGGGAAGAATATAAAGGGGGGCAGGAATGAAACTAAGACTTCTTTGAATTTTTTGAATTACCTTGTTTTATGATTTTGATTTTGGAATCATGTGTTTTACACAATGAATAACCAACTTAAATGTAGAAAGATTGAAACCAACAAAAATGCACAAATAACTAAAAGAATAAAAGGTAGAAATTATTTTTAATGATATATTTTATATTAATGATATTAGAATATTTTAGATGAAAGACTCAACATTGTGAACATTTCTAGTGAAAGGAAAGCTAACATGGTTTGACTACAATTTAAATGTGTCCCCCAAATACTTGTGTGTTAGAAGTTTGGTCCTCATCTTAGCAGTGGGAGATGGTGAATCTTTAAAAGGTAGAGGCTCATACAAGATCCTTAGGTTATTTAGACCATGCCATCAAAGGGGATTATGGGAAACAATAGTCCCAGGATTTCTGTTGTATAATATGATCTCTTCACATACACACTCCCACCGTGATGTGACATAACCAAGAGGGCCCTCACCAGAGCTGAGCTAAAGCCAGCAGCATGCCCTTGGACCTCCAAAACTATGAGCCAAAGAAATCTCTGCTAATTATAGTTAGCTTTACTCAGATATTCATTAAAACACCAAATGAACTAATACAAGAGCTAAGAGCAATGTGTACATTCTGCTTTCATACAGTCTACTACCAAAGGTAGTGTAACAATGTCACATGGCTAGACTCAGAACTGTGTTCCTCTTAAAGATAGTAGGATGTACTGGCACTGATTTTGACTGTATAGTCAGAGTATTTTCCCTATTTTTTTGTGATATCAGGGAAGTTAACGTCTTTGAGTTTCCATTTACATATGTAAATAGTGCACCTAACTATTGTTCATATAACAATACAGGATTAATATAATCTACATAAAGAGTTTAGGACTATCTCAGGTATATAGTGAGAGCTCTATAAAAAATTTTAAAATTTCAAATTAGTGTTAGCTGTGTGTGGTGGCTCATGCCTATAATCTCAGTACTCGGAAGGCGGAAACCAGAGGACACAATTTTGAGGTCAGTCCCAGCAATTTAGCAAAGCCCTGTTTTAGAATGAAGAAAATGAAAACAGCTAGGATTGTAGCTCAAAAGTAGAATGCCCTTGTGTTCGATCTCCAGCTCCCCTCCAAAGTTAAAAGTAGAGTTTTAAAGACACACTACCTCAGTAAATAAAAATAATTGAAAATCAAAAGTAAATACATCCATTTTACACTAAAATGTGAACTACTTGTATACACAAAAGAGTATATGTATAAATATATTTTTAAAACGTAAATGCTTATTCACTACATAGTAAATAGATATAAAGCATTTTTAAGTCAGTTAGAAGTACCTGTAAACAATATTTTCTTTAGTTTGTTTTAGAAATTTTTAACAATGAAATTTTACTATATACACCTTCTGTGAATTTTTTCTTATTGTCAACATTCCTTTATTTGCGATTCATACTTACTACACTTTACTCTATTTCATTGTTGTAAATGCACTATTAGGCAAATGCACCACAATTATTTAAAAATCCATTAAAATGTTGACGAATATTTGAATTGACTTCAGTTTTGCTATTACTAACAATGTCAATATAAACATTCTCATATATATTTTCTAGGTGCAAATGCACAAGAGTTTCTCTAGCATATATTCTTAGGAGTAAAAACACTATGTTATGAAATGCACATTTAACTTCATTGAGTAATTACAAATTGTTTCTGAAGTTATCGTACTAATTTATCATTACAGCAGCAGCGTTATGAGTGTTGCTGTTATTTACCTTCTCATTGGTTCTGTTTTGATGGGTATGTGTTGCTGACACATTTTTGCTTGAATTGCCATCCCACAATTAGGTGGTAATTTGCTTGACCATTTTTATTCTCTCTTTTTTAAGTGCCCATTTTCAAAATTGGATTAATTTTTAAATTTTTTTTTTGTGGTACTGGGGATGGAACACAGGGGCATTCTACTTCCAAGCTACACCCCCAGCCCTATTTTTTATTCTTTATTTTGAAACAGTCTCACATAGTGAGTTGCAAAAGGCCTCACTAAGTAAGTAGCTGAGGCTGTCTGCGAATCGTGATCCTTCTGTCTCAGACTCCTGAATGCTGGGATTACAAGGTTGCGCCACCACGCCCTGCTAGTGGGTTAATATAGACACACACACACACACACACACACACACACACACACACACATATATATATATATATATATATATATATATATATATATATATATATATATTTTTTTTTTTTTTTTTTTTTTTTTTTTTTTGCAGTACTGGGGTTGGAACCCAGGGGCATTCTACCTCCGAGCTGTGCCCCAGGCCTATTTTTTATTCTTTTTTTTTTTTTTTTTTGTGGTACTGGGGGTGGAACCCAGAGACTTTCTACTTCCAGGCTATACTCCCAGACCTTTTTTATATTTTATTTGGAAACAGGGTCTCACTAAGTTGCTGAAAGCCTCACTAAGTAGCTGAGGCTGGCTTCGAACCTGTGTGATCCTCCTGTCTCAGCCTCCCAAGCACGGGGATTACAAGCGTGCGCCTCCACTCCTGGCTTATTCTTTTTATTTTTGAAACCGGGTATCACTGAGTTGCAAAGGGCCTCACTAATTAGCTGAGGTTGTTTGTGAACCCAGATCTTTCTGTCTCATCCTCCCAAGTACTGGGATAACAAGCGTGAGCCACCATGCCCAGCTATGAATTAAATTTTTTTTAAACATAAAAATCCAGGGATGATGGCACATGTCAGTAATCCTAGTACTTAGGAGGCTGAGACCGGAGGATCTCAGGTTTGAAGCCAGCCTCAGCAACTTAGTGAGACCCTTTCCAACTTAGAGAGACCCTTCCTGCTTTTAAATAAAAACTAAAATAGGGCTGGGAGTGAAGCTTGGAGGTAGAATGCTCTGAGTTCAATCCCTAGCACTACAAAAAGTAAATAAAATAAATAAAACCTTCAAGAAGTCTTTATTTTCCCCTACTCTTTATTTTCTTGCATTTTCTGTGTTGTGTTGGGTGAACATTTTGGATCAAAATGTAAATGAAGTCAAATTTATCAATAGTCTTCTGTATTCACAGCACTATTCAGTTTTCTTCCCTACTCAGGGTAATGCAGACATAATGTTTTACCACTGAGTATGATAATTGTTATACTCTTTATATTTAATATATAATAAAATAAAATTTTATATATATCTGTATATAAAGGCTTTGATACATACCCTTTTCAGATTATTTTGACTCTTAACAATTTCTAGTTTGGTAAGGTAATTTACTTACTGCATATTTCACAAATGGCTATAAATTTTAAAAAATGGTATCTTTTTTACCTAATGTGATTTTGTTTTGTTTTTCTCCTTTAGTCTTTTAGTGCACTTGGTTAATATTAACATATTTTATACATTATATAAAACTGAATTCTTAGAATAAATCACACTTGGTTATTATATATTATTTTTATATACATTACTGAATTTAGGTTGAAGAGTCTTTGGGCTGTAATCTTCCTTTCTTGTATTGACATTGTCTTACTTGGATATTAAAGTTAGACTTGGATTTACTGCTTCTGGAAGAGTTTGTACAAATTTGCAATTAGGTCATAATAAATATTTGTTAGAACATTGCTGTAAAATCACTTGGGACCTTGTTCTCGTTGTGAGATTTTAAAATACTGATTCAATGTTTTATTAGTCATAAGATTATTCAACTTTCTTATTTCCTGACTTTGGTCAATTTTGGTATGCTTCGTTTTTTTCTACTAATTTATCCATTTAATTATATTTTCAAGTTTCTTGGTAGAGAGTTGTTCACATTATTTTTATGTTTTTAGCCTCCAAAAAAATGTCCTTGTTTCCTCCTCGTCATTACCAATATTGTTTACTTGTGTCTTCTCTCTCCTTTGTCCTTGGTTAATCTTTTCAGTAGTTTATTTTAATAATTGTTCCAAAGAATCAGCCTTTATTTTTTTTGCTATTTTTTGTTTTATTTTGTTATATTTTATCTTCATTTTTAAAAAATGATACAGTAGATTAAACCCAGGGTCGTTCTACCTCTGAGTTACATCCCCAGCCCCTTTTAATTTTTTTTTTAAACAGAGTCTCTCTAGGTTACTGAGAGTCTTGTAAAGCTGCCAAGCCTGGTCTTGAGCCTGCCATCTTCCTGTCTCAGCCTCCTAATTACTGGGATTACAGTTGTGCCCTACCATACTTCTCTTATTTTATCTTCTGCTTCATTTAAATTCATTCTGTTATTTTTATGATTTCTTAAATTGCTTTCTTGTGTAGCCTTTTTTTCTAATATAAACATTGAAGACCAATTTTATCTTTTAGTACTTATTTATATCCCATAAATTTCAATGTGAACTGTTTTTGTAAATTTGTGTCTTAAGCGTTTTCTAATTTTGTTATATTTTGCTTTGTGACCCATAAATGCTTGAAAGTTTATTGTTAAAAATTTTCAAGCTGGGCGTGGTGGTGCATGCTTGTAATCCCAGCATTTGGGAGGCTGAGACAGGAGAATCACGGTTCACAGACAGCCTCAGCTACTTAGTGAGGCCCTTTGCAACTTAGTGAGATCCTGTTTCAAACATAAATAATAAAAAATAGGGCTGGAGGTGTACCTCGGGGATAGAATGCCTCTTGATTTCATCCCCAGTACCACAAAGAAAAAAAATCAATTGTATCAATTTTCCCTTATTTATCTTTTGTAATTATTACATAATCGTTAGAATATATATTTCTTTGGTATCAGTTCATGGATTAGACTTATGTTCATAGTGTGCGTGTGTGCGTGTGTGTGTGTTACTGAGGACCAAATCCAAGGCCTTTCACATGTTGGGCCTGTGCTTTGCCACTCAGCTACATCCTCAGACTTTTTTGTTTTATGGGAACAAGTCTTGCTAAGTTCTCCATTTTGGCCTCAAACTTGCAATCTTTCTGCCTCGGCTTCCCAAGTAGTTTGTATTACAGGCATGTGTCACCAAACCTGGCTATTAATTCTTCTAATGCTTAATAACTATGTATTTTAGTGTTGGCTATAATATCTATCTATCTATCTATCTATCTATCTATCTATCTAATTAGACACATGAAATCAAGCTCATTGATTTGATTGCTTATTCTACCAGCTATATCCTCATTGTTTCTATTTTATTTCTATGAACCATTGCGAACACTGTGCCAGAATGTCTTACAGTAATGGTGTGTGCCATTTGTCAGTCTCAAATATTAGTTCTGTTAGTGTCTGCTGTGTGCTTTAGGTTATATTATTTGGGCTGAATCATTTGTCATCTTTTTATAACTTCCTGAGGAACACAACCTTTGTTATATAATGGTCTTATCATCTCTGTTAAGGGTTTTTGCCTTGAGGTTCATTTCCTCTGATATTTACATAGCTACCACAGCTAATTTTGGCTTATATTGGGTTTGGTGCTCTTCCTAACCTATTACATTCAGTTTTACTCATCCTGAAGTTTTTGGTACATCTTTTTAAATAACCTAAAACTGAATAATGTTCTTGGTCTGACAAATTTTCTTGGAAACTAGACTATTGACTGTCATTGTGATGGTTTTTATATTAAAATCTAGTATTAGTACTGTATCTTATTATGCACCTTTTAAAAACTTTATTATTTGCTTTCTATTTATCCTGCTTTAAAAGTTTTTATTTTGCCTATTACTTTGAATAAATTTTTTCTTTCTTACTCTTATTTCCCCTACTATTTGGAGGTTATACACTCTATTTCCATTCCTTAACCATCTTTACTCTTTCATTGTTTATGAAAAAAATTCTTATTTATTTATTTATTTTTTGTGGCACTGGAGATTGAACCCAGGAACATTTCACTACTGAACTACACACTCAGTCTATTCTTTATTCTTATTTTGAAACAGGGTCTCACATAGTTGAGGGGGGCCTCACTAAGTTGCTGAAGCTGGAGGTGAATCTGTGATCCTCCTATCTCAGTCCCTCAAGTACTGAGATTACAAGTGTATGCCATCATGCCTGGCTATGAAATTTTTTTTTACTATACACAGGACACTTATCTTATAGTTATTTTCTCTTTCCACATTAAGCATATCATTTCATTCTCTTCTGGTTTGCATCATCACTGGGGGGAAGTCCATTTGTAAGTCTAACTTTTCTTTCTTTTTTATTTTTATTTTATTTATTTTATTTTTTAATCGGTGCATTGTATTCATACATCATAGTGGGATACAAACTTATGTAGACATACATGCACACATCGCCCAGTCAGCCCCCACCCGATCCCCACCCCATTCTCTCCCCATCCCTCCCTCCCATGCTTGGCTTAGTGGTTGACATCTAGTATTATAGCAATTTATCAAAAATTAAAAATGATAATCTCACATAACAGTTTCATTTGTCTGATACCAAGCTTTTGATGACTTAAAGATAACATTTCAATATTTCTTTTTACTTTCTTTCTTACCAGAGAATATTTTTTTTCTATTTTTTAGGTGAAACTATCATATATTTATATATTTATTTTTCAGAAAAATCTATCCTGATATGAAAAATGGACTCTAGATACCCAAAACGATCTTGAAAAAGAACAAAGCTAGAAGATATATATTTTCTGATTTCAAACCATATAAAGCTACAATAATTGAAACAGTGTAGTACTGTTCTAAAGGCAGATATATAAACCATTGGTGTTAAATACAAGCCTAGAGCTAAATTCTTCCCTATATTGTCAAGTTATTTTTGACAAGGTTTCCACGAACATTTGGTGGTGGAAATAATAATCTTTTAACTAAATATTGTTGAAACATAATAATTACATGGAAAAGAATAAAGTTGGACCCTTACCTAATCCCATATACAAATATTAACTCAAAATAGATAAAAGACCTAAATATAAATCTTAAGACTATAAACTTTTAGGAGAAAATCTGGGTCATAAAACCTCACAACATTGAAATTGGCAGTGATTTCTTGGATATGATTTCAATGGCACAGGCAACAGAAGAGTATACAAACTCCCTAAAAAATATTGTATATCCAAAGACAATGTAAACAGAGTTAACAGTTACTAATAGAATGGGATAAAATACTTCATAAATGCTATATCTGAAGGTATATTAATATTCCAACTAGAAATCCTAAAAATTAACAACAATAAAGGCAAACAATACCATTTAGAGAGAGGTAAAAGACTAACATAAATAATGAATCTCCACAGATAACCAATCTTAGTTGTCTGTTGGATGGAAAATCTTGTTTCTCTAGTTCTGGTGTGTGTTACCTATTTCTTCTTTGTAGTTAATCTCTTTGAGTATTTTCTCTAGTGCTGGTTTTGAAGACATAAATTCCTTCAGTTTTTGTTTGTCATGGAAGCTTCTTATTTCTCCATCTAATTTGATAGAAAGTTTTGCTGGGTAGGAAATTTTTGGCTGGAAGTTGTTTTCTTTCAGAGTTTGGAATATGTTACTCCAAGCCCTTCTGGCTCTCATGACTTGGTTTGGGAAGTCTGGAGTGATTCTAATTGGTTTGCCTCTGAATGTCACTTGGCCCTTTGTTTTTGTTGCCTTTAAGATTCTCTGCTTGGCTTCCACATTGGTCGTTTTGACAATTATGTGGCGTGGGGATCCTCTTCTCCGATCCTGTCTAAAGGGAGTTCTATAAGTTTCCTGGACCTGTGTATCAACCTCTTGCTCTATGTTTGGAAAATTTTCTGCTATTACTTCCTTGAAGAGATTGTTGATCCCTTTGGTTTCACTTTCTTTTCCCTCCTCTATTACAATTATTCTTAGGTTAGCTCTCTTAAAATAGGCCCATATTTCTTCAATATCAGATTCCTGCTGTCGGATATTTTTTCCTAGATTAGAAACGATGCGTTCATTTTTGGAATGATCATCTTCTAAGAGCGAGATTCTGTTCTCCATGTGTTCTAATCAGTTGTTTGTGCTTTGAATTGAGGCCTTTACTTCATTAATTGCATCCTTTATCTCTTTTTGGCTCTCTCTGAGTTCTTTTTGAAGCACCTCTATTATTTCTACAGTTATTTTCCTGATTTGATCTTCTAGAAATCTCTGATTTTCTGTTTTATCGAGTTCTGATGTTGTGGGGTTGTGGGCATTCATTGCTCCAGTATTATTCCTCTTTCCCATGATTTAGGAAGTTTGTACCTTCTCTGGGTTCTTCCCTTTGGTCTTATGACTTCACTTAAGGTGTTCTGGATCTCGAGTCTGTAGCATCTCAGACCCCACTACTCCTTTACTGGGTTGTATCACAGAGTCTCCGACCCAGAGAGTCGATAGAGGCTGCTTTAGACTGTGGGGGGTGCCAGGTTGCACGTTCTCCTATGGTGTGATATCTCTGCCACCGCCCCTCCCCCACTGGGTCAAGTCCCAGGGAGTACAGTACTGGGATTTCTCCTCTGTGGCCCGCAATTTGACTCACTGTTCTTGAGTACGCAGATGTAGCTGTACTGGATTCGATGAATTCTCTGCTGCTGCCGCCGGTGGCAATATGGCGCCGCTGCTACGCCCTCGGCCATGAGGCTGGCGTATTTCTTCTTGGTTTTGATTTCCACTCTGAATCCCTGCAGCGTGTGCTGAGCTCAGCCACTGGGAGCTGTAGATTTTACCTGCGGCGAGAAATCCCGCCTGGCTGTTCCGCAGTGGCTCACCTCGGCTTGCTGTAGCCGTCTGGTGAAGTCGCCGCTGCCGCCGGCAGTATGGCGCTGCTGCCGCGTCCTCGGGCGTGAGGCCAGTTATCTCCTCTGTGGCTCTGAGCTCTGTTCTCAGTGCGCTTTCTCTCTGGAGCCTGGTGATTTTTTTGTTTCTCTGGTGATGGTGTTTTCTGGCTATGAAAGGCGCTGATTTTGTGGTAATGGAGATTAGTTGTTAACGGGGCTCTTAAGCCCCGCTTTTCTCGGTCGCCATCTTCCCGGTAGTTCCTAACTTTTCTTCTTTATAGGTGGTATTATTGTTCCCTGTGGCTGTTTTCAGTGCAGTATTCTGAAATGTAATTTATTGCAATGGCCCTAGTTATGGATTTCCTTGGATTTTACACTTTTGGAGGTTCCCTGCCCTCTTGAACTAGAGGATTGGGCTCTTTCAACAGTTATGGGAAAATCTTAACCAGTATTTTGTTTTAGGATTGACTTGCTCTCTTTTCTAAACTATCTTCTTATAGGAATCTTAATAAAGCTGTTTGACATTATCTTCTTTCCCTCTTCATTTCTCCTTCATATATTTCATATCTTTGCCTTTCTCAGTTACATTTTAGATTAATTCTTTGAAATTATCATCCCCATTCAATAATAGCTCCTTTAGGTATATTGAATCTACTATTTAATCTGGCTTTGAGTTTTACATTCCAATTATTATGTCTTAAATTTTCCTATACTTTATTGTCCCTCCCCTGTTTTAAAAATACTCTTAATCATTCCTTATAATTTCTTCTTTCACATTTGTATCCTTAAATTTCTGGGAGATTTTCCTTATATATTCCTTTGGATTTTCTACTGCTCCTCAGCATGATTCTTACTTTTTCTGTTACGCCCATAAAGCAGGAACTAGAAGTCTTGAAATAATGTTTCCCAGAACCCTCTGCAAATGGAGTTGCATTTTAGATCTGCCAATGAGAGGTGCCATATACAGTTTAGAAGGCACATGGAATCACAGGCTATAATTCTTTTTTGGGTAATAGTAGGCAAATACATTAATTTGGGCAGATCTAAAATTTCCCAGAAATCTTCAAATCTCCTGCAACCATTATTTCAGATGTTTTAGACAGCTCTCAAAATTCAAGTGATATAACACAATAAAGCTTTTTTTAATGTCCACCATGGGTTGTACTCTATGTAGTTATTTAGGTATCCAGGCTAGTAAAATTTACCATCTTTGTAAATGCACAAACCATATCATAGAACAAAAAGAATAGGGAATTGAATAACATACAAAATTTCCTCTGTCATAATCTAGAAAAAATGAAATATCCTTTCATATTTCATTGGCTACACATAACTATAAAAAGGATAAGAAAGACAGAAAAGCATTTAGAATGCTTTGACAGAGACTTTACTGCCTCTGGCAGCCTACTGAGTCCTTGGTCAGCACTACAGAAGTAGTATCTTAATTTTCTGCAGTGAAATAGAAGACAATTGATGGGCTTCCTTGATTTTGTGTCTTCTACTACTTTCAAAGGTTTGATAAGTAGTTAATCTATCCTAGGGTTGTTTCTGTTTTATTTTACTGAACCTTAACTGATAAAGAATTTTATACTAGAACAGTTTGAAGAACAAACTTTCAAAGGAAGAATCTCACCTACTTAACATTTAAAGGCACTTACATGAACAAAATACATATTTATCTCTTTTATTTATGTTTGTTTGGAGTAATATCTATTGAGAGAATGTTTAGGGAAATGAAATGGTTGCAATTGATTATTATGGTAAAAATAATTTTTAAAAGGTGGGGAATTCTAACTATAAATTATAAGCTCAGCTCTTGACATTCCTGGGTTTAAACACAGTTGGAAAATCATACCCTCTATGATAATTAGCACACTGATTTAGAGTCTGAGGATTGGAATGGGGATATTTAGATAAATATAGGTAAAACAAAATCCTTCAAATCCCTCTGAGCCTTCTTTCCTGTAGGAAGAGGCTGATTTTCCTTGCTTAAGACCCCATTATGAATTTATCTTGTAATTATTGCAAAAGGGATTGTTGTTTCTTTGTTTTGCTTTGCTTTTTAAGGCCACCCCAGAAAAACCTTGTCTTCAGATACATAACCAGAGAGAGCGAGCTTCAGCATGCTACAGGGGAACAACTGCAAAGTCTAACCTATCAGAGATAGGTTAAATACCAAAATAATTTGCAATATATGGCTGGTTTATATTGGCAGAAACTTGGAGAATCTGTGTGAAAACAGGTTATGAGTGTGCCAGACCAGTTAGCAGTAGACTAGTGTCTTCTCATAAGATACTTAACAAAAATTCTCATTTTACCATATTAATTCAAGCAACAGGGTGTAGCTTTACCACTTACTTAACTGACTGAAACTGTAATCTATGGTTTCCCTCAGTAAATAAAGTTGAGTTGTTAGAATATTAGTGATGTATCAGAGGAAAGAATCTAAAAGCTCAGGAGAATAGAGATATTGTAGTGGAGTTTTTTTTGTCTATCCTGCACCCCATTCTTTCACTATTATCCCAGAAGGACCCATTGGACACTTTCACAACTCAGGCATTAAGAAAAACTCCGATGAATGGAGGTTAAGTATCATGGAAGACTGTACAGTAGCTGTCCTCTGCAACTCAAGGATGATGGTGGGAAATGCTTATCATTGTAAAGGGCTCCTTAAGGTTAATAAAGATGATGGGATCCCAAAGTGGTAGCAGATCAGTGGAAGTTTTCAACTTCCTAGGACAAAAGTAGGTGTGGTTACTGCAGGGGGGAGGTAGGACCAAAGCAGTGACCAGAATGATTTTATACACAATCATTTGGGGTAGTGCCTAATTGATTATGATACTCTTTTCTTCTTCTTCTTCTTTTGTGGTACTTGTGGTGGAGACCAGGAGCATGCTACCTCCAAGCTACACCTCCAGCCCTATTTTTTATTCTTTATTTGCAACAGGGTCTCACTAAGTTGTGTCTCACCAAGTAGCTAAGACCGGCCAAAAACCTGAGATCCTCATATCTCAGCCTCCCAAATGCTGGGATTACAAGCGTGCACCACCATGCCTGGCTACGATACTCAACTGAAATAAACGAATAGCCATTTTGTTTGACAACAGAGTCTAAGTCATTAAAATCATGTTGCTACCTATAATTACCACCTCAGCCAGTTCACATAGTAATGTGAATGGAACAGTCTAGTCAACTTGATGATGGATCCTACAACAGTGGGTCAAATATATACTGTAAGTCTGTTACTTTTATTTTTTCTGAAAAGAATCCATGGCTATTTACAAGGGTGAATCCACATTGGGTAAGATGAAATGCTCAAATTTTTCTGAGATGACTTCTCTCTGATTTTTAGCTGATACAAATATTTAAGAACTTCAAATGCCCTGATGGTCCATTATTTGGAATGAGTGCTCTGGCATTTAGGTGGTAAATGGAATTTTCAATGAGTCCATATCAGTCATCCTAGGAGATTGGCAGAACTTCATTGTGCTTCTCCCTAAAAACATGGTTGAAATGGATTTAATTAGGTACTGACAACCTCCCCACTTTGGCATCATCACCACTGGAGTAAAAGCTGTTATGATAGGAATGGCTAGAAGGAATTGTTGGAATTTCTTTCCCAAATAGTAAACAGCAATGAACACTACATTCTTAAGATGATTGTAAAGATCAGTCAGTCCCACCTTTAAAAATTTGGAAAGCTGCAGGGCTATTGATTCCTTTCATACCAATATTAACTCATCTGTTTGGTCTGACGCAGAATACAGATAAGTCTGGAACTATGACAGTGGATTATTACAATTATAGGTATAGATGTTGCAGATGTGGAATTCTAGCTAGAACAATAGCTGTTACTCAGCTATTGATACTGAAGGTTTCTCCCTCTTCTCTCCGAATAGCCAAAAAATCAGAAGCAGTTTTCTTTCATCTGTAAGGACAGAAGTATACCTTTCTCTTAGTTCTCAGTTATGTTAGCATTCTGATTTTTAGCAATAATCAAGTCCATAGAGACTCAGATGTCTCAACATTCTATAGGAAAACATTTTAGTCCAGTAAATGAATGAGTAGCTGATTGGACTAGGTGAAGAGAAAGGAATTGGTATTTAGATGCTCGGGTAAAATACATTCATGCTGCTGGGCTTGGTAGCGCATGTTTGTAATCTCAGTGCTTGGGAGGCTGAGACAGGAGGACTGTATAGGTTCAAGGCCAGCCTCAGCTACTTAGCGACTTAGTGAGACCCTGATTCCAAATAGAGTATAAAATGGGTCTGGGAGTGTAGCCGGAGGTAGAAAAGTCCCTGGGTTCCACCCCTAGTACCACATGCACACATAAGCGCGCGCACACACACACACACACACACACACACACACACACACACACATGCTAGTACCCACAAAATACTCATGCAAATTAATGGCATGACATCTTGGTAAAGTTTCTAGGGTCCAGTGGCCCATAAAGTGTGTTATCTCACAAAAGTAGATGCTTTTTTTTCCTCATAAAAGTTTATACTTTTATGAGGAAAGCACAACATTTTGTGGACTTCTTTAGATTTAAAGACAATATTCATCACACTTGAGTATACTTCTTTGACCCATTTACCAGGTGATAACTTATAACTTGGCCAGTTTTAAATAGGCTTAGAGTATAAGAGGCTCTACAGCTGGTCTAGCTTGCTGTGTGAGCTGTTCTGGTTTGGGGCCTTATGACCCAGTAGACCCAATGATGCTCAAAGTTTTTATGGCAGCTATAAGTACTGTGTTGAGCTTTGAAAAAGCCCAGTAGAAAATAGTTCAGACACCTAGAATTTTAGAGCAACACCATGCTCTTTTCTGAAAATAATCACTTCTCCCTTCATGAAATAGTTCTTAACTTTCTACTGGGTCCAAATATAAACTGAATACCTGAACACCTTAAATGCCAGTTAACTTAAGTAGCCCAACAAGAGTAAGGTGTTATCTCATCTACCAAACCATAAAGTTGGATCTTCACAGGGCACTCCCTGATCATAAGGGAGAAAAGAAGAACCATATCATAAATTGAAGTCAAGATCTTGAAATCAAACTAAGATGCCTGTGTATAGGCTCTGATGGCCTTTCTCTCAACTCACACCTATGGTCTTCTAAGGAGTATTTAATATTTACCTGGATGGTTTCCCCCTTCTGTTTTGAATAGGCAAAAACTTAGAAGCAGTTTTCTTCTACTACAAGGACAGAAGTATATCTTCATCTTAGTTCTCCTTATTTTAGCATTTTGAATTTTAGCAATAATCAGAAATTAATTGTCTGAGAAACAGAATATTCAGGGCTGGCTCATGGCCAGTTTCACACAGCAAGTTAACATTAGTTAGAAAAAGACCTGTTGTACTGGTAAGTAAATTTATTGTGAGAATTAGCATACATCACAGACATTCCATAAATGTTAGTCTAGCCTAGCAACTTCCAAACTGTGTTCTGCAGCATGCCACAAGTAAAATACTCCAAAGGAATTCCTGATCTAGTGAGCTTAAAATATTTGAAGTAGAAACTTAAAATCAAATCAAAACAAAACTACAAGAGTTCAGAAAGACTTAATATACTAAGTATATTTTGAATTCCAGCATTTCTCAAACTTATTTGACACCAAGACCCCCTTTTCTATAGAGCATTTTCAAGAATTAGTGCTTTGGGGAATTTACTTTAGGAATTCCCAGTAATTCAGCTTTGACAGAATAGTAATCTTGATAGCCAGGATTTAAAGTGTTAAGGTTTTGTACTAACTTTGACTAGGATGTAAGATGTGCTCATTTTGTTATTCTAAGTAACTAGAGTTCTTAGTTCAAAAAGAAATTTTAATAGAAAATCCTTGCCATGAGGGTGATGTAGGAGACACTACTGAAAAAGAGTATGTAAATCAAATTTAATGATGATTTTTCTATTTTGTAACAGGTTTTAAGGTTACTGGGAGATCACAGCTCTGTGAATCCAATTAGGCCATAATGAAATGCATGTTTTGAGCTTACAAACCAATTGACTTAGAGAAATAATTACAATATTATGCATGATATTTGGCACTATGGTTACACATTAGGTTATGCAGATTATTAAAATCATTCTTATTTTTCAGAATCAAATATACCTAGTTTTGCACCATGCATTGAAGTTCGCGGAGTATGCAGTAGATTATACTTTCTTTTGATACACTGGTGGTAAGAAAGAATGGTAAACAAAATAAAGGCATGATAAATAAAAAGGTTAGATCTGATTACAAATTACTTTGTGTTATTCATAGGCTTTTATAACATATCACAGAAAATATTATTTCTGGAGGAAGAACAAAAATGATGAGGACAAATTTCTGAGAAATCTAATTTGAGAAGCCTGTGAATAAATGTGCCTATCCAATGAGACTTCATTTTATTCTGATCCCAATACTAACCCTTTCTACAAAATTGAAGGTTAATGTTCTGTTTGTAGGGAATATGAGATGAAGGGGTGGTAAAGAATAAGGTATTTTTTTTTGAGGAGAGCCAAGTTCCATGTCTAGGTCTATTTCACCCATTACATCATATTACAGACCAACTCTCCTTCACCAGAGTTTTGAAAAGGATTAAACCATACTTTAGGAATCTATTGTATGCAATTAATTAACTTCCCAGCTATATATCTAGAGTGGTACTTCTATATTTGAACCTTGGGAGAAATGAGAAAATGGTCATGCAAATAATTTCTGCAGAGCTAATTCTCCAAAGGAACCTTGATTGATAAGGACCACTCTAATTACTGATTGCAAAATACTCATCAATGCAAATTTAAAAATTCCTATATCCCATCCTCACTGATTCAGGAACAGAAGCCAACAGTTTATGTTTAAAAAAAAAAATCTCTTGCCGGGCGTAGTGGCACACACTTGTAATCCCCGTGCTTAGGAGGCAGAGACAGGAGGATTGCTCAGGTTCAAAGCCAGCCGCGCTGGCTTAAGAGACCCTGTTTCCAAACAAAAATATAAAATAGGTCTGGGAGTGTAGCCCCGAGGTAGAAGGGCTTCCAGGAACCCCAGTACCACCAAAAAAAAAAAAAATCTCTCTAGGTATTTCTGAGGTAGCCAAGTTGTAAACATAAAACTCTGGTTCCCATGATGCCTAAGAAATGAGGGTTCTGTGGTCCAAAATGCTCCCATTGGAGATGCCCAATGATATTTTCACGTCCAACAATCTCAGTTGTCCTGTAGCTAAAACACAGTTATTACAAGTTCCCCAAACTTATTTTAACATGCAACACTTTTTCTTTGCTAGGTACCCAGAATCATCTTGTGAAACCAGAACACCCCAGAAACACTTTGAGAAATGGTTAGATGATGGCTAGGGGCATCTGAAAGCAAAGGCTTGAGCAGAATTGTCCTCAGTTAACTTCAACCTAACCTGCCTTCCAAAATCCATCCTCTTGAGTGTTGGGAGTTTTTTAATTTCAAGATCTGTTTTTTTTTAAACAACAAACCCTACCTTGTTGATTATACAAAAAATAAATTACAGATGAATCAAAATTCTAAGTGTAGTTTTATCTATAAAATCAAGAGAAGGGAAGAAAAAGATAAAAACATTCTTTTTCTTGGAGTGGCATTGGTTGACCTTCCTAAATGAGATATAAAACCTAGATGCTCCTCATAAAGAAAAACTTGATAAATTTTTTTATATAATTTTTTTGCAGTTTTGAGGATGGAAACTGGGGGCATTGTACCACCGAGCTACACCCCCAGACCTATTTTTTTAGTCATTTTATTTTTTGAAACAGGGTCTCACTGAGTTGCAAAGGGCCTCGATAAGTAGTTGAGGCTGTCTGTGAACCGTGATCCTCTGGGCAGAGAGTTTTGCACTTAGACAAATACACATAGCAGGGATTCAATAAATATTTGTTGGTTCATTGAATGAATGAATGCAAATAAAATCAACCATGTTATAACTGGTGTTTATTTTGACTCAAGAATAGTAACTTGTCAATAATCAGTCAAAATGTATGCATCCTTCTCTATACATTAAAGCCTATACTAGAGATTTTATTCTTATAATACCAGAACCAAACTCATCACTTTTGTCCCCAGAAATGATTATGTGATTCATCTGCTCTATTAGCAATGACACTACCTTTCTAACTCTTGGCTCCACCTTCTCCCTTTTAGTTGACTCATCAAGAACTACTTCTTTAAGCCGGGCGTGGTGGCACACGCTTGTAATCCCCGCTCTTGGGAGGCTGAGACAGGAGGATTGCACAGGTTTGAAGCCAGCCTCAGCTACTTAGTGAGGCTTTCAGCAACTTAGTGAGACCCTGTTTCAAAAAAAAAAAAAAAAAATATATATATATATATATATATATATATATATTAGGGCTGGGAGTATAGCCCAGAGGTAGAAAGCCTCTGGGTTCCACCCCCAGTACCACACACACAAAAAACTACTTCTTTTGGCCTCTTCCCCCCTCTGACTTTGACCAATGCCACACTCATCTGAAACATAGCTCTGCACTGGTCCCTTCCCTATACAGAAGCCTCTGTGGTCTATTCCTCACCCAAACAGCCCAGGTCCTCCATGATCTGGTTAGCCCTCCCCATTGCCTTCCTTCTAAAACATGCACTGATCATGTTCCATCATCTTGAGTTGTGTAGTTTTTTGCTTTTGTTTTTATGTGATGGTTACTCAGGTGTGGCCACAGAAGAGACTCAAGAACATAAAGTTTATGATACTCAGTACTAACAGGTCCTAGAAATAGGTGAGTAGGCAGTCACTCAGGGCTACATGAGGACTACAAGGTTCTAGTCATGAAGAAGAAATGGGAGCAGGTGAAGGCACAACCAGATAGAGCCATTACTAGGGCTTCTGTGGGGGAAGGCAACATGGACAGGTAAACAGTTTAGGGTTGGGTTTTTTACATAAGGTGGGTGGGATTGAGGCTATAGGTGGTCTTTCAGTGCCTGGTGCCTGGCCCTGGGATAATTAAGGCAGAGTAGGGTGCCAGATAGAAGGGGGATGACTCTGGATTTTTAGTGTACAAATAAAGAGCAAGCTTCCTCTGAGATCTTTCTTCTCTTTAAAAATTGGCTGGCTCTGAAAGGGGCAAGGAGGGTTTTCAAGAGGTAAACACTTCTTCCCTGAGCAAGAAAGGTTTTTAAGAGGTAAAAACATTGTAATATACAGAAAATTAAAAATTAATTAGCTGCAACAGGGCTAGAGCTATAGATCAAAATCAACTGTCCCTTTCTGAAATGTCTTCACAGTTGCTGAGAAATCATCCATGGGAGACTTAAACATATGGGAGAATTCCACATGTACTTTATTTGAGCACCATAGACTGAATGATGATGGAGATACCAAAAGTGGCATAGGAACAGAGAAGCAGTTTTTAATCATCCCTCACCTCGCATGCTGTATGGGTGATCCTATGTGATGAATTACTTGTGTGAAATTAATAGAAATTAATTCCTTGTATGGAATTTAGAGATGGACCTAGGAAGAAACATGTTAGGATGTGACTATTAAGGAATTTACCTTATTTTGTCTCTCCTACTACAGTATCTCAATGAAAGAACTGATAGTGCTGTTGTGAGTTTGTAAATATTAGATTTGTCGAGGCCTAGGGATGTAGATGGGTACCTGAAGTACATGCTGGACCTCATCCTCCACCTTACTAGCCCAGCATTAAGAGAGGGTTTAGAGACGCTCATTTCAGGGCACCTCCTGGCTTTAGTGCTGGTGGGATGAAATGCACTCAAGTGACCATCCCCAGATGTTGCTGAATGTGTCTTGCCACTCCAGAGTCCTCCTTGACCCAGATGTGCTTTCTTGCAGGGGCTCTTCCAGTAGTTTGCTAGTAAATGTCTAATAACTGGCTTTGGGGAAGGCTCTCACTGATAGCATGTGTCACCTTTTGTGCAAATGTCTGCACCACGATCTATTTCAAGCTATCAATATGCAATTACTGAGTAGGGAGTTGGAAAGAGAGGTGCAAAATGGGCACTCTCTAGCTGGTAGGAACTGGCTCCACAGTTCTGCCTTCTCCAGGTCCCCATCTCCTGTGTGATTGGCTCGGTATTCAACAGACATGCCTGCATGTGTGTCAGTCCTAATTACAGGTATAACTAGGTTTGTCCATGGTTTGAGTTTCCCTAGGAAGCTTCCCGGCCTCCAAGTAACCATGGAGTTACAGGTGTAACATGGAGTAAGAGGTGGAAGTGTCAGTTGCCTATTATGCTTGTCTAACAGTGTATACACCAGTTTCAACCTGGCCCATCTCAGACAGCCTGCTTCACATTGTTGACACTGACTTAGTGATTAATGATTGCTGTTTAGCACCTTATTCTTGAAGATCTCAAAGTGTTGTTGCTCTATTAAAAACTGGATTATTAAAAGTATGTTTTCCATTTGAATAGTTTACAAAAAAATTTCCTTAGGGATCGCTGAGACCTTTTGGAGCTTCTTTCGCATGATGCTTAATTGGTGAACTACTCCCAGCTTGTGACAGAACTAGATTCTGACCTTTCATATAAATTAGAAGATGATTGAATTATTTAACTCTTGATCATAAGTTAGGGGTCAACCTATTACTCCCCAATTTGTGTGTGTGTGTGTATGTATGTAGAGAGAGAGAGAGAGAGAGGAGAAACAGAGGAGAAAGAGATTGCATTTGTAATTATTGAGAGGAGCGTGTGTGTGTGTGTGTGTGTGTGTGTGTGTGTGTGTGTGTGTTGTTGGGGAAATGGAACTCCCTGGATGTCTATATCTTAGTTCTTCACAGTTCAATTTATAGAGATAGAGCACCATCAAATGCATTATTCTACTGACTTCTCAGAAAGTTTCCATAAAAAGCTTACAGAGTCAGCCGGTGGAAATTAGCATCTTTCCTGTTGATATTGTCTCTCTTGCCTATCAGAAACTAAGACATACTGAAGCACTACCACTAAATTTTATAACTAGAATGAAAACTTAGTTTTGATATCTTTATACCAGCATTGCTTTCTAGGGATTCTCAGATTAGTTCCAGCATAAAACCATTAAAAATCCCAGTAACAGTGATCGTTACCATATAAATAATAAAATAAGAGGGGTATTATATAGCATTGCTCTTAATATTGTTATAAACATTCTTAAGATACAGTGTAATTCTATTATATAAAGGTATTGTAGCTGAGTTAACTCTTATCATTCATCATAAGCATGATTCTGCTAAGATAATAATTTTTAAAACATCCTCATACCTCAGTTGACCTCTCTGATTAGTTGCTTAATATGGAATTATAAATGTTAAATTTTTAGGTAAAAAGTCAAGACTCTTTTAGGTAAACTGAGCTTATAAATTGAGTGATAAATGCACTCAATTAAAGTTCCAATCTTTTGTTGCTTTCTTTCTTAGATATAATATTGCAAAGGTGAAATTAAATGTTTATGTATTTTTAAAATTTTTTATTGGTGCATTGTATTCATACATCATAATGGGGTAAAAAACTTCTGTGTACATATATGTACACATCACTGATTTAACCCCTACCCAATTCCCACCCCATTCCCTCCCAACCCTTCTTCCCATGCTTAGCTCAGTGGTTGACTTCGATATGTTTAAGTACATTGTGTGCTTTAGAGAATTTCCTTCTTTCCCCCCTTCCATCTCCTCATTTAGATTGTCTTGTTTGCTTCTCTATAGAATTTCCTTTTTCATCTAGAGTTTCGCCTATGACCCATTTCTCCTTAGCTTTCACATATTAGGGAAAGCAACTAATTTCTTATTTTTTGTGACTGACTAATCTCACTTAGCATAATGTCCTCCAGTTCCATCCATTTCCCTGAAAATGATGTAATTGTGTTTCTTTTTATGGCTGAGTAAAATTCTATTGTGTACATATCCCATAGTTTTGTAATCCATTCATCTGTTGATGGACATTTTGGCTGGCTCCATAGTTTTGCTATGGTGAATTGTGCAGCTATGAACATAGATACACATGCATTAGTTTGGTAGTTTGGTTTCCTATCTTTTGGGTAGATACCCCCAAAGTGGTATTGCTAGATCAAATGGTATATTTGTTCCCATTCTTCTGAGGATTCTCCATACTGTTTTCCAAAGTGGCTGCACTAATTTACAATCCCACCAACAATGTTTTAGAGTTCCCACTTCTCCACATCCTTGCCAGCATTTGTTGTTGTTTGTGTTTTGAATGATTGGCATTCTAGTTGGAGTTAGGTGAAATCTCAGGCTAGTTTTGATTTGCATCTCTCTGATTGCCAGTGATGTTGAGCATTTTTTCATGCATTTATTGGCCATTTGAATTTCTTTTTTTGTGAAGTGTCTATTTAGCTCGCTTACCCATTTTTTGATTGGATTATTTGTTTTTTTTTAGTGTTGAGTTTCTTTTTTTTGTTAAATTAAATTTTTATTGGTGCATTGTAGTCATACATCTTAATGGGATAAAAAAACTTGTGGAGATATACATGCACACATCACCCAATCAGCCCCTACCTAATCCCTAACCCTTCCCTTCTTCCCATGCTTGGTTTCCTGATTAACTTTGATATGTTTGTTTTTTTCCTTCCATATATGGTCAAGTTATTTTTGACAAGGTTTCCAAGAACAGTTGGTGAAGGAAATAATAATATTTTCACTAAATATTGTTGAAAAATAATAACTACATGAAAAAGAATAAAATTGGACCCTACCTAACACCACATACAAATATGAACTCAAAATAGATAAAAGACCTAAATGTAAATTTTAAGACTATAAGAAAACCAGGGTCATAAAACTATACAACACTGAAATTGGCAGTGATTTCTTGGATATGATTCCAACGGCACAGGCAACAAAAGACTAAACAAACAAACTTCATAAGAAATAGAAAAATATTATACATCTAAAGACAATGTAAACAGAATGAAAAGTTACTGATAGAATGGGTTAAAATATTTCCAAATGCTATATCTGAAGGTATATTAATATTCCAAATATAAATCCTAAAATTTAGCAACAATAAAAGCGAACAATACAATTTAGAAATAGGTAAAAAACTAAAATAGATGATGAATCTCCAAATATTTTTATATGACCAATAAACACATGAATATCACACATCATTATCATCATAAAACTAATCATTAAGGAAATACAAATAAAAACTATAGTGAAATACTACTTCACATTTGTTAGGATGACTACTTAACATGAATTACCTTGCTCTAGCCCTTTACCTTGAGTTTGTTACTATCTTTACTTGTAAAGTGTGTTTCTTGTAAGCAGCAGATGGATAGATTCTGGTTTTTAATACATTTTGCCACTTTATGTCTTATTATTGGGGAATTGAGGCCATTTGCATTCAGTGTGATTATTGAGAGATAACTTTTAATTCCTAACATGTTAAGATTTTATTTCTGTTAGAAATACTGTTTATTCTTCTTTGTTTAGTTGTCTGCTGGATGGAAATTCTTGTTTCTCTGGTTCTGGTGTGTATTATCTATTTCTTCTTTGTAGTTAATCTCTTTGAGTATTTTCTCTAGCACTGGTTTTGAAGACATAAATTCCTTCAGTTTCTGTTTGTCATGAAAACTTCTTATTTCCCCATCTAATTTGAAAGATAGTTTTTATGGGTAGGAAATTTTTGGCCAGAAGTTGTTTTCTTTCAGAGTTTGGAATATGTTACTCCAAGCCCTTCTAGCTTTCATGACTTGGTTTGGGAAGTCTGGAATGATTCTAATTGGTTTGCCTCTGAATGTCACTTGGCCTTTTGTTTTTGTTGCCTTCAAGATTCTCTCCTTGGCTTCTACACTGGTCATTTTGACTATTATGTGGCATGAGGGACCTTTTATCTGATCTTGTCTAAAGGGAGTTCTATACATTTCCTGAACCTGTGTATTGACCTCTTGCTCTGTGTTTGGAAAATTTTCTGCTATTATTTCTTTGAAGAGATTATTGATCCCTTTGGTTTCACCTTCTTTTCCCTCTTCTATTCCAATTACTCTTAGGTTAGCTCTCTTAAAATGGGCACATATTTCTTCAATGTCCAATTCCTGCTGTCAATTTTTTTTCTAAGTTATAAACTATGCACTTATTTTTGGAGTGATCATCTTCTAGGAGAGAGATTTTATTCTTCATGTGGTCTAATTGATTGTTTATAGTTTTAATTTACTTCAATGATTGCATCCTTTATTTCTTTCAGACTCTCTAAATTCTTTTTGAAAGTCCTATATTATTTCTACAGTTATATTCCTGATTTGATCTTCTGGAGATCTCTTCATTTCTGTTTTATCAGGTTCTGATATTGTGGGGTTGTGGAGCTCATTGCTCCGTTGTTGTTCTTCCTTCCCATGATTTCTGAAGTTTGTACCTTCTCTGGATTCTTCTCTAGGTCACCACAACTTGACTTATGGTGCTCTGGATCTCTGGGGTTTGTAGTAATCTGAGCTGCTGTTCCTCCTTTACTGAGTTGTATCGCAAAGTCTCAGACCCAGGGAGTTAGTCAAGGCTGTGCGAGACCCTGTGGATGCTGGGCTGGGCATTTTTCCACGGCGAGCTGTGACTAGGGTGTGGTATCTCTGCCACCACTACTCATTCACTGGGTTGAACTGCAATATCTCAGACTCAGGGAGTTTATCAAAGCTGTGTGAGTCCCTGGGCATTCAGTGCTGGGATTTCTCCTATAAGGAGTTGCAATATCTCTTATGTTTTTGGTGCGCACTGGTCTGGAGCTCTCTGGGCATGTTGAACTCACAGGTGCTGCTGGCAGTATGGTGCTACTGCCACACCCTCAGCCATGAGGCTGGTCTATTTCTTTTCTGGTTTTGAGTTTTACTCTGAATCCCTGGAGGGCGTGATGAGCTTGGCTGCTGGAAGTTTTAGACGTCTTTGTGCTAAAAGAACTGCTGAGTTACAACTGATTGATCCACAGCTGCTCACTTCACCTCCTTGTTTACCTTTTCCTCTCTGGAGCCTGATGCCATGAGGCAAGATGGCACCGGCGCAGCACCTGCTGCCACAAAGCCGGCTGCTGTCTTTTCTTCTCCCTGATTGTTCTTCTAGTCTTTTTCTCTGTCCCTTGTATTTATAGTTTCTATTTCTTTACTGATAGTGTTTTCTGGCTATGTAAAGTGCTGGTTTTGTGGCAATAGAGATAGAGTGTTAGCAGAACTCGTCAACACTGTTTTTCCTGGTTGCCATCTTCCCAGAAGTCTCAAGACTTTTTTAAGGTTCTTGTTTTATAGACCAGAAAATTTTTTTGATAAAATTTTATCAGATTGAAAAATTTTTGAGAGCTCTATCTTCCAAATATAGGAAGGTGAATACCCCGCATCATTTGAAGTTTAATAATATACAAATAGAGCCGGGCATGGTGACACAGGTTTGTAATCCCAGTGCTTGGGAGGCTGAGACAGGAGGATCACACAGGTTTGAAGCCAGCCTCAGCTACTTAGTGAGGCTCTCAGCAACATAGTGAGACCCAATTTCCAAATAAAGTATAGAATAGGTCTGGGAGTATAGCCTGGATGTCGAAAATCTCCTGGGTTCCACCCCTAGTACCACCACCAATAAATAAATAAATAAATAAATAAATAAATAAATAAATAAATAAATATTGGTGGGTGTGCTAATGCATGCATGTAATTCCCAGTACTTGGGAGGCTGAGACAGAGGATGACAGTTCACAGCCAGCCTCAGCTACTTGGTGGGGACCTCTGAAACTTAGTGAGACCTTGATTCAAAATAAAGAATAAAAATAGGGCTAAGGCGTATCTTGGAGGTAGAATGCCCCTGGGTTCCATCCCCACTACTGCAAAATAAATAAATAAACAGACAAAGAAATAAATTTAAAAAATTAAAAATAATATAGTACAAATAGAATGGAATGAATCATTGTGAAGTTTTAAATTTAAATTTTACTTGCCGTAAACCCCAAATTCTGAAGAAATCAGGAAATGCTGCTTTCTTGGTTTGCTGTCAACTTTTATTTTTGTGACACTGGGGATGGAACCCAGGGGCATTCTACCTCTGAGCTACACCTCCAGTCCTATTTTTTATATTTTATTTTTAAACAGGATCTCACTGAGTTGCAAAGGGCCTCACTAAGTAGCTGAGGCTGTTATTGAACTGCAATTTTCCTGTCTCAGCCTCCCAAATTCTGGGATTACAAGCATGCGCCATCATGCCGGGCTGTTTTGGTGTCAAATTTATGAAAAAATTATTCATCACTGTCTCCAGAGTATAATACCTTTACAGTATAATGCCTTTATAGTATAATATCTTTACTCCAGAGTTGCCATAATAAAGAGAACAAAGATACTGATGATGTTTGGAGCCTATACAAATGCTCAGCTGACCTGAATAGCTTGCTGGTGGAATTTCTTTGGCTTTTTTTTTTCTTCTGTAACACCTAGCAAAAGGTATCTGAGGAACAAGATATAATATGACAATTTATAATATAAAGGTGTGGCATTAGATGTACCCCTGAATGAGTGACTGACAGCCAGTCACACCCCTTCTTGGAGGAGGCAGTAATAAGGATTAAGAACCTAATCCTATCACTTTGCTGCTATTTTCATTTGTAATGCAGGGTGTAATCATAGTGTTACCCTTTTAAATGGATCTTAATGTGTTTGGCCAAGGGGAGAAACCAGAGAAATTCAAAGCTTCACCATCTGTCTCCTCTCATTTCCCTGGTTGTAGCTCCAGCAGCCCTGCCTGGAAAAACTAACTCCTTTGTACAAACAGGTCAAATCTATTGATTTGGGTCCAGCAGACTTAAACTTAGAAAAACACAGCGACTTCCCCCCGAACATCTATTCTTTTTTTTTTTTTGTATTATTTATGAAATCAGTATCAAAGAGTAATGCTAGTAGTAAAACACAGTACTTTCTTGGGTATCCTTTCAGAATTTCCTATGCAACAAAGATATATGTATGCATATAAATACTTTAAAACAAACTCAGAGTCAACCTTCATGCATACACACTATTCTTTTTTCATTTTGGAATAAATGCTGAATATCCCTTTATATTGTTAAGTAGACATCTTATCTTTTTCTAACAGCAACATAGACTACCTTTCTTTCTTTCTTTCTTTCTTTCTTTCTTTCTTTCTTTCTTTCTGTGTTTTTTTTTTTTTGTGGTACTGTGGATGGAACAAAGGGGCATTCAACCTCCGAGCTATACCCCTTGCCCTAGTTTTTATACTTTATTTTTTCTAAAACAGGGTCTCACTAAGTTGTGGAAGACCTCGCTAAGTAGCTGAGGCTGTCCGTGAACCATGATCCTCAGGTCTCAGCCTCTCAAATGCTGGGAGTACAAGCGTGTGCCACCACGCCCAGCGTTACTACACATATTTTTAATGTAATTTTTAACCAGGTTCTAGTGATAGGCAGGCCCTATTTTTGATGGTTTCAGTCAATTATGCCACCATGTAGCTCCCAGTATATATATGGAGTGTATGTTTAGGATGAATCTCTAGGTTAAAGGTTATATGCAAGAAACTAATCTTTGATGATAAAGTCAAAGCAAAAGAGAGAATAAGTCTCTGGATATAAAATGGGGCAAAAGTGAGTGAGTAATATTTCAAGAAGGATTTTCCCTCCCTTCCTTCTGTCCTTCCTTCCTTCCTTCCTTCCTTCCTTCCTTCCTTCTTTCCTTCCTTCCTTCCTTTTTGCCTGCCTGCCTGCCTTCTTTCTTCCCTTCCTCCCTCCCTCCCTCCTGCCCTTGTTCCTACTCTTACTCCCAGCCCTTGCTTTTTGTGTATGTGATACTAGAGATTGAACCCAGGAACATTCTACTTCCAAGATTTTTTTTATTTTTATGTTTTGAAACAGAATCTCTCTAGGTTGTTGAAAATCTCACTATGTTGCTGAGGCTGTCCCCAAACCTAGTATCCTCCTATCTCAGCCTCCCAAGTACTGGGATTATAGGCATGTACCACCATGCCTGGCTTCAATAAAGATTTTATAAAAAGAACCATCTGATAAGTTTTCTGTTCTGCCATTTTGAATATTAAATGACATTTGTTTCAGAGAGACTAATGTGGCATTTGCTTTTTGTTTGCTCTTTTATAAATGCCTACTAAAAACAGAGAATCTCAATAACAAAAGTGTGATCCAAAAATGGCACTTATGTAAACAAGCACCCTGCTATCAAGGAGTCCAGCCTTTGCCCAGATTCACACTACTGAGAGCAGAGAGGCAAATAGAGATTTCAGAAGAATATTGTTAGTGTTTCCCATATTGTCTCTGTCATAGGTTCTCAGACATGTGCTTATCTGCTTCACAAAGAATTTGGGCCAATACTGCAGTAATCCAACCCTCAAAATCTTCCATAGTAAGGAACAATCTTAGAGATGAGAGAATGTCAATGTTGTTCCTATAGTATGAGTGTCTTTGGTTCTTTCTGTCTCTTGCAGTCTGATTTCCATAAAGTATCCTCTGAATATAGGCATCTTGGTATTATATAACTTAGCATAGGTAGATTGACTATCAACATTTAAAAATGTCGTAAGTCTCTTAAACAATATTTTTAAATACCTTAAAAGACCACTGCCTATTAAGACCATAATAAGTTAGTAATTACATATTTTCAATTTTGTCTAATGTCGCATAATATGCAAAAGCTTAGTAAATGACAGCAACTATTATACTATTACATAACAAAAGGTGAGCAATTTGTAGGAGTCAATTAAGGTAAGGTTGATGGCCTCTAAGATTTTCAAATATATCAGTAAGATTGAAGAGAACCATAGAAAACAACTTCTTTATCTAAAATAATATGAAAAAAGTTAGTCTTCATAATATTCCATAAACCCTAAAATTTACACTAAGCTCTCTTCTAATAAACTCCAGCTTAGGACTTGTTTCTACTCATTTTTCATTCATTACAAGGCTCAGAAAACCCAAGGCTCTAACATCAACAAAACCAGACCACACTTTGGATTTCTCCTAAAACCCAGATTGCCAGGGAGATTAAGGCAGGAAGGACATGTTTACACTAAATTGTGGGCTGTTTCTTGTAGGATCCACTTAATGTCTCTAAACCCAACTTGTATTTCTTTGAAGAGGAATAAAAAATTGAAGGTGAAGGAAAAGGCCAGGATAACTTTATTTGTAGTAAGGAGTTACTAAAGAATTTGATGTGTTGGAAGCTGTTGGAATTTGAGTTCCTGCAGTGAGCTCCATCAGACAGTAGACATATGACTCACCAACTGTGGCCATCAAGGAGGGCTGAGTCATATAAAGTCAGCTGAATCACCTGCTTTTAGCTCTGTTTTATAAGAATTGAGACTGTCTGGATATTTCTGTCTCTCTGATTATGAGTATTAAGCATTTAAATATATGAAGAATGTGATGTCCTTCCTAGAGAAAAAAATCACACAAATTGCTCATGCACAGATGGACCACGTTAATGAAAACAGATTAGTAATTGTTTTTAGTTCCTGATGATGAAAGTCTGCTCTGTACACCTACCTTGCTGGGTTTTCATTCTGTAAGCCAAGTGATACTTGATGAAGATCCAGATTAGAATTTAAGAGGCTGAAGTCCAACTCCACAGAGCCATAAAAGAGGGACGGAGAGCGTACTGACAGGTCATCTGCAGAGCTTGCCTTTAAAACCAGATGCCAATCTGGGACATATGCATTATGAACAGAGTTTTTGAAAAAAATTTTCACCATGAGGAAATATTGAAAGAGGTCAGCTAACATTTTCATTGGAAACACTAAGAAATTTAATGAATCCTCATGGGTAGTCATGGTTCTTGGTTCCCTTGCTGTGTATATTTAACCCACCGAGTTAAGTGGGATGATATTTAATAGAGGCAGGCTGGGATAAGAGAAATAATCCATAGCCATGTGTAGTGTCACATGCCTGTAATCCCAGTACTTGGGAGACTGAGACAGGAGGATAGCCAGTTCAGGGACAGCCCCAGCAATGTAGTGAGATTCTTAGCAACCTAGTGCGACCCTGTTTCAAAACAAAAAACAAAAAGGGCTGGGAGTGTAGCTCTGAGGTTCAATCCTCGGTACAAAAAAATAAGTAAATAAATAAACAAATGAATAAATAAATCCATCCAAGTCAAGGAACTGAAGATTCTTATAAGGTATGTGACTCATATACACACTTAGGCTCTTCTTAGCCTCAGTTTCTTCATTCAGTAAATGAAAGGGTTGTATGAAATTGCAATTTTCCAGACTTGCCTAAGTGCAAGTATTACCTGAGGCATTTGTTAAAAATAAACATACCTGGCCTCACCCAAACCTGTTGAATCCAAATAAGTAGGGTAAGGTCTGAGAATTGACATTTTAACCAGCCCCCTTGGGTGATTCTTATGTTCAAACAAGTCTGAGAGGCACTGGATTAAATGTTAAGCTCTTTCAGCTATAAGGTAGTTCAGTGATCTCTCAATTTATCAAGACATTTTGCCATGTTTTCACTCCCTCTAAATCAATAAAGTAAGAATCAAGTGGAAAACCAGTCAAATTAGGTTATGGGTAGAGAAGCATTGATAGGATGGTCTGTAATTAAATTATCATCATGCATGTGAAGATTGTCTTGGGTACACCCAATCCTAGACACCCAAGGTGTCCCTCCTCTAAATTAACATCATTTCTTAGAAAGGGCCTAAACTTAAACAACTCAAGAGCCTCTTTGCATTTCCCTCTGGCCTTACCAACATGATCTGAAGCCTGTGGGACTGAGACATCAAAAATGTCAGGAAGTGAATGGAGTATGATGACACCTGCCTGTTATTCTAGTACTTGAGAGGTTGAGACAATCAGATTATAGGTTCAAGGCCAGCCTCAACAACTTAGAAATGCCCTTGGCAACTTAGCAAGACTCTGTTTCAAATAAAAAATAAAAAAGGAAGGGGTATAGCTCAGAGGTAGAATACCTCTGGGTTTGATCTTCAGTACCACAAAAAAAAAAAGAAAAATGAAAAAAAAGAATGCACTGAAATTAGGCAAGAACCTCACCTACTCAGTAAACTGTACTGAACTAGTCCCATAGGAAGAAGGAGGGCTTGTAGAGTTCAAGGACAGTGAAATAGGCCATTTATTTCCCAAGTAAGGAAGTATATCAGAAATAAGAATAAAATTCTGATCAACTTCCATGGTTCTCTAAGTACCAGCACAAACTATCAAGAAACCAGGACCCAGGAGGAAGAGTAGGGTGTTGAGTGACTAATGATTGTGTGGTGTGCGAGGGAGATAGACAATGGACCGTGGATTCCAATTCCAGTCCACAGGGCCAAAATAACTGTGGAGTTTGGATCCATGGTTCCAGGCCAACCTCATATGGCTCAGGACAGCACTGACATGCTGGCCAGGATCACCAGCCTGCCAAAGCTGAGGAGGGCCTGACACCCCCACAAGGGGAATGGATGGAGACAAATGAAGCACACTCTGATGCTGATGCAATAGGAAAGGGCATTGCTACCTACCAGCCATGAGACCACAAGCCTCACATCTCAGTCTCATCTGTGAGCTGGGACGACAACAGCATCCACATTGTGGGGTGGATGGAAGAATGAAGTGGGTTAACATGCACAGAGCGCTCAGCACAGTGCCAGGCACCCTCAGAAGTATTCATTAAAGGCTAGTTATTGTTAGTAGCTGGGCTCCGACCCTCAGGTAAGCATTCTGTATAAAACCTCTTATGGATTTTAACTATTGTTCATCCCTTATGGCAATGCATGGGAATGGATTTATAGATAATGAACTGAAAACAAACCAGTTCTAACTCTTTCTACTTTTAATCAGAGAAATGCTTTCACTCCTTTAATCCAGAAGCACAAGAAAACCAGTGCCTGTCTTTGTTAGGGTGCAGGGGGCATTCACCACTTCACCACTAGTTCTGACATGTTCCTCGGCCACAGATTGAAGATTACCACCAAGAAAATCCTCCAGGTGGAAGTCTACCCCTGTGCTGGGATGTGCAAGAACTAAGAATCAGTAGACACCAAATTTGGGGCACAGGCCATTTGACTGATACAGTTAGGCACTGGAGGGTATTCACTCATATCTGAAGAAGATGACCACACTACTCCTGCCAGTCTCTCCTGAGCCTTCTCCTGGCCACCACACCTGGTTCAGCTACCTAGACATCTTCAGTATTTGTCTGGCTCCTGTCAGCCAGGCCCCTTAAAATGAGGAAAATACCTCTTAGGAGCCAGGAGAAAATGGGCAGTCTGAACCATTCTGGTACCAACTCCCAGAGAACCTTAAGAGCTGTGAGGTTCTGCAGGCTCAGGATCCCCAATTTCACTGTGATCGCTAAGCCTCTATATTAAAGGTAGAAAGGAAGTGTTGAACTACTAAAAAAAAAAAAGTCACAAGAAGTTCCAACCTGGGATTCCCAGATTTAGCTCAGAAAGGAACAAAATTGTAGTTGGAGTCCTAGTAACAGAAGCTAGGATCATGGGAATGCCCAGTTGCTAATCTCTCAAAACAGCTGAATGAAGCTGCAGTTAGTTGGCCACCACGCCTGCGAGCTGTGGCCACAGCATTGCTACTTGCCTAGTAGGTGGACAAACTGTACCCTTATAAATGCTAGAGGACACCATTAGATGACAAAGACCTGCCTCCTTTCTCTATTACTCTGTGGAAGTATCTCCTGTGAACATTGGAGACTGGTGGTATGCAACTGAAAGGCTCTGCTGGTTCTTTGCCTCTGCCATCGGCAGACAGGGTGTTATACCCAGGGACTTCTGAGCTCTCAAATATTCCCAGGGCTCTGCATCCATGATGTATATATGAAAGGGAAAACCAAGCAAGAGAGCACAAGGGGTGTCGAGGAGTTCACAATGAGTTTCCCTTGCCCTTGATGGGGGTCCAGGCTGTCTCCCTGTGGCTAACTTGTTGGTGACACAGACAAAGGGGGGCCAAGCATAGTGTGTGTTGAGGTGACACTGTCCCTGCCCACAAGAGTGGGAGGCAGGAAAGCAAGCTGGCAGGGTCAGGGAGCGCTCTAGAGACCTGACACAATGAAAAGCTCTCTAGCCTTAATGTTGAGCAGTAGTAGTGGCTCATTTTCACAGTGATGGGATGGTAATTGTGAAGCACTGAAGACATTTCATCAACTGACGAAGACTACGGGAAGATGGTTTGTTCCCAACCAAGGAGATCTGGAATGGTTTTATCACCAGAAATGAAAAATCAGTCCCAATTCCTATCCATTCTGCTAAATAACATGAAAGTTCTTATCATGGATCTTTACAGTCCACATTTCCATCCAGACTTCTAGCAATGCTTAAATGTTCCCATGATAAAAAATTCTTTAAAAATGTACTGACTTGGTTGGCATGATGGTGAATGCTTATAATCCCAGTACTTAAAATTTTATACCTGAGGTTCATTTAAATGTTCTCTCTTTGATACTTGGTTTTCTGTACTGTAATATTCTATTGCTTCTCTTTCTTAGACAGCCTTACTGATGCGCCAGTCTGAACATCTTTGTGAGGTTCATTTACATATGTATAAAGGAGCCACTGCCACCTGTTGCATCCTATAAAATGCTACAATTAGTGTGCAACTAGAAGTTTCACCAGAGAGTCGATTTTCCAGAATATGGGAATTTTCTTCTAGATAGATAGGAAAGTTCTAACAGCCATTAAAGTTGAATAGAATAAAATATTGTTTAGCTGGTATCAAAGTAACTAAAATGCTTAAATTAAATTATTGTCCTTTGGTGGTTGAAAAGCTACAGGGCACCATCTTTATATTTAGTAGGAAAAAACAAATAAAGAAAAAGTAATTAATTTAGCTATGTAAGAAAATTACAGAAAATATCCAGATTATTTTCAATAATACATAAAAACATAATGTTAAAAAGGATGCTGTTGATGCCCTGTAAGACCTTGGTCATTACTCAGTTTCTTCTTTCTTTCTTTCTTTCTTTCTTTCTTTCTTTCTTTCTTTCTTTCTTTCTTTCTTTCTTTCTTCTTTTTTTTCTCTTTTTATGGCACTGGGGATAAAACCTAAGGTATTCTATGTTCAAGCTACAACCTTTTAAAATGTTTAAATTTTAAACAGGGTCTCACTAAGTTGCTGAGGCTGATCTTGAACCTGTGATCCTCCAGTGTTAGCTTCTCAAGTACTAGGATTATAGGAGTGCATCATCACATCCAGGTCCCTACTTTTAAAACAAAGATTTTCACCAAGAAGTTTTTTTTTTTTTTTTTTTTTTTTACTAAGTAGGAGATAAATACTTCCTGAATCCTCTGGAATCTTGCCAGTACTCTTGATGACCAGAGTCATGCCACTTACTAAGTTCCTGTCTATTGTGTAGACCCAATTGATGGAAAAAAAAAACCCAACACTAAAATGACAGCCAAGTAGAATCCAGTGCACTCTAATCCCACAATTGATGACCTTGTGCCAGGAACTTAATATATCTCAGTGTCTACTCCATAGTTTATTGGGAAGTTTGAATGCCCATCTCAATGTATGATACATAATGGGTGCTTAAAAATTGTTGCTAGTACACACACATGCTGAGCATTTCAATCAAGTCCTATAAACAGATGGGATTTTCACTATAAACTCATAAATTCACTATAAAGTCTCTCTAGCTAAGAGGGAGAGTCAAATACCAAATTTAAATACATGCATGAGAAAATGTGTTCTCTGCTCTCAGTGACTGCAAAATTAGCATTTTTGGAGGTTTATTTTTAAAATCTTTCTAAGATATATACCCACAGATACAAATATATATATCTGTGGGTGTTTTGGGGGATAGGATTAGGTGGAGGTGGGAAGTGTGGTTGAATTTAGTTAAGCAACTGGCTGCTTTGTGACTAATGACTCGTAAGTAGCAATTTGGCTGAATTTCAACTGCTTAAAAAATAGTTTGCTGAAATTTGTCAGAAAGTTGATCTGCATCGTCATGGTTTTCTGCCTTTCTGAAAGTTCTGCCTATGTGCACGTCATAAAGTAAATGTCAAATTTTAAACAGGAAATCAATATTCTTCTTTAAGAGGCTTTGAGAATAAAAAGCCGTTTTAGTTCCTAGAAAAGGATCCATAAGTAAGTATGATTATAAAAGCAAAGTTCAAAGATAATTTTAAGTGCGTTTCTTTTTATCTCCACCTGTATTTTACAATAAGTTAATAAACAGCCAGATTGCCATTGTAGAGAATAATGTATAAATATTATACTTTTAAAATTTCATATAACATATGTGTGTGTTAAATCTCTTATATATACACCCACAACCACATATGTGGGCGTTTATATGTGTGGTTTACAGGTTGTGAGATTGGTAGCAAAAGCAATTTACAGCAAAAACCTCTAGCGTCTTTCCTTAACTTTTGAAACTACCAGAAATGTGGAGTCCTGATAAGTATATTCTTTACCACTAGGGGGTGACCGCTGATAATGAATCTGCTCTCCTCACAGCTAGCCAAACCACAGACTTGATGCAGGTATTAGAGTGCTGTTTCTTCTTTTACTGATTGCATGGTGATGTTTGGTTTGATGCATTTTATTTTCAGAACATTTCCCGTACCCAACATTCCTTCCATGGCGATCTGTCCCCTGAGCCTAATAAAAGGACAGTTAGTGCTGGACAGCTTTGTAGATTTTAAGTAAATGTGTTCCAAAATCTAGTTAACAGGTAGGACCGTGCACTCACTTGTGCATTCTCGAACTATTGAAAGTCCACAGATCCTGTGATAGACACTGGGAACACAATGGGGAACAAGAATATAGTATCCACTCTCATAGAGTTTTGTTGTAGGGGAAAATTACATAAACCAGGTAAATAAATACATGAGTGAAATAGGCATGAGTGTTAACCACATAAAGGACAGAAACATGAGGGTGAGCTGTAGAATAGCTAGACTAGGGAAGAGACACTACATTAGATCAGATAATTACTTTACCTCAAGTTCCTCAGATTATCATAGATAATACTCAGATAAAATTATCATCAGATAATTACTTTATCTCAGATTTTTGCTCTTCTCTAGCCAGCAGAAGTCAGGGACACATTGTGCCCTACTTGGGCGCTTTCCACTCACCTAGACTCTGGCACAATCCCCATTATTCAGCATTTGGGTGCAACCAAAGCTCGGACTATCACTGCTGGGTGGTATCTAGCACCAGTGTTCATTAGAGTTTATGTTTCACAGGACCTTGGAAGCGTCACTGAGAGAGGCCTCATAAACAAGGTATATGCATTTCAACCTGACTAACTTGCACCCGTTTTGTCTAATTAGCTGGTGCACTTCTTGAAAACTATTGTGTGTGCATACACACACACAATTCAAATAAAAGATATTACTTTTTTATGGTACTGGGGATGGAACCCTTCTACCTCCGGGTTACAGTCCTAGACCTATTTTATATTTTATTTGGAAACAGGGTCTCTTAAGCCAGCAAGGCTGGCTTCGAACCTGCACGATCCTCCTGTCTCTTCCTCCCAAGCACAGGGATTACAAGTGTGTGCCACCACACCCGGCAAGATATTACTTATTTAAAATGAAAGATATTTAGCATGGCAAATAAGAGAATTATAACTAAGGTTGATATAAATATTGCTAAGACCATAATGTTGCTGCTGTTGATTTTGCACATGTGTTTTTTAGTCATTATAGAATATTTAATTCAATTTCTGGTTTTCTTAATATTTTTCCTTTCCTGAAAGAATCTCCCATTTATTCTCCATCTATTTAAGTCTCCTCATCTTTCAACTTGTAATGGATTCCCCCCCCCCCCTCTCTCTCTCTCTCTCTCTCTCTCTCTCTCTCTCTCTCCCCCCTCTCCCCATACAACCCCTCCGGTCTCTATGCCTCTCTCCTGAACTTTCTCTACATGCCACATAGATGCTTTCCTGTTCTTTATTTTGGAAGTGCTTATGTCACTGAACAATAGATTAAATAGTGTTTGCTTAGAGCTATGTAATAATTTCATCTTTGTAGCAAAAATAAAGAAAAAAGAGAGAAAGGAAGGAAGGAAGGAAGGAAGGAAGGAAGGAAGGAAGAAAAATGTCTGCTGGCTAGCCAATAATTTCTTCCCAGCCTCCCTTGCAACCAGGGATGGGACAGTAGATCCAGTTCTAGCCAATTATGTATAGGGGGAAATATGCTGGTATCTTCTGAGAAAGGCATAAAGGAAAGAGACACGCATGGACCACCACCTCCTGGCTAAGACTCTTCTCTTGCCTGGTTTGACAGAGGTTATAAGGGATATGACGTCTGTATCTGCTGAGCCATCTGATGAGTGAAATCTTGGAGATGATGACCCAGAGCCCTTGACAGTGTAGAGATGATGAATCAGCTCTGACCAACTTGAATGTCCATCTTCCCATTTCTTGTATTAGTTAATTTAATGTCTTCAGTATTTTTGGCATTATTAATTTGATATACTATTCTGGGAGCCAAAGATATCTTAGCCAAAACAATCTAAATATATAAATCCCTCAAAAATATTATCTTGCTTTTAGTTTTGATAACCCTTAGAACTTGGCCCACTGGTTTTATAGAGTAATAGATAAATAAATATATGGGATCTACGCAGTTTTCTTTTCTCCTCTCCCTACTTCCTCCCCCTCCCCAAATGAACTTACCATTTCATATGCTTACTTACTAAATTATTGAATTGTAATAAGAAACTTCCCCTATGAGGGTTTGTTGTGCAGAACGCACATATCTCAGAGGTAGTTTATGTTCATTTACCTGTAAATATGGTGATTATCAACCTCACAAACACATGCATTTAGAGAGAAGAAAGACATCTTTCTTTTTTACCTTTCTGTCTCCCAGTGCCAGCATTGTGTCTTATATAGAGGGTGTAGACAATGGGTGAATAAGTGGGAGGAGAGAAGGAAAAAAATGGAAGTAGGAAAATTCATTTATCCACTTGATGGGTGTGATATAGATAACTGTACATTCCTTGAAGGAGAAATATTTTCTTATCCATCTTGGCAGCATTTATACTAGAGTTTCTGAAGATGTAGTCTGATCATTCAAAGTTTGATTATTTCAAATGTAAAAGTTTTTACATTCGAAGCTCCGTTCAGTTGAAGCTTTGCTAAAACTAAGCTCCTGGGTCTCATTCCAAAACTACAGAATCAGAATCACTGAAAGAGGGCCCAGGGATCTGTGATTTTATTCCTGTGATTTTACCCACTTGTGAATTTCTGCCGTGCTATCTTGCAAAGTGCTTCATATACATTATATGTTCAGTAAATAATAGCAGAAATAAATGATGGGCTATCTAAAGTCATTTCCTTAATACCTAATATATGTATTTGATAAAGCAAACTGTTTCATTTAAAAGGGAAAAAAGGCAGCCAGGTATGGTGGTAAGGCAGCCATGTAACCCCAGTAGCTGGGAGGCTGAAACAGGAAGATTGTAGGTTCAAAGCCAGCCTCAGCAGCTTGTTAGGTCCTCTGAAACTTAGTAAGACCCCCCCCCCCTTTTTTTTTGGTGGTACTGGGTTTCCTGGAAACCCTTCTACTTCTGGGCTATACTCCCAGACCTATTGTACTTTTAAAATTTGGAAACAGGGTCTCTTAAGCCAGCATGGCTGGCTTTGAACCAGCAGGATCCCTCTGTCTCTGCCTCCCAAGCATGGGGATTACAAGCGTGTGCCACCACACACAGCAACCCTATTTTTTTTAAAAAAGGAATAAAATGGAGCTGGGGTATATCTTAGAGATTGAATGCCCCTGGGTTCCATCCTCAGTACCACCAGAGAGAGAGAGAGAGGAAAAAAAAGAAAGAGAGAGAAAGAGAGAGAAGGCCCTTTTTCAAGTGGGCAAAATGCTTTGTTTGACAAACTTTCAGTCACTTTTTCATTGCTGTAACTAAAATACCTGTCAAGAGTAAGTTAGAGCAGGAAAAGTTTATTTGGCTCACAGTTTCAGAGGACAGTCCATAGTTGGACAACTCCAAGACAGAGAGATCATGGTGGTGGCATGGCATGGCAGAGGCAAGCTCCTGAATTCATGATTTCACAGCAGCATAGCTCCTGAATTCATGATTTCAAGCAGCATTAAGGAGAGAGAGAGAGAGAGAGAGAGAGAGAGAGAGAGAGAGAGAGAGAGAGAGAGAGAGAGACATCCAGAACATGGAGGAGACCACCTCTTGCCCCACCTCTGAACCTTGCTGCACTGGAACATGCTTTCAACACATGCTCTTTTTCTAAACCTAAACGATAACACTGGACATTCTTACCCGAACCATAACAATAGAGAAGACAAATTATTTAGATAATTTACTTGGTCTCAAATGTAAATGAATAGAAACGAAGAATAAGGTTTCTTTAATCACTTGGGCACTTAGACAACCCCTGGAATATCTTGGACTATATCTGTATGGTGCTTACCCCACATACTCCTTCCCAGAACTGAAGCAGAGCTAGATTTTACTTCTATTTATAATGTCTGGAGAGCCCAGTGAACCAACGATTTCGGATGGCAGAGACCTGATTTCTGACTTCTGCTTTCCAAAGCTGGGTAGACATTCTTAATAAATGTGACCACCAGAGGCTTGGGACACGTCTTACCCTGCTATGAGCACGTGGAATGAAGCCCCAGTGACACTCTTGCCTTGGAGTGGCAGAGCCTTATATGGAAGCAGAGTGTACTCTTTACTGAGGGATCTTTAAATAGCAAGGAACAGCAACTCAATGCTTTCCAAAGAGCTACTTAAAGTTATTTTTCTCCATGACAACAGCCTGCCAATAAAGATGAAATTTAAAGAGCTAGGACCCCAAGCAGAAAGAGAAGGAAAAATTTACTGCTAAATGAAATACTCAGATAAACTCAAGCCAGTGTGTAAATTCCATACATTGATTCACAAACTATGGAACAGATGAGCTGAGCCATCAAACAACATTCTTTAATTGATTGTATGCAAAATCAAGAGGATATTTAAAGGTGAGGCTGTTCACTTGGTAGAGGGAGATACAGGCATACACTCACATCACCAGAGCTGAGACAGTGGATTCATTTTCTTACTTCTTACATTTAAAAGTTTGAAGGGATAGATTTTCTTTGGGTGTTTGAAGATCAACTTCTTTTTCTTCTCTCTTTCTCTCTCTTTCTCTCTCTTCTCCCTCTTCTCCCTCCTCTCTCTCTCTCTCTCTCTCTCTCTCTCTCTCTCTCTCTCTCTCTCTCTCTCTCTCTCTCTCTCTCTCTGTCTCTCGATACTAGAGATTGAATCCAGGGCATTCTACTTTTAAGTTATACCCTAGACTCCCAATTCTTTTTCTTTTCTTTTTTTTTTTTTTAGCAATTTACTTTGAAACCAGTCTCACTAAGATACTGAGGGTCTGACTAAATTGCCGAAGTTGGCCTCATATCTATCTCAGCCTCCAAAGTATTGTGATTACAGGTATGTGCCTCCATGCCCAGCTCATATCAACTTCTAAATAACTCTCTGGTGCTGAAGTCTTGTAGAACCGCCTTCTGAAACCTGACTCCCAGGCACAAGTTGGCTCCTGACTCCCTCTTTCTTACCAGGTAGAAGTCTTTAGAGGCCTTCTCAGGAATCACCCATGTTGGCTTTTTGTTTCTAGAATCTGAGGGTCTGCGTTTACTCTTCACATTAGAGGACTATATGAGATTTGCCTTCTACTATTTGTCCCTGGAATGAGGATGGATTTACCCCAGGGCCTTCCTTATCCTCCACCCCTACTACCCTAGGTGTACCGAGCAGCACTGGCTTTACACTGATTCATTCCAGAAGCAGACCAGGTTATGTTTTTTGCCTGGTAACTGGCAGCCCTCTACTGTGTCCCCAACAAGTGCTCAAGAGACTTTACATTCTGGATTCTTGGTCACCCGATCAGTGAGCTTGACAGTGTCAACGATTTTTACTCATTTGACAGGTGTTGAGAGCACACAGAAGCAATGAATGAATCAGGCAGTTACCAGCTTTTCCTTCTAGGGTGAAAGTGTTTTTTCTCTAATGACTGCTTCTATCCTGCCCTTTGAAGTTCCACAATTAGCCATTCCATTCCTTCAGAAAATTGAAGGTACTCAGATCCCCTCAATGTCTACTTTTCTTCAGATCACCTCTTAAGATATGCTGGATGTGGAGACCCACACCTATAATTCCAGTGCTTTGGAGGCTGAGAGAGGAGAATGGTAGGTTAGAGGCCAGCCTCAGCAACTTAACAAGACCTTTGGCAACATAATGAGACCCAGTTTCAAAGTAAAAAATTAAAAAGGGCTGGGGTATAGCTCAGAACTAGAACACCCCTGAGTCCAACCCCCAGTATGCATTAAAAAATAAAAATAAAAAATAAAAAAGGACAGGCTGAAACTGGCCAGTGATCCTTCTAAGGGAGACTACTTAGAATGTCACCTTTATCCCTGGGTTCATCTACCTGTGTTTGGATTTATGGGTTACAGTTGCCTAACTGTGTAGAGATACTTTGCTGGGCCTGATTCCAGAGTCAAAAAGTATATATATATATATATATATATATATATATATATATATATATATATATAATGTTTATGTTCCTTGGGGAGAAGGAGTTAAAAACATTAACTTCAACCTGGGGAGTTGTTTTTCTTTTCCTGCTCTTTAGCCAGAAAATAAATGCGATTGCAGCTTTGAAAACTGAAATGCTAGCTTTTAAACAACTTGCAAATAATAGAGTTCAAGATTTCAAGAGGAAAATGGGCTTCATAAAAACTTCTGTGATCAGAACCCCTACATTGTCCTTTTAGTTGGTAAATTGAGAATAAATGGCAAAAAAGTAATTGCCTTTGACTGCATTTCACTGAGAACTAATGTCTCTGTGACCAATAAATAATGTTAACTTAAAAAAAATTAAGCCAGGCTTCACCGTGACAACTTCAATAGTGAGTGATTATAGTCTGTGAACTTCTGCCTCCATGGAGTACAGCTTGACTCTGAGGAAAGGGTACAGGCATTTGTTACACCCAATCATACTCAGTGCCACTCAGGACAAGGGCTTTGGGTAATGCAGCCAGAGATTAGGCGATCCCTCTGCTTCTAGACTGGGCTTCTTCTGGGACTGAGAAGTATCAGACTTTGAGCAGAGGTAGCCATGCCCTCTCACTTCAGAGTTTGGAAGGACTGACCTGTTCTCCTAGCTGATGATTCTCAGCCCCCCAGAGGCATACTCTGCTCTTTTGTGTGCCCCAGAGGGCCGACCCCACAGATGTATCTCTTAGCCTACACTGGGTGACTTTCAGTTGAGTGTGGCCAATGAGAGGAGACACTGGTGGTGACCGAAGGGTGTGAAGAAAGGCCAGGGTGTCTTCCAAGCCCTTTGCTTTTGTTTTGTGTCTCTAAAAGTAGCTGTACCTGATTGCTTCAAATTACAGTTCTGCCAAGCAGCCCCTATCTCTGGTTTCAGGTCTCAGTGACCTCTGATAACTCTGTTTCCTCCTCTTGTCCCCATCCCAAGGCTGCCTGGTAATGACCTTTGATTATTGCTTATATCTGGGTGTCTCATCCACCCCAACTTTCCCTCAATCTGCCCTCATCTCTGGCCCATCATTACAGTCTCTTCATTCAAATAATCTGGAATGGATTCTTTCCTACCTCTGCATGTTTGAATCTCTTCTTGTGTGGCACTAATGCTTGATCACCAACTCTATCAAGTCTAGAGATGCTTCCTTTCAGGGAGGTGTGCGCCCACTTCCAGGCCCAGAGGTAAAGCAGAAGGCAGTACCAACTAGACAGCTCATCAGAACCACCTGGAGAATTTTGAAAAAGAGACAGAAACTGGGACTCCACTTTTTTGTTGTTGTTGTTACTGGGGCTTGAACCCAGGGGCATTTTCCCTCTGAGCAGCACTCCCAGCCCTACTTTATTTTGAAACAGGGTCTTGCTAAGTTGCTGAGGGTCTAATTAAGTTGCTGAGGCTGGGTCTCAAACCTGTTACCTTCCTCTTTCAGCCTTCCAAGTACTGAAATAACAGGTGTGTGCCACCATGCCCAGCCTGGCTGGACCCTACCTGTTAAATGAGAGTTTCCGGGGAATGCCCTTACAGTTTCCATTTTAAAAACAATCTAAGAAAGAATGGAAAAATGGCAATAATTGTTCAAGTCAGGTGTTGGCTACATGGATTTTGTTATAACATTTTTTCTACTTTTGTATATTTTTAAATTTTTTTATTATAAAAACAAATCAGCCAGGTGTAGTGGTGCATGCTTGTAATCCCCACACTTGGGAGGCTGAGACAGGAGGATCGCACAGGTTTGAAGCCAGCCTCAGCTACTTAGTGAGGCTCTCAGCAACTTAGTGAGACCCTGTTTCCAAATAAAACATAAAAAAATAGGTCTGGGAGTATAGCCCGGAGGTAGAAAGCCTCTGGGTTCTACCCCTAGTATCACCTAAATAAATAAATAAATAAATAAGTCTGGGAGTGTAGCCTGGAGGTAGAAGGGTTTCCAGGAAATCAAATACCACCAAAAACAAAAGCAAAAACAAAAACAAAAAAACAAAAAACAAATCAGCCAGGCGTGGTGGTGCACACTCGTAATCCCTGCACTTGGGAGGCGGAGACAGGAGAACTGCACAGGTTCGAAGCCAGCCGCGCTGACTTAAGAGACCCTGTTTCCAAATATATAAAATAGGTCTGGGAGTGCAGCCCAGAGGTAGAAGGGTTTCCAGGAACCCCAGTGCCTCCAAAACAACAACAACAACAAAAACAAATAAACAAATCAGATATGTAAGGTACTTAATTGAGAACTGTTGTAAAGGCCAGGTTTGCTGTTGTTTTACTAATTTTATTGTTTTCTGTCTCTGTGGTCTTTAGTCAGACTGTACAAGTATTTTTATATGACAACATTGGAACAAGACAAAGGGATTCAGTGTCTTTTATTTACCGTAGTTTTGGGCACCAGAGACCCATGAACTCCAGTCCCTGCCTCAGAGAATATCTTCATAGATTGGGGTTGAGCTAACTTGGCCAAGCCTCTCGGTTCTCTGGAATATTCCTGCTCACACAAACAAAATTTATGATCTTTTGTTAAATTCTGTCATTGCATTGAAAAGCCCAAATCCCCGCACTTTGGCATAACTCACTCTTCTGTCCCTTCTTTGTGGGAAACTTCACAGAAGCCCTACACTTCTATTTGTACTTTTCTAGAAAAAAACAAAACAAAACCCAGAGTTTCAAGTAGCAAACTCAGGTTTCTAGACTTTGACTCAGTGTGTACTTTTTTTTTTTTTGGTGGTGGTACTGGGGTTCCTGGAAGCCCTTCTACCTCCGGGCTACACTCCTAGACCTATTTTTACATTTCTATTTGGAAACAGGGTCTCCTAAGACAGCACACGCGGCTGGCTTCGAACCTGCACGATCCTCCTGTCTCTGCCTCCCAAGCGTGGGGATTACAAGCGTGCGCCACCACGCCCAGCCAGTGTGTACTTTTTTGTTTCCAAATTTGTAGCATAATACTTAAATGAATGGTCTCTGGATTTGTTTATTTTTATTTTTATTTATTTATTTTTAGGTGGAACATATTGAAAATGGCATACATTCAGACTGTGCTTGGTGCCTTCTCCCCCCTGCCTGCTTTCCCTTCCCCCTCCCAACAATGAGTGTCCAGGTTAACCATGCTATATGCATACTTTTACACATATATGCATGTAGCTCCTTCATTAATCAACCTCAGCTTTCTTCCTCTCCTATCCTTCCATTCTAGCTTTGGTGAGGTTTCTCCTCTACTGTCTGGAGTCCCTCTGATATCCATAATGTTCCCTAGTTTGGGCATATTGGAGAAAACATAAGTTCCTTTTTTTTCTATGCTTGGCTGGTCTCACTTAACATAATGTTTTCCAGGTCTTTCCATCTTCTTGCGAATGATATGATTTTGTTCTTTATAGCTGAGTAGAATTTCATTGTGTGTATTTCCCATAACTTTGCAATCCATTCATCTGTTGATGGAGAACTAGGTTGGTTCCATATTTTGGCTATTATGAATTGTGCTGCTATGAACATGGGTATGCATATGTACTGTAGTTCTCTGATTTCAACCCGTTTGGACAAATACCCAGGAGTGGTATAGCCGGATATATGGTGGATCTATTCCCAGTTATCTAAGGAATCTCCACACTGATCTCCATAGTTGCTGAACTAGTTTACACTCTCATCAACAGCGTAAAAGTGTTTCTCTTTCCCCACATCCTCACCAGCCAGCATTTGTTATTTGATTTCTTTATGTTTTTTACTCTGATTGAGGTTAGATGGACTCTCAGCATAGTTTTGATTTGCATCTCCCTGATGGCTAATGATGTTGACCATCTTTTCATATATCTATTGGCCATTTGTATCTCTTCTTTTGTGAAGTGTCTATTCAGTTCAGTTGTCCATTTCTTTCTTTTTTTGTGTGTGGTACTGGGGATGGAACCCAGAAGCATTCTACCTCTGAGCTACAGCCCCAGCCCTATTTTTATTCTTTATTTTGAAACAGGGTCTCACTAAGTTGCAAAGAGCCTCTCTAAGTAGCCGAGGCTGTCTGTGAACCCGGATCCTCCTGTCTTAGCCTCCTAAATGCTGGGATTACAAGTGTGTGCCACCATGCCTGGCTTGCCCATTTCTTGATTGGGTTATTTGTTTTGCTAGTGTAGAGTTTTTTGAGCTCTTTGTATATTCTGGATATTAGCCCTTTATCTGGGTAATTGGCTGGTAAGGATTTTCTCCCATTCTGTGGGCTTTCTATTTAAGTTCTTGATGGTTCCCTTTGATGAGAAGAAACTTTTTAGTTTGATGCCATCCCACTTGTTAATTCTTGCTTTAATTTCCTGAGCTTTGGAGGTCTTGTTGAGAAAGTTACTGCCTGTGCCTATATGTTCGAGTGTTGAGCCTATGTCCTCCTCTAATAACTTCACAGTCTCTGGTCTAATTTCTAAGTCTTTGATCCATCTCAAGTTGATTAGTGTGCATGGTGAGAGATAAAGATTTAGTTCCATCTTTTTACAAATGGCCATTTCTCTCAGCACCATTTGTTAAAAGGCTGTCTTTTCTCCAGAGTATGAGTTTGGCCCCTTCATCAAAGATTAATTGACTATAGGTGTGTGGGTTTGTTTCTATATCTTCTATTCTGATCCAATGGTCAGTATGCCTGTTGTTGTGCCAACACCATGCTGTTTTTACTACTATTGCTCTATAGTATAATTTGAAGTCTGGGATTGCGATGCCTCCTGTCTGGTTCATATTGCTGAGGATTGCTTTAGCTAGTCTGGGTCTTTTCTTTCTCCACAGAAAATTCATAACTGATTTTTCTAGGTCTATGAAGAATGTCATTGATATTTTAATAGAAATTGCATTGAATCTATAGATTACTTTTGGCAGAATGGCAATTTTGATGATATTTATTCTGCCTATCCATGAGCAAGGGAGATCTTTCCATCTTCCAAGGTCTTCTTCAATTTCTTTCTTTAATGTTTTATAGTTTTCATTATAGAGGTATTTTACATCTTTGGTTAGGTTTATTCCTAGTTAATTTGTTGGTTTTGAGGTTATAGTGAATGGAATTGTTTTCTTTATTTCTTTCATTGTGGTTCATTGTTGGCATAAAGAAAAGCAACTGATTTCTTTAGATTGACTTTGTATCTTGCAATTTTGCTGAATTGATTAATCAGCTCCAGTAGTCTTTTGGTTGTATTTGTTGGGTCTTCTAGATAAAGGATCATGTCATCTGCAAATAAGAATAGTTTTAATTCTTCTCTTCTATTTGATTCCTTTGATTTCCTTCTCTTGTTTTGTTGCTGTGGCAAAAGTCTTGAGGACTATATTGAAAAGGAGTGGGGATAGTAGGCAAAAGATGAGGAAAGACTCTTCAGCTCTAAAGAAAACTATAAACCAAATGAACCTAATAGGTGCCAGGGCCAGCAAGGCCGGGATTGGGGCCTGCCGTGAGGCATGGCCAGTGCTGGGGCCTCCGAGGCCAGGATCAGAGCCTGCCGAGGCATGAGGCCGGTGTCAGAGCCAGCGAGACTGGGATCAAAGCCTGTGGTGAGGCAAGGCCATTTCTGGGGCCTCGGAGGCCGGGTTCGGAGCCTGCTGAGGGGGGAGGCTGGTGCCGGGGCCAAAGAGGCTGGAATCGGAGCCTGTCATGCGGCGAGGTCAGTGCTGGGGTCAGCATGACCAGGACAGGTGCCTTCCATTTGATGAGGCCATAGCTGGAGCCAGCAAGGCCAGGATAGGAACCTGACTAAATAGAGTCTGCTGGGTAATCGGGTCAGTGCTGAGGCCTTCATGAGTGGGATCAGAACTTGCAATGTGGCATACACAGAGAAATATCAAAGAAAAATAAAAAAATCAGATGCTCTCCCTAATATACAAAAACTAGGAAGAAATTGGTAATAGGAGGGAATTTAGTGGAAGAAAGGGCCCTATGGAGGATGAGTTAAGGTGACCAATCGAGGGCATGAGAAGGAGGAAGATGGAACCTCATTAAAACATAAGATGTGCTGGGCGTGGTGGCGCAAGCTTGTAATCCCCATGCTTGGGAGGCGGAGACAGGAGGATCGTGCAGGTTTGAAGCCAGCCATGCTGGCTTAAGAGACTCTGTTTCCAAAATAAAAAAAGTATAAAAAATAGGTCTGGGAGTGTAGCCTGGAGTTAGAAGGGCGTCCAGAAAAACCCCAGTACCACCAAAAAAAAAAAAAAAAAAACATAAGATGTATGTAAACAAACATAACAATGTTTAACACTAAATCAAGCATGGGATTGAGGGAGGGAGAGGGAATGGGATCGGGATTGGATAAAGGCTAATTGGATGATTGTACTTGGATATCCACACAACTCTTGTATTCCATTGTGATGTTTGATTACAATGCACCAATAAAAATTTATAAAAATGAACCTAATAGACATATATAGATTATTTCAATAAGAAACAACAAAAATACACATTCTTGTCAGCAGTACATAGAACCTTCTCCAAAACAGATCACTCCTGGGCCATAAAGCATGCACTAGCAAATTCAAAAGATGTAATATAATTCCCTGCATCTTTTCAGACCATAATGAAAGTAGAAATAAACAATAGGAATCCCAAAAGAAACTATTTAAATACATGGAGATTGAATAGTACACTATTGAATGATGAGTGGGTAAGATCAGAAATTAGGGGAGAAATAAAGAAATTTCTGGAATGAAACGGAAATAGATAAACAACTTACCAAAATCAATGGGACACTTTGAAGGCAGTGTTAAGAGGAAAGTTTATAGCATTGAGTGCCCACATAGAAGAGCAGAGAGTCGCTAAGTAAACAACCTAATGACACATCTCAAGGACCTACAAAGACTACAATAGTCTAATCCCAAACCCACCAGAAGGCAGGAAATTATTAAAATCAGAGCAGAAATAAATGAAATAGAGAACAAAAAAATTCAAATAATCAACAAAACAAAAAGCTGGTTCTTTGAAAAGATTAATAAGATTGACAAACCTCTGGCCAACCTAACCAAAAGAAAGAGAGAATCAACTCAAATTGTTAAAATCGGAAATGAAGAAGGAGACATCACCACAGTGTGGAAATTCAAAGGATTATCAGAAACTATTTTGAGAATTTATACTCCAATAGACTGGAAAACATGGAAAAATTGATAGATTTCTAAGCACATATAACCTACCTAAACTGAACCAAGAGGACATAGCTAGCCTAAACCAACTAATAGCAAGCAAAGAAATAGAAACAGCAATAAAAATTCTGCCATCAAAGAAAAGCCCAGGCCCTAATGGGCTTTCAGCTGAATTCTACAAAACCTTCCCAATACTTCACAACTTGTTCTGTGAAATGCAAAGAGATGGAATTCTTCTAAATTTGTTCTACAAAGCCAGTATCACATTAATCCCCCAACCAAATAAAGATACTTCAAGAAGTAAAAATTATAGATGCAAAAATACTAAACAAAATACTAGCTATACGCATTCAAAACCATATCAAGAGAATTGTACACCATGACCAAGTTGGTTTCATCCCAGAAAAGTAAGGCTGGTTCAACATATGCAAATCAATACACATTATTCATCACATAAATAGAACTGAGAACAAAAACCACATGATCATATCAATAGATGCTGAAAAAGCATTTGACAAAATCCAACAGCCACTTATGTTAAAAAACACATATTTATGTTAGAAAAATGAAATAGAAGGAATGTATTTCAACATCATTAAGGCAATACACAATAAACCCAAAGCCAACATCATTTTGAATGGGGAAAAACTGCAAGAATTTCCTCTAAAATCAGGAACAAGACAAGGATGCCCACTATCTCCACTCCTTTTCAGTATAGTCTCTGGATTTGAACCCTAGTCATGCTACTTTCTAGCTATGTGTTGGGGCAAATTATTCAACTTTTACATTCCTCAATTATTTCATCTGTAAAATGAAAATAGAAATCATGTGACTGAGTTGTAAAGATTAAATGAACTCCTATATATCTAATAAGTTCAATAGACTTGAGAGCTGCTGGTATTTTTATTTTTACTGCTATGTAAATTTATCTTTATAACTTTGAAGTTTCAAGTAGAAGGACACATATCAAGGGTTTTAGATATAGAGCTTCCAGGGCTTTTTGTTTTGTTTTTGTTTTTTGGTGCTGGGGATTGAACCCAGGAACATTCTACCTCTGGGCTACACCCCACAGCCCTATTTTATTTTTTATTTTGAAACAGTCTCACTAAGTTGCAGAGGGCCTTCGATCCTCCTATCTCAGTCTCCCAAGACCTGGGATTACAACTGTGGGCCTCCACCTCCACACCTGGCTTCCAGGATTTTTTTTTTTTGTACTGGGGGCGGAACCCAGAGACCTTCTACCTCTGGGCTATACTCCCAGACATATTTTATTTATTTTTTATTTATTTATTTTTTGTGGTACTGGGGTTCCTGGAAGCCTTCTCCTTCTGGACTACACTCCCAGACCTTTTTTTATTTATTTGGAAACAGGGTCTCTTAAGCCAGCGAGGCTGACTACCAACCTGCGCTATCCTCCTGTCTCCGCCTCCCAAGTGCGGGGATTACAAGCGTGAGCCACCATGCCCACCTCCCAGACCTATTTTATATTTTATTCAGAAACAGGGTCTCACTAAGTTGCTGAGAGCCTCAGTAAGTAGCTGAGTCTGGCTTTGAACCTGCGCGATCCTCCTGTCTCAGCCTCCCAAGCGCAGGGATTACAAGCATACGCCACCATGCCCAGCTTCCAGGGTTTTTTTTAAAAAACAAAAATCATAATAAAATTCAAAAAGTACTGTTGCAAATCCTGTATAAATTAATGGCTATAAAATAGTCGGGTTGGAAAGATCCATTTAGAAAAAACCATGTGGCTGATTCTTTAACTGTTGATCTTTTCATAATGTCTGAGCTTTGACTCCAGCCTGGGTGGAAGGGCTGGCTGGACCGGAAATTACACTGTTTCTTCTCTGGCCTGGAATAGACATAAGCAGCCAAAGGTCCTGGTTTTGATGTGTGGGAGGTGCTAGTGAAGAAAAGAATAGAGGCATTTCGAGGATGTTCCTAAATCAAATAGTAAATGACACATGGCTGAGAAGGCTTTGGCTTGGGCATGTCAATTCTCAGCCAGTTTGAGGACACACGGCTTCATTTAGCAAATCTGACCTCATATTCCTGTCAATTAAAAACTATGCAAATGTGTTTTGAGTTTTCTAGACAAGGGTGTATTATCTCCTAATGCTGACTTGTAAGATTCCTGATAAAATACAGTCTTCAAAAAGTTGAAGAGAAGAAGAAGGAGAAGGAGAAGGAGAAGGGAGAAGGGAGAAGGAGAAGAAGGAGGAGGAAGAGGAGGAGGAAAAGGAGGAGGAGGAGGAGGAGGAGGAGAAGGAGGAGGAGAAGGGAGAAGGGAGAAGCAAGAAGGGAGAAGGAGAAGAAGGAGGAGGAGGAGGAGGAGGAGAAGGAGGAGGAGGAGGAGGAGGAGGAGGAGGAGGAGGAGGAGGAGAAGGAGGAGGAAAAAGAGGAGGAGGAGGAGAGAGGAGGAAGAGGAGGAAGAAGACAGAGAAAAAGACAGATCTTGGCTTTTAAATAATTTAGTACAAAAGCATATATCTTAATACATAATTATACATTAAAGAACAATTGCTTAAATATTCACTTAGCTGAGGGCCAGGTGTTGTGGCGCACGCTTGTAATTCCAGCATTTGGGAGGCTGAGACTGGAGGATTGCAGTTCTTGGACAGCCTCAGCTACTTAGTGAGGCCCTCCACAATCTAGTGAGACCCTGTTTCAAAATAAAGAATAAAAAATAGGGCAGAGGGTGTAGCTTGGAGGTCGAATGCCCCTGGGTTCCATCCCCAGGCCCACAAAAAGAAAAAAAATTTTTTCACTTAGCTGGGAGGACTTTATTCACATATCAGCAAAGCTAACCTAACAGCCTAGCCAATACACGTGGACTCCAATTTAAGAAACCCTTGTTTAAATTACAGAATGTGAGCTTTATAAGGGCCAGATGCTAAATGACACAAATGGGCTCTGTCTTAAGCCACTATCTATCAAATGGTTGAAAGCTAGTCCATTCTTAGACAAATATATCTTTCCTCTGAAATACTAGTCACTATCACTCTGGCATTTTCTACTAACTTTTTCAGCTCCTTTTGGCGTGTGTTTAAAGTTGTCATCTAAAAAGTCATACTGCCTTGCTAGTTCTGATTTGTGAATGGCAAGGAGTAATATTGGCATAGTGCAAGGACTCAGTCATAACTTACCTTTCAACCTGTTGTTCTGAAGACTGTCGGGGAATCACATTAGGGCGGCTCCCCGCCACCTAAGATCCAAGGAGTCCTGCCCAGGACCTGTGTGATAATGCCTTGCAGGTCAGAGCATATGGTTAATGGCAGGCAGTTGACCAAAGCTGTGTAGTCAATGTCTCATTCATCACACTGGGTCAGGCCTGGGTAGAAGACCTGAACTAGTTTAAGTAGAGTCTTTCTTCAGGATTAGCTCCCACCTCAACACTTTATTATGAAAGCTTAAATCATACAACAAAGCCCAAAGAATTGTACCTGGTGAACACCCACCACCTAAATTCCACCATTAGACATTAGCACTGTACTACATTTACTTTGTCCCATATCTATCCATCTCTCCAGGTATTAATTCAAAATATTTTTGGTGCATTTCAAGGTAGATTGTAGACATTAGTACACTTTCTCCTGACCATGTCAGCTCACATTCATTAAGTAGGGTTCAGTATTTGTTTACAGTGGGTTTTCCTTTTGATATAAAAATTACATACAATCAAATGCATGTATATTAAGTATACATTTGCAGGGTTTGGCAAACCTGTTTCTCTACACTCAGGAGTGAAGAAAGAGTCCCTTTACCATTAGGAAGGCGAGGCTCAAAAAATGTGATCCCAAAGTGGGGGCAGCTATGACTCCAGTCTCCAGATTCTCAAAGCCAGCTGAGCATAGGAAAGAGGACTACCAACAAAGGCAAAGCTAAGAGATAAAAAGAATTTTCAAAGTATTGTAGTCAATTCTGACTACAGTTAGTTACATGAGCCTATATAAATTCCCATACTTGCCTAAGCAATTTTGAGAGTTTTTTTTTTTACTTGCAACCAGAGCTCTGACTGGTATATATGTAAATTGTTCAGTTTTTACTTCAAGTAATATACTGTGTATCTATTACAGCTATCAAGAGGGGATCCAATGGGGAAAGGTTAAGGAAGTCTAAGATTTCCTTCAAATCTAAGTTACCATGGAGCTATACAGTGAAAACGGCACCTTATCTAGATCCTAGCTGTGGATCTCTATGAAATAAATAATTTTGCATGGATTCTAGCAACTTTTTCCATAGCAGAATCTTTAACTTAAATGAAAGCAAAAATACAACCTATGATAACCTCGACATTAAATATAATTATTGATATTAAAAGAAGAAAATTTCTGTTCTTGCCGATTATTCTTCTAACTCTGAACATTAATTCATTTTTGTGGCTTTACTTAAATAACTACTAGGGTGTTTTTACTGTTGGAGGTAAAATTGGTTTCAAAATGTCAAAATGTGTCCAGTTTGGAAAATGTTTGGTCCATATGTGGGGAGAGGAAGGCTCTCTATCACTTGAGGGGGAGTAAAGGAAGTCTTTTATTACCCAAGAGAAATTTCTACTCTTTTTAAGTTTTGGGTTTTTTTTTTTCATATGATACTACTTATCAGTTTTGTCATTTTGGTATTATATGGTAAGAATTGATTTCTTTTTCTCTTTGTTTCAGACTAAAATTCCATCTTGGTGACTAGTATAAAAATGTCAGAAGAATGGTTCCTCTGGGGGCAGAGAGAGATTAGGAGTAGAACTAGCCCATGGAGACCTTCAAGTGTGGGTGCCCAAGTTCTGTTTCTTGTGCCAATTTTGGTTACAAGGGTAACACTTAATTAAGCTATGTATTATTTTAAAGAGTTTCTATATTTTATAATGAAAGATAAAATCTGAAGTGAATACATAAAGATGTTAAGATCTGACAAAGCTTAAGGACAGATATACTGTTAGTATTTATTTCTCTATGCTCCATATTTTTCTGTGTCATTGGAATATTTCATAATACAACTTATTTGTGGCACTGGGGATTGAATTTAGGGGCATTCTACCTCCTAGCCACACCCCAGCCCTATTTTATTTTTATTTGGAAGCAGGGTTTCTCTAGGTTTATGAAAGTCTCACTACTTGCTGAAACTGTCTCCGAACCTGCCATCCTCTTATCTCAGCATCCCAAGTACTACTGGGATTACAGACGTCTACCATCACTCATGGCTTATAATACAACTTTTTAACTTAAAATTTCTTGTCTCAATCTCCAGCTTCTCTTTAAAAGGACTTACTTTTAATATAGGCTTTCATTTCTGAGGTCTGTTGAAATTGACAGTAAGTGACAATAATCTCAAATTGTCACCACCATCTTTTTCCTTTGCATGACCCCCTCACATTTGGTTCTTCAATCACTAATTTTACTCTGCCAATTCTTTTGTGTGAGTTTTAGCCTAATTTGTTTTCTGTAGAAGATCTGACCTCTAGTATACATTTTTACCAGTTTGTATTAAATTTTCTCTGACCAGGTCTACTCATTGTTGAAGTGAATGGTGTAGGTAATTGATGGTAAAGCCTCAGATAACTCAAATATGAGCCAAAAAATAGTGAAATGGCGATCATCTTGCATTACCTAACTATTGCCTCAAATTCTTATTGTGTTGGGATACTGAAGTTCTTTTTTTTTTTTTTTTTTTTTTTTTTTGGTGGTACTGGGGTTCCTGGAAGCCCTTCTATCTCCGGGCTACACTCCCAGACCTATTTTTACATTTTTTATTTGGAAACAGGGTCTCCTAAGCCAGCGCGCGCGGCTAGCTTCGAACCTGCGCGATCCTCCTGTCTCTGCCTCCCAAGCGCGGGGATTACAAGCGTGCGCCACCACGCCCGGCCTGAAGTTCTTTTTGTTGTTTGTTGTTGTTGTTTGTTTATTTGGTACTGGGTACCAAACCCAGGGGCATTCCTCCTGTGAGCTATGCTTCCAGCCCATTTTTCTTTTTGTTTTGAATCAGCGTCTTGCCAAGTTGCTGAATTTGTCCTCAAGTCTGAGATCCTACTATTTCAGCCTCCCCCAAGTGCTGGGACTATAGGTGTGCACCATCATGCCTGGCTGGGATACTGGCAAGCAGGGTGATAGCAACAGTTAATAATATTTAAGCACTTTCTGGGGACCAAGCATTGTGCAAGGCACTTAACAAATATCTCATTTAATTATTATTCCACAACATTGTGAGATAGATACGATTATTGTCCCTAAATTAAAGATAAGAAGACTGAGATTTGTGACCGATATTCCCAAGTTATAAAGCTAGGGGCATCAAGGCCAGCCTTGTGGAACTGTGACCTAGGCCATCAAACAGGGTTCTGTGCTCAGAAGTGCTGTGACCTGTTTTAATGCTCTAAGACCCTTACCTTGAAAATTTTTAATAATTTTTAAACAAAAGTCTCTACAGTTTCACTTTGCATTAGGCCTAGAAAATTATGCCCCATAGGAAAGAGTTGGATCTCAGACTCCAGAGGAATGCTATTCTTTCCTGTTGCTTATGACTTTCTAAATGAACAAAAGGCTGGAGGAGAAGAAAAAGGAGAAGGAGAAGGTGAAGGAGGAGGAGAAGAAGGAAGAGAAGAAGGAGAAGGAGGAGGAAGAGGAGGAGGAAGAGGAGAAAGATGGAGGAAGAAGGAGAGGAAAACAAATAAACCAAACTACTCAAACAAACAAAAACACCCCAAACAAACAAATGAACAAAAATTCTAGTAACAGATGACCAGCTGACAAAGCATATGTGTGTAAATACAGTAAGAAGCCAAGCTGGGGAGATTAATTTTAAAATATGTGACTTGTGCTTAAATGAACATTTCCTAGATATTGTTCTTGGTAAATGAAATTAATATCTGGGAATTCTTCTCCCTTAGGAGTGCATACAGTCCCCATTCGTCGAGTTTATTTTCCTATATTCATCACATTCGATCAAGACAAGGATGTCTCTTTTTTATTTTTTATTTATTTTTTAGCTGTAGTGGGGTTAAACCCAGGGTGTTCTACCTCTGAGCTATACCCTCGGCCCTATTTTTATTCTTTATTTTGAGCCAAGGTCTCACTAAGTTGCAGAGGGCTCAGTAAGTGCTGAGGCTGGCTGCAAACCTGAGCTCCTCCTGTTTCAGCCTTCCAAATTCTGGGATTACAAGCGTGCTCCACATCCCTGGCCAAAAATGTGTTTTCTGAGACAAACCATTATTTTAGAGTGCAATAGAAATGACCTCGGTATGATCTGTATAATTGCTGGCTGCTTTTTGCATCTGGGGACAGCTCTTTGTTTCCCAACTTGTAGACATATAAACTCTTCTAGCCTCACTCCATTTGAGCTACAGCTCAGAAAGCACCTGGAAAACAATGATTAGACATTGAGGTATGCTAAACCATGAGCACCCCCTTACATATGAGCCGGATGGAAGGATTTGGTGGCCTTTTTTCCCTGTAATCCCTCTATATCAACCTTTTCCTGATTGGGAGTCCTCAACGCCTTTGTCGTCTGCTCTGGCGACCACCTTTTCCATCTCCCTTCAGTGTCTGCCCTTGTTTTGTGTGTGATCGCTGCCTGTGCTGGTGTCTTTCCTGGCATTGCCCAATTTGAGCTGCTAGTTAATAGCTTGTCTAATTTGGCCTCAAGAGTCCTCATCACTTGGCAACGGCATAAAGGTTGGCTCTTATTCTTCTGTGGTACAACTTGTTCAGTGGAGCACGAGGGTCAGGACTGGTGGCAGCAAAAAAAAAAAAAAAAAAGAATGAAAACAGGGGCAGAGGCTCTAGCCCCCATTTGTGGTGACCTGTTGGGGCATCTGCCACCTGTCTCTGGAGAGCTTTAAGGCCTAGTTGCCTTAAGCCTTTGAGCTTAAATTGTTAATCAGAAAATTGAATCACAGGGATAAGAGCTGTTCTTGCCTTGCAGGGGCTTGGCTGAGGTTCACTGGTTGGTTCCCGACATTCTCCTTCTTATCCTTCCCAGCTCAACAATGGCTGCCATTGTTACAAAAAGGGCTTCACTCACGTCTGGCGAGAGCATGTCAGGGCATCTCTCTGCCTGCCTCCAGCTGAGGACTCAGCCTTCTCAGAGCTGAATGAGGTGCCGGACAGTCAACATTCCAAACTGAAGCACTGTCATCAGTGATGGATAAATAACTTTTTTTCTTCAGTCTGGATTAGGGATAGGTATTAAATAATCGAAATAACACCTATCGCCAGTACCCCCCAGGTTTGTTTATATCACCCTCACCACACACCTGCCAAATAGGCAAGGTAACAGCTAGTAGTATTTCTTTTTTTCCCCATGAGTTTTAGGGAAGTTGCGATTTGCCCAAAGTTGACCTAAGAGTGTAGCCTAGCTCTTTCTATGCCAAGAATAGTGTTCCTCTAGTACTGCTGCAGGTGACCTTGGCCTTGAACAACAATATAGAGTAGAAAGAAAGAAGTTGTTTCAGAAAGCAGGGCATTGCCTTCAGGGTGAAGGTGGAAATGGTATTTCTAATATCAACTCCAGAATGTCAGTCTAAATTGCCAGCTTCCTCAGCAATGACCAGGTACAGTCAGGTAGCCTGGAAGGGCCACCTCTGTATCAGGAATCAAGAAAATTGATGGGAAGGAAAATGGCGACCCCTCTTGGAAAATGAACCACCCTCAGAATAATGGCCTCACATTTAAGTTAACTAAAGAAGAGAGCCTGTTCACTTGCACTGGTCAAGGGTGGACAAATCTTGAAGAAGATTTCTTGTTTCTCCAAGTGGCATTCATAGAATGTACATTGATATACTTGAAGCACCGTATTAAATCACTGTTCATCTCCCTGGAGCAATAATCCTTATGTGAGATAAATGAAGTCAAACAAACAGAACTCGAATTCATTTAAAAAAACAATATCTTACCAAGAAGAGGGAAGATTGGGTGTGAATTTCAAAGAAAAGGAAAATTGTACTTCTTCAATGGATCTCTTTGGGTCAGTATATCCCAGGTACCTTACCCTAGGAATACATTTTTACTCTTTTATATCTTGGACTGTTTTTGCAAAAGATTGAGAATTGGCTTTATTTATTTATTTATTTATTATTTTTTGCAGTACTGGGGATTGAATTTAGGGGCATTCTATGTCTGAGCTGCAACCCCCACACACAGCCCTAATTTTATTCTTTCTTTTTGAAACCAGGGTCTAAGTTGCAGAAAGCCTCACTAAGTAGCTGAGGCTGGCTGTGAACCTCCAGCTGTCTCAGCCCTCCAGTACTGAGATTATTAGCATGAGACATCACATGTGGCTGTATGTATGTATGTATGTATGTATGTATATGGTGGTGGGACTAGAGATTGAATCCAAAGGCATTCTACTTCTGAGCTATACCCCCAGGCATATTTTATTTTTATTTTGAAACAGGGTCTTGCTAGGCTGGTGAGAATCTTCCAATTTGTAAGGCTTTTCTGGAACTTATAATTCTAATTCTCTTATCTCAACCTCCCAAATACTGGGACTACAAGAGTATGCTATCATGCCCGGCAAGAACTGGCCTTTTTTTTTTTTTTTTTTTTTTTGCGGGTCTGGGGATGGAACCCATGGGCATTTGACCTCTGAGCTACACTCCCTGCCCATTTTTTATTCTTTATTTTGAAACCGGGTCTCACTGAGTTGCAGAGGGCCTCACTAAGTAGCTGAGGCTGTCCGTGAACCGCGATCCTCCAGGTCTCAGCCTCCCGAATGCTGGGATTACAAGCGTGCGCCACCACGCCCGACAAGAACTGGCCATTTTAATAAAGAAGTTGAAACTAAAATGTTAAGTGCCTCTGTGGTCACAGCAGGATGGGGTCCAAGGTCCTTTGAATCCATACCCTTTGTCCTTTACACTATTCTATAAATACATTATTTGTTATGGAATTATAAGTAAAGTGAGAGGCTATTTTTTCTGCCTTTGAGGACTAGGATTCATTAACAACAGCAGCTTGGAAAATATAGATTGGGCTGTGTTGTAATGATGATCACTTCTCATTGCCAAAACAAGGGACGTATGTTATGAAATAGCTGGAGATAAATACAAATGGGACCTGGACAGGTCCAGCGAGGAGCTTCCCCATTCCTGTCCCAGCCATCACCTTGGAAATACTTTGCCTCTGTCTTCTAAGGTAAAAAAAAAAAAAAATTCTGGTTATTAAGATGAAAACAATAAGCCTTATTAAGCATAAACAGCAAATTAGAATAACAAGGAGATATTGATTTAATAGTGGTTATTATTTTTAAGTTATAAAAAATACTCAGTAGCTGGGCATGGTGGCATATGCCCGTAATTCTAGTACTTGGGAGAGGCTGAAACTGGAGGATTGCAGGTTCAAGATCACCCTCAGCAACTTAGTGAGACTCTCAGCAACCTAGAGAGACTCTATTTTAAAACAAAAAATAAAAGGGGTTGGAGGTATAGCTCAGAAATGGAATGCTTCTTAGGTACGGAGGTGTACAAAACAAAAAAATAAATAATTGGTAATTGTGAAGATAAGATAGTAAGGAGTATAATAGAAATTTATTCTAACTATCTGGTACAATAATTGGTAGAGCCGAACATAGTAGTACACACTTGTAATCCTAGTACTTGGGAATCTGAGACAGGAAGATTGCAGGTTTGTCGCCATCCTCAGTAACTTAGTGAGGTCATCTGCAACTTATTGAGACCCTGTTTCAAAATAAAAAATTAAATAGGGCTGAGGCTGTAGCTCAGAGGTAGAATGCTCTAGCACCACACACACACACACACACACACACACACACACACACACACACACACACACTAACTGGTAGAATAACCCTGGACTTTAGAGTTTGTATATCTTACCCTTTTGTGAAGTAATTCTACCTGTAGAAATATTTCCTCAAGGAAATAAACAAGAAAGCATATAAATAAGCTCATTTTAAGGTTTCTGACAGCAGTGAAAACCTGGAGAATTTTAGTTTTCTAATATTTGGGATTTGGTTAAATGAATTATAAACTTATATATATATATAATTTATAATTATGTATTATGTATATATTATGTATATATGGTACTGAGGATTGAGCCCAGGGACCTTCTACCTTTGAACTATATACCCTCACCCCAATTTTTTTTAATTTTTATTTTTGTTTGAAACAGGGTCTTGCTAGGTGTTGAGAATCTCATTAGATTGCTAAAACTGGTCTTGAACCTGCAATCCTCCTGTATTAGGCTCCCAAGTACTTGGATTAAGGACATGCACTACCATGCCCAGAAAGAAATGTGTTTACAATAGAATGCTCCTTCATCTTGAATCCTACATCAATGTGATGTTGTGAAAGTATTTGAATGAGGTCGTTAAGAGCAGGGATTGTGTTGATTTCTTGCACTGGCAGCATAGTTGCACCACGTATTAACTGTGTAACATTGGTAAAGTTTCTTAAATTACCAGTGTCTCAGTTTCTTCATGAACATGATAATATAGTATTAGACTTTCTTTGGTAAAAAAAGTATGCACTCATGAAATATTAACTATGGTTAAATAAGCAGTTATCATCAAGGGAAGTCATTTAATACTTTTATTAATGAAAATAACAATTTTAAAATACTCTGTATAGTATACTAAAAAAAAAATATATATATATATATATATATATTTGCGGTACTGAAGATGAATCCAGGAGCATTCTACTCTGAGCTACACCCCCAGCCCTATTTTTTTGTTTTTGATTTTAACACAGGGTCTCACTAAGTTGGGGAGGGCCTCACTAAATAGCTGAGGCTGGCCACAAACCCACAATCCTGTCTCTGCCTCCCAAGTACTAGGATTACAAGCATGTGCCACCACGCCCGACTAGATATTTTCTTTTAAAAAATCTTTTTAGGAAGTCTATTTCAGTGATTATCAAACTGTGTTCCAAGGTATACGGGGGACCTGAAGTGAAGTCATAGCCCTTTTCTTCCAGGATATTCTACAATTTCCAGGATATTCTACAATTTCCAGGGAAACACAATCATACCTTTGGATGTTGAGAACTACTACTATTGTCTGCACTAAACTATATAATAAACATAATTAATTTTCTTCTAAAGTACCAGAAAAAATAATGGAACACTAAGGGTCCCATGAAGCAAGAAAGTTTGGGAATCTTTAGTCTACACTTAATGGAAGTTTCCCAAGGTGTTACATGTTACTGAGAGGTGAGAACATATGTTCTTTGCATTTTCTGCTTTTGAACTCTCCAGTTTTCTTCAGTGAACATTTATTATCTTAGTAAGACTGTAAAAGTTATTTTAAAATCATTTCTTCCTGAATCCATCTGTGCAACAACTGTTTATTGAGCACTATTTCGGGTCAGTATCTGGGCCCCACCCTCATGGAGCATATAATTGAGGATGAGTCAGGAATGTAAACAAATCATTGCAATTCAGTAGAGCAGGCTCTGAAATTGAGGCATGGTTAATGCTGGAGCTCTGAGCTCTGCTTTGGGAGACTCAGGCAATGTTACTTGGGTCTTATAGAATAAATGGGACTTCCCATTGGAAATGGACTAGGGGGTAGCAGGATGTTCCTCGTTGCAGTCCATGAGTGAAGACTTGGACAAATCTGGATGGTGTTGGGAGACTGGAAAGGCAGGCACGTTTAGAATGGGAAGGTTTCAGTGGGTTACACCATGAACCTGGGCAGATTTTAAGCAGGGAAGTGTTTCAAATGTAAAAGCATCAGTCTGGCCCTTGGAGGTGGCCCTTGGAGGCTGGAGTAGGTTTGGACTCAGGGAGGGACCAGCCAGGAGAATGTTGTAATGGTCTAGGAAAGAGGTCACGAAGCCCCTACTGGCTAGTAACATGCGTTACATAATGGGTCCCACTGGACCAAATCAGCAAGAAAGCAAATGACTCAGATATAGCACGTTATTTATCTCAAATTATGTTGGTGTCTTTCAAAGTAAATCTATTTTTTTCCTTGGTGATAAAGACAATACATGATTAGTGCAGAAATTTGAAAACTACAGGAATGTAGTTTGGTTTCCATTCTTTTGGGTAGATAACCAGAAGTGGTATTGCTGGATCATATGGTAAGTTTGTTCCCATTCTTCTGAGGATCCTCCATACTGTTTTCCAAAGTAGTTGCACTAATTTGCAATCCCACCAACAGTGTAGTAGAGTTTCCACTTCTCATCCTTGCCAGAATTTGTTGTTGTTTGTGTTTTTAATAATTGCCATTCTAGTTGGAGTTAGATAAAATCTCAGGATAGTTTTGATTTGCATCTCTCTGATTGCTAATCATGTTTAGCATTATTTTATGGATTTATTGGCCACTTGAATTTCTTCTTTCCTGAAGTGTCTATTTAGTTCACTTGCCCAGTTTTTGATTGGGTTATTTGTTTTCTTAGTGCTGAGTTTTTTTAAATTCTCTGTATAGTCTAGATATTAGTCTTCTATTGGAGGAGTAGTTGGCAACTGTTGGCTCTCAGTTGAGGTTCTTGATAGTTTTCTTTGCTGTACAGAAGCTCTTCAGTTTAATGCAATCCCACATATTGATTCACCTTTTAGTTTCTTGTGCCTTTGGGGTCTCGTTGAGAAAGTTTTTACTTGCGCCTATTTGTTGCAGTGTTGGACCTATACCCTCTTCAAGGAGCCTCAAGGTCTCTGGTCTAATTTCCAAGTCTTTCATCCATCTTAAATTGAGGAATGTACAATGAAGAAAATGAAAGCATTTATAATCTCTTGAACTGGAGTTTAGATATGTATGTTATGTACATATATATGACATGTAAAACATTAAATATTACATATAACATTCTTTATATGAATATTGATGTATAAATCTCATATATACATAGTTTAAGTAAACTATGTGCCTATGGTAAAAGAAAACTTACAGAAGAATAGACAGTAAAACATTATCATTAATGAGTGCTTACTAATTGAGTGCATTAATTGAGGCACTCAAGCACAAAATATATAATACTATTATATATTAGGATATATATTGTGGGACTATAATATTAGTTTATTATGTCCTCACAACAACCCTGTAAGGCCTTCTGTGTGTATTTTGTCATTTTACAGATAAGTGAGTTGACATGCAGAAAGATCAATGACTTATCCAGGATTTTATAACATGTCTGGGCTAGGGTTTTAGCCTAAACAGTTTTTCTCCAGGCTGCCCTTAAACCCCTATTATGCAGTGTTGAATGATGCATTTAAATTTCTGTTGTTGGATTCATTGACTCCACACAGAGACTCTTGACTCTCCAGTACACTAGCATGGTCAGACAGGAGTTGCAGTAATGATAGAAATTTTCTGTTTGCACTGTCCGGCATGGTACCCTCTAGTCACAGGTAGCTAGCTATTGAGTACTATAAATGCTGCTACTGTGAACAAGAGAGTCCATTTTAAATTTTAATTAAATGTGAATGCCAGCTCTGACTGCTGGCTGCCCATTGGACACACAATCTATGAAAGATGAAAAACAGTGCCTCATCCCTTTGCCATGCTTCTTGAATCACAGGTAATCAGCCATATTTATTTCTGATTTCTGTTCTGTCCCATGACCATCTCTAACAAGATTATGAAACATCCCTATATTTATATTTCATGCTTTACCGGCTTTAAACTTTTTATTTATTTATTTATTTGTTTATTTTGGTGGTACTGGGGTTCCTGGAAGCCCTTCTACCTTCGGGCTACACTCCCAGACCCATTTTTATATTTTTATTTGGAAACAGGGTCTCTTAAGCCAGAGAGGCTGGCTTCGAATCTGCGTGATCCTCCCGTCTCCACCTCCCAAGCGCGGGGATTACAAGCGTATGCCAACACACCCAGCTACCTGCTTTAAACTTTATAGATCCCTATACCAGGCAAGATGAGGAATTAGTTCATGTGTACTTCTCCTATATCCTTCCATCCTTCCAATTTTTTGTTAATTTAGTTCTCCAGTAGTTATTTATATACTTTGGTATCAGTAAGGTTTCTTCCGATTCCAAGTGAAGGAAAACAAAAGCCATATTGACCTGATTTAAACAGTAAAAAGAGAGCGTATTAGTTCATAAAAATAAGAAGAACTGAGGTGGAAGTGGCATCAGCAACTGATGTGGAGCTCAGCATGAGCAGGCCTTAATTTCAGCTCAATGTCCTCAGTCTGTAAGCTTCATGTTCAAGTTCTATGTGGTAATATCAGCTATGGTAGTTCTAGTTTCATACCTTTTTACCAGTCTAGCAGGAAAGAAAGCACATGCTATGGTGGAAACTTGGTCTCCAATGTGGTGATGTTTTAAGAGTTGGGGCCTAGAAGAAGGTAATTAGGTCATGGTGGTCCCACTCCATGAATGGATTAAGGCTGCATCCTGGGAATGCGTCAGGCCTCATGGGACTAGACTAGTTTCTGCAAGAATGGGCCAATATTAAGTGAGCCTGGAACTTGCCCTGAATTCCTCTTTTGCATGCCATCTATTATGAGGCCCTTGGCAGAGCCAAGCAGGTGCTGGTGCATGTCCAGAACTGTGGGACAAATAAATGTTTCTTTTTTTATAAAGTGGTGCTGGGGATCAAAAACAGGGCCCCATGCCTTGTAGGAAAAGGCTCTGCTACTGCAATACCTCCCAGCTTTCAATGTGGTGTCTTGATGCAATCTTTGGAAATATCCACATTGGACATTGATAGGTTCAGACCTCAGGATTGAAAAGAAGAGCCCAGTTCAAGGTGGTTAATGAAAATTGGCGAGTGAATGGCTGCACTATTTGGCCTTTCTCATTCTTCATCTGTGAGTGCAGATGGACCAGTGAGAGGATTCAGAAGCCCTCATGCTCTCCCCAAGGTTTTCTCTATTAGGAAAGTAAAACCTTCCCTGGGAAGAGCTAACACTTCTTGTATGGGATTTGATATCCTGTAGTAAAATCCCTACTCTTAGTGTTTTGAGTGGACCTTTAATTCATGTTTTCCCACCTAAATGAATAAGTGATCTCAACTTTAGGAATGATATGCCCTAGTACACACAAAAAAGTTTAAGTTTTATTTAAAAAGCATGGAATAAACTACATGAAAATGAATTGATTCTAATGTCTGGAGGTTAGAGGATATGTTATTGTTGTTGTTGTTGTTGTTGTTGTGTTGTTGTTCATTGTTTTTAATCCTGACCTGTTTTAAACTATATGCTTATTTTTTTATTGTGCTGCAACTATACACTCTTATCAAACTAGAGAAATTTATTTCAAATCCCAAAGATGACTGGTGAAGAATGGTAGCAAGAGGCTGAAATAAGAGTGGGTAGATGTCCCATGAAGGAAATGACTATCTTATGTTGGTTCTAAAACCTAATACATATTTATCTGTTATTGTTGGTACTATGTATACATTTGCTGTGTTCCAAATTCAAAATATATAGGTCTATCAAGGATGGCTAAATCATACATAGATTTAGGAGGGTTTCTGTCTAGTGGGCTTCAAATGGAAAAGAGACATAGAATTGAGATAGACACTTTCCAGGAGAAACTGATGACTCACATGAAGATGACTTAAATGGCATCTGGTTTTCATCTTCTTTGTTTCTTCTCTTGGACTCCATTCAGAGGCACTTCCTTCCAGCTGGAGCTTTTAATGGCATAATGTGAAGGCAAGATCCACAGAAGTGGGTTTAGAGGAGGGACTTGAAGGAGAAAATGCACATCATCAGGGGGAGACTATGGAAAATTGCACCCAGATGAGAGGTAACAGAGAATGTACACATGACCGGACTAGCATAAACCAATTGAACCATTTAGGGAAATGTGGAGAGGTGTATGGCTTTTAATATAGGGTAATGCATATTTGACCTGAATAAAAAAAGCAGAGTGATACAGTCTTGAGCGCTATTAGCATGCAGATGCCATCTCTGTTTCTAGCCTGGGAAAATCTGTCAGAGCTTTTTATTTAAATGAATATAGCATAGCATAATTTGTGATTGTGCCATGATTTATTCACGCTACATACTAGTTCCATTCATGACGATGATACCCTTTTTCCATTTCTGAGCTGGAGAGGCTCTGGTGAACCTTGCCAGGTGTTCCCACATGATCTCAGTGGAGGTAGAGCCATCCCTGGGCTAGGTGGCTTGGGCCTTGTTGCTACAACTGGCAGTTCATCAAACAGAGCCCAGATGATAGAGACTAGCAGGGATAGAGAAGGCAATTAGTTTCAGTATGCAAATGTTCATTCTCACATTCTTCTCTTTCCAGGCCTTCAGTGGAAAGGAAGAAGACGATTTCTTAAAAATTATTTTTAAAATGATATTCTGTACCTTTCTTTTCATATATGATTTTTCTTTTAAGCAAATACCAGCAGATTTGAGTAATTTACCACTGGTCTTATCATCTTCTCTACCCCCATACAGCTCTCGAGAGAGAGGCCATGTCACCAGAGGTGGATGTCAATGACATCAAAGGCTGTCACCAATGGTCATGGTTTTTATGGGTGCTGTGATTAGCAGAGCTGACCCAGGCTGAGATCAAGTCAAAGAATAACTGTTGGGCCCTGTCCAAGTCACTGTTGAGATATATTTTAATGAGTACTAGTTACGTATAAATAAAATGGTAATAGGAAAAAGATTGCTTTCTGCCCTAAGAAAGATACAAAGAAAGCTAACAAGGACAGTAGATGTGAATTCTTATTGTGAGGTTGGGGCACAAAAGTAAAAATTAGAGATGACTGGAAGTTCAAATGACAATATGGATATGTGTGGGGAGGATTCTTTGCCTTATTCTTTAGATAAAACCAGAGGGAGCACTGGCTTAGGCCAGGGGTCCATGAACTTAGATTCTATGGAGGCCAGGCAGGCACCATGGATACGTGAATCCAGCAAGACAGGACGTGATCAGGAGTAGTGGAACGTAGGCTGAATGGAGGAGCACACGCCGTAGAAAGACCTTCAACTTCATACTCAAAATCTAGAGCCAAAGAATTAAAGTCATGTCTGCAGAACTTCTCTGTTTTCCAAAAACCTTTCTGTGCCTCTAAATTTAGACTCAACCATCTTCTGCACCCCCAGAGACAAGCTCAGGCTTCCCTTTCCAAGGACATAGTGAGTCTCCATGACTGACAGAATCTACTGGAGCCAGCTTCCCAGAAGAACCTAGAGTATGTCTCAAACATAATACACATTTCCACTGTGAAAGATGGGATTCTTGCTAGGACTGCTGCATCCACTGCTCCAGGGCCATATATCACATGGGAATTGCTGGTGGAGGTGGCTGGGTATCTTGGTTCTTCAGGGCTCCCCCTGATGGGGAAAGAGGAGCACTGCTTTAGCAAGAGCAGCTATTTCAGAGTTGGGGTTCTAAAGAAGATCTTGTCTGAAAAGAGAAAGACTTCTGAGCATTGTTATGATACCATGAGGAAGCTCTGTCCACCTTTTCAAGATAGGACCTGGCAGCAAGGCCCTTCCTCAGCATTACTTCTCTTCTTCTTCTTCTTCTTCTTCTTCTTCTTCTTCTTCTTCTTCTTCTTCTTCTTCTTCTTCTTCTTCTTCTCCTTCTCCTCCTCCTCCTCCTCCTCCTCCTCCTCCTCCTCCTCCTCCTCCTCCTCCTCCTCCTCCTCCTCCTCCTCCTCCTTCTCCTCCTACTCCTTCTTTTTTATTCTTTTCTTGTGGGTCTGGGGATGGAACCCAGAGGCATTCAACCTCCGAGCTACACCCCCTGCCCTATTTTTTATTCTTTATTTGGAAACAGGGTCTCACTAAGTTGCAGAGGGCCTCACTAAGTAGCTGAGGCTAACTGCGAACCGCGATCCTTCGGTCTTAGCCTCCCAAATACTGGGATTACAAGTGTGCGCCACCACGCCTGGCTTCAGCTTTCCTTCTGACATTCAATGATGAGTTTTTCTTTTTCAGCACAACAGTGTCTCCACTGGAAGTCCCTTCCCAGGCCAACAAAGGATCACTTATTAAAATAAAGTCACATCATTCCTGATGAAATTAACACTTTGCTATGGAATTTTCCAGAATTGAAGAATTATAATTCTGAGATTACATATGTTTTATAAGTTCAAAATTGGATTAAAGAAAGAAGAATAAATCCATGTATAGTGAAATTGAAGAACACAAAAGAAAAGAAGAAAAATCAATCAGAAAATTAAAGTAGAACTTGACCCCTATAGAAACATCTATAGCCTCTCCTTTAATCTTTCAAATCTTTTAAATCAAAATGTACATTCTGTAGGCAATCAGGATACTTTGGAACTCTGTGCCCCTCTTTTTACTACTGAGGATTTTAGACAATTGCAAATAGACTTTTTTTCTCTTTTTCCCTTTGGTTTCACTTAGTGATTCCAAACTCCAGTGTGCATGGAAAGATGGTTTTTTGTGTGTGGTACTGGGGGTGGAACCCAGGGGCTTTTCTACCTCTGGACTATACTCCCAGACCTATTTTTATGTTTTATTTGGAAACAGGGTCTCACTAAGTTGCTGAAAGCCTCACTAAGTAACTGAGGCTGGCTTCGAAACTGCGCGATCCTCCTGTCTCAGCCTCCCAAGCGCTGGGGTTACAAGCATGCGCCACCACGCCTGGCCATGGAAAAAAATTTTATAGGGCTGGATTTCCATGACCAAACACATAGAGAGGGGATTTTGAGTTTATAAGATAGTCATCTGCTATTCATTTAGATGTTGCAGCCACTACTCTCTCTTCTAAACACACACACACACACACACACACACACACATACACACACACACACACACACACAGACAAAAGCTGACACCCATCAATTCAATTGTGTTTGTTTTAATCCATATGTTTCATACTAAAAGAAGGAAAAAAAGAAAGAAGGAATGCCTTTTTGTTTGAAAGGATGAAGAAAAAGGAAAGCTGCTTTTTTAGGCTGGGGACAATGGAGACAGCCCTGTGGCTCCTGGAGGTGGTGGAATTCTGAGTACCACTCCATAACTGTACCCCTCAAAGGGAGGGTGGAGTGTGACCCCGGGAGTGGGTCTCCTCACCTTACTAGAGATTCCTGCACCTCATATGTTATGGTTTGGATCTATAATGTCCCCCAAAGGCTCATGTGTTAACGGTTAGCCCCTGGTGTAGCTATGTTTGAGGTGGAGCTTTGGGACGTGATTGGCTATATCTGTGGGTTAATGCACTCATGGATGCACAGCTGAATGAACTGCTGGTGGTGGGGTTGGAAACTGAAGGAGGGGGGACCTAGTTGGAGAGAGTGGTGGTCGAGGGCATGCTCTTGGGGGCTATCTCTTGTCCTCTGCTCCTTTTCTCTTTCTGCCTGGAAGCAGGCTGCCATTTGGTGGGCCATTGTGCTCTACCACACATTCTCCATCATGAAGCTCAGCCCCACCACACGCCCACAGCAATGGAAGTGGTGGACCAGGGACTGAAACCTCTGGAACTGTGAGCACAGATCAAGTTTTCTTCCTAAGTTGTTCTCAGGTATTTTTTTTCTCATAGTAATTAAAGGTAGACAAACATACCATATGTATCTAGGAATTGACCGAAATGGGACCTAAGTGAGCCAAGTCAACTGGAACCATTGTTATCTAAGTACTAACCAGTTCAGACAAAATACTGGGCAGTCTTCTCACAGAACCTACCTTGCACTCTGTAAGATCCAGGCTTTTGCAGAATTCTGGTGCATGGGGTGTGAGTACAGCCCAAGCATGGCTGGGTTATATTTCCTGCCAGCTTTGTAGACTGGTAACCCAGAATACAAATTTAATTTGAGGTAAGGCAATTAAAAAAATCCTGTTTCTTAAACACGTGAATTTATAAACTGAGCTTTATATTTTAAATATTTGTTGGATACCTTGCTGATGGAAGGATTTTTTGATAGGCATTAGGGATCCATCTCTAGCCACTTGGACTAGATCTGCACCATGTAGGTGAGCCACGAAGTGAGGGAGGGTGAGCTCCCGGCTGCAGTAGGAGGTCACAGAGGATGAGCCACACCCGTTTCTCAGTATTTCCAAGGCCTTTTTATGGATCACTTTGCTTGTGCCTTGATCCATCCTTGCCAAGACTTTTGGGGGCAGGGAACAAATGAAAATGAACATATTCAAAAACAAACCAACAAACAACTTCACTCAAGCAAATCATTTTATTAGACTCAAGATGAGTCCCTGCCTGCAAAGCTCTCAAATGCCAGAAGCCGTGGGCAGGGGCAGCCGCCTACTTCCCACCCAAGTCACGCTGCTCAGGGTTTGACTTGAATGGTTAATTATTGGTCACCTCACCTTCTTGTCAAAGCCAAAAGATTATATTTAATGCACAACTTAAGCCGTCCCCTGGACCTCATTTGTTTGGGTTGGCAATCACGTTTTCTGTTCCCCTCCCCACTTACCGTTAAGTTTTAGTAATTGCCCTCTGGGCTCAAAAGGGCTTCCCACTAGGCTATTGAAATGTTGAAAAGCCCCCTGACATAGGGAAATGTTTATCTGCTCTCTAAGAGAAAGAACTGGGACAAATATATGTGGCTTTGGTACATGACAGGATGCAGATTTCTTGTGAGCAATTTCTTAACTTTCAGCTTAATAATAACTATAATCAACCTGGTGCGTTGAGAGTTGGTTAGAAGTGTTTTCAGGCAGCAACTTAAAACTTTAAAGATGGTAAATAAGTCATAATGGTGATCTTTTCCATGGTGTAAACATAATGTTCAGCGTTCCTTAGGGCTTTGAAAAATGCAGGAATAATTTCTCAACCTATCTTTCTAGGAACAAAGAAAGTCTTCTCTTTGGCTCCTCTCTAGTCCTTCCTGCTGTGGGATTCCTAGCAGAACTTGCTCAGCTCGAGATAAACCATTCAATGTTGCACATAATGGTCTATGATCAACAGGTGTTCTTCCAACAGACAAGAGACCAAACCACCTCAACACAACACCTTGATGTAGGGATGTAGGTATATAGTGATTTTTAAAAGCTAGGCAGATTTTACCAGGAAAAATACAAATCTCTCAGCTCTAATAGGCCTGATATTGAATATCACTACCCAATTGCTAGCAATGAGATCTTGAATACGTATGTAACTTAAGAGACAAAAAAAGTGGAAGCCTTGTCTGTATAGAAAGGATTACAATGACTTCAGGACTTACTATATTCTTTTCTGTTTCAGGTCCCCTATGAATGTCTATCTTTTTTTTTTTTTTTGTAGTACTGGGGTTCCTGGAAACTCTTCTACCTCTGGGCTACACTCTCAGACCTATTTTATATTTTTATTTGGAAACAGGGTCTCTTAAGCCAGCGACGCTGGCTTTGAACCAGCGCGATCCTCCTTTCTCTGCCTCCCAAGTACGGGGATTACAAGCATGCGCCACCATGCCTGGCTCTTTCCATCTTTATCTAGCGAATTCCTATTCATGCTTAATAGCTCATTGTAAATATTTTCTTCCAAAAAACTTCCCTGATGTGATCCCCTGTGTTAGTCAGCTTTTTATTGCTATGACCCAAATACCTGACACAAACAACTTGAAGAAGAAAAGGATTTTTTTTTTTTTTGGCAGTACTGGGGATGGAACCCAGGGGCATTCTATCTCTGAGCTACACCCCCAGCCCTATTTTTTATTCTTTATTTTTTATTTTGAAACATGGTCTCACTGAGTTGCAAAGGACCTCACTAAGTAGCTGAGGCTGTTCTTGAACCATGATCCTCCTGTCTCTGCCTCCCAAATGTTGGGATTACGAGGATGTGCCACCATGTCCAGCTCGGAAAGGATTATTTTGGCTCACAGTTTCAGTGCATGGTCAGCTGGCTCCATTACTCTGGGCTGAAGGTGTAGCTGAAGAAAGATGTTATGTAAACTGAAAGCAGAGAGAGGAGGGAGGGAGGGTTGAAGGGGAGGAGGAGGAGGAGGGGAGGAGGAGAGAAGGGACCAGTGCCAAGTTATAGTTCCCAGTAACCTACCTCCACCATCATTCAGTAACTGCCTTCATTTTTCACCTCTTCCCAATAGTCTATTCAAATTATGAATCCATCAAATGGATGAATCCACTGATGAGGTCAGAGCCCTCCTGATCCAGTCACTTCCTTAAATCCCACCTCTGAACATTGTTGCATTGGGGGCCAAGTCTTCAACACATGTCCTTTGGGGGCACAGTCCAAGGACTGTCCAGATGATATTCCTTATACCTTATAAGTTCTCCTACCTGATGCACTCTGTCCAACTTATTCATGACACATTGGAAAATTATAATCAAACCATTTTCTGAATAATCTGTCTCCACCACTAGAATATAAGTTCTGTGAAGAAAGGGATGTTTGTCTTGCTTCTTATGGTATTCTGGGCTCCTTGTACATGGCTTTATTCATATCAGATGGTCAAAGAGTAGTTGTTGGATGTAATAGGATCAGTGTTGTAGCTAGATGTAGAATGAGCTCATGTATTAATGTTCAGGGTTGATAAAACTAAGTTGTGAGGGTTGTAATCTTGACAGTGTGCAAATTTGTTGTGATGGGTTTACTGGGCCTAATATAAGCAGGTAGGATGTGGCTGGAGAAAGTACCTGGCGGTTTGGCCTTGGGGATTGTGCATATATCTTTGAGTCCCATTGCTTCTGCTCCCCTGCTTCAGGCCTCCATGATGTGAGAGCAGAGCCCCTGCTCTCTCCCACCCTCTGCTTCTTGCTGCCATTCCCTGAGCTCTGTAGACCCCAGCTTCCCAAGGACTGAAGCCAAAAATCACTGGAAGCAAATAAAACTCCTTTCTTCTAAATTGTGTGGTCAGTTGTCCTGGATTTTAGCAGTGAGAATGCTGACCAAGACAATCTGTCTATTGACATTAGTGGAAGAGTTGTTAGGCAATGTCTCTGACAGAGCCTATACATAGAAGTGGTCCAATCAGCTCATTTTAACTTCATTACTCCTTTCTTCTTTCATTACTAGTTCACAGATGTGTCCATTTTCCTGCTTTCTTCTATGAGATCCAAATTCTTTGTGTCAAAGAATCATAATTTTAGAACTAGAGGTATGGGCAGATTATTACTTTATGAACTCTCATGTCAAAGACACCAATAATGAAGTCTAAAGAGAAGTTAATTGTCAGGGTTATGTAGCCTGCTTGGTGGTGCATTCAGCAAGCACTGGGGTCTCTCTCTTCTACTTCTTGGTCTAGAGCTCTAGCCTCCTCATGCACTTAGAATACTACTGCATTTTACTTTTTGTCTGTGTGTGTGGTACTGGGGTTCCTGGAAGCCCTTCTGCCTCTGGGCTACACTCCCAGACCTATTTTATTTTTGGAAACAGGGTCTCTTAAGCCAGTGCAGCTGGCTTCGAACCTGCACGATCCTCCTGTCTCTGCCTCCCAAGCGCGGGGATTACAAGTGTGCGCCACGATGCCCAGCTACTTTTGTTTTTAATCTTCAACCTTTTCTCAATCTCTTTCCCAGCCAGAAGTATTCAACAGTTAACAGGGTTTTGATGTGGCTCAGACTTTCAAAGAAAAAAAAAATTACTGAATTGAGCATAAATTACCCATTTGCTAGTAAAACAACATAAGAAATGTGCTCTAAATCTGCATAGAAAAAGAGAAGAATTTATTTGCCATAAACTGAATATGTATAATGAAAAAGTTAAATGTTTTTATGTTTTTTTTCTTTAAATTCCTAAGGAAGCGGGGCATGGTGATGCACACTTGTAATTTCAGCATTTGGGAGGCTGAGACTGGAGGATCACAGTTTGTGGACAGCCTCAGCTACTTAGTTAGGTCTTCTGCAACTTAGTGAGACCCTGTTTCAAAATAAAGAATAAAAGTAGGCCAGGGGGTGTAGCTTGAAGGTTGAATGCCCCTGGGTTCCATCCCCAGACCTGCAAAAAAAAAAAAATCTCTAAGGGAGTTTGGGTGTTTTCTTCCTTTGTCATATAATCCATAATCCATCAAAATTTATCCTGTGAAACTTTCAAATTACCTCACTCCATGATTCAATTCTAAAAATGATCAAAACCATGGGGTTTTCTTTTTTGTTTGGATACTCTTTAATCTGTGAAGATTAGATTATTTTTTCAGTTAGATGGTTGAGTAGCATAAAGTTGTTGAAGGCACTCATTGATTTCAGATCAAAGACTTCTAGGACTTAGTATCCTGAGAGAATTAACCTGTTAGACACCCCTCCCCCGGCACCCCCAGAGATGACAAGACTGTGTTGTTTGCTTGATACATATTTCTCTGACCACACTAAATAAAAGCATTGTTCATTTGTTCAAGAGAGTACAGGTACCGATAGTCACATGAGGTGGCTGGATTGAGGGGTGATGGATTATAGAAGTTGAACTTCTTTTCCATGATACCTGGCCTGATTTTAATGAAATCAGAAATTCCAAACAAGTACAGAACTATCTGAGAAAATGAAGTCACTCTTTCAGAAGCAAATTACTCATTTTGAAGATGTGAATCATGCTTTAATCTTCTTCACTTGCTTTTGAAACTTAAATAGGGAGATTTCCTGAATTGCCAAGGCTCTGTCACATCTGTGTCAGTTGTTAGAGCTGCTCATGCTCAGTCTTTGGCAGTGTTTGTGTGGCTCGGTGACAACACATCCTATTTAATTGACATGGAGACCCATCATCAACTACCTAAAACTAGTATCACAGTTGCCATGTTCGCTGATTCAGTGCATCCTCTCTTATCAAGAAGATTGAATTTGCTAAATGGTACTTTTCTCTCTGACTTCATCAACAATGATGAACCAGCCCTATGCCAAAAGCTGCATGTTTTTATGTAAAGAAATTTAGCTAAAGTACCTTGGCGAGTTTTGAAAGTAAAAGTAAAATTCATTAAAAGTAACTTTTGTCCTAGAAGTACAAACATAATAATTAGAAAAATTAGAAAAATATAGAAAAGCATGAAGAAAAATACCATCTCAGCACTCAGACAGATATGTATACTTAATATTTTTTCATGTTTGCCGTTTTTTTCCTGTTTCCATAAATATATGTGTGTGATAATTCATATAAATGAATGTATCATGGATACATGTATGTGTTATAATGATGGAACACCTTGTTTTGTAAACTTTATAACATGCTGTAATAATAATAATTATCATCATCATTATGAATATCACTGTGTGCCAGGTACTAGTCTAAGCACTTTACCTTATTTGATCTCCACAATAATGCTATGAAATATTATTGTAGCCCTCATTTTGCAAGTGAGAAAACTGACACTTAATGAAGTGAAGTAACTGCTTGAAGTCATAGCACTAGCCACTGGTGGAGCCAGAATATGAAATGATGTCTCATTCTAAAACCTGTGATCTTAACGATTATACCATACCATTTTCCTCCTAAAGACATTCTTTTATCAAATTTAATGGGTATGTACTGAATGTCTTCTCAAGACATTCTTTAATCAGATTTTAATGGATATGTACTATATGATAATATGGATGAACCTATTATTATTATCAATGTATGATATTTCCAATTTTCTGATAGTGTGAATAATAATGTGATGAAATCCTTCCAGATAAATTTTTGCATATGTCTTGGGTTAGCTCCTTTCAGAGAATGACCTGGAAATAAGAATCAGAATACAGGCAGCTTATTTGGAAGTGATCCAGGATACATCAATAAGGAGAGGAAAAATGGAAAGAGAGAAAGTCATACTTTTTTTTTTTAATGAGCAAGTCAGTACTGTAAGACAATTGAGGGTCTAAACCACTGTCACCTTTGGGAGTCTGTGTTGATACAACTTGTCCCCACCAGGGGTGACACATCTTTAGCTTATGTCCATCATTGTTGAGGACTGTTTCAGGACAGCTAACTCCTTGGCACTTCCTCCAGCCTCGTGTGTGACTGACAGATCATACATTTTCTTACTTAGGAAAAATCCCAGGCAGAGGGCTGTTGGTTCTGGCAGATGGAAAACAGGTTGCATTAATAAAAAGAATATGAATGGACATTTATAACATCAGCTACATCCATGTTAAACTTAGAGTATATTAACTTCTAAGCTATGCTGATGCTGATATTGATTGACACAGAGGAAGGTGTGTCATACACCTTCTGTGCTACAGCCAGTGTTAGACTTGCCATGTTTGGTTAAGGCATTATGTATAAGAAAGTATCTCCTTAACATTTACCCTTCTTCCCTTCCTTCCTTCCTTCCTTCCTTCCTTCCTCCTTTCCTCCCTCCCTCCCTCCCTCCCTTTCTTTTTTCTCTCTCTTCTTTTTTCATACATGGAATTAAACTCAGGGGCATTCTACTTCTGTGCTACACTCCAGCATTATTTCCATTTTTTGTTTTAAAAACACATTCTCATGAAGCTGCTGACAGTCTTGCTAAGTTTCTGAGGCTGGGCTCGAACTTGTGATACTCCTGCCTCAACCTCTCAAGTGCTGGGATTACAGGTCTAGGCCACCATGCCCAGATGGTATTTTCTTAATAAACATTATATTTAAACTTTAGAACTATATAATTATTATCATAATTAGCATTCATTTCTGTATTGTATTCATTGCCCTTCATTTACTTTGACCATTTTTTCTCTTGGGTATTCATCTTTTAAAATTTTCTATTGTATTGAAAACATTTTTTCTACTTTTTTTTTTTTTACTAATTTTTATAATTTGTTAACACAGAAGTTTTTAAACTGTTATATACTATCATTTGTAGAACAGTTTCTTTTATAGACCGCTCATGCATGAATTTTTAACTCTTAAAATATTCAATATCTTGTATATATTATATATTTTTATAATTTGAGGTAAAGATAATTAATCTTTCCCATACTAACTTGGAGTGCTGACTTCTACTAAATTCCTATATAACAGATCAGTTTATTGAAAATATAGGGACTTCTCAATAGATATGTATTTACTTATTTTTATTGGTATCTAAGATTGGAAAACAAAAAGATTATACTTCACAATACTTGCTAATTTTAAGAATTAAAATTTATATTAATTTATGATTGTATGACTGACTATTGTAAAACCCTGTATACTATACCCACCACTGCCTATATTCATGGCTTGGACATATAAAAATCCTCATGATTATTCTCTTTTTGCTTTCTTTAGCATTCCACCTACAAGTCACACTCTGAATGTCATCTAGAAAGAAAACACTATTTTATCTTGAATTTTTATTGTAAACACAACTTGAACATGATTTTTAAATTACCTTGTCACTGCGTGAGGCAACACTCTCTTCAGCAGATACATTATTTGGTTTATAAGGTAAAACTCTAGAAATTGGTACATGTTGAATCAGCCACCAGGGACACCTTCTGTTTCCACAAATGCAATATCAGTTGCATAAGAATGGAAATTGCCTGCAAGTGCCCAAGCTTCAGCAATCTGCCTTCTGTGATTTTGCAAGTATCTGGGAGAAGCGAGCCAGTGTTGTGGTGCGTGACATTACAAGTGCCTGTTTCTTTTTTCCCAGGCTCCAGATTCCAATATGTACTGGTCATATATCACATTTAATGTTTTCCAAGGTGTGCTCCTCAAAGCTGAGTCTATATGACCCCATCCTACCATATTACAATGTCAGAGGGTTGCATATCACAATGGCTTGTGAAAAATTATTGTTTCAAGAGAAGAAGCTCCAAATGATTTCTTGTCAATACTGTGTCAATAAAATTTCTTCAGAACACAGTCCAATAACTTTGTTATGGTTGGACTCATAGACCCTAAGTGCCAGTACCTGAGAATGTGACCTTGTCTGGAGATGGCGCTTTACAGAGGAAATCAAGTTAAACTGAGGTCTATTAACAGTAGGCCTTGATTCAATATGAAAGTATTCGATCAGCATCATTATCCAATATCATTATCAAAAGAGGTCCTGATATAAAAGGAACTTCTGTGCCTCTTTTTCTATAAACCAAAGAATACCTGAGGCTACCAGAAGTGAGGAGTGAGGCCTAGAAGGGATCTTCCCCTGGTCCTCACAGAGGGCATGTGGCCCAGAGAACACCTTAAGTTTGGACTTCTGGATTCTAGAACAGTCAGATAATAAGTTCCTGTGTTTGAAGCCATTTGCAATGCTTGGCTATGATAGCTCTTGCAAACTCACACACTTTCCCTGGCATTTTTACTCCTTTGTATTCTCAATGCATTCTGCCTATACTTTTTTTTTTGTGTGTGTGGTACTGGGGGTGGAACCCAGAGGCTTTCTACCTCTGGGCTATACTCCCAGACCATATATATATATATATATATTATATATATATATATAATATATATATATATATACATAATATATATAATATATATATATTTCTTTTTTGGGGGGAGACAGGGTCTCACTAAGTTGCTGAGAGCCTCACTAAGTAGCTGGGCTGGCTTCGAACCCGTGCAATCCTCCTGTCTCAGCCTCCCAAGCGCGGGGATTACAAGCATGCACCACCACGCCCGGCTCTGCCTATACTTTTAGAAGAGACTTGTCACATTTTGTTGAATTTTACACTTTTGTAATTGTTTTGGGGAAAAAGGTTCCATGGATATGAAAAGGCGTTCTAAGAGCTCAGGACCACAGGAAAGAGACTTAGGTTGGAGACTGAGTTTCTCAGCTGGTTTTCTATAGCACCTCACTCCCACTCCAAGTATCCTTCTGAGAGGCAACCACTGTGATCCATATTTTATACTCTTAGTACTTTTATTATCCCTAGTTTCATTCTGTGTTCCTCTCATTGACTATAAGTCCCATGGGTAAGGGACTATTTTTTCCTTCTGTGTAATCTCAGCTCTCTGTAAATATGAGTTTAATAAACTGTTTGTCAGGTAATTTCAGGCAGGTGGGTGTATATCATTCATTGGGTTTAAGCCTCAAATCTAAATATTTCTGCTATTTAGCATTTTACCATTGTGGTCTAGTAGGATCTAAGAACAGTTTTGCTTGAGAGAGTAGAGAGAAGAGATGATGAGGAAGCTAGGAAGTGTTGAAGAAATTGTGTGGAAAGCATGTTACTAAAGAAGAAGTAAGAACTTTGTTGGTCTGATGCCATTTTTTCTATTCCTAATGGCCCTCAGTAATCAACATTGAATTGACTTTGTACCTGAAAGGTAGTCTAATGTACTGGTTATGGGTTTATATTTGGGGGCAAAACTGTTTATGTTTGTAATGCTAGTTCTACCACTAGTTGTATGATATAAAAATGTTTAAATCTCTTTGTAATCAAGTTCTTGTCTGAGAAAAAAAGAAAACAATAATATATGCTTCTTATACTTGTTATATGGATTAAATAGGCTAAAGTTCTTAAAGTTCTGACACATAGTAAGTGTTGGATTTATTAGTCATCTAAAAGTTGTCCCACTGAGCCGGGCGTGGTGGCACATGCTTGTAATCCCCGTGCTTGGGAGGCTGAGACAGGAGGACCGCACAGGTTTGAAGCCAGCCTCAGCTACTTAGTGAGGCTTTCAGCAACTTAATGAGACCCTGTTTCCAAATAAAATAAAAGGTCTGGGAGTATAGCCCGGATGTAGAAAGCCTCTGGGTTCCACCCCCAGTACTACCAAAATAAAAAATAAAAATAAATAAAATAAATAAAAGTTGTCCCACTGTGAGATATTAGTCTATCATTTAGAATATTGGCTAGAATTTTGGCTGTAAGTAGCATAAAACAAAAAAAGAATGAAATAATATATACACTTATTATTACTGCAGCATCAAGTCCTGATGAAGGTCTCAGGGTTAATAATTCAGTGGCTCACTGGTAGCACTAAGAATTGAAATTCCATCTTCCTTTGGAGCATCAGTGTTTGAGGAATGGGAATCCTCAATATGTTGGCTTTTGTCCTCTACTATAGGGTTAAAAATGTCTGTAACTTTATTTGCTAACTGAGGGGGATGGGAAGGGAGAGAGAAATTTCCTAATGTACATTCACAAACATATCAGGTGCATTAAGGGAGATATGGCTGTAGACTCAAAAACATATCAAAGTCAATCAGTAAGTCAAATATAAGAAGGAGGGAGGGGTAGGGAATGTGAGGGAATTGGAGAAGGGCTAAATGAGTGATGTGTGCATGTATGCCTCTACCATTGTGTACTACATTAAGATGTATGACAACAACGCACCAATAAAGAAGAAGAAAAAGTCTATCACTGCCTCAGCAGTCACTCATAGACATGATAACCTTGAGAAAGAGAGTCAGAAAATGGAATAGCATCCCCTTAATACCTTATGTTAATACCATAATACCATAATGCCTTATGTTTCTTTTAAAAAAAAAAACAAGCAAAGAGCTTCCCTGAAGTTGCCAGAAGTTTCTTCATATTTCACTGGCTAAAATGATATCAAATGTCCATGCTTAGCCAGTCACTGAAATGTGGGATAAGAGGCCTATGACCATGAGCTGGGGACCACCTTCCAAGAAGGATATCACCATTCAGACCAGGGTTCACAAAATTAGGATTATTAGCCTGAAAATAGGGCAATGGGTTGGCAATAGATGTCTCTACTATAGTTAATTTGCCTTTGATTTCTTAATGAAGTTGTGTTAAATTTCAGTATATTTATTTATTTCCATAAATTATTTTCTTTTGCGTTAGTGTGTAATTACAACTTCAAGTACACTTTCATGGAAAGTAATACAATTGGTCATTTCTTGTGTGTGTGTGTGTGTGTGTGTGTGTGTGTGTGTGTGTGTGTGTGTATACACATATACATATAGACATCTTATATATACATACGTTTTTTTGAGAGTCTGTTTTCCTATACCAGTTTCTCCAAAGGGCCCACCATCCAATCTTCTATACCCAGCTATTTACTCTTCCTGGTTAACCTCACCAGCATTCATGGTGTCAATTCTCATTGTTTACCTCAGACTTTTTCCCAAACTTCAGAGATACATACTCAATTTTTATGGCAGTTTTTATCTGCCTATTGTTATATTTAGATATAGAATGGGCTCTTAAAGAACTCATAAATTGGTGTTTGGAGTTCATATAATTAAGTCATGAGAGTTGTAATTCCTCCAGTGAAGAAAGCCATTATAATGAAATTACCTGGGTGTTGGCCTAGGCCAGTAGGGTGTGACTGGAGAAGGTGGGTCCCTGGAGGTGCAGCCTTGGGGATTATATACGGTTCCTCCTGCCCTTGATCTCTCTTTTTCTTCTGGTCTCCATGATGTGAGGAGCGAGGCATTGCACTCTCCCTTTCTCTACTGCCATGTCCTGATACTCACAGTCCTCAGCCTCACATGGATTGAACCCTGAGATCCTGACCTAATAAATCTTCCTTTGTCTAAGTTTCATGGTCAACTCTTTTTTATTATATTATTGACAAATACACCTACCCTACAGGAATTTCCAACATATTAAAATTGAGCATATTTCCCTAAAGGTTCTTTTATTGAGAAAGAATGAGACTCAGCCCTGCCTCCTGGAGATCACAACAATAGTGGCTCCAGGCCACTTAGTCTTGCCTCTGACTACATGTTTCTGATACATTTGATTTCTCTGGGTCCTACCCTATCAATTCAACCAGTTTTTCCATTAATTGCTTCCAATATTCACTCTCTGCTCTTTGATCTTCAAGTAAGTAATTTCCTTTGGACCCTACAGGTTATGCCTGATGAGTGTATGACTCAGCACAGCTGAAGGTCTATTGCTTATCATACCTCTGGCTCCATGAAGTAATTTTGGCTGTTCTGGCAAGGTGTGGCTTTGCTCTGGAACATGGCAAACTTCTTCCTTATCTCAGCCATGAAGAGCTAGAAGCTTATCTATTATTAACTCTTTACAATGGGCATATGGTCAACCAAATGAGACTGGGAGATAAAGGCTTCATTAGGGGGATTACTAAATGCAATAAAAAGATATAAGATGTTGAATAGTTGGGCATGGTGAAATACCCCTCTAATTCCAGTACTTGGGGGACTAAGATAGGAGGAGTACTGGTTCAAGGCCAGCCCCAGCAACTTAGGAAGATCCTGCTTAAAATAAAATTTAAAAGGGTTGGGGGTATAACTCAGAGGCAGAATGTCCTAGGTTCAAGTACCACTTCATAAAAATAAAAGGTGACTAATTGCCACTTCATACTTACTGAGATTACCCTACGGTGAACTGGAATTAAAGAAAACCACTCCATCTCATGTAATCTTGAAAAGCAAACTACACAACTTTTAGAGACCAGAAAACTCAAAGAGTAGAGGAAAGGAAACTTACATTCTCCTTTTAAGCCCACCAAGCTGACATCAGGTTGCTGGCATGAAGCCCCATCAAGGAAATGCCCCAAGTTCTTCAACTGAAGAAGTGGGAGTCACATTTCCTCCCAACCAGTTCACTGGCCCCGAGGGCACCATGGCAGGATGGAACCTTGTTTCTAGAAAGAGACAGCCTTCCTGTGACAAGCCCAATTAAGCCACCATCTGTGATCACTTATCTAAAATGTCGGTCGAGTGGAGGCAGCTGGGTAGTGTGGGGGCTGGACAAGAATCTTCCAGAAACCTACAAGACTCTTGGCTGCCTAAAACATTCATTGAATTTTGTATTTATGAAGTTCTCTTAGGAGTCAGATAGATCTCACTGAAGTTCCTGCACCTGAAGGATATTGGGATACCATATAAAGGTAGACAAGATGGAGGTTTGCCCTTGGAGAAGCTGTCAGAGACCCACAAAGACCTGGAGCTTTTGTGTTCTATGCCTATTTCCTATGGTAGGGATGGAGAAAGGGTGTCTACTGTGCTTTCTCCTTCTCTTAGGAAAAGACTCCAAATACCTCTATCTTGAGCAGTCACTGACTAGTGATGTATTTTAGTGATTCTTATACATATATCTTTTGAGAGATATATCTTTGAACTTTGCAGGGGTATGCATCTAAGTTCCATGGTTTCCACAGAGCCTGACTTGGGAGGCACAGTATGGCACATTTAAGAGTTGATCAGATCTTTCTTCACAGTTATAGAAAAAGAAAACTTGTGTTTTTAAAGTTTAAAGCTAAAGAATTGAAGGAGTAATTTGGTATATTGGCCAGGAACTGGATAGATATTTTGGAGGGATAAGAACATTTTTTGCAGTTCTGAAATTCCATTATATACTTCCTGTTTACTAAGTGAGGCTCAGAGTTTATAGTTAAGGTTTGATCTAGATAAAGAGGTTGTTCTGGCACAAAATGTTAAAAAAATCATTAAGATCAACAAAGATCTTGTGCTAGGAGGTCCATTGATAGACTTAGCTGGTTCCACTTACATGGAAGTTCTGAAGAGAAGCTGTCAGAGACCCACAAAGACTTGGAACTTTTGTGTTCTATGCCTATTCCCTATGGTAGGGATGAAGAAAGGGGTCTCTGGACCTAGGAAGTAAAACTGTATGTCAAACCATGCTAACAGCTTATCTGAATTGTCCCTATAATTAAAACAGCTCTTTCTGAGCCATGACGTTGTCTCTCAGAACTTTCAGAAATTTAGGAAGCAAGAAAACACCACACACTGTTTCATGATGTTAGGGTATTTGTATGTTGGAACTCATTTATGTTTCCTGTTTTGCCTTGCAGTTGTTTGTGGACATTATTCATCATAAAATGCTGAAGATTTTTAAAAATCTGTCTTATAAAAGAAAGTTTACTGCTATAAAATCCAATTTACTGTTCTATAATGAGTTACCTTGTCACCAGAAAGCATAGAGCAAGTAAAAATTTAACCTCTTGCCATCAAATTCATTCTTTGTTCCAGCCATCTTGTTAGGTTATGCTGAAAGAAAGACCCCAAATCTAAAAGCCCCCTAGGCCAATATTGTCTAGGAGAAGGGAATATTCCTTGACTGGGCCTTTAGTCCACTCTCTGGAAATAACTCCCCAGCTAGCTTCCTTTTAGCACCTGGCCCTATCCTTTGGAAAGTCTTTTCCAGCATTTTCTTTGGCTATATCTCAAGAATGAATTGTAAAGAACTTTCCCCCTGCTTCAGCTCAAGCAGGAAGGATGGAGAAGAGGGAAGGGATAAGTCTGAAACTGTCTCTTTCATGTGCTTCTACTAGCAACACATGCTTGAGAAAACATCAGGTCTTACCTGTTTGATTTTTGTCATGAATCTCTACAGTGTTTTGAAATGCACCGTCTAAACAAGCAGAATCTTGCTGATACAAAATCAATCTTAAAAAATCAGAAGCTTTCTTGTACACCAACCATAAATCCACTGAAAAAGAAATTCAGAAAACACTTCCATTCAGGATCTCCGACAAAAAAAAAAATACCTAGGAATAAACTTGACCAAGGAGGTAAAAGATCTCTATAAAGAAAATTATAAAACACTGAAAAAAGAAATTGAAGAAGATCTTAGAAGATGGAAAGACCTTCCATGTTCATGGATTGGCAGAATAAATATCATTAAAATGGCCATCCTCCCAAAAGTGATCTACAGATTTAATGCATTGCCCATTAAACTACCAAGATCATTCCTCACAGACATAGAAAAATCGGTCCTTAAATTTATCTGGAATAACAAAAAGCCCAGAATAGCCAAGGTAGTTCTCGGCAACAAAAACCACGCAGGAGGAATCACAATACCTGACTTTAAACTATACTACAAAGCCATTGTAATAAAAACAGCATGGTACTGGCAAAAGAGCAGATATATAGACCAATGGAGCAGAATAGAAGACCCAGAAACAAGTCCACACACTTTCAGCCAATTGATTTTTGACAAAGAGGCCAAAAACATACACTGGAAAAAAGATAGCCTCTTCAACAAATGGTGTTGGCAAAACTGGTTAACCATATGCAGAAAATTGGATGTTAATCCCACTTTTTCACCCTGTACAAAAGTCAACTCACGATGGATCAAAGACTTGAAAATTAAACCAGAGACTTTGAAGCTCCTTGAAGAGGGCATAGGTCCAACACTACAACACATAGGCACAGACAAACATTTCCTCAACAAGACCCCAAAGGCACAACAAATTAAAAGGAGAATCAATACATGGGATTGCATGAAACTGAAGAGCCTTCTGTTCAGCAAAGGAAACTATCAAGAATCTCAGTCGAGAGCCAACAGAATGGGAGAAGATTTTTGCCACCTACACCACTGATAGAGGACTAATATCTAGAATATACAGAGAACTCAAGAAACTCAACACTAAGAAAACAAAGCATCCAAGAACAAAATGGGCAAATGAACTAAATAGATACTTCACAAAAGAAGAAATTCAAATGGCCAATAAATGCATGAAAAAATGCTCAACATCACTGGCAATCAGAGAGATGCAAATCAAAACTAGCCTGAGATTTCACCTAACTCCAACTAGAATGGCCATCATTCAAAACAAACAACAACAGATGCTGGCGAGGATGTGGAGAAATGGGAACTCTAAGAAATTGTTGGTGGGATTGCAAATTAGTGCAACCACTTTGGAAAACAGTATGGAGAATCCTCAGAAGAATGGGAACAAATCTACCATTTGATCCAGCAATACCACTGTTGGGTATCTACCCAAAAGAAAAGAAACCAAACTACCAAACTAATGCATGTGTATCTATGTTCATAGCTGCACAATTCACCATAGCCAAACTATGGAACCAGCCAAGATGTCCATCAACAGATGAATGGATTACAAAACTGTGGGATATGTACACAATGGAATTTTACTCAGCCATCAAAAAAAAAAAAAACTCAATTACATCATTTTCAGGGAAATGGATGGAACTGGAGGACATTATGCTAAGTGAGATTAGTCAGGCACAAAAAATAAGAAATCAGATGCTTTCCCTAATATGTGAGAGTTAGGGAGAAAAGAGGAGCAAACAAGACAACCTAAAGGAGGAAAAATGAGGGGGGAAGAGGAAAATCTCTAAAGCTCACAATGTACTTAAACATATCGAAGTCAATCACTAAGCCAAGCAAGGGAGGGAGGGACGGGGAGGGAATGGGGTGGGATTTGGGTAGGGGTTAAATCAGCGATGAGTACATGTTTGTATACACAAGTTTTTTACCCCAATAAGTTGTATGAATATAATGCACCAATAAAAAAAATTAAAAAAATAAACAAGCAGAATCATTAGTAGCTTGCATGTATTAGACTTCCCTAAGAGATCCACATCCTTACTCTCCTCTCCTTGAAGGAGAATTAAAGGGCTTTACTAGGTATCCTCTGAATAGGCTGAACAGTTTCAACAAATGTCATACAACAACAAATTTTTCCTGGTATGAGGCTAAATTTTAGTAGGATTTTGTATCTATGGACAGGTAGGTAGGTAGATAGATAGATAGATAGATAGATAGATAGATAGATGGATGGATAGATATCCCTCCTGTAAAGAGGGAAACCAGAAAGTTTGATAATAAGTAATATAATTTATTATGATTAATCTCTATTTTATATTTAATATTTATACTATAGGAAACATTTGTATTATAGAAATGAAGCACTAAAAATCTTAACCAAATGGACAGAAAAACATAGCTGGAAAAATCAGGAAGATAATAGTTGTGTGTGCTCTCCTCCTCCTCCACATCCTCCTCCTGCTCTTCCTCCTGCTCTTCCTCCTCCTCCTCCCCCTCCTCCTCCTACTCTTCCTTCTTCTTTCTTTTACTGGGGATTGAACTCAGGGGCATGATACTCCCAGCCCTTTTTTATTTTGAAACAAGGTCTCACTAAGTTGTTGAGGCTGGCCTTAAATATGTGATCCTCCTGTCTCAGCCTCCCAAGTACTGGGATTACAGGCATGCGCCTGTAATGTGCCGCCAAGCCCATTTATAGTCTATCTTCTCAACCAGAAGTCCTGCCCTTGCCTCTGTCTCAACAGTCTATCCTGTACTCATGGTGAGTCTACAATTTATAATCTACATCTAGAAACTCTTTAGAGTGGAAGTTGGTGCTATTAATAAGTAAATCAGGAAAACAAATAAAAATGGGGTCCGTCCTTTGAAAACCAGGTTGTATGCAATTCTCTAGCTGAGCTATTCTTCAGCTTCAGGTCTCTGTTACAGTATTTTCTACAATGGTATGAATTCTCCACTAGAGAAAAACGAGCTCTGTGTATCTATCATAATTTGGCAGCACATGAATAAAGAGCTCCCAATAGAAGTATTTGCCAAGACCCATGATTGTAACCATTTAAAAGAAAAAACAAACAAACAAACAAAACAAAACAAAAGATTGTTGCTGGCACCTAGATACCACTGCCAACTATTCTACCTTTCCTCTTTGTTGTTATGACCTGGAACCTGCCATTGTGGAATGAGGAATTTCAGATGTCATGCTTCTGGATGAGGCCTTGGATCAAGAGAATCCTAGGTCCATTATGTTGAGAAGTTTTCTTTCATTCAAAAAATTAATTGAGCATGTTTTACATGCCATATACTTTAAAAGTCACATGTAGGGCTATAGGGTGACCTTAGAGTTAAAAGCCAAGACTTCTGGTGTTTGAGCTCCAGGTTACTTACTCCACTGTGACTTTTCTCTAATGATATTGTAGACATCCAGAATGCTCATCCTTCCTATCACTCCATTACGCTTGGTACTTTTTCTAGAGCCTGTCATAGTGAGAGGAAGAGGCTCCGGAATGTTTGTTCTTATGAGACAGGATCCTATTCTATTTAGCTTGGGACATAGCAATTACTCAATGATTAAGTAAATGGATATTTATTACAAAATTTATTTCTTAAGTTTCATTCCCTTGGTGAAACAAAATTCAGTTCCCCACCCAAAGAGAAATACTCAGCTGCTAGTGGAAGTCTAGTTTTGTTTGTTTCAGACATATTTTTGCCAAAACAGGTGGGGCTGAACTGAATTCTTCTCATGAAGTGACACTATCTTGCTCTCCCCCAAATGAGTGACTTTACAGCAGGGTAAGGGGAAAATATTTTTAATGACACACTTGGCACGGTCTAATTAGAAAAATGAGAACATCCTGAAAGTTTAAGTCTTTTGAGATGTTGGTCAGGAATCCATCATAACTGAATCGTGCAGTATTTATGAAATTGTCAATTCCAAGAACACATCTGCTCATTTTTTTTTCACTCTGAAATTACTTCATTCAACAGAGGGCTCAAATTTGGCTGTCCTGTCATGATTCAAATGGCCTGCACCTCATTAGTGTTGCCAGCATTTATTTAATAAAATCAAATCAGAATAGCATTTAATTTAGTTTTAATAGGATAGTTAATGTGTGTTAAGAAATATCAATTGATTATTAAAATGGAGAGTGCCGAGGTGTAACAAATAAGCGAGATATAAATCTTGTGGCTATGCCATTAATTCAAAGTTACATAAGCAATAAATGTCTAATTAGATTCTTAGTAGTGATGAGTTGTAAGCATTTATTGAGATTCAATAAGATCGATGTTACAGACTTGTGCTAAGATGTGCAAGGATCACAACTTAATTAACTCTTTTATTCCTATTTTTGCCAGGCTTTGCCATTTTTTAAATTTCACTTATGTTAAACTGGATGGGTGGAAGTAGAAAGAGGGGGAGATTCAAGTACAGTGCCTCAGATAATACCACATTTGTCAATATCAATAATACTGGGCTGACCATTCCTTGGTGAGATTGGATTCCAGGACTTGGGATAAGGAACTTACTAATGTCCTTTCCCTGCAGAGAATTCTGGAGATGCAGCATGGTATGGCAATACAGTCACACGATTAGTAATATCATGGCAAAAAGCGGCACAGGAACCTACCTAGGTGTCCATCAACAGATGAATAGATAATAAAAATGTGGTATATATACACAATGGAATTTTACTCAGTCCCCAAAAGAACAAAATGATGTCATTTGCAGGAAAATGGATTGAACTAAATAATATTATGATGAAATTATCCAGTCTCACAGAGTCAAGGGCCATATGTTTTCTCTCATCTGTAGAAGCTAGAACAAAATAGAAAGAAAAAAGAGACTTGAGTCAAATGAGAGAAAACAGTAAAGTAGTAGAAGAGGTTGAAGTGGAAAGGGGGAAAATGAGGATTGAAGAAGGGAACAGTTCCAATAAGGTTATATCCATACAAGGTTTCACTACCAATCTCACTGACATGTGTGGGGAGGGAGGCAGGTAAACAGAGGGAACTACACCACGTGATGTGTGCATGTATGATTATATATTAAAAAGGACACAGAAAAGATAACAAGGGAATGAAAAAGATAAAAGAATGAAAAGTTGTCCAGAATCAATCCATCTTAAAAGGAAGAAGTATATTTCTTTTATGTAATATGATTTTAGGAGTGTTTGCTACTGCAAAAATATCTACCCTGCTTCTTTCTCATTCTGCCTGAAAATCAATCAATTATTCCTTTAAGCTCAAGTTTTTGCTTCTTGATTCCTGGATTATACAGGATGGCCATAGAGTCTGGGAACATAAATAATTTTATGAGATAAATAGATAATTGATAGAAAAGAGATGATGTGTTCAATGATGTTACATTATATGCTTATTGTGTTAAAAACACCTCAGTGTACCATGCAAAATCACAAGGAATGCATTTAATTAATGCAGCATTCCCAGAAATTTCCTCGCAAGCATATGTGATACATTGCCTTATTTGTGTCTCTGATTTTCACAAATAAAACTGTGCCTCTAGCATACCTCAGAAAAAGTAATCAAGACGATCCAATCTACAAATTACGTGGGTCACCAGATTTTCTGGTCACTCTATATTTTAAGCTACTAGTGGACAGTAGTTCTGTAATACCATTTGATAAATGAACCAAACTCTTTACATGGCTAATGTTAGCGAGGGATTTTGGCTTTAGAATCAAACACACCTGAGTCTGAGGTCTGTTCCTAACTATATGAGCTTCTACAACTTATTTCTGGACATAATAATATAGATATCACAGCATGACTGAGGGGATTAAATAAGATAATATATAAAAGGTGCCCAGTGCAATGTCTCCAGCATTGTCTGAATAAAAGAGAGTTAGTATCCTTTGTTCCTTACTATCGTCTAATAGTCCATTTCCTACCTCGTCTTATTTCATTGCCTTTAATGCACTTACCTTACCATATTTTTTTTCTTTTGGTGGGTATAAGAAGAATGATGAATCTTAGATGGATGTAGACTAGAAGTCTGAGGCAGGAAGTAGAGGAAGAACAAAGACCACAACAAGGAAATGTGGTAGGATACTTAAAGAAGAATCTCTTGCTGTTCACGTTTTTTGCCATAGACTAAAGTCTCCCCACCTAGCTCAGCATCTAATCCAGGTGTAGTTATTGCAGATACTCATTGCAGATGTTGTGGGACCATGTTGCTCTATTAACAGAGGTTATCAGAGCAGTTGGTTGTTGCAGAGGAAAACTTGGGTTTTATGTATAAAAAGTAAAATTAGAATACTGTCTCCCATCACATATAAAAATAATGTTCCAGTAGATTAAAAACAATAATATTAAAAACCCTTAGAAAAGAAAATATTATAGAAATACTATAATCTCCAGATAATGGGATGATTTCCCAAACAAGATTGCAAAAGCTTAAAATGAAATATAAAAAATATAATGTTTGGCCCAGCATGGTGGCACATGCTTGTAATCCCCACGCTTTGGAGGCAGAGACAGGAGAATCACACAGGTTCGAAGCCAGCCACGCTGACTTAAGAGACCCTGTTTCCAAAAAAAAGTATAAAATTGGTCTGGGAGTATAGCCCGGAGGTAGAAAATATATATATATATATGTTTTATATATATATATATATTTACAAACTATATAGATACATATATATATTAACAAACTATATATATATAGTTTGTTATTAAGTTTTTAAGAAGTCACAATAAATAAAATTTAAATGTGTGAAAATGTAGAAAGAACATAGGTGCTGTCTCTGTAATCATAAGCTAAACAAAAGATTGTCAGATACGTACACATAACACATACACACACAAAGACACACATGCAGCATATCAAAAAGTCCAAAAGGAAATCATCAAAAATATAAACAATAAATTCTCAATTAAGAAGAGGAGGAAAAGGAGAAGGAGGAGGAGAAAGAAAAGGAAAGGGGAAGAAGGGGAAAGAAAGAAGAAAGAAAGAAAGAAGAAAGAGAAAAAAGAAAGAAAAAGAAAAGTCACACACAAATAACTAAAAATAAAACCACAAAGATCTGAATATGATTAGATATATTAATCTCAATATCCTATAAGCCATGTTATACTTTGCAAAATATTACCATAAGAGAAACTGAACAAAATGCATATGAGGTGTCTATATCATTTATTATAAACAATTATCTCAATAAAAATTACACTTGAAAATATGAAAAGATGCTAACGCTTACTGGTGATCAGGAGCATTCAATCTTAAAAAAATAAGATACTTTACTCAATGAACTGGCAAAAATTAAGAATTGTGACCACAATCAGTGTTGACAAGATGTGAATACTTAGAGAAAAAGGAATTCTGGTCTTTTTCTTGTAGGAGTATAAGGAAATTTGTAAAAACTCTTAAAATAAAGTATGCATACTCAACAAATTTACTTCTAAGTGTATGTCCTGAATATATTATTTTACATGTGCCCACGGGGATATGTTCAAGGATGTTACTGCAGTTGGTAGTAATAAAAATTTTGAAAATAAGTCAAATATCTATGAACAGGAGATAAGTGGGTTATGGTGTGCAGTGAAATACAAACAGCAATTAGAATGAATGGCCTAGCCAAGCACGGGAGTGCCTGTAATCCTCGTAGCTGGGACACTGAGATAGGAGGATTGCTGGTTTGAGACCAGCCTTAGCAACTTAGTAAAAGTCTCAGCAAAAATTAAAACACAGGGCTGAGGATGTAGCTTAGAGATAGAATGCCCTGTGTTCAGTCCACAGTAACACACACACACACACACACACACACACACACACACACACACACACACTGAATGACTCAGACCTTTGGGCATCCATGAATAGCACTAGAAGGCATAATGCTTTTTGTTTGTTTTTGTGATACTGGGTATGGGATGCAAGGGCATTAAATGTCTGAGCTATACCCCCAGCCCTATTTTATTCTTTTATTTTGAAACTGGTTCTTGCTGAGTTGTGGAAGGCCTCACTAAGTTGCTAAGGCTGGCCATGAACCTGCAATCTTCCTGTCTCAGCCTCCCAAGTACTAGGATTACAAGACATGTACCACCATGCCTGGGTTTAGAAGGCATGATACTCTTTTGGGAAAATCAAACTGTGAAGGGCTACATACCCTTGGGACCAATCACTGAAAGTTATATACATAAAACAGTATTTTAAATTGTTCATGAAATCATATATAAGCAGGTATTAAAATAAGGCTTTCAGCTTAGAGTAGAACCTCAATTCTAATATTTTCCCACATTTTATAAAGAGATGCTAGACCAGTGGCACAGGACTTACAAAGGCATCACCCGAGGGCCCAGCTACGTGCTCCTTAACTGACCACAGCCCCATT